>NW_023425551.1:25057526-25661812 GCF_014108245.1 Pipistrellus kuhlii | reverse complement strand
GTTTACAGTTGTGACTAGGAGAAACAGTCACAGAGGCAGAGCAGTCGCAGACATGGGTGAATATCTACCCACCTATATAACGTTATTTATTGATTATTGTCTTAATTTCCATACTAAAGACTGTGAACCAACTTTTGCCACACCCTGTATATTTTCTTTATTGGTTCAGATGTACAACTGCTCTCATTCACAAGAAAAGCAGCCAGAGGAATTGAACTCTATTTTTCTTTTCCATTCTTTTAATTCTGCCTTCTATTGTATCTTATTAATAGGCAAGCTCCTATTGGACACACATGGTGTCTGTATCAGTTTCAGATGTCAATTCAAGTTCAACAGCATTTAAGGGCATCAAAGGGAGCAGTGTTTTCCTGTGCCTTTGTTTGTTTGTTTCTTTTGTTTGTTTGGTTTTGTTAATCCTCACCTAAGGATATTTTCCCATTGATTTTTAGGGAGAGTGGAAGAGAAGGGAGAGGGAAAGACAGAGAGAAACATGGATATGAGAGAAAAACATTGATTGGTTGCCTCCTGCATGTTCCCTGACCAGGGCCTGGGCTGAAGAGAAGCCTGCAACCAAAGTACATGCCCTAGGCTGGAATCAAAACAGGGACCTTTGGTCTGCAGGCCCAATGCTCTATCCACTGAGTCAAACAGGCTAGGGATTTCCTATGTCTTTTATTAAGAGTGGAGTGAGGGGCCTGTCCCAGAAGCACCCAAGAAAACTTCAACTCAGGTCTCAGAATTTTATCACAATGCCCATGTCCATCCATTTACCAAAAAGGCAAATGATTCTACCATTATTGTTGGAAAGGACTTTCAACCACTCAGGACATATCAGGGCTGGAGCTTAAGGGTCCATGATGTAAATCTGAACAGAACAAAATTGGGGTTTTACTAGGAGGAGAAAGCAAGGATGAATTTGGGGTAGATATCCACCTATGTCTGCTAGTGCTGTGGCCCTAGGTACTGGGATATAGAATACAAGAGGAAGCAGAAATTAGGGGAATAATATTGAGTTCAGCTTTAGATAAATTACATTTGGGTCATGTCAGACATACAGATGGAGATATTCAGAAGGCTGTTGAATATGAAGATGTGAAGCTCTAGAGAAAATTCTTGGCTGAAGATTATTTGGAAATCATAAATTTAAAGCTAGCGATTGTAGCCAAAGAAATGGATGAAATCACCCATGAAGAATGTGGACAGTGAAAGGAAAGCCACTAGGATATCTGTGAGGAATACCAGCATATGAGGAATAGGATCATGAGATGGATCTGAGGAGGGGACTGAGAAGCATAGAAGCATAGCAGAAAGCAAAAGACAAACTAAGATAAACTAAGATGTATAGTATTAAGGAAGCCAAACAAAGAGTATTTTATTTTATTTATTATTTTTTAAATATATTTTATTGATTTTGTATAGAGAAGAAGGGAGAGAGATAGTTAGAAACATCGATGAGAGAGAGAGTCATCAATCAGCTGCCTCTTGCACACCCCCTACTGGGGATATGCCCGCAACCAAGGTACATGTCCCCAAGCCGATGCTCTATCCATTGAGCCAAACCGATTTCTGTCAAACAAAGAGTATTTTATAGATAGGAAAAAAGTGATCAACTATATTAAGTGCTAGAGAAACTTCTAGTAAGATAATGTTTGTAAAATGTGAGTTGTTTTGGAGGAACACTTGGTATGACACCCATATTTTAGTGATAAGATATTGAGGAATAGAGACAGTAAAGCAGACAACCCTCTTCAGACATAGGACTGGACAATGAGGTTTTTAAGGTGAAAAATAACATAGGAGGAAGTTTCAAAATTATATTTTAGACAGGACAGAACAAGAACAACATTTGAAAATTTCTTTCAATTAATGGTGAAGGTTTTATGGCTTCAAAATCATTTGAATGAATTGCTATACAGTAAAGAGAAGAGTTGAGGCAATTGTTGCCCAGCAAATGGCTGGAATGAAATGGAAGCAGAAGAGAATTCCATAAATAAAAGAGGAAATAAGGGAAGAGGAGAGAGTAATATGGAAATTTAAGAACTCCTGGAGTGAGGTTAAGACACTTAAAACTAATAGTAGACAATAAAATGTTCATTTATGTAGTAATTATTGTGATTGTTATAGGAAGTCATATAAGTGAGAGATTAAGGATTAACCCAACTGTCCCCAAGAGACAGCCAAAAGCTTGAGGGGATAGTCATTTTTTAAAGCCATGTGGTGCAATTTAAAGGAGGATGGTATTCCTCTAAGTATAATCTAGGGGTTTTGATGACTTTGTAGGAAAGGCTTGGCTCTGTGTACACTTCTAAATTGCCCTCTATAACGATACACAATGATTAACTTAATGTCTTTGCTGTCTGTTCCCCAAAAGGTACCAAATTAAAGTAACTTTTTAAATACTGAATGATCCAACTGAAAGAGCACTTAGACTGTGTCATTCTAAGACATATTCTATCATTTAATTTAGAAGTCTGTGTCTCCCAGAATAGTTCTATTTATTTTATCTGCCTTATCGATTGTTGTGAGGACAAATATGAAATGTACGATTTACAAACACCTCATTTCAGTCAGAGAAGATTGAATTTAAAAGTAAAACTATTGAATAGATGACAGAAAATGTACAGATGCAAATAATTAGCAAATCTACTTTGTTTTCAGATAAAGCATTTTTTAAAGTTTGTTTTTGTTTTAGCACAGTATACAGTTATATTTAGATACTTTGGTGTTTTTCCATTATGAACTCATTTGTTCTGTAGTAGAGGTTTGTTTTCTTGTAGAGTCAGCAAATAAAAGTACAGTCACACACAAAAAAATGTTTCTTCTTAGTTTCTTCTTCTATCATCAATCATTTTTTATGAGAGTTTAAGTACAAAGTGAGTTTAACATTCTCATGTAGCCTGTTTCTAATGAAGTACATTTACTTTCATTTTAATGAGTTAACTTTTTTTTTTAAATCCTCACTCAAGGATATATTTTTATTGATTTTAGAGAGTTAGGAAGGAAGAGAGAAAGAGAGAGAAACATTGATATGAGAGAGAAACTGATCCATTGCTTTGACCAGGGATTGAACCCAAAATCTATGTATATGCCCTGGCAAGGAATTGAACCCACAACTTTTTGGTACAGGGATAACACTCTAACCAACTGACCCACTGGCCAGCACAGATGATGAGTTAATTTTTTAAGTAAATTTACTCTTAAGTTATTTGCTGCAACTTCTAATTTTTTGGCCTCATTTTAAAAATTGTAATTTACCCTGCCATTGAATAGTGTTTCTCTTAAGTAGTCACCCAATTACCTGTGTGCTTATATATAATTGTTCTTCATATTTGTAGAAGATATTTCCATGTTAACCCCTGCAGTTATATTTCATAGTTTAAATGTTGAAATGCTTGATTTGCTTTAGTATATTTTTTATTTATTTATTTTACTTTGTTATTTCTTTTAGTATATATTTTCTCCGACAGTATGCAAGATTGCACTGACTTACTGGTCAGTACTTATGAATAGACTGCTCCACATTAGTTCAATTTTGGTAAGGATAACTTACTACGGACAGTGATGTATAGTGAAAATGACATCCAAAAATGTATCTCCCCCCCCCATTAAAAAACAAACAAACAAACAAAAAAACACAAACTGGTAAAATAGTAAAAAAATCAACATTTTTTTCTGAAGTCTGGAAATTATTCAAAGACTTGTAGCAACCCAGGAAACATTTATTCAGGAGGAACTGCTGAGTGAGCAGATCAGAGCTGGAGCTATTTCGAAGCTTCATTCCCAAAGGATTAATAGCATTCGATCTGTTAGATTGTTCCCTGGAAGACCCAACTGGAAAGGCTTGCCTTTATTTAACCTGACTCAAACTTGCCCAGTGCAAGTTAAACTTCTTAGCCTCCATAATCATGCGAGTCAGTTCCTTGTAATAAATATCTCTCTCAGCACATATAGATATTGTTATACATGATATTTAGTATATATGTTATATTCAATTATAAGTATATACCTATATAATATCATATGATTTTAAATGTAATAATATAATATGGATATATATTATACACTAGAGGCTAGTGCACAAAATTCATGCATTGGGGAGGTGTGTCCCCTCAGCCCAAACTGCATCCTCTGCAATCAGGCACCCCTAAGGGGATGTCCGACTGCTGGTTTAAGACCGATCCCCCAATCACCGCTCAGGAGCAGGGGGAGGTGGAGAAGCCCTTAGGGGCAATTGGGGACTGCAGCCACCGCTTGCACCTGCTAATGATGCCAATCGATGGGGGCTGGCCTTGGGTGCTGGCAGTGGATGCAACTTCAGTGCCAGCTGCAGGTGCGAGCAGCGCCTACTGCCCTGAACATTTCTCCAGAGCAGAGGGAAGTGGAGAAGGCCTGAGGGAAGCTTGGGACTGGCAGCCACCACTTGCACCCACTGATGGTGCTGAGCAATTGGGGCCAGCGCTCGGCACCAGCAGCAAGTGCAAGCAGCGGCTCCAGTGCTAGCAGCGAGTGTAAGCAGCAGGCAGGACCGCAGTGTGTGGGAACAAATAATTTTCAGTAACCACTAGAGGCTCACCCTGATGACAACTGGCGCTCCGCCTTAGTCTGGCACCACTGCTCACCTGCAGCTGGCTGAAGCCCGCCATATTCCACACTCTATTGCCTGCTGCCCAAGCCTGCCATTTTTCCCGTGTGCCCCCTGTTGGTAAGTTCCTGTCATAGCAACCAATTTTTCAGTTGTTCCTCTGTTTGGTTTATTTGCATATTAGTCTATTATTATATAGGATTTCTTTGTGGATCATTTTATGCTTATAGTTTCAATGAAGAAAATTGTAACTAAATTTAGAAATAACCCATTAGTATGTGTTACTTCATGGATTAATTTGTAAAATGTACTTCAATTTTATTAGAATGAAAATTATACAAAATATTTCTGTACAGAGTCCCTTCTTGGGAAAAGTGTGTTCTTTGTAAAGCTACCACTAAAAATAAATATTTCAGTGGGTCTCATTTTAAATACATTAAGCCTTTTCAGTTTTAATAATAGTTCTATTAAGGTGACTTTAGTAATAAGTATAGATAATTGCACACTATTATTGTAAACTAAATTATTGAACCACATAAATGAGATTGAAATTATAAGCATAAAATGGTGAAAATTCATTTCTCTTACATATAAATTCTGAAATGTGGCTATTGAAAAGATCAGAGTCAAGATTCACCTCTAGAGCATATACATCCTCCAAATATAAACTGCAGCATTGTGTTTTAAAGTTCACATGCATTCAGAAAAATTAAAATAATAAAAAAATTCCAAACATTTACATGTTACTTACTTGGTGCAATGTTATTTTTTTTTTCAAGTAAGGATCACAGAAAAAGAATTGAAAGACCAAAGTGAAGAGTGGCATGAGACTATATTTGTTAAATTCTACAAATAATTCAAAGAATTTGTCAATTCCCCCCAGTATTACCAACAATAATCAAGGCTTAACTACAACAAGACTGTGTACACAGCTCAAAAAGATGTACACCAAGAATTTCCACCTCAGATGATTAGGGAAGCTAAGCCACTGGGTCCTATAGGACACCTAGCACACAAAGCCACTCCATCAACTCAGGGAAGCAGCCAAAATATGGAGACAAAGAAACAGGTCACAAATGAAAGAAATGGAGGAAAGCAAATGACTGGATATAGAGTTCAAAACCACAGTTATAAGGCTTTTCAAGAATTTTCAAGAAAAGGCTGATACATTTAGTGAGATACTAGAGGATATGGAAAAGGACCAACTAGAAATTAAGATAATGTCTTGCTTCTGTTCAGTAACTCATTTGTAGGATATTTAACTCTATTACTTATTAATTTACTGAATTTTTACTAATCTAAAATTTTATAGACTCAATAGAGAAGAGAGATCATTGAATCCCTAAAAACTAGCTCTTCTCTGGAGCACCTTTATAATAAGTAAAATTATAGTAACCAGGATTTATGTAAGGGAGTGGGAAAGGTGGCTGAGGTCATTTTGGGAAAACAATAATTAGAATATCATTCACTAGTAAATACTAGAAAGAATTGTTTATTTCTACCTTCTCCTACTAGCTCGACACCCTTGGATCATCACCATCATACTATCTTTTAGCTAATTGATAAACTCATACCTGTCCAGAACCTAACAATCTGCAGATTCGTTTCGTGAAAAATACAGGACTCCCAGGTTCTATAAAAACAGAGGTGGTTTTATAAAATAAATTTCATGCACCTGTCATATTTTTTTTAAAAAAGGAAACTTCATTGTATTGGGCATTCCTTCACATTGGAATGAGTAGTTTTCAGTCTGCTTTAGCTTGGGGCTTTAAGAAAAGAGATCTTACTCCTCAATATTTTTATTTCTCCCTTTTTAGAGAGGCTTGCTCATTTCTATTATAATTTCTTGTTCATTCCTCACACCACTTTGCTGAACAATAGCATGACATAAAAACAGGGTGTCAGAAGAAAACTAATTTTGAAAGTTTACAGGATTTAAACCGAAAGACAACGATGATGTCACTGCTCTTGGAGAATCAAATCTGTGTCATGGGGAAGGAATAAGTCAAGGATCACTTCACATTCCAAAATATGTCTGTTTGCGAGGTAAAAATCAGCAGATGTATGGTTGTTTTGGATATTTAATAATAGAAAAAATAAGTTTGATTAAAACTGCAAAGGCACACTTTGGTGAACTGATTAAAATTACTTTGGTTGGAAACTGAACCAAATACCATAATTGGGATAAATGTAACTTTGACCTAAAATTGTAGAGCAAGTTTGGAGAGTATTTCTGAGCCTCTATTTTGAATCCTGCACTCTGTAGGCTAATCCAGATCCATTGTAGAAGTGGGATTTGGACCAAGGATGGTACAAGTAGAGGAAAGAAGGATTTTGAGTACATCACAGTAGCCTGGACTTATGAACTTCCCTTGGAGGAGTCTTTTACAGGACTCAGCGGGCATGACTCAGTGGTTGAGCTTCAACCTATGAATCAGGAGGTCACGGTTTGATTCCAGGTCAGGGCATATGTCTGTGTTTCAGGCTCAATCCCAAGTGTGGGGCATGCAGGAGGCAACAGATCAATGATTCTCTCTCATCATTAATGTTTCTATCTCTCTCTCCCTTCCTCTCTGAAATTAATAAAAATATTTTTAAATATAAAGGACCTGTATTCAGAAACCATATTTAGATCTCTTTGTATGTAAGGGTTAATTTTATTATAAGTTAAGGCTGTTGTGTTGGGGAAGGTTAAGGTGTAAAATATATTGCTAGGTTTGCCAGAGGGAAGACACATTTCTGAGGTTTGACTATAAGAGAATCTTTTGTTATAGCGATTGAACATGTACAGACATAAATCATATTTTCAGGGTCTCTGTGGAATAGAACAAGATACCTGAGATCAGATCCAATCCAGACTCTCTGGATTGGTTACGAAATCAAGCCAGTTTCTAGAATTATTTGGAGGTGAGGAAAGCTATAAATAGCCATGCTGCCTTTTATTTGACATTGTCTCACATTTCCATGGGGATCTAATATCTTCAATATGTGTAATTTTGTTTTTACATTTATTTAAAAAAGACCCAGTAGCTTTAAAATGTTATCTCAGTTTAACTCCACATATCATTTGATAAAATATACAATAGCAGTTGTCACAAGTACTATGGTTGAATGAGTTTGAGTACCATAAAATAGCTTAACTTCCTTTTATAACTGACTTTTAGATGCATAAAAAGGCAACCCACTCAACGCATGTGTGTGCGTGTGTGTTCTCTCTCTCTCTCTCTCTCTCTCTCTCTCTCTCTCTCTCTCTCAATCATAGACCCCAAACTTTCAGTTGCACAAAATTTTGTAAGACTTGTGAATTACCAAGTATTTTAAAGAATTATAAGTTATATAAGTTGGCTGCATTTGCTTTTTCCATTTCTCTTAGAACATACACCCTGTAGGGCAGGGTGGAATTTTGGTTGGAAGTAATTTATAAGTTAGAGTGTCCATCTGGACACACATTACCTTTACCAGAGGAAGCCTTTTCTTACCAGTGACCAAGGGAGGAGCACTGAGCTGGTCACCAATTATCACATCACTTTATACTTCACCAAGAAGAGAAAAGGAGATACAATGAATAGAATAATGGCTCATATCCTCCAATTGTAAGTTGTAGTTGGTTCAGTGTGGTTGCACATGGAGACATTTGGTATACGAACAAGGCCCACTATGGCTTGGGAATAGATGAGTTGGCTTTGAACTTAATGGCACTGAGCACTTAAAAAATGGTAAAATTTCAAAGTCTCTTTCCTTGTATGTGTATTTTTCTCCTGCCCCTTCTAAGTTGAGAGCTATTGTTACTAGGTGTTTTAGGACCATGAAAAGAACATAAAATTCTAAGTTAATGCTTATATTACAGTTATACTAGATTCTAGATATGTTCTCCTTGAGAACATTGGAAGATTTATGGCATGTGACATAGAGTATGCAGAGAAGAGATGAATGGGATGAAAGTCCTGTCTGGTTTTGCTCAGTGGATAGAGCAGCAGCCTGTGAACTGAAGGGTCCTGGGTTTGATTCCAGTCAAGGGCATATATCCGGATTGTGAGCTCAATCTCTGGTTTGGGGCATGCAAGAGATAGCTGATCAATGATTCTCTCTCATTATTGATGTTTCTCTCTCCCTCTCTCTCTCTCTCTCTCTCTCTCTCTCTCTCTCTCTCTCTCTCTCTCTCTTTCTCTCTCTCTCTCTCTCTCTCTCTCTCTCTCTCTCTCTCTCTCTCTCTCTCTCTCCTTCTCCCTTCCTCTCTGAAACAATAAAAATAAAAGTCATACACAAACACCCCCCAAACACTATATACTAGGGAGAGCTCAACTACCTGTTTCTAATATTGCTTTTTATCTCTCTGCCTCACATGCACCTTCAAGCCCCCCAAAGCAGGAGCTTTACAAAAGACTTACATTCAGTTACATTTCTAAGTTATATGGGAAGGGAAGAGTCAACTTACTGGAAGTATATAGAAACTTATGTTATTATAATAAGTAATATAATATTATATATGAATGCTGTGAGTTTATCTTAAAATTCATATTGTTTAACTATGTCTCCTAGTTATTTCTATAATGGCTTGGATTTATAACTTTACACTTTTAAAGGACAATAGTACCACATAAAATGTTCTGTGCATCATGAAGTTTATTAGAAGATAGCTTAATAGAAAAAAACGAAAGCTGTAAATTCTTTTGTTTTTTTTAAAATATATTTTATTGATTTTTTACAGAGAGAAAGTGAGAGAGATAGAGAGCTAGAAACGTCAATGAGAGAGAAACATCGACCAGCTGCTTCTTGCACACCCCCCACCAGGGATGTGCCCGAAACCAATGTACATGCCCTTGACTGGAATTGAAGCTGGGACCTTTCAGTCCACAGACCGATGTTCTACCACTGAGCCAAACTGGTTTCGACCGAAAGCTATAAATTCTGACTTGAGAAGACAAAGAATGAAACGCAGGAAACAAGTGATGTAAAAATCTAATTTTTATGGGAAAATCATCATGCGTGGATCTGTGCTTCTAGTAAGTCAATGTAATTTGTGACCAACCTCTTAGTTTTGATAGTTTTTCACTGATCATAAAGGACAACTTATCCTTTGACTTATAAACCAAGGAATTTTAAACAATGGAGTACTTAAAGTATTGCCTATTAAGTATAAAAGTCACTCCCATCCGCAAGGTTTTCTACAGGCAAATTAAAGTGGGTAATAAAGCTGTTGAACATATCATATCAGGTTCAAGGAGGGTCTAACTTTAAGAAGAGATTGCATATGAGTTGAATCCAATATAAGGATTAGGGTTAATTGGAGCAATTATTACAAACATTGAATTATTAATAAAGTCCTAGTAGTTGATTATTATATCTCATGCTAAATTATCCACCAAATAAAAAACAATAGTAATGCTGGTTATTGTTTAGTTTTTCAATTTAATGAATAGTTATGAACTGATATGTCAATGGAATAGGATAGAGAGCTCAGAAAGAAACCTACTTCTTTATGGTAAATTAATATTTAACAAATGAGGCAAGAGTATACAATGAAGTAAAGACAATCTATTCAATAAATGGTGTTTGGAAAATTGGATAGATTTGTTTTCTTGAGGTTTGTCATGGAAAACTGTCCTGTGTTTCTCTTCTGTGTTCTTGTGAATTGCTGGCATTTCTTTCCTACTAGATGCATCATTCCAATGTTTGTCTTCATCTTCATAGGGCATTGTTTGCATCTCTTCTTATAGTCTTAACTCTGTGCATGTCTGTCTCTATCTCTAAATTTTCTCCTTGGTATAGGATACCAGTGATGTTGGACTATTGAACATTTAATGACCTTATCAACCTTAAAAGTTGATTACCTTTGTAAACACCCTATTTCCAAACAAAGTTACATTCTGGGATACTGGAAGTGAGAACTTTACCATATCTATTTTGGTGTAACCAAAATGCAACCCATAACAATACCACTCATGTTTATTTTGCTAATACAAAGCCAAAAGCCTCTACTATACTATAATCACGTGCCTTTCTCTGGTCCTTCCCACTCACTTTCCTCTCAACAGCAGACTTCTTGGATGACTTTAGCCTGCTGGATGAATCTAGGGAGAGAATGAATTTTGGATTTGCATTGTGTAATAAAATGAGATGATTACATAAGGCTAACTAAAAACTCAAAGAACAGAAATTTCTGGGTAATTTATATTAAATCTGTTCCTTGACTGACATGAGAAGATGTACCCTCTGGAAATATTAAGTATACTAAATTGATTCAAATATCACATTCTGTCTATTTTTAAAAAATTGTTTTTATGGCTGAAAGTATTACAGATGTCCCCCATATTTTCCCCATTTAGCCCCTCCACCCTGCCCTTTCTCCCACCCAGGCCTTCACTGCACTATCGTCTGTGTCTAAGGGTTATGCATATATGTATTTAAGTTATTTGTTTAATCTCTTCTCTTCTGGTCTTCCCTTTTTACTTCCCTCTTTAGATGACTGAATTCAACAATACATTAAAAGAATTATACTCCAGGATCAGTGGATTTACCTTAAAGTACTGATCTGAGGGAGATGCTTCTAATTAAACATACATCTAAGGGCCAACTGCAATCCTTTCCACAGACCCAGAGGGCAAGTGTTCCCTCTATGCTCTCCCTTTGCCATATACCATCCACTTATAATAAATCTTTCAACAACGTGAGTATAGAGATAACAAGGCCACATATGGCAAATCCACAGCTAACATCTTACTCAAGTTTGAGAAGCCCAAAGCTTTTTCTTTAGATAAGTAACAAGACAGGGATGTCCACTTTCACCACTTTTATTCAACATAGTATTGGAAGTCCTATCAATTAGGCAAGTCCAGAGCAATTAGACAATGAAAAAACCCCAACACATATCCAATTTAGAAAGGAAAAAATAGAACTGTTATTATTTGCAGATGACATTGTATTAGATATAGAAAACTCTAAAGACTCCACCAAAAATTTTTTAGAACCAATCAATGAATTTAGTATATTTTCAGGATACAGAATAATCTACAGATAATATTCAATCCTTATTAAAATTCCAATAGAAATAGAACAAGCTGTCCTAAAATTTGTATGGAATCATGAACGATCCCTGGAATAGGAAGCTGAGAGGAGAGGTCACAACCAAGGCCCAGACCTCAGAGCTGGCAGAGACAAGGCCAAGTAGACAAGGAATGGACCCATATCACTAAGCTGGGTCACCTGATGACTTACTATATGATAGAAACACAAAGGTCAAGAATGAAGTTTATTTAGAAAATTGTGCTCTATTCCAGACACCTACTATGTGCCAGGACATTTATTTATTTATTTGTTTGTTTGTTTGTTTGTTTGTTTTAGAGAGAAAGAGGAAGGGAGAGGGATAGAGAGATTGAAACATCGATGAGAGAGGAACATCATCAATTGGCTGCCTCCTGCATGGCCTCTACTGGGGATTGAACCTGCAACCAAGGTATGTGCCCTTGACTGGAATTAAACCTGGGACTTGTCAGTTTGTAGGCTGATGCTCCATCCACTGAGCAAAACCTGCTAGGGCCCAGGATATATTATTAATAGCTGAGTTAATAAATTTAAGAAAGACACGATCTGTGACCATATGGTCCTCTGTGGGAAAGACACTCATTAAGATACTTTTTTTTTTATATATTTATGATAAATCATAAGAAAAAATTCTGACCAGAAGGAGAGGGAAGATGTGATTTTTAAAAAAATATATAATATATTTTATTGATTTTTTTACAGAAAAGAAGAAAGAGGGATAGAGAGTTAGAAACATTGATGAGAGAGAGAAACATTGATTAGCTGCCTCTTGCACACCCCCAATGGGGTGTGCCCGCAACCAAGGTACATGCCCTTGACCAGAATCAAACCTGGGATCCTTCAGTCTGCAGGCTGATGCTCTATCCACTGAGCCAAACCGGTTTTAGCAAGATGTGATTCTTAAAAGATAAATAGGAGCTACCTAGTTAAAGAAATGAGGAATGCAGGTCTAGGTAGTTGGAGCATTATTAGGAAAGGCACAGAGGTGTGAAGTTTAAGGTATGTCCATTGGAATACCACAACTTGATGTACTTTCTGAAATGTAAAGTAAGAAGTGGAAAATAATAAGTTAAATGCTATAATGGGTTGAACTTGGAAGAAGAGGAGGGATACAGTCTTTAATTACATTGCTGGGTTTTATATTTTGTTTAGGATTTTTGTATTTTTTATCATAGCAGATATATTTAGTTTTATTTTCTCATCTTATTCTTGTTTAGTTTTTATTTTGATGAAATTACACTAGACTCAAAATACTTTATTGGGATAGTTCTCTCTTTTTTTAATTATTTAGAAGAGTGTAAGATTATAGTTATCTATTTTTAAATTTTAGTGGATTTACTTGTAACACCATCTATGACTGATGTTTCTATCTGGGAAGATTTTATATTTCTAATTTAATTTCTTTAATGCTTCTTGATCAATTTTGTCCCTTTTATCTATGTTTGAAAATGTATTGACATAAAGATCATGATATCTTATTTCCTTTTCATACTCAGTTGTATTCTAATTGTGTTCCCTTTCTCATATCAAATATTGTTTACTTTTGCCTTGCCTATGTTTTCTTGATCAATCTTGACAGAGGTTTGTTAATTTTATTAATCTTTTCAAAGAACCAGTGTGGCTTTGTTGATATTCCCATAATATATTACATTACATTTCTTTAGGTTTTCCTTTTTCCTTTTATTATTTTCTTTCTTAACCTTTGTGTTTCTTCTGCTCTCCTTACATCATTTAAGACTGAATGTTTAGATGATCTACTTTCAGTCTTTCGTACTTTCTACTGTCTGGACAGTTTCAGTTTTACATTTATTACGTTATTTGATTAAAGCCTTTCTCCCTTTTATAGACTATTTACTCCTTTAATTTGAGGACCATTTTATTTTTTTGCAGTAACTTCACATTTAGCACAAAGCCTGACTCATCATAGTGGCTCAACAAATAAATGATGAAGGGATGAATATCTAGTATGATTTGCAAACTGCAACACATTCCACACATTAAATTATTAATATATCTATCTGATTTGAAAATAGTATAGTAGCTTGGAACATATTAGAATATCAATGTAACTGTCTAAGAAAAGTTATAGAACCAATAGTTCTAAGGGAATAAAAATATCTTCAGGCAAACACTTTTTGAAGTGCTGAGTGTTACAAAAACAGAAAAACCAGTCATCAAAGTATTTGTGAGGTCAACCTGAAGACTATTACCTGCTTTCTGCTTCAAGGAATTCTATGTCAAGTAATCCTTGCTCAGTAGGATTATGATGCAATTTTAAATTTTTACCACAGTAACAAGAAATTACCTTTAATTCCCGTTAAAACATAAATATCTGGAGTCAGTTTGAAGTTCAAATGCCAGCTGTGTTTCTAATTACTTGTGTGACTTTAGGCAAGTGACTTTATCCCTCTGAGCTTCAGTTATTTAACCTATAAAATCAAGATAATAATACCTGTCTCCTTTAGAGCATTACTGTGAAGATTAAATAAAAAAGCAAAGGATGTCAAGTGTCTGGCATGGTGTATGGCACATGGCAAGTACTCAGTAACTATTATTTGTTATTGTTACTGCTATTACTCATGTGAGCTTTTCATGGAAAGGCCTATGCCTTATGCATCTTCTACCCCATGTTCATAAATTATAACTGCCTATAGAATTGAACTAAGGTTCTCATGTTGGCCATGATGTAAGATTTTTTAAAAGGATCCATGAAAGAAAAGCTTTGCAATTATTTAGATCTGTTCTTCAAGTTCAGATTTTAAAAATCTGATTGTGAAGAATCTAAATATCTCCTACACAGGGAGTGAAATTAATCCATTTAAATGGAGACATCAGCGAGATTATTCTAGGTAATAAGCATGTGCAATAAAAAGGTGACCTTTACTAATGCTTTGTTAAAAATAGGTACACTTGCTGGGAAAAGTCATCTAAAATTTCTTTCATATGTGCAACATTTTGTGCACAACATTTTTTTATAATTCCAGTAATGGAAAAACCGGATTGAAAAATCATGATGTTATGAGTTTATTCATAACAGATAATGCATAACATTACTTGACTTCTGGAATGACACAATGTGTGGAATAATTAACTGTGACAATGAGACTGCCTGGATCATGTGGATCTGTGACATATAATCAGTGGCAATGCTATTTTTACTTCAGAGTTTTCATTAACAAAAACCCAAATATATTAGAAAAATGACTTCCAAAATGACATAAACAAATATAAAAATCTATATTTAGCATAGCTTATATGAAAGATTTTTTGAAGCAATTATTGTTGTAATTTAGGCTGAATAATGCCAGCTATCTTGCTACTCTGCTAAAGTCCTCTTTTGAGCCTTCAATGAACCTGTAATACTTATGAACGGAGTTACCATAGCAACCTATATTGATGTCACAAGCTCAGGCTTCTGACTTCATTGCATAATGCAGTAGCAACTGGCTTTGCAGCAGAAACACCCTGCTAAAGAACAAGTATCTTGGTTCACAGCAAAGAGGACAAAAGAAAAACAGCAAGTTATAGAGGGTTGAATGCTGGATTGTGAGTCAGACTGTCTGAGTTTTTATTTTATCCCTGCTTCTCACTTGTTGCCTTGTTTTTAGTAATTGTGTTTACATGTGTGCACTGAGTCTTGAAGCCAGAAATCTGTCTATACGTAGACATAGAAGAGAAATTCAATATTTAATCTTTTAGCATTTGGTGAACATTCTAATAAAGCTAAAGCACCCTAAAAATAACTTGGAAAGGAATTACAAATGCCTTATACCTACTAGCTAGCTCACAAAGATGAAGAAGACACTTTGAAATAAGAAAGCATCTTGCTAGTGGTTTTTATTGTTTCTTTCTGAAATAGTAATGTGTAAAGAATAAGATTGAATTCCTAATCTCAATTTAAGAGAATTCTTACATAAATACATCATATTATATAGCTATATCTATTTAAAGATTTTTTAATGTTCAGAGTAAGGTGAAAGATTAACTTATTAATGGATGTGATGCTTCTCATGTTTATATGTGTATATTAAATTATAAATGTTTCTTAATTTTGCCATGAAAATATTCATTCTCATTGAAAACTAAATATCTGAAATGGCTTTGTTAATATGAAATGAAATTTTAAAAAATCCCAGTTATATTCTTTTTTTAGAATGGCCTAATCTTTTCATTGTGTTCCTTATGTCAATTGGTCTAGTTTTTTTTTTTTTTTATATATATATATACACTAAATTTCAGATTTGAGGTATAAATATTTTAGAATTTTAAAAGGCATTAAACTAATAAACTTTTTCACCAGAAACTAAGATTAAAACATGAGATAGATTCCTATTTTATCTAAGGTAGCGAACTAGAACATTTTGATAGAACTGTGGCACTTTCCACGCCCTCTATCCATATGCTTCAAAATCATTCCAAGCTATCAGCAAAAATTTCACATGCCACAAAACTTATTAACTAAATTCCATATTTAAAAAAACAATCCGCAGAAAGGCACAAGGAAAATGTTAAGTTACTGTTGAAAATGTAAGATGAGGTAGAACTTGTGGCCATGTTTGGGATCTACACTCGCTCCACATCATATTGCAGCACAAATCATTCGCACGAGTTTCTGAATTTTTCAAAAACCAGAATTTGGTATACAGTGTCTTATAGAATACATGAGAATGAAAATTAGTTCGTTCATGGTAGGCATTATGTCTATCAAACTATATAAAATTATATGTTTTTTATACTGGGAAAAATCTTTTTGTGTCCCTATATGAATTCATCAGATTTTTACTGACTTTATTGATGTGAAGAAGTCTTGAATATACATAGTAAAATTTAAAAAAAAGAAAAAAATCAGGTTAGTCTTCACTATTTTTCCAGCTTAAGCAAAGAGAGCAAGCAATATTGGTTATCTTCTGAATGCTACTTTGTTCTTTGCCCTAAATACCACAATTTCTTACCTATATCTCCTCTTAATAGCAGAAACTAAACATACACTGAAAAGTCACATCCAGGGATCATACCTATAGAAGGAGCTTTAGGTGTTTTGTTTTTAATAAAACTAAGGTCTGATTGATTTACATAAGTTCCTCAAAGTTAATTGATGGAAGAATTCATAACTCAACAAAGTGCTTTCTAGTACATCACATTGTCCTGTTCCTGCCTGATGGCTTTAATCCAGCCTCACCTCCCTGATACATTGTTCTTATTCTTTTAATATGCTTGCTCTTCATTTTATTCACCCCCTCATTCCCCCCCCCTCCCCCGCAACCTTGGCAAATACCACTAGAAATTACAGAGAAATTTTATTAGTTTTTTCAAAGAAATAACTTTTAACTTTGTTTATTGCTTTTGCTCATTGCTTTGTTTATTGCTTATTTGCTATGTTCATCTCATTATCTTTTACTGGGTAATAAACGACTCTCAAAACATATTGCTTTTAAAACAACTACCATTTTATTATCTTACGATTTTGTGGGACAGGAATTCAGGCCGCTTGCCTGGGTCATTCTTTTGCTTCATGTGGTTCTGACTGGGTTATGTGCTGGTGTTCAGTTGGTAGTTGGTCTGGTCTGGAGGGCCTAAGGTCGCTTCACTCACATGCCTGATGCTTTGGCTAAGAAAACTACAGGGCTAAGCTTAAATAGGCTTTTACCTCTATTCATTTAGCACAGGACCTCTCCAATAGTGTTAAGACTACTAACATTATTGACCAGAACTCTAATGATGTTCCAAGTGACAGGAAGTAGAAATTGCAACGCCTCTTAAAGGCTAGACACGGAACTGGAAGAGCATCACTTCTTCTATACTCTTGGTCGGAGCAGTCACAAAGCAAAGATTCAAGAGGAGAGGAAAGAGGCCCTCCTATCAATGAGAAGGGTGTAAAAAATTGGGGCTATTTCAGTCCATCTCATTGATTCTGTCTTATATTTAAGTTTTCTATTTCAATAATCTATCTCTTTATTTCTTCCTCCTCTTTCTTTTGTTTATATTCCACCATGCCCCCACAAACATTAAATCCCAATTTTTAAAATCTTTATTGTTCAGACTATTACAGATGTCTCTCTTCTCATCCCCCACCCCCATAGCTCCCCTCCACCTGGTTCCCACCTCACTCCAGGCCATCTGCTTGTCCCCCCTCCAGGCACTGACCTTGTCCATAGGTATAAGCTCTTGGTCCAATCTCTTCTCACATTCCCCACAACCTTTTGCCCCAAGAATTGCCAGTCTGCCCCCTTTCCAAGCCCCTGATTCTATTACATTCACCAGTCTGTTATAGTCATCAGGTTTTTTATTCATTTGATTTTTAGGTTCACTTGTTGATAGACATGTATTTGTTGGCACTTTGTTATTCATAATTTTTATCTTTACCTTTTTCTTCTTCTTCTTCCTCTTCTTAGAGAATGCCCTTCAGCATTACATATAATACTGGTTTGGTGGTGATGAACTCCTTTAGCTTTTCTGTGTCTGTGAAACTCTATCTGACCTTTAACTCTGAATGATAACTTTGCTGGGTAGCGTAATCTTGGTTGTAGGTTCTTGCTATTCATCACTTTTTTGCCACTCCCTTCTGGCCTGCATAATTTCTGTTGAGAAATCAACTAACAGTAGTATGGGTACTTCCTTGTAAGTAACTATTTTTCTCTTGCTGCTTTTAAGATTCTCTCTTTGTTTTTTGCTCTTGGCATTTTAATTATGATGTGTCTTGTTGTGGTCCTCTTTGGATTCCTCTTGTTTGAGATTATCTTTGCTTCCTAGACTTGTAAGTCTATTTCTTTCACCAGGTGGGGAAGTTTTTTTTGCCATTATTTCTTCAAATAGGTTTTCAATATCTTGCCCTCTCTTTCTCTTCTTCTGGTACCCCCATAATTCTGCTGTTGGTCAACTTGAAGTTGTCTCAGATGCTCCTTATACTATCTTCATATTTTTGGATTCTTTTTTCTTTTTGCTTTTCTGGTTGGTTGATTTTTGCTTCTTTGTATTTCAAATCTTTGACTTGAAACTTGGGATCCTCTAGTCTGTTGTTGAATCTCTGTATATTATTTTTTATTTTAGTCAGTGTATGCTTAATTTCTGTTTGGTCCTTTTTCATATCCTTGAGGGTATCACTAAATTTCTTAGAGGTTTTTAGAAGATTCTTGAGTAACCTTATAACCGTGGTTTTGAACTCTATATACAGTATTTTGCTTTCATCAATTTCTTTCATTTGTGACTTGTTTCTTTGTCTCTGCATTTTGGCTGCTTCTCTGTGTTTGTTTTTATGTACTGGGTAGCTACTAAGTCTGCTTGAGTTGATAGAGTGGCCTTGTGTGGTATATGATTTCTAGGGCCCAGTGGCTCAGCCTCCCCAGTCACTTGAGGTGAACACTCTTGGTGCACCCCTTTGTAGGCTGTGTGCACAGACTTGTTGTAGCTAACCCTTGATTGCTATTGGTATCACTGGAGGAAATGACTTCCAGGCCAACTGGCTGTGATTACCAGCTGTGCCTACCCTGGAAGATCTATTGCACAGGAGACACCCTTATGGGGCAGGACTTGTTTCAGTGGGGCTTTGGTGATCACTGAGTCTTCCCCTTGAGTGTGTCTCTTATGGATATGAAGAGTTGTAATCTGGTATGGACTCACTCTGACCACTGGGTACACTGGCTCTTGGTTCTCCAAGGAAGTGCAAGGTCAGCCACTGACTGGGGCTGCCCAGTAGGAGCTACAGAGATATCTGCAGATTCCTCCTCTTTGTATGGGTTTTGGAAGTGCTCATATGAGGCCCAGCTGTGAAGCAAGGCAGGCTGCTGCTGTCAGGCCTTGGGCCTTATTTTGGATGTTCTGGAGATTTCTGAGTCAGCTGCAGTTTGACAGGTTTTAGGCAGAGAAATGACAGACCCTTCATATGCAAAAGCTGATGTGCTCAGCTTGGATTGGGTTGTAAATTGGGTGGGACGGGGCCTCTTGGAATTACCAGGGCAGAGCAAACAGTGATAGCTGCCAGTCAGCCCTGCACCAAAGAGGTCCCTGCATCTCTGTGTCCCGTGACCCTGTGCAGGAACAATGATTGCTGCGAGCACCTCTGAGAGAAAACCACCCTTGCATCTCTGTCCCGATGCCAAACATTCCAGTTTCTCCCTGTATGTGTCTGGGTCCCCCGGAGTCTTACCCAGAACTGGAGTTCAAAAGAAGCAGGAGCTTATTTCTTCCTCTTGATTAAGAGAGCAGCACATCCAGGTGCCAGCACTTTCCACACTTCCACACCTCTTACTAGTCTCCATGCTCTTTCTTCACCTTTCTAGTTGTAGGGCTTCCTCTCAGCCAGCTTTCTTGTGATTGTGGGACGTAGTTGTTCTGCCTTTTAGTTGTAATTTTGTTGTGGTTGTGAGAGTCACCAAGTATAGGTGTTTACTTATTCTGCCATCTTGGTTCTCCTCCTATCCCCCAATTTTTAAGTTGGATGTTTAAATCATTATTTTTCACCATTTCTGCTTGTAATCTAAGCACTGAAATGTAAATTTCTTCTTAAATGATTGCTTTCATTGTATTTCAAAGTTTTAGCTATTTTTATATTTTCACTCTGTTCAATTATGATTATTTTCAATGTTTCATTATCATTTCTTTTGTGGCCTAGTACTGATATGGAAATGTGGTTTTTAAAGTTTCAGTTATATTGGGCCTTAATAATGTATCTATTTGGAACTTAAAAGTCATAATCCACCAAATGCATATCAATATATGATCCTTATTAGACCCTGACTTGAACAAACTTAAGAAAGCATATGAGTTAAACAGAAAATTTGAACACTGTATATTTGAGGACATTTTATATACTTAAAAAATATAGAATAATATTATTATTATATTAAAAGAGACCTTTAATAGAGTTAGCGACAAATATTTATAGATAAATTTGCTTCTGGAAAATTCAGATGGGATTGGGTGTATAATGTGATAAATTGGCTATGGGTTGAATAATTATTGAAGATACCTGAAACAGTCTTTATACTACCCCATTTACTCTTGTATGTGTTAAAAAGGTTTCATAAGAAGATGTTAAAAGTTCATCTCCTTAAATAATAAATTCTGGATTAATTGCATTGCAGCTAGAGAATGTAGTGTGTGTATATATATGTATTAACATATATATATATATGTATATTTATACACACATATACTTACATATATACAAACACACATATACTCATATATAGATTATATATATTCTCTATATAGTCTATTGGCATGCTGCAGAACTTAAATCCTTTTAACTATTAGGTCCATACTTGTACAAGCATATGTAAGAAATAGACTTGTGAGAGAAGCAGGTCAAGAAAAAAAATAGACTGGTCAAGTGTTGATGCACAATGGCTATGAAGTGACAATAGAATCAGACAAGGGAAAAGATCATAGGTGAACCAATTCTTCATTGTGGACTCTTAGAGAAACATAAAAAAGGAGAAAAAGATTTGAGGTTTTGCCACTTACTGGGGTATAGGCTACAAAAGGAGAAATTGGTCATGGGATACAAGAGATAAACAGTTATAATTTTATTTGTGTGGAGGGTACAATTAAAGCTAGATGTGATGTTTTCCAGCTGTATTCTTGGGAGAATAGCCAACACAACAGCCCTCTGACATGGATGCCCTGTCTTGAACCATAAATGTGTAGGTCATATAATAGAACTGCATGTCATTGGTCATGCCACATAATAAGATTGAGTGTGTTTTGTTAATTCTTGGTACCAGAAATTCTTATGTACAAGTATAGGCATCTGATTTTTTTTTTAAGTCACTTTGGAGCAAAAAGGATAGGTAATTACTGTTTGGGTATATATATATATATATATATATATATATATATATATATATATATTGCCATAAATCTATCAAAATAATACCTATATTTTTGTCAGATTGGCAAAATACATAATTTTGGGTGTGCCACAGAGTTTTAGTTTATGTGTACCATGAGATGAAAAAGGTTGAAAATTGCTGCCTGTTGAATAGGAGATGTAGTGATCAGGGAGAAACATTTCAGAGAGGCTTCTAAAGATGAAGCAGTTAAGAGAGATGGTGAGGTTTAAGGTGTGGCTTATTATTAACTAAGTGGAGTTGAGTGGAAAATTCTGGTATTGATATGATTGAGGAAATGAGAGAAGATTCTTATCTTTGATTGCTGAGGAATGACTGGGTGCAGAGGAGTGACAAATCAAAGATGAGAGAAAAATGTCCTTTTTCACTTAGCCTAAACTATCGTAATCTCCTACAAATATGGTAAGCATCATACCAGGTGCTGGGTTACACTGACATATTAATGAACAGTTATTCCTCCTTCCCCTACTGAATTGAGCAATTAGACCATCATGGCTGTCTTAGCACCTTTTCTCTTTATGCCATGATCTGCTGCTAACTAGCTTCACATCTTGTTTTTCTATTTCCCATTTCCCTAGAGAGGAATTCAATTTGTGCAGCTCATATTTCCAAACCAGGTCTAGATTCTTGTTTACTGCCTTAGTCAGTGGGTTGGGAGTCTTTGTGTTAGGTGTTCATCCCCATTCAATATCCTCTGTGAAAAGTGGGAGAGTTATCTGGTGTGGACATGGCCAAGTCCCTTCATCAGGGGCTGTGTGCTTTAGGCTGAGTACCCCAGAAAACAAAGTCTGATGTAAGAATGGATGCTACTATTTTTATTAAGGGAGGCAAGAGTGAATGTGAAAGGAACTGAGGGAAGGAAGGAGGAATTGCTGATCGGAGGAAGTATTGCTGAAGGAGTTAGCCCAAATGCAGATGACGTCATGTCATGGGACTGTCCTATGAAAGGGCACATTAACTGCAACTCTGAAAGAGAAGTATTTACTTTCCTTGTAAGCCATTGCTTAAAGGTTTGTCCCACAGACTTAACTCTCCGGAAATTCCAGACTGTGCTTTTGTGGGCACTAAGCAAGACCACTCACACCTTAATGCCAGCAAGGGCAAGTCCTGGGTTAGTGAGAGACACTCTGTATTAAAGGAGGCATTGTCAAGCTCTACCTGAATGAAATCATTCCACACTCGTGCAGAGCTGGTAATTGCAGAGCTGTTGAAACAAAAGACACATGAGGCTGAGAGATTATGAATTGGTATAGAAAGGCATAGGATAGAGAGAGCAATGGTGGACAAACTAGTTAAATGCATGTGAGACTGACCAGAGGAAGAGGAAGCAAAGATGGTCTATTCAGTCTCAAAGTTTTAAACAGAATAAATCAAATAAAGCCTCAAGACATTTATTGAGCCTCTACTATCTGCAAAAAACTGAACTTATATCCTCACTGGCAGTATAAATCTAAGCAAGAAGATTTATCATCAAATGGAGGAAATAGATATGTATATAAATCTGTAATACAAGATATCACATGTTAACATCATCATCTAGCATAAACACGTGCAAGAGTAACACAGAGGAGGCAGAGAGGAACTATATTTGGAGGAGGAGAGTTTCCGTGGAAGATTAAATGTGACTTTACTGCTTAAAGTTAACATTTTAATAATAATGCCAGAGCTATTTCTGCATTACAAGATATTTACAACAAACCTTTAGAGAAATTTTATCTTTGCATTTTTATCTTATTAAAATGACATATTTACAAGTTAGGTATTTCATATTAAAAATAGAAATGAAAATTTAAGCATTTAAAAACATTATTTTTCCTGTTATAGAAAATATTTCAGAGAGGAAGGGAGAGGGAGAGAGAGATGAAAACATCAATGATCAGCTGTCTCCTGCATGCTCCCTACTGGGGATTGAGCTCACAACCTCAGCATGTGCTATGACTAGGAATTGAACTGTGACCTCCTGGTTCATAGGTCAATGCCCAACCACTGAGGGCCACACAGGCCTGCATCTGAGTTTATTTTAGACTTTGTATGCCAGAAATCTTAACATACATTCTTTTTATAAAAATATATTTTATTGATTTTTTTACAGAGAGGAAGGAAGAGGGATAGAGAGTTAGAAACATCGATGAGAGAGAGACATAGATCAGTTGCCTCTTGCACACTCCCTACTGGGGATGTGCCCGCAACCAAGGTACATGCCCTTGACCGGAATTGAACCAGGGACCTTCCAGTCCGTAGGCTGATGCTTTATCCACTGAGCCAAACCAGTTTCAGCTTAACATACATTCTTAAAATAAAGTTAATATAGCTCTTTCTTTAGGCCTGTCTCTTTATTTTCTTTCTCCTAAGCTATAAGGGCCCTTCTTTGGTCTCTTGTTTCTTAAGCCCCTACAGTCCAGCTGGCTCACTTCCTCCAGGGCTCACTTCTTCTACCTCTGTGACTTTCTAAATAAACTTTGTTTGTACTTGAAAAAAAAATTCCTTTTATTTCTATGTAAAAAGTAAGTGGGAGAGTAGGTGAAGATTTGGGTGGAATAGAGTGGCAGGAAAAAAAATATAGATTTAGAGGTGGATTAGAGAGATTAGGTATTTAAGGTTGGGATCAAAATCAGAAGCTGTAACCAGGGAATGCTCTGTAGATCTGAATTCTTTTTTCTAAGATAAAAAAAAAAATCCATTTGAAGAGATGTTTGTAAATGGGACAGAACCCAAACTCTCAGAGCCAGAGAAAGAGAGCTTGACAAAGGATAAGGAAAGATATGACTCCTGGGCTAGACTAACCAAAATAGTGACTTGATTTTGCATCATGACAAAAACTTTGTCTTAATTCCTTAAAATGTGAATGTGTCTCTGATATTTTTCCTTTAAAGGGCAGAGTTATTAGCTTTCATACACGGCCTGGCTTGTGGGTTCACCATTTATTGCAGCCTCATTTTAGTAACAAAACAAAATGTGGCATGATTACTTTTAATTAAAGCATAGTTAACATATGCAAACACAATCATATTGTTTCACAACATAAACAAATGTATGAAGAAAATAAAAAAATATGCAGCTATTCCACCAGTTATTCCATTCAATGTATGCATGGAGATGGGAACTGCCCTTTTCTGAGTTGGTCTCAATAGGAATACAAATCAAGTATTAGAATATATATGTGATTTTCTAATATATAATCTGCCTCAAACTCAAGGCAATTGGTTCAGTCAGACTCAACTGAAGAACCAGCAATCTGTCCTAATAATGAATTGAACATATACTGTGCTGGACTTTCTGAGAGGCTATTCCAATGTTATACCTTCCTATGGGATTTTTTTTCAATAGTAAACTTGATAAGATTTTTACTTTTAATGTTGACTTTAAAACCAAGATATAACTTGTATAGAATATAGAGTTTTCAGAGAAGATAAGGTCTACCAAAAAGAGTAAATGTTGGTATGGTTTAAGAAGAAAGTAATGTAAAATGCATAGCCTTATTATTTTTTCCCCAGCAGTAGGAAATATAAGCGGAACTAGTAAAATGGGAAGGCACTATAGTTGTCTGAAGACCCCAAAATGGAGGAGTTCTTTCCTTTCCCTTCCAGTTAACTCTCCTCATTTCTATAGCATAGATGTTGCCCAATTCATACTTTGGTCCACGTGAAGGCAGATGGGTGTCAACCATGTTATAGGTATTAGGTTCAGTGCTTTACATAGTTTACTAGTATTACTTTAAAAATGTATAACATTATTAAGAATTATTATCCCCAATTTACAGATGAGAAAAAGGCTGTGAAGTCAAGGTGATTTACTCAGCTAATCAGTGAAGGAGGTAGGATTGGGATGCAGGTAGGTCTACCTGTAAAGCCTTCTTTCCAACATCCAATATTCTAGCCTCTGAGTTTCAGACTCTCTGATCTTATTCAGGTTCCTTGAGGTTGACTTGGGTGCCCTTTGAAGGACTATGTTAATTTCTTTTCTCCTTTGTATGAGAAGTTTTTCCTAAGAGTCCATGAATTATAAGGCTGAACCCCTTTCTTTAGCATTGCCCAAATTACTGGTAGAATTAGATGGTGGTATTAGAGAGGAGGCTGCGCCTAGCAGCAGTGACTCAGCTATGCTTTCCTTGATATATGTAACTATTTGGACTTCATCAATTTTTTTTTTTGTCTTATGATTTTGGTAGCATTTAGGTAAAGCCTATATATGGAAGTGATTGGTTTAGTTTTCCTGATGGAAAGTTTAATTTAGCTCTCCAGCATGTTGTTTTTTAGCTTGCTGTAGATATAATCGTTTACTTAATGAGGATGCTTCCTCCCTTTCAGAGTACTGACTTTAAAATGAATTTCCATAGATTTACATAAATTCCCTGGGGACCACTATAATGTGAAAAAAGAAAGAATTGCCCAGCTGTGCACTGATTTAATGGGATTATGAAGCTTTAGGGTATGGGCTTAAAAAAAGATATCTAGGGGAAATAGTCCCTCACTCTGTTGGAGAAATAAACCGTTAAATGAATTTGTTCTCACTCCGACAGAAGATGATTTGAGAAGCCAGCATCAGCCAAGGTTTTAAAAAATTCATCTTAGCAAAAGCTTGTGAAAATTCTGTACATTTCAGCAATCACTGTTATTTCTGAGGAGGGATGTTAATATTTTCTTACAGCATTTTTGGGTAGAAGCTTTTATTTTAAGATAGTTTTGTTGACAATGGAGAGAATTAGCAAATGTCTTGTATCTCATGCTGTCAACTCAAAACCAATAGCATCCTCAGATATACTTACCTTTACATTTAATAAGGTTCCCAATCTCATCTGGGCCAGTGATTATCAATGGTGGTTTGTATGTCCTTCTACTTTAATTCCTTGTCAGTAATTTAAAAAGATATAAGAAGTTATCAGTTTCTGGGGCTCAGTACTTTTACAATCCATTTAACTTAAATTCTTTCTTTAGATGGTGGTGTCCCAATTATGTGGTTTTGTTCTCTGTGGCTAGTTCTATAGGTTGGTTAGAATAACAATAGCAAGAGGAAGACCTCATGATTGCCTTGGCCTTGGATCATAGCAATGTGAATTATCTATTTTTTTTTTTAAGATAATACCTCAGCATTAGCCAACTGTCTATAAATGCCTATCTTTGGTTCAAAGAGGCTTATTCAAGAATATGACTGGATCAATATTAATTTATATTTTGTGCTGAAAAGCAACCACTGATAGTGAGTCAATAGATTCATCCTTTTGTATGAATTACATAAACCGGTCACTAAGTATTTAGTAACATATAGAACATACTCAATGGAGGATGCAGCAAAGAAAGAAATATTTGTCCATGGCATTGAGTTTTTAGCATATATATCAAAGAAACAATAATAATAGTTCATTAGCCAAAACCGGTTTGGCTCAGTGGATAGAGCATCTGCCTGTAGACTGAAGGGTCCTGAGTTCGATTCTGGTCAAGGGCATGTACCTTGGTTGCAGGCACATCCCTAGTGGCGGGTGTGCAGGAGGCAGCTGATCAATGTTTCTCTCTCATCGATGTTTCTAACTCTCTATCCCTCTTCCTTCCTGTCTATAAAAAAATCAATAAAATATATTTTTAAAAATAATAGTTCATACATTTTGTGCACTCATCATTTGACAGGGTTTTCTTTTTGTCATCTACCATAAACTTTACAACAACCTTATATGGCATTTTAATCATCCCATTTCACAGATGAGAAAACAGTCACAGAAAGGCTAAATTACTTGTGTCTCAGTTAGTGTGTGGACCATCTAGGGTGCCAGCTACAGCCCCTTGACTCTAAACTTTAGGCTCTTTTTAAAAATTCATATATTTTGGTAAAATGTACATATCATAAAATATACATTTTAACTATGTTTAAGTGTACAGTTCATTGACACTATGTACATTCACATTGTTGTGCCATCACCACCACTCATCTTCAGAACATCTTCATGTTTCCAAACTAAACTCCCAAACTGTCCATTAAACAATAACACTCCATTTCTCTCACCCACAGGCCCCAGGCAGACATCATTCTACTTTTTTGTTTCTATGAATTTGGCTATTATGGGTACCTCATATTAGTGGAATCACATAGCATCCTTTTGTGTCTGGCTTATTTCACTTAGCAAAATGTCTTCAAGTGTTAACCATATGAGAGTATATTTCAAAATGTCCTTCCTTTTTAAGGTTGAATATTATTCCATTGTATGTATATATTAATACTATTTTTTGTTCATCCAAGCATCCATCAATGTATCCTTGGGTTGCTTCTATCTTTTGACTATTGTAAATAGGGCTGCTATGAACATGGGTGTTCAGATATTTGTCTGAGTCCCTGCTTTCAGTTCTTTTGGGTGTATGCCAAAAGTGAAATTGCTATAACCTATGGTAATTCTAGGTTTAATTTTGGGGGGAACTGTTATACTGTTTTCCATAGTGGTGGCACCATTTTACATTTCTATAAAAAATGCAAAGGGTTACAATTTTCCCATATTCTTGCCAACATTTTTCCCCCTCCGAATAGCCATCCTAATGGTATCTCATTGTGGTCTGAATTTGCATCCCCTTAATGATTAGTGATGTTGAACATCTTTTCATGTGCTTACTGATCACTTATAGATTTTTTTTGGGGAAAATTTCTATTGAAGTCTTTTGTCTATTTTTAAACAGGGTTGTTTTGTTGTTGTTGAGTTGCAGAAGTTCTTTATACAATATATTCTGGATATTAATTCCTTATCAGATATTGGTTTGCAAATATTTTCTCCCATTCTGTGGGTTGCTTTTCACTGTGTTATTAGAGTCCTTGTACACAAAATTTTTAAATTTGATGAAGTGCAATTTACTTATTTTCCCTTTTCTTGCCTTTGCTCAGACCATATACTGTTAACCACTACATTGAAGCATAGAACCAAGATTACAACATGCTAAATTATTGGGTACCAAACATATCTCATAATAATGCATTGAAGATGAGGGTTGGTGTTGTCTAGTGCATGTTTCTTGATGAGTCCATCTTTACATAAGAATTGGTTGAAAAAAATAATTTTTGTGGCATGTCCCTGTCCTTTCCTATGTGTTTCCTGGGCACATGTTAAGGGACTGGAAGGGCTGGGGAGGGGGCAGGTGGTGTATGGCCATGAATGGAGAGAGATCTGCCAATCTCTTAAGTGTAGACACGTTGCCAGGACATTTTCTGGTAGGAGTTTTAGTCAACCTAATTTAAAGAGTTGAAATAAAAGCTCTCTGCAGTCACATTCACTAGATTGGAAGCTCGCTTCCCCTTGTATCTTAACCAAGAGAGAAAGTAAAAGAGAAAAAAAACAATTTTTTCTCTTGCCTTTTACTCTCTGCCTGAGGCAGTCCTAAGCTAGGTTCTCCTGGGTAGTATTGGGGAGGAGGAGAAGGGTAGAGAACTGAGCCCATATTGTGCTCCGTCATCTGAGGAAGGTGTTGTGAGTGTGGCTCATATTTCAGCTAAAGAGCTGTGTTTCTAGCTATGTACCCCCACCTTTCTCTTTTAGTTTTTGAACTTGCGGTGCATATAAGGTAACCTTCCCCCCTCCCCCTACCATACTGGCTGTGAATTATTAATTTCATGCATCAGTTTAGGGTGGGCATGGATAAAATAAGAATCTATAAAGTAAAAAGAAAAGTTACTCTCATCTAAGTATATGCATATGCATCTAGTGCACACATTGGAAGCATTTGCTTGCTCCAGGCTTTTAACATTCTACATGTTTAATGGAATCACCACTAGGTCTGCAAACATGGAAATGGCTTGAGAGCTGTCAGGAAGTTGGAAGGAAGAAGAGCCCTTATGTAAGCCTCCCCGGAAGCCTTCTCAGCCGCAGTATTAGTGTAATAGTTTCCTTCTCCTGCAAAGGTTTGGTAATCTGGGTGAGAGAAGATTGTAATGAAGATAGGACTTTTGGGCCCTCCTGACTGCATCCCATGTAACAGGCTTCCCCCTAGTCTGGAGACTCTGAGGTCCAGGGACTATACCTCCCTGTAAGCTTAGGGTCATCATACCCTGGTCATCTCGACTCCAGACCATTTCAATGCATTTTCCAAGGGCTACTTGAGCTTGGCTATAATTCTCCTACACAAGGGAGCAGTGGCATCTCTGCTCCATGCCATAGGCCAAGAAAAAAAAATACATTTTTAATGGAATTTTAATAATAGAATTTATTCATTGTATTTATACTCTGAGCTAGGTGCTTACATAATTTGTTAAATTCTAATAACCACCCTGAGATAGGTTTTGAAACACTAATCCCCACTTATCCACAGGGGATACATCCCAAGTCCCCCAATGGATACCTGAAGCCATTGATATTACCAAACTAGATATATTCTGTTTTTCCCTATGTACCTATGGTAGAGTTTACTTTATAAATCAGAACAGTAAGAGGTTAGCTAATAAAATAGAACAATTATGAGGGTATAATGTAATAAAAATGATATGAATGTGATGTTATTCAGTAAACTAAGGATTACTTTTACTGGTGAAATAAGGATTACTTTTACTGGGATACCACACCAGTGGATCTGATAACCACAAGGGCTACTGAGTGACTAACAGGCAGGTAGTGTATGCAGCTTGGATACACTGGTCAAAGAAATGATTCATGTCTCAGGCAGAAAAGAGCAGGACAGCAAGGGATGTTATCATGCGGCTCAGAATGGTGTGAAATCTAAACCTTATGAACTGTTTATATCTGGAGTTTTCTATTTAGTATTCCCAGACCCTGGTTTACTGTAGGTACATGAAACTGCTGCAAACAAGACTGTGGTTAACAAGGACTACTGACTTTCCTTTTGCTGTTGAGGAAATGGAGGTTGGGGAGGGGAAGTGAATTTGCTCATGGTAGTTCAGAGTGTAAAAGGCAAGGCTTGCAGTCTGAGCAGGCCTCACTCGATACACAGTCCCTACTCCTCCAGCTCTCTCTGAGCAAGGACCTCTTCCTAGAGTTCTCTCTCTGACCTTGGATCCTCCTTCTTTAAAAATTCTCATTGTCGAGTCCAGGAAACAAAAGAAAAAGGGATGCCTTTTTTATGAGTTGACTAACCAAAATTAGCAACAATTATTACCTTTTTAAGGAGCCAGTTGCTGTCCCCTCAACATTTTAGAAGGACATCAGGTTGGGTATAATCCAAGCATTAGCGGGTGGTCCTATCCTCATGATAAATGAATCCAGTCCACACAGCTCACTAAAGAAATGTTAGATGCCATCTTCACGCTGCTTGTGAAAACCCTGGGCAGGAAGAATTGCCACCCAGGTGGAGATAGCATCATTCGGGGGCAATGAGGAAAATTTGCAAGAGAGAATTGCTCCTGTTCGTGCTGAGGCCCTGGGCAGTGTTTCGGCTTCTCATTTTTGTGGCAGAAACTACTCCCTGGCAAGTTGTTTTCTTTCTGCAGCTTAGTATTGGCCTATTCTTACTTGCTTTTATCGGCAGAATGATTTTTTTGTCCTGTCAATTTCATGACATAATTATTTTCCTGCCAAATCCAGTAATCGAGTGAATTATTTATTGATTTTTAGAAAGAATAGTTTTTTTTGTGCCTTACTTATTCTTGAATAGGCTAATTAGATATTAAAACCCATTAGGATTAGACAGTGCCACGAGTAAATATAATTTAACCAATAATTTAGAAAATGTCGTTATTTTCTTAAATATAGTGCAAGTGCCAACAGTTCTAAACATTTTCAGATGATGTTTCCAAAGCAGCAAGAAGAAATTTGACTTTGCCTTTTGAAAACTAGAGCAGAGGCACTTGGCAGCTCCTTTGGCATCGATTTTTCATGCAAAAAACAAAACAAAACAAAACTGCAATCAGGTAGAAATTATCCCACTTGGTAGCTGTCACCACAATCTATATGTTAATGGATATAGAAGGGCAAGCATACCACCATGTAAGTTTCTGAGGGTCATAGGCATCAGGAGTTGTGGCAGAAGCATGTTCTCATGCAGTAAGGTATTTCTAAGGTTAGTGCTGGGGGTGGGTCGTCTTCAGCATAGTCATCATTATTGTAACAACAATAATAACAAATACGTGGCATTCCAATGTGGTAGGCACTCTTCTGAGCAATTTATATGTAACTAGAGGCCTGGTGCATGAAATTTGTGCACGGAGGTGGAGGTGTGTGTCCCTCAGCCCAGCCTGCACCCTCTCCAATCTGGGACCCCTTGAGGGATGTCCGACTGCTCATTTACCTGGATCGGGCCTAAATGGGCAGTTGGACATCCCTCTCACAATCCAAGACTGCTGGCTCCCAACTGCTCGATTGCCTGCCTTCCTGATTGCCCCTAACCGCTTCTGCCTGCCAGCCTGATCACCCTCTAACCACTCCCATGCCAGCTTGATTGATGTCAAACTGCTCCCTTGCCAGCCTGTTTGCCCCCAATTTCCCTCCTCTGCTGGCCTGGTCACCCTTAACTGCCCTTCCCTGAAGGCTTGATCACCTAACTGCCCTCCCTTGCAGGTTTGGTCCCTTCCAACTGCCACCTTGTGGTGGCCATCTTGTGTCCACATGGGGGCATGATCTTTGACCACATGGGGGCAGCCATATTGTGTGTTGGAGTGATGGTCAATCTGAATATTACTCTTATTAGATAGGATAGAAGCCTGGTGTATGGGTGGGGGCCAGCCTCCTGCTGTCTCCAGCTCTGTGGCTGCCACCATTTCTGTTTGGATTTGTTTGCCTTCTATAATTGAAACTTTGTAGCTTTGAGTGGAGGCTTAGGCCAGCAAGGGCAGGCAGAAAGCTTGGCTTCTTTCATTGTCTGGGAAACCCAAGCCTCCCTCCTGCTCTCTGTGGCTGTAGCCATCTTGGTTGGATTTATTTGCATACTCGCTCTGATTGGCTGGTGGGCATGGTTGGTGGGTGTAGCAGAGTGATGGTTAATTTTCGTATTACTATTTTATTAGGTAGGATAAGTCATTAGTCCTCCTGGTAACCCTAGGAAGTAAAAACTATTCCCATCCCCATTTCACAGATGACAGTATTTAAGCACAGAGACATTATGTAATGTGCCCAACATCACAGAGCTAACAGGTAGGAAAAGCAGAATGCATAGCCAAGCAGCCTGGCTGCAGAGTGTGCACTCTTAACCACGAGGTACTCTATGTGGCAACAATTATGGAGGGCCTACGCTATGCCACCCATAATACTAGGCACTGAGACCCGAGAGAGAAAAAGTCCTCACGGGGTCTAGAGTCTAGTGCATGTAGATAGGAATCTGCCTCCCGGCTGTAGAGGTCATTTTAAAGGTTTCTGGTGACAGGGACAAGCTTTCCCCAACTGTCAATGACTCTGAGAGTCTTCACCAGAGAAGCACTGCTCTCCACGACGGAAGTGGCACAATGGTGCCCTTTTCTCAGAGTTAGAGCGAAGCAGGAAGAACGGCACCAATGCCCATTCACTGAGGGTTTCTGGTGAGGCAGCACTGTGCCAGATGCTCACACATAACTCCTAGCATCCTCACCACCATATCAACCAATTGGGGCTCCTGTGAGTGATCACCGCACTTTTTAAAAAAATATATTTTATTGATTTTTTACATAGGGAAGAGAGAAGGATAGAGAGTAGAAACATTGATGAGAGAGAGACATAGATCAGCTGCCTCTTGCACACTCCGTACTGGGGATGTGCCCGCAACCAAGGTATGTGCCCTTGACTGGAATTGAATCTGGGACCCTTCAGTTCCCAGGCTGACGCTTTATCCATTGAGCCAAACCAGTTTTGGTGATCCACCGCACTTAATCCTACCCCTGCCTGTTTGTTTTCGGGCTGGATGTATATTTTATTGATTTTTTTCTTTTTTTTTTCTTTTTTTACAGAGAGGAAAGGAGAGGCATAGAGAGTTAGAAACATCGATGAGAGAGAAACATCTATCAGCTGCCTCCTGCACGCCCCCGACTGGGGATGTGTCTGCAATCAAGGTACATGCCCTTGACCTGATACAGTTGGACATTTTCTGACACAACATCCTGCCTTGTGTCTCCAGTCCCCGGGGGGCAACGGATGGGCCCTTGTTGGTTTCATAGTTTCAGCTCTAAGACATCTCTTTTCACATGTAATTCAGCAATCACTCCCTGAAACTCAAGCTAGTCTGCTTTTATGGATTTTGTGGGGGAAAAGCATCAGCTAATTTACACACTCCCCTGATCTTGTTATTTTCATTATCACACTTCCCTGCATTTCCTAGTTTCAATTAGGACTAAAACAATGTTCCAAAATTGCGTCTCTTGTCGGAGGCTTCTCTCTCCACGGAAAGGAAGCTCATCACCTCACCGAGGCGGTCAGGAAGCTCATCAGGCCTCTTGCCATTTATTGAGTGTGTAGAATCTTAGAAACCAGGCAACCGTTGGAAACTTATCTAAAGTTTAAGGTAAATATTTAAACTGAACTTCACAAAAATGCCAAGGTTTGCGTATGGATGCCCTTTTTCAGTTTTAGTGCCCAGAACTATAACCTGTTGACTTGGACAGTATAGGGCTATAAATATCCAGGATTCCTTTTTGAAGCATTCCAGAATTTCATCCTAAGAGAGTTGGTTTGGTTAAATCCTATCTGAGATGAGGGTGAAAGATCCTAATTCAGAAGACTCCCACATCTACAAAGATCCACCCTTAGCTGTTGTAACAGCTCTCTCAGAAGTTGGTAACATTAGCAATACAGTTTAACGAATGTTTCTATTTCTCAGTATCAGTGTCCATCTCCCTATTCATAAACATGTGTCCACATATGCACCCATGCAAAGGATACATGAAGAACAGAATCAAAGGAGAGTAGATGATGTAGGATACTCATATTTTAATTTATACTTTTGTGTACTGAATTAAAAAAATTAAGTACGTATTTCTTTTGAAATGTTATAAATACTTTTAAAATAAAGAAACAGATCTAGAGTAATCAAAAGAAAACATATCCTTCCTTTGTTGAGAATGAAGAATAATCTCAGGAGATATTAGCTGTTACCTTTCAGAAGCTTAACCTTCACTTGAACAAATCTCTGCATTTGCATAACCAGGTACTGAAGTAATTCTCACATTAAAGCAACCATTGCTTACCTGCTATATGACAAAATATCAATAGTTTTTGAGAAGATTGTATAATTATACTTTTATGACGCTCTGCCTTTGACTGCCAAAAACCAGACCTGCCAATTTAATACCTATTTTTATATGTAAACAAAGACTAAAAATAGGTGATTTTAAAAAGTTTGTCATTTCATGTGTCATCCTTAGTAAAATTATAGCTCCAAAATTGGTATTTTGGAAGCATTTTTAATAGAACAGACCTCTATCACAGTATCAAATGGTTTGATGCCAATATCTCAAGTGTCTGGATCGTTGACAGAATTGGAAAGGAAAAAAAAATAGACTAAAGCCCTTGGAAACTTATAATGAAATCTACTCTTCACTATTACACAAATGAGAAAACACATCATTTGATGTTGTTTTTAAAGAAAAGCATTTCTTATCTATAAAAAAAGTCTGGTTTTCCCCTGCCAGTGTTGGAGGAAACTTTAGCAGGGAAACGTTTGTCTTCACAGCATCTGTTCACCTTTATTTTCCCTGTGGACAGTTACCCTTTCTGGTTCTAGGATATTTATGCATCCATACTCTTTTTTGGAATGCCTCTGATAACCTCATTTCCATTTAGATGTCCATATCTGATAGTATGTTGTCTGCCTGCAAAAGAATATGTTTTTAAATTAAAGGATTAAATCTCTAATGGTTGAATACTAAGCGTCAGCAAGCAGGAGACACTTTATTTCCCAGTGCCTCGGAAATAATAAAATGAATGTGTATTAGAGTATGCTTTACCTATCTTGAATCTTCCCATAAATTCTGCGTTGTCAGTTCTATTAGAGAAAGAGCATGGGCTGGATGGATCTTCCCTATATTATATTCTAGTGGTAAAATATTTTTATATTCCCTTTTTGTTGCATTTTATTTTTGCTAGCATCATTATCATAATTTTAAAGTCCAGATTTTAGCCCATGATAATTTAGCATTAGTTTGAATTTAATTAAAAATAAGGTAGCTCAAATCCTGGCCAGTGTGGCTCAGTTGGTTGAGCCATGCCCCATGCATCAAAAAGTTGCCAGTTTGATTTTCACTCCAGGCACATATTCTTCTTGGGGTTTGTACAAGAGGCAGGCAATTGATGTTTCTCTCTAACGTCAACGATTCTCTTTCTCTCTCCCTCTCTCTCTCTCTCTCTCTCTCTCTCTCTCTCTCTCTCTCTCTCTCTCTCTCCTTCTTTTCTGTCTAAAAGCCAATAAGAACATATTAAAAATAAATTATCTCAAATAATATTTTATTTCAATATCTTAAAACATTTCAAAACTTAAAATCACTGAAGCATCTCTCTGAAACATTACATTTTGTGAATAATAACAACAAAAATATTTATTGAGCATTTATAATGTGCCAGATACTATTCTAAGTTCTTTTTATGGATTATATTTTTTAATGTTTACAAGAACCCTATGTGGCAGGAACTGATTTCTCCTAGAGGAGAAAGATGAGGCTGAGAGAACTCAACTTTGATTCAACATTCAAAACTAGAGAGTGGTAGAATCCGAATTTGAGCCTGGTTCTGTTTAATTCCACAGTTCTTCACTTCTGATCACTGCAGTCTAGATGTCATGATATGCCATGCCAGTTCTTATTTAAGTGCCAAATGCATACTAGGCACTGCTGTTGGGTACTTATATATCTTTCCTTCTCATTTGGTCATGTTTAAGTGGCCTATGCAGTTTTTTCAAGGCTAAGAACTAGCAAAGCCAGGTCTCAAATCCAATATTAAGTGATGTTTCCACTACAGGAAACTATTCTTAATCATCCAAGAATGATATCAAAAAGGAAGAATTCTATTTCAATTCTAATTTAATTCACCCAGGAAACCCTTAGTTTGCATTCCCTTTAAAATAAAGACTCTCAGTGAATATAGCTACAGAGATGATAAATATTGTAACAGGAACAGATTGGTGACTTAAGATATCTTGGGTAGGACTCATTTGGTGACACTCATTCTCAAATTGGAAGACGAATAGCAAGTCCAAGTTCCCAGGAGTGTGCATAATTCTGTTTAAAAGTTCTACTTTTTCTGTGCATTTTGCCTTCTTTGTCTGCAACTGTTTACTACCACTCTCTTAGCAGCTTCAAGAGTGCTCCCATCATCCCAATCTTTCCCAAGCAGGAATCTCTGTACTACTCTGCATAGAAATGAACTCCATTAGAACCTCACAAGCTCTCAGACATGAGGAGCAGAGACAGTTGGTTGGGTGGGAGACTCTCTTTATGGGAAAGGAAGGTAAGAAGCACTTTGTATTTGAGATGTCAGATTTGATTAGGTGGATTAATTATATTCCATGCCACGCTGACTTTTAAAGCAATCATACTTCATAATGCAGTTTTAAAATGTGATGCCCATTGTATTAGTTTCCTATGGCTGACATAACAAAGTAGCAGAAATTAAGAAGTTTAAAACAACAGAAAAGTATACTCTTCCAGGACTGAAGGCTAGCAGTCCGAAATCCAGGTGTCAGCAGGTCCATGCTCCCTCTAATGGCTCTGGGGGAGATTCCTCCTCTGCCTTTTCCAGACCCTGGTGGTGCCTGGCAATCCTCAGCCTTCTTGGTCTCTGGCTGCATCCCTCCAGGCTCTGCTCTGCCTTCCCCTATTCACATGGCCTTATTCCCTGTGCCTATGTGTCTTCTCCTCTTGTTATGGGGATGCCAGCCATTGGGTTTAGGGCTTGTAGGGAACCAACTTATTATTTTGAAAACTAGTAAACAATAGGAAAGGATCAAATGTTAATTTCTGTTGTCTGTATGAGTGTCCTCAGAATAATCATAGAGTTGCAGAAGAAAGATGGATATCCATAGAAGTACGTCAGCTAATGGATGACAAAAAAATGAAAAAAAAAAAATCACCACATTATAAATCCATCATGAAATAATGGGCCTAGGAATTGATCATGGATAACCAATAATATCACTAAAAGGGAGAAAGCTGATTATGGACAAATGTTTGATCCCAAGTTTGAACCTAAATTAAAGCATGCTTCTAGGTCTAATTACAATTGATTGGAACATGAAAAATAATGTGATAGAGATGAAGTCAGCAAATCTTAGGATATAATAAACTCTACTGGAATAAATTATCTGGTTTCTTTAATAAATGAATTGACAGGAGAAAAATGAGGGATGAGAGACATATCAATTAATGGAGATAAAAGACCAATATCCAAATCAACCCAATGGTAAAAAAAGAAAAAAAAAGAAAAGGATACATGTCTTATACAAAGAGAACTTCTAACACAATCTGGACATTTGATGACATTAGAGATTATTACTTTCTTTTGGGGTGCAAGAATAGTTACATTTTGATTTAAAAAATATTCTTATTTTTTGACATACATATTGAAATATTTATGAATAAAATGATATAATAGCAAGGATTTGCCTCAAAGTATTCCCATTATTGGGAAGGGAAGAAGCAGTTGGCAACATGAATGAAACAAGCAAACAAAGCCTTGAGGTGAAGAGTTTTGTAGGTGCATGGGGAAAACATATTCCACTTTTTTTTTTATTCTTAACTTTTGCCAGTGAAAAGTAAAAGATAAAGAAACCAAAAATAGGATAGAACATTCCTTTGGGAATTCCTACTTCTCTTCTATGTCATCATAAGTTTTTTTTTTTTTGTGCTCAACTCTGGGTAGCACTGGCTTCCTGGAGAGTGGTCATTGAGGTGACAACTCTGTTGTGCCTCCAGGCAGGGAGTTTGGTAGAGTTATAAAGTCAGGATCCCCTGAGGTCTTTTAAGTGTTGAATTACCAAGTACCACAGGAAACTGTGAAAGAGGATGACAACTATAGGAAACCGTGAAGAAAGCTCTGTACCTTTTTAGTTTTTATTTTTTTAACCTACTCATATGCTTTCTAAGGAAAAGATAAACTCAGGGGCTTCTTGTGATATCACAAAAAAAGGAATTCTCTGAGACTTGCATGGTAAATGAATGGTATTTATTTGTGTGAAATCAATCTCCTGAGTTTCCAAGTTCCCATCTCCCTCCGTCCCACCAAGGAAGTCATATCCTATTTACACTCTGTAGCATTCATAAAATAAATCATGAATATAAGTACATCTAATAAAATACACTCGTGGCGTCAGTACGTAAATTGCTGACAATATCCTTTTATTCAGCTTTAACCTTTCTCTTGGGCTCTAAAATGACAAATTGACTTCTGGACATTTCTATCTGGATGACCTTCCCACAGACAACTAAAAATCAATAAGCTTAATTGAGTTCAATTCAACATTTATTTATTGAACCCTTTTCAGGAGATGTGTTAGAAGCTGGGGACACAAATAACCAAGATTCAGCTTCTGATCCAAAGAGATCTATAAAAACCTTATGATTATAGTTCCATCGAAATTTTTACTTCTGAATTTCATGTCTTAGTTGATGGCAGCACACAATCCCCAAATCCAAAAACATTTGAATCATCTTTGACACATTTTCTCTCAGAACTGGCATTCCATCCTTTTCCAAGTCCTTTTTATTCTACTTCTAAAAATTCTTTGATTTTGTCCTCTCCCTGGCAGTCCTGCTGTTACAGATTAGTTTTTCACTTTGTCATCTTTCTCTTGGGCCCTTGCAATAGCCCCCTAATTGATTTCCCAGTGGCTCCACTTTCTTTGGTCAATTCATAGTTTCCAAGTTAAACTGACAGGCAAGCATTTTCCTTATGTCATTCGGACTTTTCAACACACATGTCTATTTCCTCTTTGTTGGACCCATTCCCCCATTGATCTGTTGAGAATGGACTGGTGGCTCTCTGGAGAGTGAAAAGTTGCAACTTCCTGGTGAAGCTGCCTCAATGACCATGCTTATAATGGCTGGCCTTTCCTTTGCTTCCTTCCTATCTATAATAATGAGTGTAATATGCAAATCAACCAGACGACCTTCCAGACAAAGTCAGGGCTGTAGCTACGGGATTGAGGCAGCCTCTGCTGGTGCAAGGGATCAAGGCAGCCACTACACCTGCGAGGGAGGGATCAAAGTAGTCGCTGTGGTTGCAAAGGCCTACTCTTGCACGAATTTCATGCATGGAACCTCTAGTTATTAATAACTACCTAATTACAGCAGTAACACCTATACCCTATCAAAAAGGGGCAGAACTACTATGCTCCAGACCCATGGGCATGCTGGAGGGCTCGGCAAGGTTTTGTCAAAACTTTTATATTCCCCATATGAAGCTAGAAATTTTACTTTTTATTAAAACCTCTTAGGTTTAAAATATTGCCTCATATTTAGAAACTAGTTAGGAAGACAAATTACATCTGTGGCCTAGTTTGTTAGCTCTGCTTTTTTTTTTTTTTTTTTAACCTCTCATCATTTATTAGTATGGAAAACTCCTATTCACTTATTAGGACACAGATCAAATGTTCCTTAATCTGTGAATCCTTCTCTAATCCTAGTCAGAATTAATAGCTCACTAGTCTAATCTTCCATAAACTTTGGCTGAACTCAAATGTAATAATAAGGAAGTATAATATGTTTATTTCAATTACACAATAAATTCTTTAATTATTTAATACTAGAGGCTTGGTGCATGAATTCATGCACCAATGGAGTCCCTTGGCCTGGCCTACAAGATTGGGCTGAAACTAGCTCTCTGACATCCACCAAGGGGTTCAGGATTGTGATAGAGGGACCCCACCGACTCACAATCAAGGCCAGGGAGAGACACAGGAGGTTGGCCAGCTGGGGTGAGACCACTGGAGGACTCCAGGACATGCCCAGCCTGTCTCACTCAGTCCTGATTGGCTGGACCCCAGCAGCAAACTAACCTACTGGTCAGGGTTTCTGCCTCCTGGCAGTCAGTGCATATCATAGTGAGCAGTTGAGCAGCCTTAGCATATCATTAGCATATTATACTTTAATTGGTTGAACAGCCAACCAGTTGACTGGACACTTAGCATATTAGGCTTTTATTATATAGGATAATAAATATTCTGGAGACAAAAATCTCTGCTGATATCAGAAGAAAAGAAAAACTTTTGACTTTCTCTTTCTAGTAAAAAGTTGTGATCTAACAAACAAGTAAAAATTTCAGAATAAATAATTTTTTGAAAAATCAAGATTTTGAAATGGGGGAAAGAGATTCCATTTAAGTAATCCAAAAAGGTTATAAAGGCTGAAAGGAAATAGGAGGTAAATTCTAACAATATAGCCTTTGGAATCATAATGTACAAATTAATTTAAAAAGAGGAACTGACAAGTCTGTAATCATACAGTATTATTTATATAATCAATTAGAAAAAGATTAAGAATGGCAAAAATATTGGAAAACATGAATAACACAATAGACAAGTTTGATCCATACAGATGACTATGCATATAGGTACACAAAATCTTAAATCCAATATAAAAAATTATATAGTCTTTTCAAGTTTACATTGAAAATGTACGAAATCTGAGCACAGATTAAGTCATAGCACAGAGGACTCTAAAATAGTGATATACAGGAGTTAGAATATTTAAACACAATTAGATGAGAAATAAGAATCTAAAAAAGTGATCTACAGAGACTAGAATATTTTTTTTAATTTCTCTATTGATTAAGGTATTAAATATGTGTCCTTATTCCTCCATTACCCCTCCTCATCCCCCCTCCTCATGCCCTCATCCCCCTGTAGTCTGTGTCTATTGGTTAGGTTTATATGCATGCATACAAGTCCTTTGGTTGATCTCTCGCCTTTACTCCTACCCTTTCCTACCTTCCCTCTGAGGTTTGATGGTCTGATTGATGTTTCTCTCTCTCTAGATCTGTTTTTGAATTTTTATACACAGTCACTTAGATGAGAAAAAAAGAGTGCTTCTCCATGACCTCTGGGTTTTGTTTTATAGGGCACATATATTATACTTTATCCGCTTTCTAGAATCTAAAATTTTTTTAAAAAATCAAATTTCAAAACACATTAGGTTCAGAGTTTTTTAATGTAGAATTGTGTACCAATAATAGGACATACTTATTTGGTTCTCATGTGGATTCCATGAATATGTCAAGTGCTTAGTGCCTGCCACACAGTAAGAATACATGCTAGCGGTCATTAGCATTCTAAGACCCTTTGCTTTCTCTGATGCTTCTGAAAGTGAGATTTCTCAAATCCTTTCTAATATATTTGAGACCTGTTTGTATCAGAGGGGCCAGGTAATGTGCATTATGATTTTTTTCTGTTGTGTGAGCAACAGGGGAGAGGAGGAGAGCTTGTTTGGGTTGTGGAAAACTTTGTTTTATAGGCCTTGTTTCTATTCTCACTACTCCATTTTGGTCCAAAACCCTGCCTAGAGTTTACTACAACTATGTGAGGTCATGTCCAAGGCCTGGGGAGAAACCTGACTTGGGGTGGATCTTGGAAATTGTTCTTTGCATAGAGACCGACTGTACCTTCTTTACCTTCTTCCCCTGCTGTTTATATCACACACACACACACACACACACACACACACACACACACACACACAAAAAATAATAAAATAAAATAAAAATGTGGCTCTACTCACAGTCTGATTGTTTGCTAGGAAGGAAATGGGTTTTGTGGCCTCTTCGCTTTAGGTCTCTTGCACTTTCAAAAGAGCTTGTTTTATGTCTCCTCTGTTCATATTTTCCTTGTTTTTTGGTCTTCTATTTTGCTAGATACATACAATTTGTTGGATATGTATTTAGCCTTAGGTTATTGTGAATAGCCTGACTTCTCTTTGTAGTTTTGTTCTCAGCTAAAAAATAAATAAATAAATTAAAAAAAAAAAATAAGACACCAAATAGAAGAGGAGCTCTGGAGAATTTTTTTGGATACTGAGAAGACAGGTAGAATATTATATTTCTTTTCTTTGGATTTTCTATATATGTATTTTGTGGTTTTTTTCTGGATTATAATCAATTGTGTGTGTATATATAATCTATAAAATACATATATACATTTGTCTCTCTCTCTCTCTCTCTCTCTCTCTCTCTCTCTCTCTCTCTCTCTCTCTCTCTCTCTCTCTTCTCTGTCTCCCTCTTCAGCTCATGCTTTTCACAGAATTGGTAAATTAATCTCCATCTTTGTTAGGTTAATTTGCGTACTCACTCTGATTGGCTGTGGGTGTAGTGGAGCGATGGTCAATTTACATGTTTGTCTATTATTAGGTATGATAGTATGAAGATATATTGTCTTATAGGACATTTCATAGGAATTAATGGGTGAGGATAATTAGACATAGAGTAGTTAAATGTTTGTGTTCAAAGGAAGTGAAAAAGGGAAAGGGCCATAAGATTGATCACTACCAAGTGCAGCAGTGAAAGATCTCCATCAATTAAGGTACACCAATCATTCATTCCATACATTCATTCACTCTACATATATTTTGAACATCTACTATGAGCTTCATGGAGCTTATATTCTATTAAAGACAAACACAATAAACAAATACATTATGTAACTAAAGAAAATATATAACTGTGGAGAAAAATGCATCAAGAAAGGCTAATAGAGCATGAGGCAGGAAAAAGTTACATTTTCCCTATTTGTGGAAGGCCTGACTGAAAAGTCTATATTTGAAAAAAGATTTGAAAGATATGAAGGAGCAAGTCATGAATATTGGGGATGGGCGGGGGAGAAATTCCAAGCAGAGGGAACAGCAAGGTAACATTTTCTTTCTTCCTTTCTTCTGGACATTGTAGATAAAAGTTCTTTAATGATTGAGGTGCTTGGAAATTGTTTCAATTCTCTACTTCAGTATTCATGTATAGTGTAGCCTGAAGGAGCACCAAACTTGAAAGCAATTATTCACGTTTGTAATCAAATTTAAGTATCTCTTTTGGCTATACAGGAATGAGTATGCATAAATCAGGAACTGTTGAAAAATATATGTCCTAATAAATTTAGCTTTGTGCTTGTTCTTCTTTGAGTTAGTACATGTAGTTGAGCAGTTAAAATCCAGGCAGGGGGCCTAAGTGGTTATCAGCAGAGGCAAGTATCCAAGAGTTACAGATCTCCCAGATGTTTTCAAGAAAAAATTAATTCTTTGTGTTTCTATGTGTACCTTGTTCTCTCAGTTCTTAGTTAACTAGTGGTCTGGTTTGAACTGTGATTTCCTCGCTAGTCTACACTGGACTCTACTTCCTATAGCACAATCTGGTCTGAATGGAAACATTTCTGCTTCAGTGAGTTGGATGGTTTTATCAGGTGATTTAAATACAAAAGTAAATTGTTCTCTGGAGAATATATGCTTCTTGCTGTTTTTTTAAAGAAAGAACTTAACAAATAATTTTTAACATATGCCTAGTTTTATTTGAAAAAGACATAATCAAACATCATTTGGGATTTAGGACAGTAATCTAAAAATAGCTGAGAAACTGTTCTCTCCGGTTTGGGGAAAAAAAATCATTATGATATGATTTTCTTTTTCTTTTCATTCTGAGCATTGCATAAAGCAAAACCAATTCACAGCAACTGAAGTGTATTCTCATCGAGAAATCTCAAGTCATTTTCAGCCCCGGACCCTGGAGACCTCATTATGCTGCCATTACAAGCAGACCTGCAGCAAGTTGTTTACGCCTTTCTGCTAGTGAGTTAAGCGAATGGCAGAGGACTGATAGGCAGACACATTAACTAGTTGCTGGCACCTGCAAAAATATGCCCAATGTACCTTGCTTTATGGAATTAATGTGTCCTCATTTAATTCTTTCTTAAAAGTTTAGCATTAGTGACTCTCAAAGGGTACACGCCCTGAGCAGGTTTATAAGAATCATGGAGGTTTATGGGTTTGTTTGTTTTTAATTCTCACCATACAACTGCCCCCTTCCCCCATCCTCCCCTTCCCAACCCTATCCTATCATTCTACTACATCTTTCGAAGGGGGATGTGAATTCTTCTCCTCTTCCAAAGAGAGTGAGAATTTCTGCTGTGGAGAATTACTGCTCTTGTTTGGCCTTCAGAAATGTTGGAGGGAGACAAGGTTGAGATATAGGAGAAGGCTTCCCCTTCTGTGGTCCTGCAGAAGCAAGTCTGGACTCCAATCTCACTCCACAGCACATAGTAAAGCTTTGTTCATGTGTGTACACCCTCTTCCTAGGAGCAGCTTGAGGGCAAAAGTGGCTGTTGTTTATTCTGTAAAACTTGTACATAGCAGCTGCTCAATAATTATTTATGAAAAGGGTGAATAAATGAATTTAAAGATAATTGTATCTTGAAGCATCAAAATAGTATAAGGTTATCACAGTCCTTTCAGTATTTAAAATCTAATTAGCAGAATAAAGCATATATATCTACACTAATAAAAGAGAAAAATGCTAATTTATCATACCTTAGCTATGCCCACAGCCAATCAGAACAAATATACAAATTAACCCAACAAAGACGGTGGTTAATTTGCATATACTGAGGGAGGGAGGAGTAAAGACTGAAGACAGCTTTAGAAGGAAGAGGGAGGAAAAGTGGAAAGCAAGGTGGCTGCCAGAGGAAAAGTGCGGGCGGGGCAGGGGACAGGCGGCAGCGGGTGGGGCGGGACGGGAGGAAAAACAAATCTTGTGTTAAACCACAGCAATTTTCCAAGAATAAATTATATTAAATGAGATACCACTCTATTTAACTGAGCACCTTGATGCATTTGCATATGCAATTAGAAACAATATGCTAATTTTGAGAGTGAGGTCGGGAGGGAATTGAATTGTTCTACTAAATAGAATTTAAAAAATTAGATTTTCTAGAAGGTGTTCCAGAAGGGAGGGAAATGAATTGAAGATGACGGGCTTGTGGGGAGGAGAGGCAGGTAGAAGCCAAGGAAATGAAATGAAGCCGGGGTGCTACATAAGGTGAAATAATCAATCTGAATCCTGATGTTTTAATATTAATTATGCTGCCTTTTTGTTTTGGTGTGATGTAGACCCTACCCTGTCCTCCCAGTTACTCAGTAATGACCGTTGAATGCAGATATGCAGATTACAAGGTTTACCCATTTCTCAATCCTTGAAGAGGATATATATACACTGAGTGGCCAGATTATTATGACCACCCCATCAGCACTTTGTTGGGCCACCTTTTACCTTCAATACTGTGGTGATTCTTCTTGGCATTGACTCCATGAGATGTTGAAAGTTGATTCGAGGAATCTGACACCATGCCTGATGAACAGCACTGTCCAGTTCTGTGAGATTTGATGGTTGTGGAACCAGCTGCCTGATGACTCTTTTAACTTCGTCCCACAAATGCTCAATTGGATTGAAATCTGGTGATTGTGGGGGCCACCTAAGCAAGGTAAAGTCTCCCTCATGTTCTTGAAACCACTCCTGCACAATATTAGCACCGTGGCATGGTGCATTGTCTTGTTGAAAGAAGCCATCTCCATTGAGATACGCCATCAACATGATACGATGAACTTGATTAGCAACAATACTTAGGTATGTAGTGCTATTCAGACATTGTTCCACATGAATTAAAGGGCCCAAATCATGCCAGGAAAACATGCCCCAAATCATAATGCTGTCCCTATCAGTTTAAAGGTTGTACTCATGCATGTGGGGTATATGCTTTCATGCTTTTTCCATGAAATTCTCACTCTGCCATCTGCATGATGCAACTAGAAACGTGATTCATCGAACCACATGACTCTTCTAATGCTCGATTGTCCAATCCTTGTGTTCCTGTGTTAATTGGAGTTGTTTTATCTTGGTAACTGCAGATAGCAAAGGTGTTTGAATAGGCCTTCGGCTCCCATACAATGCAGTGTACAGCTAAATTGCCTAGAAACATCAGGTAGTCATAATAATCTGGTCACTCGGTGTATATCACAGAGTTCTGAATAAATATGGTGCAAAATAGCAACTGACTAGATATTTCTGTAGCTGTGGTATGCATTTTTTCCTGTTTTCTAAACTTTTGGTTGTCAATCATTACATAAAATCTTACATAAGTGGGGCTTAGTTGCTCTGGTTGGTTTTCTTTCACAGACATCAGAGAAATGGGCTGAATTCCACTTCTGGATTGACCAGGGACAGATAAGGAACAGCAATTCCAGAAGAGAAAGATGATCCACTCACTGAACTAATTTCACAGAAGAAAGGATTCAGAGCTGAGATGACGATGCGAATAAAAGTCTCTCCTCTCCCGGAATTTGTGGCATGTTAAGGGTTGGTAGGAGTGGGATTTGAGACACACTTAAGTAGATCTTAATCGATAGAGATGGCCTAGCTGGCATCTGAGTTACAGATACATGGAAATAAAAATTGAAATCACAGTGCAATATATTATGAATGTCAGATAAATGACAGAATAAATGGGAGGAACGTTCAAAGTGGTGGAATTCATTTGAGCTGAGGCAGATAGAAACTTTGTTTTTAAGGAATCAGGATTCAACTTAAATCTTATAAAAGAGAGATATGAATTTATGATAAAGGATTATTATTTCTTCAACAAATACTTCCTTTATTTTATTTTAAATATATTTATTTGGTTCCTAGAATTTTTCAGGCACTGCGCTAGACTGTCCAGATATCAAGATAGTTAAGACACGATCCTTGTCCTCAAGGAACACAAACCCAAGGTTGAAAACAGTTTCATAAGCAAATAGTGACATTATAATATGATCAGTTCTATAATGGCATAAGAACAAAGTTCTGCAAAAAATACACAAAGAAATGATGCTTCCTGCTTGGGTTTTTCAGTGAAGATTTTATTAAGAAGAGAATTTGATGGCCAACAGTTATGTGGTATTTACTTTGTTCTAGGTACATTCAAAGAGACACATAGCAACTACTCAGAGCAATGCTAAAATGTAGGTTCTATTAGTAACCCCATTTTATAGGTGAGAAAGCTGAACAAGTTACATAGCAAATAAGTGGTGGAGTCAAATTTGAATCTGCTGGTCTAAATTCAGAGTTATATTTTTAAATATTACGTGAAAGGCCTCTAAAAATTATAAAACAAATGCAAAAGTGCAAGGTAGAAATAGGACAATGTGTATAGGATAGTAAAATGGGGTAGAACTCCAAACCACTACAGGAAGTGTGAAAGAAAGAGAAGACAAGCTGAGTCAATTTCTCATTTGGATTACCTGATAAATAGTGAAAATATGAATTAAGAGAGATATACCAATTTACTGAGAAAAAAGGGAAATTTTGCTTTTCAATGGATTGTGATCTTTATGCTCTCAGTAAGCATCTAACCAAATGGTAACATTGATGCACACTACTTTTTCAGCATGGATGGGCAACATCAAATTTATGGAAAGAATAAAATGCTTATGCTACACCTGTCAGGTTAAATTTAAATCTGTGACACACGATGCCAAAAATCCAAATACAGAGGGGAGACTCAGTTAATCAATCAATCACTCCATTGTTTGGTGTCACATAACAAGAACATCTGGAAGGCTGAATGAGTTTCGCTTTTTATATAGTTTCTTTGCCATTATGTAGCTGCCACATTTAAGAAATGAGGCCAACCTCTGATATATATGCAAAGAAGCAGGCAATAATAGCATCTGTGGCTGTTTCCGGATTGTAAAAACACTTTTAGCCCCTGGCATGTGCATATAGATTGCTGAATTTCAGGAAATAATAAAAATAATAATGCTTCATATTGGCATAATGTTTTACAAAGTTTTCAACACTTTCCCAGAAAAAAGATACAAAAAACCCCCAATATGCATTCCTAAATAACTAGTGATATAGCAATATGTTTGATTCTTTAATATTTCTTTGTGTTTCTTGAATGTCTGTAATGTATACAGAACTAAAAATATAGGGGTTAAAAGGAGTTCTTTAGAGTCAAATCACATGTGTTTTGTTCCGTGTATATTTTCTAAACCAGCTGGGGGAATGTTAACATCTTTTCTTTCCTGCAAGCTGACCTAATTAGGGGATAACCTCCCTTTGCTCAGCCCTATGCTCCCATGTTGCTCCCATGCTTTCAATAATACTTATTTTGCTTTTAATCTGTTTATTCGTTCAGTTGTTCTGTGGGCAATAGTATGTTAGGCAGTTTTTATTTGAAGGCACTAGAGGTCAGGGGGCCCATCTGCTCATTCATGATGCACAGCATGGCACACAGACAGTCAGAGGAGTGCTGGTCAATGACTCTGCTTGATGACAGTCTGATGAACAATAATTTATGAATACCTTTGAGGATGCCTGGATAATTATTTGGAATATAAACTCATCATTTTTGGTTACAGTATATGCTATATGTAGAAATATACAGTATAATAAATATCCTATCTAATAAAAGAGTAATATGCAAATTAACCATCACTCAGTTACAAAGATGGAGATGTCCATAGCTATAAGATGTGGGCGCCCAGTCCCTTCAGCCCAGCCACTGGAGTGTTTGGGCCTGTCAGCCGGGCCAGGGGTCGCGGGGACCAAACCCAGAGGTGGGATCCACCCACTCGGGTAGCTGATCAAGCCTCGCTGTTCTGCCGCCTCTGGAGTGTCTGGGGCTGAGCAGCGAGGATGGAGTGTTTGGGCCTATTGGTCTGCCAGGGGTTGCAGGGACCAAGTGGGGAGGGCAGTTGGGGGAGAACCAGGCTTGCAGGGGAGGGCAGTTGGGTGGGACCAGGCTAGTAGGATAGAGCAGTTTGGGTGGACCAGGACAGCAGGGGAGGGCAGTTGGGAGGGAACCAGGCTTGAAGTTGGCGGGGGACCAAGCCTGCAGGAGAGGGCATTTGGGAGAACCAAGCCTATAGGGGAGGGCAGATAGGAAAGACCAGGCCTGCAGGGAAGAGCAGTTAGGGAGACCAGGCCTATAAGGGAGGGCAATTGGGAGGGGGGGATCAGGCCTTGTTTGGCAGGGTAATTTGGGGGAACCAGGCCAGCAGGGAGGGCAGTTAGGGGTTACCAGGCTGGCAGGGGAGGGAAGTTAGGGGTAATTGGGCCAGCAAAGGAGCAATTAGACATCAATCAGGCTGGCAGGGGAGTGGTTAGGGGCAATCAGGCAGGCAGGCAAGCGAGTGGTTGGGAACCAGTAGTCCTGAATTGTGAGAAGGATGTCCCTCGAAAGGTCCCAGATTGGAGAGGGTGCAGGCTGGGCTGAGGGACAACACCTTATGGATGAATTTTGTGCACCAGGCCTCTAATAATATAATCCTATCTAATAAGAGGAAATATGCTAATTGACCCTCATGCCATTGCAAAGATGGTGGCGTCCATAGCCAATAAGGAGGGGATAGGCTAATTGACTGTCACACCCTCAAAATGGTGGCAACCACAGTCACAAGATGGCAGCACCCAGTCCCTTCAGCCCTGCCAGGCTGGCAGGCAAGGGCACAACAAGGCCCACCCCCCAGCTGCTCCAGAGTCCCCCAGTCCCATCAGCTCTCCAGCTGCCCTTGGATGATGCCTGCCCAGTTGCCCAAGGCCACCTGAGGCTCAAGTAACCAGGGCTAGCAAAGGCTTGTGCTGCTGGCAGCGACAGCAGCATTGGTGTGATGGAGCATCACCTTCCCCTGATTGCCAGGTTGCCTCCTGCCTCTGAGGGCTCCCGTACTGTGAGAGGGGGCAGGCCAGGCTGAGGGACTCCCCTCCAGTGCATGAATTTTCATGCACCGGGCCTCTGGTATAATATAATATAATATAATATAATATAATATAATATAATATGGAAAAAGATACTGTTTTTTCACATCAAACATTCAGGAAAGTCATTCCTGAGCCATTTAAAGAATAGCACTTGATCATTTTACATAATGATATCAAGAGCTGCCAGCTATTAAATGTCTTTCCTGCCATGCACTTTACAGAGGAAAGTGCTAAGCATTAAAAAAATTTTAAAACTAATTTAATATCTACAGCACCCTAATGAGGTATTAATATTATTCCTGTTTTATAGTAAAAGAGCCCAAAGCTTGAAGAGATAGAGTAATTTTCTGAAGGTCATACTATTAATGAGGCAGGTTTGAACACAGGGGCTCCAAAGGCGACGTTCCTTTTATCCGTTGCAATAACCAGGCCTGTGGGTTAACATCTCAGCAGACTCAGCAAGATGTGAGGGATCCAGGGCTATAAGAGTTTCAAAGTACCAAATGCTTCAGTTGGAACACAGAAGCCATTCACAGATTCTCAGTCAAGCAAAGCCCTGCCCCCAAGACTGCATTGATGTTCAATGTTTATTTAAGCTTAATTCCCCAAATGTGGACTTAGCCATTTGCTCATTTGATGAGCTTGGGGAAGGCAAACAATTCGCAAGTACTATTTATATGACAAAGTACCAAAAACAACAACAACAACAAAAACACAAAAACAAAAGACACCAAAACAGTGAAAACAAATCATATTTGTACCAGTGTATTTAAATTCTATTTCTTCCAGTCTGTTTCCACATGTAACTATTTTATTGACATCTATAATGTGCAATTTTATTGTGCTAAGTACTATAGGAAGGTGTAAATAACAAACAAACAAAAAGAAGAAACATAGTGGCTTGTCTCCTGTTAGCTTGCCTGGGGCAGAGTAGACCAACTGTTCCCTGACTCCACCCTACCCACCCCCCCTTTTTTTAAAATATATTTTTATTGATTTTTTTTTTTTTTTTTTACAGAGAGGAAGAGAGAGAGATAGAGAGCTACAAACGTCGATGAGAGAGAAACATCGACCAGCTGCCTCTTGCACACCCCCTACAGGGGTTGTGCCCACAACCAATGTACATGCCCCTGACCAGAATTGAACCTGGGACCTTTCAGTCCGCAGACCAACGCGCCAAACCGGTTTTGGCTACCCCCTCCTTCTTTTTTTTTTTTTTTTTTTTTTTCTTTCTTTTTTCTTTTTTTTCTTTTTTGCTTATTTACAAGGCACATTTGTTTAGATATCTTCTAATATCTTTATTCAAAATATTCTAAACCCAAATTACAAAACATTTGATAATTCTTTTAGTTTGGGGCAATATCATAAAATTGAATGAGTGAAACCGACACACAGTTGCTGTGTTTTGCTATTTGGGGAAGTAAGCCAAGAGATTGCAAGTATGATTTTATATATATATATATATATATATATATATATATATATATATATACACACACACACACACACACACACACACACACACACAAAATGCTGAAGAATCTGAAGGTAATCCTGCGCCTCAAATATTATTCGGTTTAGAGATCACATGTAATTGGTGGGAATTTCACAGGGAAAACCTTGAATTTATAAAGCTATTACTATGACGTTTGAGTGTTTTATTTTTCATGAGACACCATTTCCATCAGATAGCAGAGAACTAAATTTGTTCACATCCAGGTAAACTTGGTCAAAGTCATGACTTTTCTGTTTCACATGCTCGGTCAAGTCAGGGTTTTCCTTGCTTCCACTTTCAAGTCACAATACTGCTGTGCTTTCAGGACTATGCTCTCTATTCGGATTGTTTTGAATTCCAACTAGAATCTAACCTAAATTTAAAACATCTCTAGATATAAGAATCTCTGAATTCTCTTGTGACCCTTCCTTGTGACAAAGGGATGCCCTGTGAGGCACTAGAGGCAATTTCAAGGAGTAGCAGAGGTCATAGTATGGATCCAGGGGAAATCTCAGTAATTGTAATGAATTTTGTCCTGTGACACTATTATTTGTACTTATTTGGTGAAAGACCACATTAAAAAAAGAATTTATCTCTAAAACAGAATGATATATATACACACATATATATACACACACACACACACACACACACACACACACATATATATATATATATATGGTAATATGGTGGGATGAAAAACCACTAAAAAAAAAAAAAGAAAGACAAATAAGGAAAACAGAATATATAATTGATGGCTGAACATTTTCCAGGACACCTCATGAACAATAATGTCAATATTTATAGTATAAACTTGAAAATGTAGTATAGCATGCCATGTGAAAGTCAATAGAGATGAAATTTAATAGAGCACTATGGTCAGGAAGCTAGTCATGAGGAAGGGCAGCCATATTTTATTGAACCACTTGGGCACAATTTGCATAGCATAACACTATTACATCTATTTGTCCATGGATCTCCACCTTGCGTGTTATCCTATAAATTTCTAGTAGTTTAATTAGCACCTCTATATCAAGGACATGGTCTGAGGTCTTATGAAAGTCTCAAGAAGGAAACAGCAGAATTTTCTTAGAGCACTTGTGATGCTTTTAGATGATACATCTGAATCTAGGGTAACACTGCATTTAAAAAAAAAAAAACAGGCTAAATAGCATTTGAAACAACAACAATAAACAAGATATTTGATATCCATGAGAAGTATTTACTTGGTGATTTACAATAGTCATATTAACCTCACAAACCTGCTGTGTTGTCTACCCACATGGTTTTCTCCACTCCATGGGATTCTGTGGGAGGTGCCTCAGACAATATCAATGCTAAGATCCACCTACCTACTTTTAGAGAGTTTGACTCATTCTTTGGCTGATGACCACTTAGAAACGGATATAAGTCTTAAATATTTAAGTAAATATATGTCTTTTGGGGGAAGAAGGGAAAGTGAAGGGGAATTTGAGGACAAAAGTGAGAATTCATGTATTCATGATTCAGGCTTTCCATTATTTCCTTAATTTTCATAGAAAATACTGGTTTAGAGCAGAGGTTGTTCCTTGAGTCAGTGGATTAATAGGTAAACTTTGGGAATACCAAACTACTGGGTATAGTGTAAAAATATTTTTTTTTGCATGTGTGAATTTTTCTGGGAAGAGGGTTCATAGTTTTCTTGAATTTTCATAAGTTCAGAAAAAGATGAGAACTTGTCTAGAGCAAATAAGTTTTATCTTAAGCACAAAGATAAAAATTTCAATAGTGGTTTCTTGGTGTACTGTGATGAGAAGGATTCTAAGTTTCAGCAGAAAAGACTGATAAGCAGTATCAGTCAAGTTTTTGTGAGGTGGAAGGAGTGTTTGCATTCCTAACTTAAACTGAAATTTTCCAGAAGACTTGGCAAGTTCTTTGTACTTTACCGGGTTATTAAAAAAATATTACTTGTGTTCTAAGGAGAATGCAAAGCAAAAAGGATAGTCAACTTAGTCTGTGGCTGATTTATAAATTTGTTTTTTAAAATTCTTGACCATGGATTTGGTTGTTAGTTTCAATTTCTTCATATTTTCATATTGGAACCATTTGTACTTCTTGAGTAACATTTAAGATGTACAAATGTAGCTTCAAGTCAAGAAATATTCCATGGTAGCAGATTCCGTTGTTAAATGCATGAACACAGCTGCTGATTAATTGAATAGCAACTGTGAGAATGCATTAAAGACTAGAATTTGGCCCATCGCTTCTATGATTATGAGGAAACAACATGGATAAAATATGAAGCTATTTTTAGTAGATTCATAATAGAAGTGAGATGAGCTCTACACTTAATATTGCACAAGTCATTATCAGCTAATCATTTAAGTCTTCTGGGAAACATACATATCCTTTCTTCACTCAATGTTCTTAAAACCCAGATTTTGAGAAGTGAAGACATCTTATCACCACTTTCTCCTCATAAGGAAAAGGGGGAAGTTGAGAGTGAACAGACATAGGCACAGCTTAACTTTATCTAGGATTATTAAATCTTTCATTAATAAGGGTTCTTACAAGTGGTGTGGCAATAAAAAGACTCTCCATTACTACCATTCCCACTGGCAAAGGTGACCACATAGGAGAGACCCTAGGAGAAGTAATCTAAAACCTTTATATGAGGCTTTTCAGTAGGTCAACAAACACTTACTGGTCATTTGGGTTTGGTGGTAGGGACACAGATATGAGTCAGTGATGAGTCCTGCCTTCATGACTCTTACAATCTAGTAGGAGACCTAGCATGTGTTTATCAATCGTTCTAATAGAAGATGGGAAGCCAAAGTGCCTTCAGAGAGTGCAGATGAATTATTACAAAAAAAGTTCAGAGGGAGAATGACTTCAAGTACACTCAGGTGTCAACCAGTCCTCCAAGTTTGCTTGCTAGCTTCACTCCACTGAGATCATGTGTGCATGGTTATAGGGTGACTCCCCTTCTGGTCAGTGACCAGGTAAAGTGCTCTCTGTTCAGCTATGGAAGTAGCTAGAAAGTATTAGCATTCATCTTCTTAGCTTTGGTGGAGAAAAGTCAACTCAACATGTTTTTAAAGCATTACAGGTATTTTCTGTAACTTGGCTATTTATTTAATACAAGCACTCTTGAGTTTGTCTTCATGCCAGAATATTTTTAATAATTCATTAATAATAATGAATTATCTTAGTAAAATGTCATGTTAATTTTATATTAATGGAACCTGGAGTTGACTTGCTGCTTCAATAATAAATTAGTCCCCTTGACATAAGTCAAAGGGCAAAAACAAAAGAAACTATTGTGGTAAGAAACTGTTAATAATATATGTCTAATGCTTTTAGAAATGTTATATTTAATATAGTCAATCTCTACTAATTGGAAGATTACAAGCTAAAATTAGAAAAGTGTCAAATACTTGTTAGATATCTTAAAATAAAAATATCACTCCTAGAATGTAGAAATTATTAATACTAAAGAGGAATCACTAGCAAAGAAAATGGAATAATTAATTACAATTTTTAATAGGAGTCATAAAATATATTTTAAGCAATTTATTGCTGGACTCCAAAGTTGAAAGCCAAAGCCCACTGAAGGAATTCTGCATTACCTAAACGTCTGAGATGATCACACAATGAGGAAATTGCATACTGTATACCTAAAAGTGAACCAACAGCCATTACCTCTTAATTCCAGGAGGCCAAGAGAAAACTAGAAACTTGGAGAATTAATATCTATTAACTCCACCCTTGTCTATTCCTCCATGTCATTCTCCCTCTCCTTGTCCTTTTGGAGGCAAACTCCACCCCTCGACTGACAAATTTTATGTAGCTATCATTTTTAAGGAATGCAAGCAAACCAGTTTGTACAGTGAGATGAGATTAGTGAATATGATTCCTTTTCATAATGACCTTTATGTTGTACATATGTGTTGGAAAACTATTAAATTAACAGAGTCAACGCTCTGCCAACAATGCAGTGTAATTTAGTTTGGTAATCTTTGACCTTCTTTTTTTGTCACGTTTTATAATTTAGCTTCCTTTGTACACAGAATCTGTCCAACCATTCATGCATGTACATGGCAAGAACCAGGTTTGCAGGATGTTTGACAGCTCAGGGAACGTGATGAAGCAGTGTTGTCAGAAAGCAACGTACAAGGCCTAGGAAGTGCTAAGTGAGTCATCAATAAGGCTAACTTCACAGTAAAATATAAAATCAGATTTCACATTTCTAATGTGAAAACACTTAAAATTTTGACTTCCTAGGATTCTGAGAACTCAATCACTTGGAATCTAAGGATTTTATTAAAAATCAAACTTCCAGAGAAGTGGGAGATGCATTACTGCCTTTGATTTGGATCCTTTTTCTGTTGTGTATCGGCTCTGTGACATTGAGCAAGTCATTCAATCCCTTTTTATTTTCCTACTCAGTAAAATATCACAGATGATAGCTGCTCTACTCACCTTTCAGAGCTGCCACAAGGGTCAAAAAAGAGAATGTGTGGAAGGGTTTTGCATACTCTAACTGCTGTGTAAATAGTAATTCTATCAGGCTTAACACACAGGAAACACAGGCTCAATAAAAACTAAATAAACTGTGATCCTAACACACTTCAAGCTTTGAAACTATTAAAATCAACAAACTCCTGGTCAAGGGGACATTTGCTTTTATTATATAGGATATTGCAAAATAATCACCATGATAATCCTAGTAAATATCTATCACCGTATACAGTTAAACAATTTTTTATGAGGACGTTTATGATCTACTCTCTCAGATACTTTCAAATGTGCATACATATAGTATTAACGATAATTAACTATAGTTCCATGCTGTACATTACCACCCCATGACTTATCTATTTTGTAACTGGAAGTTTGTAACTTTTGACCCCATTTACCTATTTTGCTCCCATCATTTCCATCTCTGACAATCACCAACCTGTTCTCTGTATATATGAGCTTGTGCGTGTTTTTTAATTCTATAGCATAATGCCCTTAGGTCCAACCATGTTGCCACAAAAATTAAAATGGCATTCTTTTCTAAGACTGAAAAATATTTCATTGTATCTATCAAAATTAATTTATCTGATTATCTATTGATGGACACTTAGGTTGTTTCCATATCCTGGCTAGTGTAAATAATGGTACATTTGAACATGAGGGTGTACATATCTTTTCTAGTCAGTGTTTTCACTTATTTTGATATAATATCTAGGAATGGAATTGCTGGGTAGTTTTATTTTCAGTTTTTTGAGGATCCTCCATATCATGTTCTATAGTGTCTGAACCAGTTTACATCCTTGCCAACTCCTGTTATTTGTTGACTTTTTTTTTTATAATAGCCATTCTGATAAATGTAAGGTGGTATCTCACTGTGCTTTTGATTTGCATTTCTCTAATGTTAGCAATGAGCATCTTTTTATGTACCTATTGGCCATTGGTATGTTTTCTTGGGAAATATGTCTATTCAGATCTGCCCATTCTTAATAGGACTTATTTTTGCTCTTGAGTTGTATGAGTATTTTAGATATAAACCATTATCAAACATATGATTTGCAAGTATTTTCTCCCATTCAGTAGGTTGCCTTTCCATTTTGTTGCTGGTTTTTCTTGGCAGTACAGGAACCTTGCATTTTAAAGGCAGGCTGTTATGTTTCTATGAGCATTTGAGTATTTGTTATTTTTGTTGCCACAGCTTGTTTTCAAATTAGATAATGTTGTTTTGAAACCATAGAAATTGTCTGCTTACCAGTCTTGCATTGTGATTTTTAAATATTAGTGATATTAGCATTTACCCCCAATGGATGAAAATTTGAGACATAAATAGCCAACTTTAAAAAAGTCTCTAACTTCATCTCTAATACCCATTGCTAACTTTTGCCACATTTTCCTATGAACATGAATTTATTCTTTAAAGTTCAGCATGACCTCAGGTAGAATTCCACATTTAATAAAGGATTAGTCATGGAAGTCCCCTCACCCCACCCAGCCCAGATGTTCTTCTGAGATGCAGTAAGTGTTCTGGTACCATTTTCAAAGTACTGATTGGATTTTAAACCGTGAAAGTCCAGTTATGTATTCATTAGTTCTCTCTGGGTAAGTAAATTCAATATGGTCTGATTCCATTTCATGAATGCAACTTTGAATTTGTGCCGGTTTGTTCCAATTTTGAGTTATTTTCTTGTGATAAAATCACTCCTTATTTTTCACTGACAAGTCAAAGTAAGTATAATTTTCTCAAGAGGTTCAAGGCAATCTTCCCCCCCCCCCCCCCCCCCTTCGTTGGCCTGGGTGGTTGCAAAAGGCAGTTCTCTACAGGGACTCCTGGCCTTACTGCTCCGGCAATCAGGACTCTCTCCTCTGGTAATTCTAATAATCGACTGTTCCTTTTATTCTAAACCACATGGCACGCAAACATCTTTTATTGCCAGTTTTAGGTAAATCACTAAAATCAAGCACCAGGGACTCAGTCAGATGGGGGAGTAGTGAGCAAGCAGTAAAATGGAAAAATACAAAGAGAACCTTAAGAGATTGAATCTGAAAGGGTCGGAGGCCCCATGCCAAATCAAATTCATGTTGAGAAGTCTTGTTCCGGTTTTCTTAGCTTCCAATTTGTCTCTTTTTCTGCCCTGGTTCTTTGTAGGTTTGTCAAGTTTTATCTTTCATCTTTCTCTTTCTCCCTTCTGACTAGCTTCTTTGGGGCTCCTACAATAATAGTCTAGCTTTATTTGTGGAGAAAACTATTCAGTCAAATGACTTTTCTATGATGATAAAAACAGCAACAACAGTAACAAAACTGGTTTGAATTTTTAAGTTAGGATGGAACTTGTTGGTTCAAATGGCACATGTCCCTGACTTGTCTCCCCAAAGCAGGCTGGTTCTGTGGTTAAGAAAACATTGCCGACACCAGTTAATCCTGTCGCCACTGGTCAAGATACAGATAGAGATTTTACAACTTATTTTCCGTTGATCTGCTTTCTGAATAGTACACTTGTTCCCTTGAACAGATATTCTCTTTAGGAGTTTCGGGGAAAGTGCTGTTTGTGCAGCATGTGTACCCTGTTTCTTCTTGGCTGTCTATCGGCCTGTTAGTCACACAGTGTCCCTCTCCCAGGTGTGTGCTGGGCATATTAATGGCTCCGATTGTGGGGGCACAAGGCCAGCCGCAGGAGCACTTGATCTGCTTTGACTCAGCTTCTGTGCAAGTGTTTACCTGCCTGGCAGTGGCATCTTGAGTCGTAAAGTTGTCTTTCTGTCTGATGCTGTAACCTTCAACTTTAATATATTTTTAACATTTTTTCCCCCAACAGTGTCTCTTAGTCTAAGGTGTCAGGGGGATTTATAGCTAATTATGAAATACACTCACCTATATTCCACTTGCTGACTCACATCCATTATTTCAGGGCAAAGCTTTTTGGAGAGTTGATTGATTTATTGGGGCTACACTTTTACTTAGTTTTTTAGGCACGAGGTACCCTCAGTTTCCTTTTAACTTATGCCTATTGGTCTCAGCTTGTGTTCAGCAAGGCTCTCAGTATTTCAGGGAATTGACTCCCTGAGTTGGAACGGCAGCTATAATTCTTATTAGCATTTTGATCTTGTAAGCATTACCTCCTCTCTACTTCAGTATTTTTACCTGTAAAATGTGGATAAAAGCAATATCAAACTCATATTTTGGGCAGAGAGATTAAATGGAAAAAAAAATCCTTTTTATGAAGTGCATCTCAGAGTATATGGTATGTACTAAATACTCAATTAGCTTGATTGCTTTAATAATTCAAGGAAATCCAACACAAAATATCAGGAACATAGTACTGAAGTTAGCAGGTGTCCTGATTTAGATGTCTAAACTTTGGCATTTTGGGGGGGACTCTAAATTTGGGACACCCAAAAGGTGTTCCAGCTAGCATTAATTCAAAATGACTTAAAGCTCTTAAGTGTTTGCTGGGCAAAAAGGGATCTTGACCAAGAGTATGATTTGGATTGGATTTATGAAATTAATAAATAACTTCATCCAATAAACATAGATCAAGGGCTGCTATGTGCCTGACCAGGCACTTTAGCTCAGACTGAAAAACCACAGGGTCCCTCATTTTTAAAATGTTCTTGCTCCTTTTTGAATACACACTTTCCTGATTTCCCTTCTTCCTCATGGGAACCCTTGTTTTCCTGTATCTTTATCACCTCTAAACACTGACTATTGAGGATGCCCTGATCATCCCCATATTTACATCTTCCCTAAATCTCTTTAAAAATGAAAGACAGTGTTTAAGAGCAGTTTTATATTGACAGCAGAAATAAGAGAAAGAGATTTCTCATATACCCCTTGCTCCTACCCCCACATGCACCACCTTCCCCATTATTAACATGTCTGTTAGAGTGTCATAATCACCCAGAATCATAGTTTACATTAGGAGTCTCAGTTGGTGGTGTACACTCTATGGTTTCTGGCAAATATGTAATCACGTGTACCCACCGTTATGGTAGCATGTATTTTCACTGCCCTGAAAATCCTGTGCTCCGTGTATTCAGTCCTCCATGTCCAATCCCTGGGAAGCACTGTTGTTTTTGTTTGTGTTTACTTTTTCATAGTTTTACCTTTTCTATCAATAGAATGTCACAGAGTTAGAATCATTCAGTATGTATCCTTTTCAAACTGTCATTTCTTTACTTAGTAATATGCATTTGAGTTTTCTCCATGTCTTTCTAGAGCCTGATAGCTGAGTTATTTTTAGGGCTGAGTAATGTTTTATTGTCTGCATGTACTATAGTTTACTTATTCACTTACTTACTAAAGGACATCTTGGTTGCTTCCAAATTTTGGCAATTATGAATAAAGACAGTATAAACATCCGTGAGCAAGTTTGGAGGTGGACATACAACTTAACTCTTTGGGTAAATATCAAGGAACACGATTGCTGGATTGTGTGGTAAGAGTATGTTTAGTTTTGTTAGAAACCACCAGACTGTCTTCCAAAGTGGCCACACTATTTTGCATTTCCCTGTAATCTTCAGGTATCTTCCCACGTGATGTTCCATTATCTACCCACTTACTTGCCATCTCAAAATGGTTTCTTCACTCACCTAGAATGTCGGTGCCATGAAGACAGAGGCGGTCCGTTCAGTGTGCATGCTACCCCGGATAGCCTTTGTGCCTTAGGACGAACTTTCAGTAAATACTTTCTCAATGAAAGAACTCCTTCCAGAGCTTTGCTTTGTGCGGTCAGATCCCATGCGGTCAGATCCCACACGGTCACCGTTTCTATGCGTGCTCCCATTTTCTGGCTGCAGTTTCTGTCTGAATCTGGAGCCATCATCGCTCATGCTTCTCTAGTGTGTCCTGCGAATGAGACCATTTGTTCAGTGAGGCAGCAGTTTTTGTTTTTGTTTTTGTTTTTGTTTTTTTTGGGGGGGAGCTCTTTTGACCTGTGGGTCTGAGACTGGTATGTGTACTACAGTTTGGAAGCTGCACTTACTCGGAAGGTTTCATCTCCTGATTTACAAAATCATTTGCACTCAGAAACGAAGTCTCTGTGCTGTGCCATCTGGCCTCGGTGCTGGGTGGCGGAGAGCACCTTCCAGATGGATGCTCTGCGCATGGATGCCGTTCCTGCAAGCACAGGCAGGGAGGCGCCGGGAAGGGAGGCGGACTTTGATGGATTTCTCTTTAAGGCAGGAGCTTCCGGTACCCTGGGCAGCAGACCTTCCGTTTTATCTTACTTTTTCTTTTTCTTTCCCATCGTTTTCTCTTTTGGAATGCTTATCAATTTTTCTTTGGAATTTCATTAAATAACACTTTCCATTTCAGTCTTTATCCTCCCAAGTTCTCTTGGCTGGTAGAAGAGACAGCCTTTCAGGGGACAGGAAGTGAGAAATGAACATTTGGGGGAAAGTAACAGAACTTCTATGACAAAAATCTTCATTTCCTCTGAATTTAATCCTCTACTTGGTATAAAAAGAAGTTTTAGATATTATGTCCATACAATGATATGAATTACTAACATTGACATGCACTTATATTCTAGTCACTACTAAGTGTTTTACATGTATTATCTCAGTTGATTCTCACAAAAATCCCAGGAGGTAGGTTCTATTATTATCCATCTTTGAGAGGGGGAAACTGGAGAGGCACGGAGAGATGAAGTGACTTTTCCAAGGTTTTTTGCTAGACAGTGGGTTTGCTGGGACCTGAACTCAGATGTCCTGGTTCCAGGTCTGTGTTCTCAATGCCTAAACCGTGCCATGATTTTTGTGAAGTAAGCTGATGTTCTTGCAATTTAGGTGAACTGTTTGCCTATAAATTTTTCTGGTTCTCTTGACTGTAAGTACCTATTTTGTGCAAAATTTTGCTTAAAAGTGTTTTTTTTTAAGCTCCTTTATTTCTTATTAAATTAAGGCAAAATTCTTTAACCAGACATTTGAAATATTACTCATTAAAAGCCATTTGATTTCCTCATTATTTTACCATCACTTTTCCCATCTTTTTTGTCTCCTCTGTTTTGAAAAACTGAAGAACTTTTATAAGTACAATTTATTGAAAACATACTTTAACAATTCCATGTCATAATGAACTTGTATTTTCTAGATGTGATATGAGTTGTAATGATCAAAATAGCAAGCATTATTTAAGGATATATGTGATGCAAAATATTCTTTACAGCAAGAAACTTCTGTCCTAAAGTTTTATTTTAATTAATTTGTTATTGGCATGTATATTTTATTTATTTTTAATGTTTCCTTAACTAACATAAAAATTTATTAACAAACCTGAAAACCAAAAAATAAAAATATGAGGGTGTTATATGTGGGTATGATATATAGTAACTAAAGTTTTAGTAACTTTTTAGTTTCATTTCTAAGAACTGTATTTTCTTCTACCTATATTATTGTACCTTATTATTCAGCTTATAGACAATACCATCTTCTCCTTGTCAATACCATCTTCTCCTTGTCATGAAAATGTGACAAATGTAACTTCCCAATTATTTAACAAGATCACCAACCAGACCCGGGCTTATACTCCCTTTGTAAGTCCTGGTCCACACCATCTCCCAGGTATCTAAGATGGATGCCTTTTCCACTTATATGAAGTTAGACAGACAAGTAATCATTGTGTTTCTTTTTTTCTCTCCCCTCATTTCTCTAAAGATCCATATCACCTGTTGGCATATTTTTTCATGCAGTTTTTATCTGCTTCTAGCTTTGGCCTTAAAGAGATATGCTCTATTTTCTTCTTGTCTCAAACAATTTCTCTGACCTACTAATGACCTAAGTGAGGTGTTTCTTTTAGAAACTCTATCAGTCATTGGGAATTTTAAAAATGAAGATATTTTTTCTTGAACTCAAGGAAGTAAAGAGATAAGTCCATAGTTGATTATAATGCAATGATGAGTGCTAAAAATAGAAGGAGGCAAAGAGTACTCTGGGAGATGGAAGCACACAGAGAACACTTAGAACAGCCTGGTAGAGGTCAGAAATAGTATCTGAGAACAGGCACCCTTAAAGGGGAGGAGTTATAGGGATAGAGCCTCCAAACCCTTGGTTGAAAGTGTGGGATTATTTAGGTTCATTATAATAGAGGAAAGAGAGAAAAAGAGAAAGGTAAGGACAGGGGGTGAGGGGCTGGGGAGTGAGGTGAGACAGAAAGAATGTGTGTGTTTATCAAGAAAATTTTAGAAAATTATTTACTTAGATTGTGTTCTTCATTTGACTTACATAAATAGAAAATTACTTGAGTCACTATTTATTGGTTCTCCCAAGGACAGTACATAATTTGTATTGGAGATGTCAAGGAGAAAAGTTAATTCATTCATTAGTACCCTAGGATATTCTAGAGTGTTAGGGCTTAAATCTCTGAGGAGCTCCAAGTGAGAAAAACTTGAAATGACTAATATGAATGAAGGTGATTGTTGAATGTGACTCTTTGATATAAAGTTTTTAAATTCAAATTAATTTTACTTTTGGTTTTGTTCTTAAAATATTTGTTCTAAATTTTGGGACATCACTTTTTGAGTTACTGTATCTTCCTTTCTTCCCATCCTTCCTACCTTCCTTCTTACCACTTTGAAGAAATCCTTAAATAATTGATCATTTTAGGACTTGCTTCTCCTGCTTGGGCCAGAGATTTTGTTAAAGTCTTTAAACTTTAGTATAAAATCCTATGCTGTTGTGCCCACTCACATTCTCTGCATTTTCATGTTAAGCAAAAATTTCATAGCCAGAATCAAAGTCATGGTTTCAGTCATGGTAAGATGAAATCTAAATTGGCCCAGAGAGGTGGTATGTAAGCTGATTTTAGAAAGGACTTTATTTTCAAAGTGACCGATTTTCCAGAGTAAATTTTTGTAACAAGTTCCCAGGCCTTTACAGTCAAGGAAACACTCTCTCTCTCTCTCTCTCTCTCTCTCTCTCTCTCTCTCTCTCTCTCTCTCTCTCTCTCTCTTTCTCTCTCTCATTAATGTTTTCAAATGTCCTCAAAACAAAGTACTTTATATCTCTTTATACATTTTTGCAGTTCTGCTTTAATTATTACATTATTGGGTAGGGAGTTACTCAGCATTTCTCATAAATGGTTAAGTCGGTCCTTTAGAGAGCAGATAAGGTACGGCTTCAGCCCTTTGACTCTGCCAGCATATTTCTGCCAGTCAGGACACAGTCTTCCATTTAGAAAGCTTCCAACTTTTTGTTTCAGGGGCCTCCTGGCACAGCTTAGAAATAAGCAGGTCTAGGTTCACAAAGGTTGGCCCACAAGTTGGCATCTGGTCCTCGCAATTTTGCATATGGGCCAAGAAAAGCAACTCTTGTGACCTCTTCCGTTTGTTGAGAGAGGTGCCTGCTTCTTCATCTATGCCCTGAATATAAATTCTGCACAGAACACCGTGTTATCTAGGGAGCTAGAGCACAGTGATTTGAAAATTCTGGTTAAAGTTACTAAATTTCACACCTGGGAGAGATAGTTTTTGCATGTGGTCATGCAAAGGGGATGACCTCCACTGGACAGGATCAAAATTAGAAATAGTATTGGCTTATTTCCATGACTGCATTGTGTGACTCAGACCACATACCCCTCTAGTGTCATTCCTGTGGCCATGTTTTGATTAAACAAACAAAAAAATGTCTTGAATAAAGCTGTTACTGAGTAGAGAATACCAAGTCTTTTCTTCTTAATGAGAAAGAAGCAAACCATTTTTTCCCCACATAGATTATCTATTGATATATTATTAGACGGAAATGGCTGAGTTCCATGGGCCACAAGACTGATCAATTGTCAAAATTCATATGTTGCTATGTATAATCAGTCTGGTTTTATTGGGCCTATTGCAGTGAGATGATGGCCTTCCTGGATGTAAAATTAAATCTGCATCCCTTTGTTTTTTATCTTGACAGTTTGTGGTGCCACCATTGTTGTTTTATTTTATTTTATTTATTTGTTTGTTCTCTCTCTCTTTCTCTCTCTCTCTCTCTCTTTTAAAAACAAACACATATTTTATTTTATTTTTAAAATATATTTTATTGATTTTTTTTACAGAGAGGAAGAGAGAGGGATAGAGAGCTAGAAACATCAATGAGAAAGAATCATCCATCAGCTGCCTCTTGCACACCCCCTACTGGGGATGTGCCCACAACCAAGGTACATACCCTTGACCTGAATCAAACCTGGGATCTTTCAGTCCACAATTCCATGCTCTATCCACTGAGCCAAACCAGTTTCGGCTTTCTCTCTCTCTCTCTCTCTCTCTCTCTCTCTTTTTGTAAATCTCATTATGTGATCTGAGCATCTAAAGGAAAGGTTCTTTTCTGCCAGCACATAGAATAAACCCTACTCCTGCTTCTAGAATCCGTCTGAGCTCCTCTGTGCAGCAAGCAGCTGTATCACTTTATAGGAAGTGAGTTTGTTCCTAGGCCAGTATCTCTCAGTTAAGGGCATCCTTGGCATGGCAAGGCTAACAATGAAATCACTGTGATAAACAATGCAAAAATCTTAATGACAGCATGCTCTTCTGAGTTCTCTTTTCTCTCTAAATATTAGTGTCTAAAGCAAGTAAGTTAGATCCCGATTTTCCAAATATTTACAGTAGTAAATTATATGCTTTTCACTGTTTGAAAAATTCACACCGCATAATTCTCCTGCCAAAATGGAGACAAAACCTCATTTTCTCATTTCATTTGCACTTTCTTTCAAGTCACCAGGCGTTCCACATAGAAACTGAAATGGTAATCAAGACTTTTGCTATAAAATAATTCTTTTGTGACCCTACCTGGTATTTAGATATGGAGTAAATTCTAAAGAAAAGGCTATATTCAAACATTTCAGTGAAACTAATAATGCCACTATTTTAAGTTATTAACACATAAAAATTTCATAATGGGTTTTCCTTTAATGCATTGGCTTAAAATGTTGAAATGGTATCCTAAGGGTAAATTATTGTGATTTTATTTATAACAACTGGGAGCTGTATATTTTTGCTCCCAAGATTTAAAAAATATATACAGCTCTGTGGTTCCATCAGAAGTCTATTACTTCCACATTTTCACATTTATAACTTACTACACTTATGTGACTTCAGCTAGCAGCAAGGATCTTGAACTTAAAAGCACAGAATCATTTTTCTCCACAAGAGAATCCTATTAAAGACTGTAATAAGATTTTGAAAATTAAAAATAATGTTCAGGCCATTGACTTATAACGGTTCACCTAAGAGATCCCATTAGATGAGGCATGCTTGAATCTTACATTTCAGTTTCCAGGCTATTATTTCTCCTACCAGATGTCAGGAAGGTGAAGTTGATGCCATTAGAGAGGGATATGAGGAGGGTGTGCAGACATTGCAGCTCTCCAGCTCTGAAGGACCCTGTCCTTCCCCAGGCTGCAATTTCCACAGAGCCATGGCCACTTCAGATACCCATCCAGCTTCCACTCCGGCTTCCATGCTGTTGCCCTTCCCACCAGGTTTTCAGGCACCTACTCATCATTGTGCAATCTTAACTCTTTGATCTGAGTTCACAAATCAGTGCCTGAAAGCTTATCAGAACCTTGACCTCATTATTTTCATTTGGATCACTCACACTTTTAGTGGCCGCATTTGATGGCTATTGATGAAAAAGAAGAAAGCAATGGCTTGGTGGAAGTATAAAACCCCCACTCTATTTCCTATTCTCCTTCACTTTCTATGCATTTTAATATGCACATGGGGCAGGGGGTTCAGAGACTTCCTACTAGCATGCCTACTCTGGTGACTTGTGGACCACCAATGTAATTGAAATGAGCACAAAGTCATATAACAGCACTGAATGAGCCTTAATCACTGCAGTCTGAGCTTAAGGAAGTCAAGTCTCGGTTTCTCTTTTTCTGTTAAATGGGGCAATATTATCATCTTATGTCCCAAAGTCTTTTGGATAATAACATGGTATATTCCATAAACATAAGTTTTTAAGGCTGTAATTAAATGGACTGTGTTGATTGCATAGAGGATGGAAAACTCAGCTGGCTAGGCACTTTTACTTTCAAAAAATAAGTGTGCAAAGGAAAAACTCTGTCTTGATATTCTTCCTTTTCTTCCTTATATTCCCATAAGAACTAGAATCTATGAGCACTGTATAAATCTCTTTTGGATTTTTTTTTTAAGAGCCCAAAATATTGGAATGGATGTGATCATGTAAATGGTAGAAAATGTTCAATACCCATGTTGTGGGCCTTCTGCTTTTGTACCTAGAAAAATGGTAAATAACAGTTACCATTTACTGAATATTGTCTGTCATATGCTGTCCTTTATGCTTCCTCTGTAGTGTCTTTTTTAAAAAATTAATGTTTTAAAGAGATGAAGGGTGAGAGAGAAACATTGATGTGAGAGAGAAATATTGATCAGTCGTTTTTTGCACAAGCCCTAACTGGGGATTGAACTTGTACCTTGGGTGTGTACCCTGATTGAGAATCAAACCCTCAACCTTTTTGTATATGGGATGATGCTCCAATTAATTGAGCCACATTGGCCAGGACTGTATTGTCTTTTAATTCTGACAAGATTCCAATGATAACAATTTTTATTATTATCCTCATTTTAGAGTTGAGGAGATATAGCTCAAAAGAGGTTAATTAACTTGCTTAGTAGAGAGAAAGTCTTCAGTGTGTGAAAAATTGCTCTTTAGTATACACTGAGTGGCCAGATTATTATGATCTCTGAACGTATAATAATCTGGCCACAGTGTATATCCTATATAATAAAAGGCTAATATACTAATTGTCCCCTTGACCAGGAGTTTGATCAGCAGGCAGGCCAGCCAACTGCCCATGTCCCTTCCATGTCCCTTCCCCTGGCCAGGCTGGCTGGACTCCACCCATGTACCAGTATATATATATTTATATTTATATACTGAGTGGCCTGATTATTATGCATTCAGAGATCATAATAATCTGGCCACTCAATCAGTGTATATTTTCATTCCTTTTTCTTTGTTTGTGTGAAAATAAACTAGAGCATCACTCAATATTAGTCAGATCTGAAATGTGACAACAGTATTTGGTTGTGGATAGCCAAACACAGATGTTGTAGGTGTTATGTCACAAAAACACAGAAGCATCCTGGAAAGCTGGAATAATTAGTCAATAATGATTGGGACACTGGGCATTTCCTAAGGGAACATTTAACCAGCTGGGAGGAGTTGATGGACAAAAGCATACTACAGGTCATTAACTATAAGTCATTATTCCTATGAAATGTCTTACTTTGAAGATAATATTCTGGCTCCAATATGTGTATTTAAAGAAAAGTGCTTGATATTTTTTTGTGCTAGATGGGCTGAAGTACCTATGATAAGTCAGTCTGTGAAAGGGACCGATTGTAGTTCTTTAGAGCAAAATATGAGAAAAAAATATGTTTGTGTGAAAGGGAAAGAAATTTGAGTAATTTAGACTCCATTTTTTTGGTCATTGAAATTGTAATTTTTATATCATCCCTTCCCTTCCTCTCCCCATGCAATTGCAAGCATAATATCCTTCCACTGAAATCAAATAAGATCATCTGCAGAGCTCAGCAAAAACGGTGCTGCAAGGGAATGTTGAGCTAAGACTGTGGTCGGCAAACTGGGGCTCTTGAGCCACATGCCGCTCTTTGGCCCCTTGAGTGTGGATCTTTCACAAAATATCACGGCCTGGGAGAGTCTATTTTGAAGAAGTGGCATTAGATGAAGTTTAAGCTTAAAAAATTTGGCTCTCAAAAGAAATTTCAGTCGTTGTACTGTTGATATTAGGCTCTGTTGACTAATGAGTTTGCCAACCACTGCTTAGCTGCTAAGATAAAGGCCAAGGGCAAGGTGGAATGGGCAAGAGGAAGGAGAAAGAGGGAAGGGAGAAAGACAGTTTCAAAGGAAGTCAGCAGGAAGAATCAGCAAAATGGAAGACAATAGGGAAAAGGTAGGAAAGTAATAGATGATCTCATAGAGAAGTCTAGTCACTTTATCTTTCCCCTTTTCTTCTTCTATCAACCCCTTTACAGTTGTTATCTTCACTATCTATTGGTGCCACTTTTCTCACAAAATCTATCTTCGTTCCCATCCTCTCCTCAGATAGCCTATAATCCCCTACCCGCTACCCCGGGATTCTCGGCAGGTAACTTCCATTCCTAACAGAGGCCAAGAGTTGAGCACCCTATGCAGGCTGGATATTTGGATAATGGTTCCAGAGGAAGGAAGGGCTGGTGCCAGCTCAGTGTTGCTTCAGTTAGTGTGTGCAGTTCTGCTTTGGCCCCAGATCTACCCACCTCACTAGGCAGAGCATGAGCTCTGGAGATCTCAGGGCCTCCCTTCTGTTACTATAAGACTGATGAGCCTGGGCTGAGGGAAGAATGTCTCACTTTTCCCCACCTCAAGAAACCATCACATTTATGTCCCTATTAAATATAATATTGTAGTCCCTTTCTGAGAGAAGTTCAAGTAATAATAATTTTCTCCAGTGACATTTTAATGCCTCAGGTAGATTGGTCCATTGAGAAGATTTATGCTGGCTTTCTCCATACTTTTACTAACCAGATGGGAGCTCCCTCATCTTCTATAATCTTTTTATTTTCTTTAACTCTACTCCCACCCTCTGTCTCTAGTACATACACATTTATACTAGTAAGCTTAATTTTTAAAAAAATGATTCTATTGACATCACTTATGCCTTGTTAGAAAAGCATTGTCCTTATATGTGTGGATCTATTTCTGGACTCTTTATTCTTAGTCATTAATCCATAGGTTTGCCCTTCGAATAATTTAACCGTGTTGGATTTTTGTTGTTATTGTATATTTTAATGCTTTCTTAAAGTTCTTTGTCCTAAAGATCTATTCATTAATTTTTGGGCCTAGTAATACCATATGATTAATTATAGTTTTATAAATATTTTAATATGTAGCATGGAAAACTCTCTTATTATTAGTTTTCTTTTGCAAAATTTCTTATATATTTTTGGTGTTTTCTAATAGGAAAATTTAGAATAATTTTATCACTCTTCTTTGGGAATTTTAATTGGACCATTGCTAAGCCTATATTTTAATTTGTATAGTACTGAGTCTTTTCCTTTAATATGAATAAATTCTGGAAATTTCATGTACATCATGATAATGGTGACTATTGTTAATGACATTATAATATGTACTTGGAATTTGCTAAGCAAGTAGACCTTGTGTTTTTACCACTCATAAAGAAGTTAATTGTGACAGAACAGATGTGGTAATTAGTTTGATTGTGATAATCACTTCATAATGTATATGTATATTAAATCATCAGGTGGTACTTCTTAAATATATGTAATTTAAAAAAATATATATATTTTTTATTGATTTTTTACAGAGAGGAAGGGACAGAGATAGAGAGCCAGAAATGTCAATGAGAGAGAAACATTGACCAGCCACCTCCTGCACATCCCCTGCCGGGGATGTGCCTGCAGCCAATGCACATGCCCTTGACCGGAATCAAACCCAGTACCTTTCAGTCTGCAGACTGATGCTCTACTACTGAGCCAAACCGGTTTCGGCAAATATATGTAATTTTTATTGTCAATTATTCCACAATAAAGTTAGAAAATTTGTACTATTTTATAACTTTAATTTTCTATTTTATTGATTGTATGTGGAAATATATTTTGTGCACTGATCTTCTATCTTTGCATATCAATTTCAGTTTCTAAAATGGAAAAAAATGTGCATGGTGTTTTTATTACCATTATATAAATGTGAAAATCTAGGCTCAGGGATTTTTATGACCAGTAGTAGGTAGTAAGCAGCAAAGCCAGGAATTGGATTCAAGCCTTGTACAACTAACTTCTATGCTTTTCAGACCCTGCCATAACTTCCTCATAAATGCAAGCTATAGATCTGATGTAATAAAGAAAAATTCAAAGAGGCAATTCCTTGCTATGGTTCCTTAAATCACCTAGACAAAACATTCTCAACCTGCAGGCCTCAGCTCAAAATCACTCAAATGGATGAGGATCTGGAAAGTCATTTTCCGTTAGCCTTTTCCTATCTTTCAAAGCCTGATTTATCTAAGACTGTGCACATGTGACCATGTCACCCCAGAGCTAAAAACAGACTCTATTTCAGGGATGCCTTAAGTTCACAGAAAATGAAACAAAATCCCAGATAATGGCAACCATTTTAGAGTCCGTGTCCTCCAGGAATCAAAGACAAAGGCTCACCAGCAGGTCACCAAACGATGGACTCAGGAATGAAGCAGATTCAGCGGCACCTCCTTGAAGTAATGATGAAGCACTGACTCATATAACGTCTCACTGCACTGGCTTGAGCAGGTCATTGCTAATTCCCTTTCCCTTTCTGGCTATATATAGATCAATGCTTGGAATATTAAAGTGCCACATAGACCGGTTATTTAATTGCTGCAGATTTGGTTTCAAGAAAGAAAGAAGAAACAGATTAGAGTCTAAGATGTAAATGTGAAACTTGACAGACTGCTGTGTGTTGCTCAGCTCTATCAATAGAACTGTCAGCCCACAGTTTCTAGCTGGCTAGTATGGATCCATGTAACAGGAGAACACATTTGACAACTCTAGGAGCAAATGCAACTGCTCTTTCCTCCAGAATAGCAAGACATGGTGTGTTTTTGTCTTCTGATTTCCCATGCTACCTAGCATATTATGCATTATAAAAATAATTAGATTGCAATAACTTTTGTGTTTGCTCATGAAATGTTCATGCTTTCCTTTTGCTCTTTTCTCCCCCTTGTTGATTTCCCACTTCAATATCCCAGGTGGTACGCTCTATTTTGAACACTAAGAGAAGCAAGTTTCATATTCTTGCTGTGTCTCATGACTACAAATGAGAAAGCACATAAAATGTTTTGTTTTCCTGGATTTTTGCTTTGGAAAAATCTTGTCATTTAAGCCTAACTAGAGAAAGAGATATTCAAATAACAGAAAATTGACTTAGTATCACTTTAAAATTCATTTATTTAATGTTCATTTGTCCAGCAAGTATCTATACTGCGGGTTCAATGCTGTTCTATTTCAGGGATGCCTTAAGTTCACAAAAAATGAAACAAAATCCCAGAAATGCCAACCATTTTAGAGCTCATGTCCTCCAGGACTAAAACACAAAGACTCAACAGCATGTCCTAGGGAAGTACACCAAAGGCAGAAAAGTAATGATAGGCCATACCTAAGTATAACAAAGGTATATTTTATTAGTGCAGTTAATACATATTTTCTTTTATTGCAATTATGAAGGTAGGATAGTGTATTTGTTTGCTCAGGCTGTCATACACATTAGGTGGCTTAAACAACAGAAATGTATTTCTCCGTATCTCTGTGCACATACATGGGCTTTCTTCTGTACATGTGCAGAGAGAGAGAAAGAGAGAGGGAGAGAGCTCTCTGACATATCCTCTTACAAGGACAATACTTTTTATTGAATTATGGTCCCCCTCTCATGAGCTCATTTTACCCTATTTACTTCCATAGAAACCCTATCTCCAAATGCAACCACACTGGGAGTGGAGCTTCAACATATGAATTGAGGGAATGAAAACATTCATATCTCTCTCTCTCTCTTTCTCTCTCTCTCTCTCTCTCTCTCTCTCTCTCTCTCTCTCTATATATATATATATATATATATATATATATATATACATATATATGCACATATATATGTGTGTGTATATGTATATATATATAATCAAATCTAATATATAATAATAATTATTTTTTAAAATTTCTTTATTGATTATGGTATCACATAGTTGTCCTCTTTCCCCCACTCCCATATGGTATCACATAGTTGTCCTCTTTCCCCCACTCCCATCCCAAAACTCTCCTCATGTATGCCACCCCCTGTTGTCCATGACCACTGGTTAGGCTTATATTTGGTTGATCTCTCCTCTTTGCCCCCTCCCTCCCCTTCCTTCCCTCTGAGGTTTGAGAGTCTGATCGCTGCTTCTCTGTCTCCAGGTCTGTTTCTGTTCATCAATTTATGTTGTGCATTATTTCCCCTAGATGTGTCAGATCATGTGATACAAGGAATTCCCTTATAAGAACCAATCATATTAATAATATATAATTATTAATATTTTCTATATAATATAAATGTATGTAATTTATAGTGTATGTAATTAGGTTCTATTATACATGGTTAGCAAGATTTGATTGTTAATACACTTTTATAATTAAACATAGTTTAATTACTACCTCCTTTCATACCAGGATTTTCTATTTTGCTGTTGGAATAGTAGGCTTTATTCAATAAAATACATAAGAAAATATATTAAACAGTGAATTCTTTTATCCTTCAAAAGTTAAATACTAACTCTATTATCACTGTAAAGAACATTGTAAACTTTGGTTAAAAAGTTTTAGTCACATGATTAAATGTCAACTTGTGCCTGTCCTATCTGGATGCATCATATGCTTTGGAATTTATAAAGCAATATCCTGTGCTCCCCAGTGCCCTGGGTTGCCAGATTACAGGCTGCTGGGGGCAGTTTTGTCTTGATGAGGAAGTGGGAGGAATAGGGCTGCACCTGCACTGGAAAGGATGGAATGATAGAGAGAGAAGATGGTAGGAGAGTTAAGTTAGTGTATCTCTTTCAGTATGGAAAGAAACATGAGACGTGGGCAGGAGGGCCTCCCCCAAAAAAACAACAACAAACAAACAAACAAAAACAACCACAAAACAAAACAGGAGGATATCTCTCTGCCTACAGTTTGTGAGTCCTACTTAAGTTTTGCTGAGGAGTAATGAAATTATGTGATCGTCCAGCCTTGGTTGTGTTCAAAGCAAGACCCAGTATAACAAATAGGTTCCGTTAGCAGGGATGCTGAGACTTCTCCGTGATTGAAGAATTAACTAAGAGAGGCATCAGATTTTAGTTCACAGAGGTTGAATCCTGATGAACCAAAAGGATATTCCAAGCACTAAGGATTTTGCCTTGCAGCCATCACTCCAGCTTGAACAGACTTTGCATGGATCAGCTGTACCAGATGCAGTGTTTTGGTTTGGTCATTAGATTTTATATTACTGCAGTGACAAATAAAATCATTTCAGAAGAAGAAGCTTATTAGACTTCAGCATTTTGGTTATGAGTTGCCTGCTTTTTATTGAATATGAATTTAAATCACTGCAAAACCGAGAGAAGAAACATTAATTTTTGGTTACTTATGATGTGAGACTAAAAGCTCTTTAAAAAACTAAAAGGAAAGTGACCATATTAAGATTAGGAGATGAAAGGTTTAATACATTAAATATTTATGTATAATCCCAATTTTATCCCATTAATAATAGTGTTGATTGGGCTGGTTAGCTCAGTTTTGGAGCATAACAATTTTTTCCTTATATCTGCTGTTTTTCATGGCTGTGTTACATGGCCAAAGATTTTATTCTTCTAATCTTACACAGATGTCTCCCTTGTCATAAAGAGAACAAAAAAGAGGAAGAGAGAGGCATTCTATAAAATAAAAGGCTAATATGCAAATTGTCCCCTCAACTGGGAGTTCAACTGGGAGTTCAAACAAGGCATGGGGCCTGCCTGCAAACTGCTCATGGCCCCTCCCCTTGGCTGGTCCCATCCCCAATTCTCCCCCCTCCCAATTGGGGGCAGGGCTTGCCAGACCTCACCTGTGCATGAATTCCTGCACTGGGTTTCTAGTCACTATCCTATATAATAAAAGGCTAATAGGCAAATAGACCAAATGGCAGAACAGCTGGTCACTATGACATGCACTGATCACCATGGGGCAGACACTCAATGCAGGAGCTGCCCCCGGTGGTCAGTGCACTCCCACAGGAGGAGTGTCACTCAACCAGAAGCCGGAATCACAGCTGGTGAGTGCAGCAATGGTGGCAGGAGCCTTTCCCAGGGGTTCCCAGAATGCAAGAGGGTGCAGGCTGGGCTGAGGGAACCCGCTCTCCTCTGCAGTGCACAAATATACTGGGCCTCTAGTATAACAACAACAACAACAACAACAACAACAACAACACAAGGCCTGTAGTTAATTGAGAAGGGAAAGGACATGGATGGGTGCCCCTACACTGTGCCCAGGATCTTCCCATTATTATTTTATTTAAGTGCACAAAAGTCTTAGGGGCAGGGATTGCTATCATTGAAGTTTGGAGATGTTCACTAATTTGCTCTGGGCCACAGAAAGTTTTGAGATCCAAATTTGTATCCATCTGATTTAAGAGTTGTGGCTCCACCTGCTACAGAGTTTCTTAGTGAAGGAGTTCTATTTGATAAGCCTTTTAGTATTTCTATAATTTAGGAATATAATCATCAGAATATCACTGTCAAAATTAAAATGGCACCATGTATGTGAATGTGCTTTGCAAACTCTCAAATTCCAGACAATAGAGATGATGCATTGCTGCTACATTATTAAAAATTTAATGCAGTGGTTACGTTGGGGAAGATACTTTAAAACACCCATGCCTCCAATATGGTGTCGTTCACTCGAGTCACCTTCATAATCGACAGGGATTATAATAATTAAAACACACATTGCTTGAAAACTCTTGCCAAAAGCAGCATGTACACCGAAAACCAGGATCACTAAGAAGGAAACATCTGTAGCCACTTAGATGCTGCTAATTGACCACTGAAAATCATTATGTACTTAGGTATGGTTTTTATAGGTGAGACACAGTTGCAGCCTAGGAAAATGTTACTATGATTATAACTTAGCAAGTCAGTGGGTATTATCAAATATAAGATCTTTTTCTAGGGATGTCAGGGAAATCCTTATGCTTACTACTCTTGTAACATAGGAGAGAAGAGTAAGTGGTGATAAACATATACACAGTTTTACTCTTCAAAAACGCATCCTTTTCTTTCTTTCATACATAGTAATCAAACTATTTCTGGCTCACAAATCATTTGCAAATTGCCTGGCTACCACTCACCTTGTTTTATCCTTGCCTACGTGTTTGTCAGCCATCAGAACCACCTACAGCAGCTTCCACTCAAATGGCATGGTTAGCAACAAATCCCCTCAAAGTGAAAATAAATGTGAGCAGTTGGGTGACACCTTCCTTTCTCCTCTTTCCTCATGGCTGGGGCCCATTTGGCACCAAACATCTCACTGTCCAGATGGTGGCCACTTCTCTGCTCCAGCTTTAGCACATTCTCTGCCAAGGCACCGAGTGCCAGTTTTCCGGTGAGAATCTGCTTTCAGGAAGATAGCTGCCTGGGTTATGTCATCTCCCTTATAGTTGACAATGAAAAATGGGGTCTAGTGAAATAAGGGCTGGAGCTAGAGAGAGGGAGGAGACAGGCCAAGATCGAGTTCATAAAAAAAGGGAATCATTGGATAAATGAGAGGCACTCACTTACCTGTGTGACTTTTGGTGAGTTATTTGAAGTCTTCAGATTTCAGTCTTCTCATCTCTGCAATGGAGTTGAACTCACGGATGATCTGTCACTCTTCTACCATTCAACAATCCTGTGATCATTTACCATACCTGCTTCAGGAGGGTGTCTATGAGCAAGATCCGTTCTACATCACAGTGATGACTATATTATGGCCAGCCAGCAATTTGGGAGATAAATAAATTTCAGATACAGATATGGGAGGTAGTTTCTTTATTGCAAAACTAGATCTGCCAGATCAAACGTCTTCAGTGGGATCCTAATTTCAGATTGTCATGGTCTCCAATGTCGAGAAGAGTTCTCTAGGCAAGTGCTGATGTCCTGTGTGCAACTGTCTAGTGTAGGGGTGTCGAACTCAATCAGAGAAGGGGCCAAAATCTAAAATCCAGCCTAAATCGCAGGCCGAATGGTTTACTGAACAGTCATAAACTGTCATTGTGATGGAAATGCAGCGGAGTGCAGTGATGACAGCGATGTGCGGGCCACATTGCAAGGCCTGGCGGGACGGATTTGGCCCGCGGGCCTTGTGTTTGACACATGTGGTCTAGTGGGTACTGTGCTGCTGATGTAGGAAATGATAATTTACTGGGTTTCTACTGAAAATTAGGCACTGGGGACACTGATGAGTAAATGTGAAACACAAGAGTGCCAAAGTGTATGCCCTTCAAATATGTTTAACAAAGTGAAAGCTGTCCTGAGAGGCTTTCAAAAGGGTCTGACCTTATCTTGTTTCCTTATTCTGGCAATCAGAGCAGCAGTGAGAGCATAGCTAAGGAGACCAGGGTGTGTTTCAGAGATACCCACCGTCCTAAGTTCCAGAGAGGGAGCCCACAGCCCTCACATAGGGCTTTGGGCTTTTGTTCTACTCTGTGCTGTGCTGTGTTGCTATAAATATTTCTTTGTAGATTCTGTTATCTACTATGTAAACAAAGTAGATATTAAGGAGAATGCTTGTAGGAAGATACTGCTGCTTTGATATTCAGCTTACTCTTGTCCAAATTAGGAATCATTCCTTTATTAATATAATTTTAATAACTGTTTAGAATGTGCAATAACACTGAATATTTTTTCCTGGCCTACCCAGTTTTTCTTCCTATTTAAAGTTTTAACTTGGGGCTGAGGATGTATACATATATTCGATAGCTTGACAGAAAAATATTGTTTTTTCTCTTAGACTATGCTGAGGTTCTGCAATTGATTATGTATTAAAATGGTCTATGGTCTTTTGTTTCCTATGCTTTTCATTTGACACACATTTCCCCCCTGTGGCATATACCCTGTTGTGCATTGGACTAATTGGGGTTACAAGAGTTATATAAGGCTTAGATCTGGGGAGCTTCAGGTATCAGAAGTGTGTTAATACACTCAAACTGCCATAGCAAAACGCCAGGCTGGTCATTAAACAACAGAAATGTATTCTCTCACAGTTCTCAAGACTAGAAGCCCAAGATCAAGGTTTCAGCTGATTTGGTTTCTTGTAAGGATTCTCTTTCTGGCTTTCAGTGTGTTTCCACATAGCCTTTCTTCAGTGTATGCGAGTGGGGTGAGAGAGAGCTCTTTGGTGTCTCTTCTTTAAAGGTAGCGATTCTGTTGTATCTAAGCCCATCCTCTGAGCTCATTTGACCTTAATTACTTCCTTAGAGGCCCTGTATTCAGAAATAGCCACACTTGGGCTTAGAGCTTCAACATATGACTTTTGGGGGATGCAAACAGTCAATAAGAAGGTTATAGCTTCTCAGGGGATGTGTATTATAGGACTGGAGGTGGTAATGCTTAGGGATTAAATTGTATAGTTTTTGGAGTCAGACACATTTTAGTTTGGTTTCTGGGTAGGATTTGAATTTTAAAAAAGGAGATAAAGGGGACTGCCTTAGACCATGAATATTTCAAGAGCAAAAGCAACATGGTAGAGGCAGGGGTTTTGTGTGAGTTGTAAGGTCTTTATCAGGAAATTAACTTGGAAAGATACAGAGCAGGTCTAGGTATAAAAGGCATTCAAACATCTGGCTGGGAAGTTAGGGATTGCTGGAAAGTTTTTAAACAAAGATGCAATCTGAGAAAATGTGTCTTCATGCATTTGGTCAAGCAATGGATTGCAGAGGACACAGGGTAAAGCTGGGGTAGATTCATGGATTTGGACTAGAGAACAGGTAGCAAAAAAGATAAGAAATTTATTCTAAATTATATTTAAAAGAAAAAGCTAGCCCTAGCCTATTTGGCTCAATGGATAGAGCTTTGAATTGTGGACCAAAGGGCCCTAGGTTTGATCAAGTTCGATTCCAGTGAAGGGCATGTACCTAGATTGTAGGCTTTTCCTTGGCTTGGATCTGGTCAGGGCATGTTAAGGAGGCAACCAATGTTTCTGTTTTTCCCTCTCTCTTCCACTCTCTATACTATCAATAGAAAAATATCATCTCTCTTCCACTCTCTATAACATCAATAGAAAATATCCTGAGATGAGGTTTTTTTTTTAAAGCTAGATTTTGGAACAATCTCATTATAGGGGATTCAATCAAAGGAAATATCAGAGATGAGTAAGACTTTTTTTTTCTTCTGGATTTCTAATAAATGTTAACATTACCATACTGCTTTGTTTAAGACATAAGAAGGAATTTGTGAGTGAAGGAGAAGAGAAGGACACCTGTACAATTTCTTGGAAACTGGACCAGTTAGTAGAAAGGGACATTTGAAGAGGAGGGTTGTCTAATACTCAGATTTGAGTTGTCTGTGTGTTGTGTTATGATAAAAACTCTATTATTCCAAAAACTTCTGTGAGGTTTTCCATACATAAAATAAGTTTTGAACTGTTCTGTTAGTTTATTTGTTTTGTTTTTGGTGGAAATCAAGTAAAAGAGTTGAATTACTCATATGATAGATAATATATATTACTTGACAGTTTGTGGAAACTGTGAGATGAAGCATACACTGAACTTGTCTAGCAGAAGTAAGAGTTTGGAGGTAGGCAATCACATTAAGACCTACCCTGCCCACCCCAAACACACGTCCCCACTTACCTCCTTCTTAAGGCTTTCATTAGACTTTCAGCAGGACGTGGACTGGAAATTGTCCAATCTTACCTAAATCAGGAGAAAACCACAACCGATGAAAATGTGTTACATATGGAACTGTAATTAAGGAAATTAGAAAGGAAAGTCAAGTGGTTAACAGTAACCTAAATGAAGTAGGACAGTTCTAATCCTATGAGATCCAGTCATCACATAATTATTAATATGTAGCTTTACTTATTATTTTATGTCCCTTTATAAAAGCTCATTGGAACCTTCGAAAATGAGGAAGCCAAGATAGAGACAAATTCTTCTAAAGCACTTTCTGGCAGATTTTCAGGAAATTATGCATTTGACCATCTACATTTGTTGAGTACCAGTTACCTACATAGAGGGATAATATTAGGTCCTGTGATTCCCACAAAAAAGGAAAGTCATGATCTCTGGCTTGTGACAAAGAGTTTACTTCAGGAGCATGGGGTCCTTTTCTATTGACAGGAAGAGTAGTAGCATGAAATCTTAGCTTTTGAAAAGAAGTTAGGATACTAAACTACTCATCCTAGCTGGTTTGACTCAGTGGATAGAGCATCAGCCTGCAGACTAAAGGGTCCCAGGTTCGATTCAGGTCAAGGGCATGTGCCTGGGTTGCAGGCCTGATCTTGGGGATGTGCAAGAGGCAGCCAATCAATGATTTTCTCTCATCATTGATGTCTCTATCTCTCTTTCCCTCTCCCTTCCTCTCTGAAATCAATAAAGTTATATTTAAAAAAAAAATACCAACTATTCTTTTCCAAATCTGCTATTTCTTCTGTGTATATCAAGAGATATTCCAGCAGAATACTTTAGCCTGTTTTTGTTTGTTTGTTTGTTTGTTTGTTTGTTTTATCTTTATTGTTGAGAGTATTACAGATGTCCCCTTTTCTTTTTTTCCCATCGTCCCCCCTCCACCCAGTTCCCAATCAGCCCAAGGCCACAACACTATTATATATATCCATGGACAATGCATATATGCATATATCAATAAATTATTTGGTTAATTTCTTCCTGTGCCTTCTCACCCATTTTCTCCTGAGATTCATTAGTCTGTTATATGTTTCTATGCCTCTGGTTCTATTTTATTCATCAGTTTATTTTGTTCATTAGATTCCATACATAAGTGAGATCATGTGATATTTGTCTTTCTCTGGCTGGCTTATTTTTTAGCATACTAATTTTCAGGTTCCTCCATGTTGTCTCAAAGGATGAGAGATCTTTCTTTTTTTAAAAAAAAAATATTTTTATTGATTTCAGAGAGGAAGAGAGAGAGATAGAAACATCAATGATGAAAATTATTGATCAGCCGCCTCCTGCACACCCTTTACTAGGGATCAAGCCTGCAACTGGGGCATGTGCCCTTGACTGGAATTGAACCTGGCACCCTTCAGTCTAAGGGCTAAGACTCTATGCACTGAGAAAAACCAGCTAGGGCAGAGATCCTTCTCTTTTAACCTAAGTCTGAGAGGAGAGATTAAGGGAATTAAAGAAATATCATAGTTAGTAGTCTTTATAGTGATTAGAATGTGTGTGTTTGTGTGTGTGTGCGTGTTAGGAAGCAAAAGGAGAGAGGCACAGAAGATCAGTATTAGTATTGAGAGACAAATTGGGAATTTTTAATATAATGGAGTACTTATAAGTCTGACAAGTTTTTCAACTGATTTAGAAAGCTGGAAAAATTACTAAATCAGATTTTTATTTGCAAGTTATTGAGTTTTATTCTATGTTTCATTTGTAAATATATTCTTCATGTTCATTTGCCCAAACGATATATTCAGTACAAGATAGTTAAATTATTTCATGCATAGAATAAAAGTATTGTAGCCTGACAAATATTAAGATTATGTAGTCTGACCACTAACCCCACAAATTTTTCATTTATTTTAAATCCTCGAGGAGAAACTTGTTCTCTCAGTGGCAGCCTAGGGCATCCTTGGAAAGCTTGGATTATGTAAAAGACTTTGATTTAAGTTAAAATCTGTCTGCCTATAATTTTCATTTGTTTATAACAGTTGATCATTTGGAAATACAAACAGAATAAGATAATGCCTATTCACAATAGATCCCTGAAATATTGAAGCTTTCTACCATATCAAACCAATCCATCCTCCTCACTCCCTTCTGTATCCTTCTGTATCCTTCTCCCTAGGCAAAAATCTCATTTTCATCCTCCATTCTTTGTCAGGAGATATAAATTTATTTAGACAGATAGGTGCTGACTTATAAAGTCTTTGGTTTCATTAAACTTAAATTTCTCTCTATAGTGTTAGTCTGACTTTTGGAGGCTGAAAAACGTTATCTTTATATCATCATTATATCACCAGTTCAAAGTTATGACCTTTTCATGCTCCAAATAAGCCATAAGCTACTTAGGTATTTTATTTTCGCCAAAAATCTCAACTCATTCAGGAGCTTAATCTCCCTGACATGAGTCTTACTGGGCCCAGCACTCTTATAGCCAATGTTTGTTTGTTCATTCATTCGACAGTACTTTTTTTTTTTTTTTGTCTATTTGCTATGTTCTTGTAACTATTTGACTAAGACAATGAATAGGATAGATAAGGATACTTTTCAGTTGTATTTTATTTTTATTAAAATATCTGTAGCTACAATTTTTAGTATTCTTTCTACTTTCCTCTTCATTTTATTACTTGCAATTGCACTCAAAATTGTATTTTTGAGAACATAATACTTTTAGTCATAATCTCTTTAGGAGTCTTATGCCATGAATAATGCATATCTTTTCCTCAAACATTTCGAAGACATTCACAGAGTCTAGAATACCCAATTCATGATGTCCAGTCTTTTTTTCCTCAGAAAAAATAAAATTCAAGACAACACGGTCACCTTATCCTTTGAGACAGAATGGAGGGATCTGGAGAATAATATGCTAAGCAAAATAAAGAGAAACATTAATATCACATTATCTCACTCACATGTGAAATCTAAAGAACAAAGCAAACTGATAAACAAAATAGATCAAGAGGCATGGCATCATGGAACACACTGTGGAATCTCAGAGGGAAGGCAGGGGTGAGTGGATGGGTGAGAAGAGATCAACCAAAAAACTTGTATGCATATATGCATAACTAATGGACACAGACAAAAGGGTGATAAAGGCCAGGGTGGGGGAAGGTGGAGGTTAGAAGGCGTCAATGGGGAAAAAAGAATATCTATAATACTTTCAACAATAAAGATAAATTTAAAAAAATAGCAGGGTCACTTGCAAAGTTCACATTATTTTCATGTAATCAATCAATGCTTTTTGTTGTCAACTTGGTCCAAAGTAGTCATTTCTTCTGGCTGTTTCTTTCTTTAGAGGTTAAATTGTCATTTAAGATATTTGAGTACCTGTTACATGGTTGGCTTTTAGCCAAATAAAATGTTTGGCCTATTCATGGATAGTTGAAGTTTTCTTTTGCTGCTCATAGGGATAGAAACCTCACCTGACTTGTTTACCCCTAATTCACTTCTTAAAATTCCGTTTTTCTGTGTGCATGCTTTTTTTGTTGTTGTTTTTTTTTTAGTAAGATAAGCCCTTCTAACGTGTTCTAATATAGAGGGTGATTGTATCACACACTGGAGATTCATTTTTTAATATTTTATTCACTTGACTTTTATTGAGTGCCTATACTAGTATAAGAATAGTAATAATAATTCATTGTTCATTAACTGTGTGTCAGGCATTTTTTTCAAGCACTTTAAATGAATTAACTACTTTGATTTTTATAATCCGAGATATTAAGAACATTTTCCACCTTGGCACATGTGGCTCTGTTGGTTGAGTGTTGTTCCCTTGAACCAAGAGGTCATTGGCTATTTCCTGGTCAGGGCACATTTTTGGGTTGTGGCATCAATCCCCCTAAAATTTCTTTTATTAGAGAGTCTTTAGTCCAGTGGAGAAAGAAAATGTAAATACATATTCAAGATACTTTCAGATGATAGGTACTATGAAGAAAACTAAAGATGGGAATGTTATAGAGGGTGATGGCGAGAGGTGAATAACTTTTTAAAGGTGGTCAAGGAAGGCCTTTCTGGAGAAGTGACTTAGTTGGTCAGTCAGATTGCTTTTAGCAGCAAGTCTGGAAAACTGAACACAAAATCATTTAAACAATAAAAAAATTATTACTTTATATAAAATGTTTTCTTAAGGTAGAAGAGCTCTAGGGCTAGTTAATCAGAAGCTAAGGGAAGTAAGAGAATATCGGTTCTTACATGTCTATCTAAGTATGCAGATGAGCTACCTCCTTGCTTGTAGGATGGTGGCACACTGTAGGTATTTCATCTTCATGCACCTCATAAAAAGTTTTTAGGTAAAAAGAGGCAGTTTCTTCCAATATATCTTTTTTTTTTTTTTTAAATCTGTTCCAGGCAGAGCTCACATTATATTTTATTGACCAAAATTGAATCACCTTTATGAGAAATAAAATTACCATGACAGGTTCTAAAGTCTAAGACTTAAACTGATAAACTCAGCCTCTGGAGCTTTGGTTTGGGTCACTATTCTTAAGTATCAGAATGACCAAAGAAGATTAAATAACCAAAGCATTGGGGGTGAGGGGGAATAGATTTGGATTGGCAGCCACAAGTGCTCATAATGCCCAGTGCTCAATGCTGAGCAATAAGGAGTCAACAATATAAAGATAGGAGGGAAGAATATACCAGGGAAGGCAACAGGAGGTACAGTCCTTGAGATTAGAAACTAGTTTAAGAAACAGAAAGGTATGCAGTTGGAGCACAGTGTTGTGAGAAGCAGGGACATGGGAAGTGGTGAAAATGAAATGGCATAGTATTTAAGAATCCAGGTTCAGAACACTTTCTAAATAAGAAATCTAGCCTCTAATGCCTAGGTTCAAATAACAAGCCTCCCATTTATTAATTATTTGGCTTTGTACAAATTACCTAACCTATCTGTGTCTTACTTTCCATATCTTTAAAGAGGGTATAAACAATAATAAAAAACTCATGGAATTACTGAAAATCTAAAAAAGCACAAGCCATAAACAAGAATTAGAACTGGGCCTGAAATATGTAGGTGCTTAATAAATGTTGGCAATCATTATTATATTAGAGGCCTGTTGCACAAATTTGTGCATGGGTGGTCCCTTGGCCTAGACGGAAATCAAGGGCGGTGAGTCAGCTGGCAGGGGGGAGGGATTGTGGGAGGTTGGCCTGCCACAGAAGATTGGGTGTGGGAGAGCACTGACCACCAGGAGGCCGCTCCTGCATTGAACGTCTAGTGGCCAGTGCACATCATAGCAACTGTTCGATTGGTTGTTCCAGTCATTCCAGTTGTTCAAAACAGTCTCTCAGACTTTATATATATGGAGAGAGAGAGAGAGAGAGAGAGAGAGAGAGAGAGAGAGAGAGAGAGAGAGAGAGAGAGAGAGATCTTTTTGTTTAGAGTTCAGATCATGTAGGATCTCATAGACCATAATAAAATGTTTTTATTTTATTCATAGTAAATTGTGAAGTCATTAGAGTATTCTATGCAGAGAGTGAGCTAAAATGATTTGAATTTTTAAATCATATTTATTTTCTGCCATGCATGGATTGGAGTGTGGGGCTGGGGAAGAGTACATACAGTATAGTTAGTAAGACTTTGCAGTAACTTAGATCAGGTAGATTTGACTAGGGTGAAAGCATTGAGGAAAGGAGGTAGAGGTAAGAAGTTGTTGACAACTTACATCTGAGATTGTGGTTAAGGGAAGAAAGGGATTCTGAATATTTGACTTGGAAAGTTGGGGAAATGGTGCTACTTTATTGATATTTAGAAAGGGCCTATAGGACTCACAAAACTGTCAAAGAGGGTGTGGGAGGGAAAAGCTAAGGACCTTTGTCCATGAATTTGTTCCCCCACATTTCTTAAGAGAGATTTTTCTTTTCTTTTTCTGATATTTTGGGGAACTTACTTTCCCTCAATTTATATAGTTGATTTGATAATGAGACAATTTTTGAAGATGATCTTTGTTGAATCGGTTTACTGCAGAGCAGAAATGAGAACGTAATGAATTTAACATTCTTTTGTTGAAAATGCTACAAGATTTCAAGGCCCAGATGTTCAAGTTTAACAAGTGACTCTCATGAAAAGTGACTTGTAGTTCTATTTCCCCAGTCCTTCCAGCTGCTAGAGCCTATTTTTCCCCCTGCAGTTGGATAATAATTTTAATTTCTTTTGGACTCAGAGTCAAGTTGAAAGGTCAGACTAGCCATTTCAGTTTAGCCCTTCAATTACATTTCTTTGACATGGTCCAGTTGCCCTTCAATAGTGGGTAGATAGAGGCTCCTTTCCTGGTGTCCCTAATCCCTAACAATCTCTTGTGAGAATATGGCCTATGCTGGTGTCCAGCTTTGCATGTCACATGGGTTTTTCTTTCTTATATGTGTTATTGAAAATCAGTAACATTTTAAAATATTCATGGAGTTCTTGCAAAGGACTCAAACCTTGTTGCATTTTGTTGACAATTTTATAATAATAACAAAATCAAAACTTTAAAAATGTAATTGTTCATTGGCAAGGACCACTTTGTCTTTGTTTGGCTTAGCAAGTACTGTAGCTCAGAAGATATATATATATATATATATATATATATATATATATATATATATATATATCATTGTAAAAAATATGTAAAGTTTGTATCATTGATGCCACTAGTATTTGGGCATTTATTTTTCTAGGAGTGATGATAAAATTATCTAATCCACCCTTTCCCAACTTTTCTTCCATACGGTGAAAATTCCTTTATTAGTCAGGACCCTTTGGGTTGTAAAATACAGAAATCCAACTTGAACCAATTATGGCAGAAAATCTAGGCTTAAGGATAAAAAGACAGAACAGTAAAATAAATTTTTAAAAGGAAAAGGGCAGTTCCAGGAATCTTTAGGACTGGCATTTGAACCTTGCCAGGATTCCTTGTCTTTCCATTTTTTCTCTTTTACATTTTTCTCAGCAGAACACTTTTCTCCACTGACAGCTTAAAGGCTGTCTTTTTCTAACTTTAGCATCAGAAAAGAAAGGATTCTCCCTCATAGTTCTAGATGGAAAAATCCTAAAGAATAATATCAGTCAGATTAGGTCAGAAACCCACCTCAGTCAAATTGCTAAAATTGCTGTGACAAGGGAGTCAAGGTTACATAGTAAGATAGTGGCCCCCAGACCAAGAATCTGGAGAGGATGAAGGAGCAAGTCCTCAAAGGAATGGGGGATGCTGTTCTCAGAAGAGAAGGCTTCTAGACAAAAGCAAAACAAAACAATAAAAACAAAGGAAAAAAAGCCCAGTAAGTGTTCACTAAAAGAATCAATTTGCAACATGGCCAGTGAGAATTAGGTGCTAATTCAGCAACGAGGGAATAAAGATTTACCGGTTCAGGAGTGACATACACCTCTTCTTATTTTCAGTTGCAGCCAGTTAAACTCATTGGGTGATTTTATTAACAAACTTAGGTATCTAATTCGAGATCAGCACTTTTCCAGCAATCGAATCCCATTGAATTGTCTTGCTTACTTTAAGTCTTTGTTTTCATTTAGAGAAGTTACTTTTTTGTTTTCTTTGTCCATTGTGCTTCGGGGACTTTCATTTTCAAGGAGTAATTTAGAATATAACCTATCTAAACTGCTTTGGGGGTTAATCAGTATTTTTTTTTTTTGAATACTAATAACTGGTTGATATACTAGAACAGAATTATTTGGAATAAACAACAGACATATCTGGAAGGTTTTTATTTATAGTTGGGGTAATACTCATTTTATTTTATAAATATGTTTTATAGATTTTTTACAGAGAGGAAGGATAGAGGGAGAGAGAGTTGGAAACATCGATGAGAGAGAAACATTGATCAGCTGCCTCCTGCACACTCCCTACTGGGGATGTGCCCGCAACCAAGGTACATGCCCTTGACCAGATTCAAACCTGGGACCCTTCAGTCCACAGGCTGACGCTCTATCCATTGAGCCAAATAGTTTAGGGCAGTAATACCCATTTTATAGACAAAATGAGATTCATAGAAGGTGCCCAAGGTCACATATCTTATTACCTCAAAATCCAGTATTAAAATCCCAAGACCACCTGAAATACATTGTTTACTGTCATTTCCATTGCATCAGGCTTGGTGAAGAAAGATTGAGAATAAATTCAACAATAACCAATGTGAAGATCAGATTGGATCATCCCAGTTGACTTTGAAGAACACTTTCTGCCACTGGGACTTAAAATATGAAGCTAGCCTGTTAAGTAAGGGGCCAAGGGGAGGTGCCTTGGAAGAGAGATGCTTGTTTGCCCTGTGCAGGCAGGATCCTCTGTGTTAGGAATGTTTAGGCAAAAAGGAGAGCTCTCAGAGGAGACAGAGCCATAGATTCTTCTCACTCCTTAGCCTGATTCAATCAGGTTCTACTCATCATGAATCTCTCCAAGCAGCACCCCCCCCTTTTCTGTTTTGTTTTTTGTTTGTTTGTTTTTTGCTCTGCTTGGGCTGCAGCTGTACTTCTGGTCCCTCATTCTCCCTGCTTCTCAAACAGCTTTCTAACTCATCATCACCATAGTGATCTGTCTGGAATGCAAATTGGATCACATCATGCTCCAGCTTAAAATAGTTTAAGGTGTATCCCTTTATCCAACCATAGGAAGTAAAGTTCATTTCCTTCATCTGACAACATTCCTCTCTGCCTCTTCAATCTCAGTTACTGCAACTTTGGTCTCTGATTGGTCAAGATTTTGAACTGACCTAGTGATTAGAACTCCTAGAAGTTAGAGCTATGGAGCCTTATTCATCTTTACTTATCTGATAGTGCAATGCAATGCAATAACTTACACTTATTATAATGGGTCCCTGTGTGCCAGACATATGTAGTTTGGAATCTGATAGATTCTCTTTTGGATCTAGACTAGGTCTAAACATCAGAAGAAACAAATCCACCTAGTGAAAAAGTCAATGCTCTGTAAACAAAACTGCAACTATAAGTCATTGCCTTTGTATTTTACTTCCTGAATCTTCTGAAACTAGACTCATTGCCATTGTAATATTATAAGCTACTGATTAAGTAAATGGAATTTGAATCTTGAAATCTGATTTGTGGTTTGAGGGAATATCTGGGTACTTGATGCAAGGCTAAATCCTAACTATATCTAGGCCAATGGTTGGCAAATTCATTAGTCAACAGAGCCAAACATCAACAGTACAACGTTTGAAATTTCTTTTGAGAGCCAAAATGTTTAAACTTAAACTTCTTCTAACCTTACTTCTTCAAAATAGACTCACCCAGGCTGTGGTATTTTGTGGAAGAGCCACACGTGGCTTGCTAGCCACAGTTTGTCGACCAAGGATCTAGGCAAAGAATTATTTATTTGTTTTTTTTGTTTTGTTTTTGTGTGTGTATGTTTGTTTTTTCCTTTTTGGATTTTTATATATTTCTGGTCCAATTTCAGTTTTGAAAAGAGTGAATGAAAGAAAAAGAAATTGCTACTAACGGGCAGAAGACTGTAAGCCCTGATAGACAGAAATAAACAGTTGCTGGAGGGCAGATGTAATCTCTCAGGACTATCTGACTGGGAGTTCACTGACTCCCATGTCTGGGGACCTCCCTAAAGGTGGAAAAGTCTTTCTGCCTTGCTCAGATATCAAGAAGAAAGTTAGAGCTGAAGCTACCCTTTGCTTTGAAAGAGTGAAGATTGTTTTGAGATTGTTAGTGAATGTGTATCTTGAGATATATGAGAAATTGGAGAAATTGTACAAAACTGTACTACTCTTAGATCCCCTTAAAATTATAGCCATTAATGATTCATCTGAGTGGCTATATGTGGGGAAGTTAAGAAATCTAGAAAAGAATGGGCATAATTCAGTGCCATTAACTCAAATCTAGGAAGGCTGAATTTAGAAAAGTTCAGCAGTTGTCCAAATTGCCGTATCCTCTGGGGAATAATTTTTTATTATGATCAAGATATATAACGGGGATAAACTTAGAAAATTAGGGAGGGGCAGTTTTTTTTTAACTGTGGATATATCTAAATATCAACTTCAAATCATCAGCTTTCCCATAGCAAGACTGAGTCTGGGTCCTGCCTTCCCGATATTATTTCATTGGTCTAGATGGCTCTGGACCTGGGTAAAGTGGGGCTGTCATTGTCAAGCATCATTGGCTCTAATCTGGGAGGAGGCAAAGACAGGTCTTCATTTCCTTTTCTCTGTCCCCGGTCCTTGGACTATGTTTGGCACACAGGGACCCACTATAAAAAGTCATTGCGTTGAATAAATCATAAGTTACCATTTTTGTCGCATATGTAGTTTGGAAACTGGGTGGAGCTTATTTCATAACAATAATTTCTGAGAAATTTTTTATTTTAAAGTCTTTTTCCTTCTTCCCTTCTTCCTACAGCCCCCTTTTCCCATTGGTTTCTGTGACTTTAATATCTTCTGGTTATGAGCATTTCCAAGATCAAGTCCCTGTCCTCTGACTCTCTAGATGCCTTCTGCTCTGAAGACTCACGCATACATCAAAGTTGGAGGTGCTCAAATCTACTGCTCTATTCCTAAATGTCTCCACAGGCACATCCATGTCTCCACCTGTTTTGTGTAATTTTTATGTGGCTCCCCTCTTCTTGTCTCATTCTCTATCCTCTGTTTCTGTTGGGATTCATGGCTCTTTTCAAGCAGCCAGGCTTAACCCTGGGATAATTTTTATTCATTAGATACTTATATTTCCCCATATCCAGGCAATTAATATGTCTTTCCCATCTTCTTTCAGACTTGTTCTCATTACTGCTTTCTCATTTTTATTCCTCTGTAATTGCCCATGCCCAAACCCTCTGTGCCTCATTATTATCGTCTTTATAGATTATTACAACCTCATTATTACTGTCTGCAGTCTTTCCCATCCACACATCATCTGGAATTTTGATGTAGACTAATTTTTCCTAAACAGATTTTCTCAAGTTATCAGCTTGCTGATTTATATACAACTTTATATCTCACTATTTGGTAAAATGCTTTTCAAACTAGTGGTTTCATTGTTCCTGCAAACATGTACGTAAAGTTGAATCCTTTTTCCATGACTTGGTTTATGATGAAGCTCTTGCCTGGAAACTCTTACCTTTGCACTCTATTACCTGTCAGGGCTCGGTTCAAGCATCTCTAACCACTTTCATGACATTTTATGGGACTATTTCTTAACTGATCACATTTTTTAGCTGACTGCTGCTCTTAGAAGCCATGCTATTTTGAATGGTTTACTTTTGTCTTACCTGTAATAATATGTTGTAAGTTTCTTGACATTAGAGATCTTGCCTTGCATGTCATTGCTCATCTCCTCAGTAAAAGCCTAAGTAACTACAATATTCTATGAGCTTAAAAATATACCTGCTGCTTAAAATATTGCTATCTGTACATTTATTTTAGCTTATCATTTCTAATTGTCAATCAGTAGGTATTTAAAATATAAAAAATGTACTCACTTGTTATTTGATATTGCTTTGTAGTCCTTGATTTCCAGGGTATTTTGAGTGAACTTCCCAAAGGATAGCATGGCTAAAGAGAAGAAATCTTCTCTGTATTGTAAGAAACTATTCTATGAGCATGCCAAGCTAATATTAATTCCATAATGATTTCTGTAGAAGAAAATTTAGTAGGGATAAGCCAGTATCCAGAATATTTATAGTTATGAATTTATTCTTGTATTTCTGTAGTTGAAAATGAACTCTTCTTATTGTTCTCAGATGCAGAGTTTATAATACCCACCCTTTGTTATTTAGTAATAGTAAGTAAATAAAAGTTAACAGTAAAATTAGTAGATGCAACAGCACTAATAGAAATAACAGTATCTACCATTTATGTATGTATCATGCATCAGACACTGTGGTAGGTATGATGCATACATTATTTTATTCATCTTTAAACTTTATGGGGTATTATTAGTCACCATTATAGGGTTACCAAAGTTGCTCAAAGAGGCAAATAACTTGTCTAAGGAATATAGTTAGTAAATGGTAGATCTGGAAACCAAACTCAAGTCTACATAATTTCAAAGCCAGATTGCTGTAATATTATTTACCTTAGTGAAAGCAATGCAAAATAAAAACTATAGACTTTTAAATACATTAGTTGGAGCCTTCTTTTATGATGTGTCTACATGAGATTAGTTGAATCCTGAATTTCTGGAGATACTAATGTATGGTCTGAGCAAACTTGGGAAAGTGAATTTGAGCAATTCAGAGACCCAGTGTAGGAAAATCATCCCTTATGCCCCATTATCCCTTTATAAGGCATGTAGGCTTGAGTTTTTGAGACATTTCTATTCATGTAAACCAAATGTGTAATATTTTGGAGCTTATGCTAATCTTGACTTTCTCAGTCTGAAATAATAAGTCCGTTAAAAAAAATTGTATGAAAGTCCTGGGCTTTTGTGATATCAAGAATGTACTAGTGTATTTTGAAAACATTAAAGACTGAGATAGTGGAACTCAACTCATTTTATTGAGTTAATCCTAATAATAAATTTTCAATCTTTATTTATTTAAGATTTTAACCATAATGTGCTCTTTGCAGTGAAGCTGCTGTGTTCATTGAAGTACAATGTGTGAATCTGGTATATAATTGAGCAAATTGCTATCTGATAAGTCTTAAGTTATTTGTGGTTCATATTACAATCCTATGTGATATATACATGATTTGCTCTTGGCATTAATTCAGAAGATAAAAAACAGAAAAATTTAACATATAAATAAAAGAGTATTTTATATTGACCTTTAGGGAGATTTAAAATTTGATAGTTGTTTAAAAAGTATGTGCATTTTGTTTTTCGCCAGATCACACTGATAAAGAAGAGGGGCACAATGATAGAATTGGTGTTTTTCTGACTTTATCTCTTCCTATATTTCTGGAGCTTTCAATTCCTCTTAAAGATGGCTGTAGGTGGTCTCAGGACACTCAAAAGCAGTGGCTTGCTGGAGTGTTGATGCTGTAATGCTGGGGATAATTCTAGAAAATTCCTGCCAATGTCATTGCTATAAGAAAGTCAGAAGCTGTTCTAGTCTCTCAAAGCTGAGCATCTCGTGCCCTTACATGAGATGCTCAGCTAAATGGAGAGACTTCCTCTTCTGCATACATACTCCCCAGTCTCAAATCAGCACCATTTGTATTCCTAGTCCTCACAGACACGTCAGTTTAGAAATGGTCATTTATCTTAGACACTAGAGGCCCGATGCAGAAATTTGTGCAAGCGTAGGCCTTCCTTTCCCTAGCTGTGGGCACCAGCTTCCCTCTGGCACCTGGGACCCAGGCTTCTCTCACAGTCCCGGTTTCATCCAGAAGGTCATCCGGAAGGATGTCCAGTCTAATTAGCATATTACACTTTTATTATTACAGTGGGCCAAGTTCATGGGCTCTGGGGCTGCAGACATATCTAATATCAGTTAGATGCTTATATTTGAAATTGCTCCTCTTCTTCAGCCAAGGGTGGTTCCTTCCCAAGAGGCATGGGTCTCTCATACAAATTAACCCCTGGATGAGAGTTCCAGAATCCTCCAGGTTTGCCCTTTGGATATAGCTGAGTCTTAATGAATTTATAAGTTAGGTCTGCACTATTTTTACATGTTATTGTCAGCTAAGCATTCCTGTGCCCTGTAGATGTTAGCAAAATATGTATTCTTTCTAAAAAGATGTGAGTCATATGTTCTAGTTAATGCAAGAAGAATTTCAGGTAAATTTATTTTAAGTGACCTTGACAATAGGTTTCTTTTCCCTTCCTCTCTTCTTCCCTCCCTCCTCTTTCCTCCTTATTCACTTTCCTGTCCTCTTTTCTCTGTCCCTTTTTTCCTCTCTTCCTTTCTTCCCTTTTTATTCACTTCTTTCCATCCTTTCTCCCTCACTTCTTTCCTCCCATTCTCACCCCCTTCCTCATTTTCTGTATTAATTTGGTTTCCCTATGTGGGAGTAGGGGTAAGCTTTCAGTACAAGTTAGAGTTTATCTGCCTAAGTTACACACATAGTATTGCTACATTAGAGTTCTGTGACCTCTGACTTTCGGTGGGCATCTAGAGATGACTTACATTGTCATAGATTCAAATCTATAACTAGTCTACCTTCAAAAAAGCACTTCCAATGCTCTGCTAGTTATAGTAGGGCATACTGCTTCCCAGTGAAGGTGAATCCATGCTTATTTCCCATCATAGTAAGATCACATAACACATTATGCATTTAAACTTTTCTCAAGTTGTGATGGTTGGCATTGTGACATGCTGCATTGAAGCTAATCTTTATTCAGTCAGAAAATCATCATTGGAAATCTGAAGAATCTGAGTTGTGGCATTTTGTGAATATCTATCTACAAGTTTACAATATTTCTGACAGAAGGATTGACTTAAGTGAACATTCACTATTGAATATTGAGCAAACTTAATGTGCAGAAAGTCACTTATGTGTCAGGTACTGTTTTGTATGCTGATGCACAGTGGAGAGCAGATCAACCTGGAGCTTACAGTGCAGCAGAGAAGACATTGATTAAACAGGTAGCTGCATGCATTGTATGTGTTGTGAGCACATAGCTGGAGGGTCTAACAGAAAACTGTCCCTTCCCTGTAAAATCTTAAGAGAGAAACAATGTGGACATATTAATTTTTACCTAGTGGCAAATATAAATATTTGGTTATATGTGGAATATTTTAATAATAAAAAAACCAACAAAAATATAAATTATTTTTAGATTGAAATGCAATGGTCTCCTAGAAGTAACTTAAGTTCTACATAATACTTAATCTATCCCTTTTATATGGGCAACCACATTATGAACAACAGCAAAACATAAAGAGAAGGAAAAAGAAAAATAAGACAAAACAAGCTATAGAATGAGCTATGGAAAAATAAATAGGTAAAAGCTTATTGCCTAGTCTCATTCTGCTCTGCTTTCTACCCCTAGAGCTTTTTCTTGATTTCTTGTTATTACTAAGCTCTGAGATGAACTTGAAAACTGTAATGTACCTAATTTATAGCTAGAAAGGAATCAAGCTTAGGTATCTATGTGAGAATCATATACTTATGGCTGGCACAGCCTGGCCATGCCTTCAGCCTTGGCAGTGTTTAGTGTAGCTTGCCACCCCATTGCATCACCCCCAATGAAAGACTTCGGAATGAGTCTGGCAATTTGAGAAAGCTGTTGAACACTTGGTGGTGGTCAGGTGGAATAAGGAGAAATATAGGAATAGAATACTGAATGAAGGAATTATTTTTCAATAATTCCAATACAGACTCTGGAACAGCATGGGTGCTATGGTGGCCAACATGGGTGCCATGGTTGCCTGTGCAGTCAAAAATCCATGTATAAATTTTGACTCCCTTGAAACTTAACTACTGGTAACTATTGTTGGTTTTGTTTTTTTAGTTTGTTTTTGTATGCTGACAGGCTAACCACTTAGACACATTTTTTTTTTGGGGGGGGGTCCAGGTTGCTTCCTTCCCCCCCTCCCCCATTAACCCCTATTAACCTCTTTCAGCCTGCTACCATTATCCCTGCTCCTGGCCCTCAAAACTCAATTTGTCTGTGTCCATGGGTTATGCTTATATGCATACAAGTTCATTGGTTGACCTTTTCCACCCACCCTTCGCTGCCTTCTCTCTGAAGTTCAACATTTGTTCATGCTTCTATGTTTCTATGTCTCTGGGCCTATTTTTGAGCCTATTGTTGACTAGAAGTCTTACCAATAACATAAACATTTGATCGACACACATTTTTTATATGCTATATATAATATATACTATAATATATTCTTATAATAAAGTAAGCTAAGGAAAAGAATGTTATGAAGAAAATCAGATGGAAGAGAAAATACATTAACAGTACTTTATGTATTTATTGAAAAAACACACTCCTTTCAAACCTGTGTTGTTCAAGGGTCAAATGTATAGCCATCACAGCTCAGTTTCAGACCTCTTTACTAGGAGTACTTAAAAAGTCCATAAAAGAAAAAAATAAAATTTGTGTCTTCTTTTGGACAAATGCCTGACTAAATAAATAGATGGATTTTGCTTAATACCCTGGACTGTCGGCTCATTTGGAGCTTTGAACCAGAAGAGAAAAGATGTCAGAGTTCTACTACCTTTGTAGAAGGAAGAGTTTATAACCTTCTACATTCAACTCTAGACATTTTCATCATGTGCAGGAAGAAAAGCATCATAAGTTCAGCAGACTCCAGGCTTCTTAGGACTGCATGGGTTCATGAACAATACTTGGAAGTGCACCTGGAGGGAAATTGTTTGGCAGGCTGTAGGGCACTATACTAATTAAGCAATTTCTGTTTTTTCAAATAAGCTGCAAATATTGTAGATTTTACCCATTTAGACCATTGCCACTTCTATTAACTGATATAAACTTAAAGATTTTGCAAAGCACAGCACTAAACAAATACAAGGTGTTCTTATTGTATCTTTGTGAAGGTAATTCATACAGTAGTTGTGACTCAATGTGTAGGAAGTAACAACCTGAAAAGATAATGCTCCAATAATTACAAGTGTGTGTTTGCCTGATTAAATTAACTTTGTGGATTAAATTTATGTTCTCCACCCCAGCTCTTTCTGAAGTTTGGACTACATCAATTACTAGTGACCACAGTCATAAAGTTTTGGTGTTCCAGGACGGACCACATACCATTACCAATTTGATAATTTAGGAAATTTCACACAGGTGTGAGTGCATTAAATGAGTTTTTGTTGGTTGGTTGGTTGGTTGGTTTTTTAGAGGAGGCAACTGTGTCTAAGAACCAGTCTGTAACATCTGTGTTTTACCCCCAACCCTCAGCATAGTTAAATAGAATATGACTCTTTCTGGACCTTCCCTATTCAACATTTTATAAAAGTATTTAACATTGCTGTGTTAGGTACTGTCTTGGATGTCAGAGACAATAGAGTTTGGTTTACAGCTCTGTCAGTTATTAACTGTGGTCTTTTGATAAGTTATTAACCTTTCTGGGTGAGTTGGCTGCTGTATCTAATGGGGCCTGAGAAGGAGCTGCCAGATGGTTAGGAGGGAAAGTGATATAGGATGGTGTCCTAGATGCCCTTATAGATGGTGTCTCCTTGAGAGTTGTTAAATTCTGAATCTTGACTTTCCTAAAGATATTAATGTCTTCTCTATAAATTGTGTCAAATGCTGCCGATTGGCTACTGAAACATCAATCAAATGCATGATCACTGAGAAATGAAAGACAAAAATGAGATGAATACTGCTGGGGTGGAGGAGCCAAAGGAAATGTTTTCCACCTTTTATTATTGATGAAATAACAGTTTCATTATATTGTATCCAGAATCAGTTAATAAACAGAGAGGAAATAATTGATGATACCGGAAAGAAATGGACAAAATCCTGAAACAATATTCTTGAATAGGATATTAGAGGTAAGAGAGATGGCATAAAATGTTCAAGAGAAAGTGCAAGTCTTTGCCCACATTTTTCACAATCTGTCCTGAAGTAAATTATCTTTTCTTATATATAAAGCACAGCTTCACCTCCATGCTTCTGTGATCCCCATTTTCCATGGGTGGAACATTTCTGACATTCATTATTAAAGGATTACTCTTCTTTCAAAACCACCACTAGTCTTTCCCTTCTTAATGAAGTCCACTCCAACTGCAGAGACCATCCAGAACGAGCAGTAGGTAGATGCTACCAGACATCTAAGGTGATAAAATTAGAAATAAATTTGAATTTGATTTCAGTTTCTTAACAGTGAAGGTGAATAGCATGTCATATTAGTTCACATGATTTTTTTTCTATTACAAGAAAGCTTTCAAGCTCCATTATTTACATTTTAAATGTATTAAAATGAAATGAAATTGAAAATTATTTTTTCAATCACACTAGCCACATATTAAGGGCTTATTAACCATACGTGGATAATGACTACAATTTTGGAGAGTGCTAATAAATAACATTTCTACTTATTGGAGAAAATGCTGATAAACATCAAGGACTATTATACAATCAACTTAAGATACAATTCTATACAATGTTTGATGCTTCACAGTGATGCCTAAATAGACCCTGTTCTTGGCCTCAGGGAATATACAGTCAATTAGTGGAGCAAGACACATAAGCATGACATAGACATAAACATGGACATGTGTGAACACTGGGAAGTACCTAGATAGTTCATAGATAATGCATTTGTGTAAAATTATTACGAAGAATAAACTATTGATTGGCGAAGGGAGAAAATATTCTTAATTGAGAAAACAGCATGAACAAAATTGATGGAACATGAGAATGCATATGAGGAAGTGAATGTGCATAGCGTTCAAGGTGATAATCTGGTGCTATTGAGCTGTATTATACAAGAAAATAAAAACAAAGAAACAAAGAAAAAATAACCCTCCTCCCCCCTACAAAGAAGGAAATGCCAAATTCTGTCTCAACTAGTTATCTTTCCCCTTGACATTCCCAGTGGGATAAACAGGATGCAAGATGTCATTTATCAGTTGGTTTACTGCCAATGCCTCTTTGTGCTGATGTCTAATGAGGCTCATTTTACAAAACAGCTGGCTTGAGTATGGAAATATCACCATATTTGGACTTGAGCAGAGAAAACAAGGGAAAAGGCCAGTGATAATCTGGCTTGTCTTATCTGCACAAGTCCAAATATGGGGACATTTCCATAATCGGGCTAGCTGTTTTGCAAAATGAGCTGAAGTGATGCCAGCATACTTAGGCACACAGGTGAGGAAGGGAGATGAGCTACATGCCCAGTCTCAGCTCATGGAGGGAATAGGAGGAGGACAAGTGGGCTGTACATGGGTGATGCTCTTTATCCTCATGCAGTGACCTTTCCATTTTGTAATCATGACCCAAGTAGTGTTCTATCGTTTGTATATGCTTTATATATCTGGCAACCTTATTGAATGCTCTTATAAATTCTGTAAAGATGAATCATCTGTTTACTCATGTTTCTTATGCAGGTGATCATATTAACTTAAAAGGACAAAAAGGAATTTGTATCTTTCTCTTCAGTCTTTCTATTTTAACTTCCTTTTTACAGTATTATTATATTGGCTAGAACATCCAGTACAATATTGTATAGTAAAAGTATTAACACAGCTTTTTTTTTTGGGGGGGGGGGGGTTATAATTGATGTTAAATAAAACGTTTTCAAAGTTCCATCTTTAAGTATGATGCTCATTATAATGATATTTTAAAATACATTTTTTTTCTGGTTAAGACAGCTTCCTTTTAATTCTAATTTCACAGTTTTTTAAAAACTAGGAATAAATAATAAATCTCATGTTTTGGGGTTGTAAAAGTAGATTTAGGTGGTAAGTTGACTTATCTCCCTTAATCTATTGATATAATGCATTTTGATAGATTTTTCTAATTGATTAGTACTCTTATCTGCGAAAACATGACATATTTCTGAGAAGATTTTTGATATGACCCATTGGATTTGATCTGCAGATGTTTTATTTCATTATTTATGTAAATTTTAAAGTAAAATTGCTCAATCTGTTTGTTTATTTTTTTGTAGTCTGATAATTCAATATCAAGGGTATATTGGCCTAATAAAATAAGGTGAATGGCTTTTATTATTTTTTATTTCCCTGAAACAGCTAGTGTAAGATTGGGATCCTCTGTTCCTTGGAGGTTTGTCCAGTAAGCTTCTAGATTAGAGAACAAATTTGAGTTGCTGAAGGTGGAAAGTGGAGGGTTGGTAAAATAGGTTAAGGCACATGTGTCAAACACAAGGCCCACGGGCCAAATCTGTCCCGCCAGGCCTTGCAATGTGGCCCGCACCGCGCTGTCATCACTGCACTCTGCTGCGTTTCCATCACAATGACAGTTTATGACTGTTCAGTAAACCATTCGGCCCGCGATTTAGGCTGGATTTTAGATTTTGGCCCCTTCTCTGATTGAGTTTGACACCCCTAGGTTAAGGGGTCAAAAGGCAAAAAATTTCTATGATAAAATAAATAAGTCATGGGTATATAATAAAAAGAGAGAGAGGGAGAGAAAAAGAGAGAACTGGTTCACTTAGAACCATTGTTCAGGACAGGTGATGACTGCCCTTTGGCATCATTTTTGTATGCTTCATACTAACTGTCCTCATTTGCATATTAAAATGAACAATGATGAATGATTTCTACCACAATTAATACTATTTCTACAGCTATAATTCCGGCCTCCATCAAATCTTATTATTCCTCACTGTGTATAGATTACATATAAATTCATGCATCTAATCTTCACAATTATGTGAAGTATCACTAACCTTGTTTTACAGATGAGAAAACTGAGCCATAAAATAGACAGATTGAACAAAATTACAGAAGTAGTTTGGCTTGCATTTAAACTGTTGCCAAAATTTCATTTCTTATTATCTAGTTGATTAACTAAAAGCTCAGATAGTCTTCTGGTCTCAAGAAATGAGACATGATAAATTTCTATTGTTTTAAGCCACTAAGTTCATAGTACTTTGTTATCTGAGCCCAAGATTCCTTAAGGGAAAGCCGAATTTTCTGCATTTATGCCTACTGGATTCTTAGTAAAGTCTTTACACTTGGTCGAGATCACAAAATGTTGTCATCAGACTTGAAGACCTTTAAGATGAATAGGTATCAGTATCCACTTTTGTTCTCTTTTTCCTCATAAGTGGCCATCTTTTCTTCAGCTCTATGAGGAACTGAGATACCCACACTTTCTTCATTCTGCTCTATCACTGTTGAGGAGTTGCTTGGGGCTGCTATTTCTTCTACCCCACTGTGGCATCTCCCTACCTTCCAGCCCTGGAGTTCAGCCTGAAATAAAATGCTAAAATGAAAAAAAAAAAAGTTGAAGCACGTTATTTTGTTCCTATCAATTTTTTCCTTAGATATTTCCTAAGATATTTCCCCCTGGCTTGTCTGTTTATGCTATATCTATGATGAGTCAACAAGAATAACCACCTGCATTTTCTTTAGACTACGCCACCCCTATCCTTTTTAAAAATGTATGTGCCAACCTTTTTGAAACTCTTCTTGTAGATAACAGCTGTACTATAGCATTCCACTACCCTTGGTGAAAGTGAGTCCTTGTGGATTGCTTCAAAATGACTTGCAGTGGGAGAATGTAGAATCACCCTGCTCTTTTTGTAAAGGTCAGACTGACTGACTGTCTCGAATGATCACAGCTATTTTACTTACTCATTTTTTAACATGTATGAATATAATTCTGATTTCATTTTTTTCTCCAGGGACTCCCAAACACCCACTTACCACTTTTTCTTCTTCTCTTTGATGCTTTACCCACCTACCTCCCTCCAGTCAATTTCCAAAAGGAAGCTTCCATAAAGGATGTGCCTGTTAATAAGAAGAACTATACATGATGAACGGTATGGGAGGGAATGAAAGCTGTTTGTTAAAGATGAGTCTCTTGGGAGTGTGGAGGGTCTAAGACTAAGTGCCCTTATATCTCAGGCACAAACCTTCTATGCTTTCACTTCACTTAAGTCCTTCCCATTTAGTGCCTTGATATGGGCTCGCGGCCTTAAAATGAAAAAGTAACAGAGTCAAGCTCCCCTACTTCTTACCTCCTTTTCTAATACAATCTGTTCCCATTATCCTTTTTGAGAAGTTTGTATTAGCCTTTTATTCTGTGTACCAGGTGTTAACTGATGAATACTTTCATAGGGTCCTCCTCTTTCACATGGGTTCAAATCCTCACTCTATTAGCTATACACAAGTTATTTAACTTCTTTGAGCTCCAATCGGTTTTGTATGAGTAAAGTAGGAGTAATAATACTTAAGTCGCTGCATTGGAGTAAGAATTAAGTGACATAATGTTGATTCTTGGCCTTGAACAAGCATTTACTAGAACTGGTAACTGGTTATTATTGAAAGTATTGATAACATTTGGCGCCACGCTCATTTCCAGTTAGCTATCAATATGCTGCTTCGGAACAGGTTCTTATGTAGGCCCATCAGGAAATCTTTGTGTACATAGTTTCTTTCTGATATTTCTTAGGCACCATCCACCTTTGGGAGGAGGCAGTGCTGAAGGAAAGGAAGGCAGCTATTCCTTCTGTGACTTGTCTGGGAGCCTTTGTTGATGTGGGAGTGTGAAGGCCTCCCTCTCAAACAAAAAGGAACCAGGCTGAGTTGGGCCTGGGATAAAGGGCAATGAGACTGTAGACATGAGAAGACCTTACTGAGGTGCCTTGGGTGAACAAAGGCATGGGTAGACATGCTTTGAAGCCAGATCTCCAACTGCTTAGTTGCTTATTAATGCATTTCCCCCCAACACTTCTATGAAGTTGATATTAAACTGATTTTACAGATGGAGACCCGAGGTGCTGAGCTTGCTCTCTCCAAGGTCAATTAGCTAGCTAGTGGGAGGGAAAAGGTGACACCTAAGGAATTTCTTCCATCTTTTCCCATAAAAGCAAATGCAAATGGTGCTTAAATAAATGACCCTTTTAAGTACTACAAAATGAACTGAATCTAAGTTCATTTATACTGAATTGGGAGGGGGGATTCTATCCCTTTAAATTGGAAATTTAGAAAGTAATAAAAATTTATGAAATAAGTTTTATATGTTATTTTTTAGTTGGTGAGAAAAAATGGCAGTTAAATAAATTAGCTTGGATGGCCCATAGTTTATCATTTGGTAATTTTTTCCCCTTACATTTCCCTTTTCTACATTTGTAACAGGTTTTTCATGACTTTCTCTCACCCCATTAATAATACTGTTTTGGAAATAAATAGCAGGAAAAGGCCAGTAGAAAATTCATTTTCAGATGTTGAGTTTTGTTATTTGCCTCTATTTAATTAGTGGTTTGCTTGTTCATTAACTTCAGCTTGTCCTGGGATAAAAGTGAAGTAAGTCTTTATAAAGTATAATATTGATTTTACCTAACTCCAAAAGTGAACATGAAAAATTAGATAACCCTTAAATGTCTTGGGCTTGGAGAAATGCCAGGGGAAAAATTCACAAGGAACAAAGGATATATTTAATTCCTTACTCTTTCTGTCTCTCTAGGGCACTGTGGTCAAAAGAGCATGCAGTTTAGAGATAAGATAATTGCCCTGAATTCCAGAGCCACCTCTTGGCGTCATTTAACTTTTTCAAGTTTCAATTTTTGGCCAAAATATGGTAAAAGTTGTAACTTCTATCTAATTGGCTCATGATGAAGAACAAATGAGAGAAAATGTATTAGTGTAGTAGAGCTTTGTAGACTGCATACTGAGACTGTTAATTTTATGTGCCAAACTCACTAAGCCACTGTACCCAGATATTTGGTCAAATGTATTTTTCTGGAGGTATGTTTTAGATTAGATTAACATTTAAATCAGTGGACTCTGAATAATTATATTACCCTTCATGTGGGTAGGCTTTATCCATTCAGTTAAGGCCTTAATAGAAAGAATGACTTCTCTGGAAGAAGAGGGAATTGTAACTGCAGAGCCTTCAGAGTTGAACTGCAGTTCTTCCCTAGGTCTCCAGCTTGCTGGACTGACTACCCTTATAGATTTTGGACTTGCTAGTTTTCTAGTCCTGTGAGCCAGTTCCTTAAATCTCTCTCTTTACCTATAATATACATACATTCAGGTTTCTCTGGAATCCTGACTAATGCACATAGCATTCTACAAAACAAAAAATATGTTTGATAAGCATCTTTTTTTAAATTAAAAATTAATTTACTTTTACTTGTTATTTTCTATTTTTGGAAAGGGTATAACTCCTTGGTAAAGAGATTTTTCTTTTATTGGCTTTTTTTGGTTGCTTTATTGATTTACATGTATTAAATTCAATAATTTTGTGTCCAGGGAGGTATCTAAATCCCCATGGATTTGACAAAACCAGCCTGAGTTAAGGTAATGTATGAGGTTTTCATGATCAAGTACCTTCACTTTAGCTTGGGCAGGTGATATGAACCCGATGAGGCCAGGTAAAAACTATGTGTCCATTGTGTGCCTGAGACAGCTAGCTGAAGCCCTCAAATGCCCAAGTCTCTTGAGTTTTTTAAGCACAAATATGTTTATAGCAAATCCAAAGGGATTTACATCAAACTGTTTATCTGATTATGGAGACCATAGAACAAAATTCCTTACATTCTCTTTATTCATTTATTTTGACCTTTAGGATCTTACCTTTCTTACACTAACATAACATGTACATCTTTTAAAAATATTCACTCACTATTAGACCTGGAAGAGGCCTTAAAAAGGCATCTTGAGTAATCTACCAGGGAGGGATTTCTTTTTATTGTATGTCATAGAAGCAAACATTTTAAAATGTTATAAATGGAAATATTTTGTAAAACTTCTTTAAAATACAAAGTACATCTTATCAAGATTGGCACCTGAAAGTTGCCTGCATTAAGTTACATAAAATACCTGAGGTGGCATAAGGTAAAGCTTGGGTCCTCAAGTTAAAATGACAGGAAATATCAGCAGAGGAAGGAAGACAGGGATGGAAAGGATACCTATGATACTTGGTATGTTTTTTTTTTTTATCCAAAGGCCTAACTTTTCATTCCTGTGTGAGTCGATCTAATCTCCATCTGCTTTTCTCATTCAACCAATAGTTTACTGCTTCTGACACTTCGTTTGCTTTACTACCTTCCAGTCATGAATCATGAATGTGGAACAAAATAAGCCCCAATTAATTTATACTTAGGGAAAGCTTGGCAAACAGAGTAGGTCTTTGGTTGTGCTTAAAGTTGAAAAGAGATCAAGAACTTGCTGTGGTTTCCAATCCTGATCAATCTGTTAAACAGGTTCGAAAGGAAGATAGACAACAGTGTATTTGGGGTAGTGAATTGTGTAGGAGTGTGCATGGGCTTTAGGAAATCGTTGCCTGTCCTCCCAGTCTTTGACTATAAGTTGGTCATTGGTCCCTGTACTCTTGTATATACACTTTGGTTGATTTCCGAGCCAAGGCTGTTTGAAGCCTGTCATGTGTATAGATGGCCCCTCTAAATTGGAAGTGGCCCTAGATGTAGCTTAATAAATATTCTGCATAGAGTTACCAAGAAAAAAGCAATCCGAAGTGGGGCAGTTGTCCGGGTCAAAGGCCAAGAAGAATAAACTACATGGACACACAAACTATGACAGTTTTTGTTCTTTACTCTAAACCTTTACCTTTACAGTGAATGAAGTGACTCTTGGCCTTGAACCAAAACAGGTATTCTCCTTCAGAACAGCACACGAATGAGGCCGAGTATCCTGGAGGGTGAAACATGCACCCCAAATAGACCAAGTTTGTGTTCAACTGCAAACACAAGGCAGTAAGGTTAGAAACAGGAGATGGCAGAATGTTTACTATCCTCCTCTGGCTTTCTCCTTAGGGCCCCCTTCCCTGTTCTCCTTTCACTCTACTACTTCAGTGCTCTCACACAGTCTCCTTCTTGCTATTTGGTTCTATTACTAAGTCAATTTGTTGTCTTTTGCTCTTAGTTTACAAGTGAGTTTTGCCATGAGGATCATACTCAGAGAGGGCCTTCACAGTTATTCTTTGTGGCACTTTTGAAAAAAGATTAGTCTTCCATAAGTTGTAAATAGGTATTCTAAGAAAGAGAAGCCTGTGGTCAAACATGTTTGGCAAAGCTACATTCTACATCTCTTTATATTTTTTACTATTAAAAATATTAAAACCCATCTCATACAAATTTATGCAGAAGAAGAGGAAATAGGAGTAGCGGATAATTGTTTGACTCCTTTAACTGGGTAATGCAGAATGGGGAGCTGGATTCTACTGAGAACCCAAGCTATGTCATCAGGTCTTCTTTGTGTCTCTTTATTGTCATTTCCACCTCAAATCTTGTATTTATGCTTGTATCTGTGAATTTTGTAGTTTTATTGTGTGGGAAGCTTTCTACCTTACACTGGAATGGTGGTAATAAAGGGGCATAGATAGAACATTCACAGATTTTCAGGCTACCACTACCCCAGTTTCATGACCTCTGCCTCTCTAACCAGAACTATGTATGTAAAATCCCACAACAGGCTCTTATCTGCCTGACTTGAATTGCAGTCTAAAGCCATTCACCACTGCCAGAATTAATGGGGTATTATAATTTGCCAAGATATGGTTCCAAGGCCACCTCTTGTGATTGTGGGACTCAACTTATTAAGATTGATAACTTGCCAAAACCGATTTGGCTCAATGGATAGAGCATCGGCCTGTGGACTGAAAGGTCCTGGGTTCGATTCCTGTCAAGGGCATGTACCTTGGTTGTGGGCACATCCCTAGTAGGGGGTGTGCAAGAGGCAGCTGATCGATGATTTTCTCTCATCGATATTTCTAACTCTCTATCCCTCTCTCTTCCTCTCTGTAAAAAAATCAATAAAGTATATTTTTTAAAAAAATGATAACTCTACCAGGATTGAGTAGAAAGCATAACAGCAAGTTTTTAGGAGGAAAGAGTGTTTTGTGGACAGCAGTAGGAGAAGTGATGCTGTACACATAAAAACAGCAGTTGTCCCTAAATACCTTTGCACATTGGATCACCAGGGGAGGTTTAAAAACTACTGATGTCTTTCACCCCCCGGTGAGCCTGGTTCCATTTATCTGGGGTACGGCCTGGGCATTGGGGTTTGAAAAGTTCCCCAGGTTATTCTAATGTGCACTCATGGTTGAGGACTCCTTGCCCAATTGCTTTTCCAGGTCATCATTTAATACCTTACCAAAGATTAATCCTTTCAAAGCTCAGTACTCTGTTCTAAACAAAGCCCTGCTTTTACATAAATGTATTTAAGACTCACTAAAATTGATTTCAAGCTCCCTTCCCAGACTTATCTTTCATCTGCACCCTATGCTCCTGCAATATCTGTAAAAGACCCTTGTTTCTCATAAGTGATTATTTCATTTCTTCAACTGCGAGCACAGCTATCCAATGAAACACGCAATGATGAAAATGTTCTTCTCGATTTAATACAGTAGCCACTAGCTACATGTAGCTATTGAGCCCTTGAAATTGTGGCTAGTGTGAGTAAAATTTTTATTTTATTTCAGTGTACTTAATTTAAATTTAAGTTGCCACATGTGGCTAGTGGCTGCTCAGAAGATAGAATGTTTTACTCAGTATCTCAGCAACATTCTGTCCAAATTTACAAGGTCCATTTTGTGTAACCATTCTGTTCTAAAATTTTTCCTGATGTGTCTTCTTCCCATTAATTACTGAACACTCTATTAGACACTATTAGTGGCACTTAACCTACCCAACCCCACATTGTTCTTTCTGTCACCCTTGCTCCCATTCCAGATGTTAGAAATTTCTTGAGAGAGGGAAATGATTAGCAGGCTTGTGCTTAATAAAAATCCAGTAAGCACTTGTTAAATAAATGAGACGAAATCGCACCAGCCATAAATGGCTGTATGCACTTAGCGCTGCCAAGGCACAAAGTCATACATGTTAGTCGGCAGCAGATACATACACATGGAGGTTCATGTGTTCAATGGTGTCACCAGTTAGATGGGAAGGCACATGTTCGGGCTGTGTGAGAAAAACTGGGTTAGTAGAATTGGTGGGAGAGGATGACTTATCCATGAGGTGACCTCAGGGTGTCAGCCTATTTTATTTGCTTGGAGGCAAAAATAATGAAGCCTGGAAGCACTGATGATCTTTATAAAAGTCAGTGAGGAAGTGTGGCCACTCAGAATGCCCTCCAAACTAATGCTGCCTGAGGAATTCTAGGTTCAGTCCTACAAAATAGTTATACATTCGTCCTGACCCACGCTTTTTTCCAGAATTAGTTTGTAAGATGATGAACTCTCACTTCCTAAATTCTCTGCAAATGCTACCATTGCTGAGGCAATGTTACAGTGAGAGAATAGAAAATTATTATTCCAAAGAGATTTGAAGACTGACTGAATCAGGTCTGGAACATTATTGAAATGGTAAGATAAACTCAAGTACTTTCTGATAAAAGAAAAATTCTTTTTTAAAAATATGGTCCCTTCTGAATTATAGCCAAATGTCACCGAATCCTTTTCAATGAAACTTTATCTATTAACAGCGAGGAAATGGGATGAGGCTCTGAGCTCCTCCAGGGAGCCTTGCAGCTGAGCTTTCTCTCCCTTGAGATCGTGGGTGATAGAAACTGCTGAAGCTGGAGGTCATTAACATTTTGAGAACACCGAAAACTGACACTGTGTAATGTTATGACATTTCATCCCAAGACATTTAATCTTTTTTAGTCGGTGTTTATGCTAGTGATTCTTCATAGTTCTTAGCTTTCACATAAAAATGGAACTCTTTGGCATGTCATTAACAAAAGACTAATTTACTTATTTCCCATTGCAATTGTACCTAGATCTTTTTCTCACTTCCTCCTTCCTCTCTGTTTCTCCTTTTTCTCTCATCATTGTTTCTGGCTTTTGCTTTCATTTGTGCTATTTTTTAAAAGTGCTTCCATTTTTCTTCTTCTGATATTCTTCCTGGCAAGTAGGTGGTCTTGGGTTCTCAGGCCACCTTCTTAGTGAACTTTAAGTGTAGGTTGGATGAAAAACAGCCTCATCTCTTGGAAGAATTATCATGGTTCTCATTGTCCTTGGTGACTGCTCCATGGATGACTTACCAGAACATAGTTTTCTCCTCCCCTTCTTTCCCTCTTTCATTTGCTTTGGATATTGTTGTAGGCTTTGTCAACAGAAGTTTGCTGCCACCAATCTAAAGTGAACAAAGTTTTCAAATCTGGGGTGTGGAAAGAGGAGAAACTTTATTCCAGTCTAGTTTAGAGAAAATTTAAAATCCCATTTTTGATAATTTGATGATGGCTGTCTAATATTTCTTTTCTTTCAAAAGAGTTTTGGAAAACATAACAACTAGAAAATCATCCAAAGAGTAAACTCAAATTTCAAAATACTATACAGCTATCTTACTTTTTGAGATAGCATAAAGGGACATGCAGAGTATTATGCTAAGTGAAATAAGCCAGTTAGAGAAAGATAAGTAACACACGAACTCACACACATGTGGAATCTAATGAACAAATTAAACTGACAAACAAAATAGATACAGAGACATGGAATGGAATAGACTGATGGACCTCAGAAGGGAAGTTGGGGGATGGGGGGGTGGGTAGAGGTTGGTGGGAGAGATTAGCCCATGGACTATAGTGTGGTGAAGGCCTGGGAGGAGTGCGTGCAGGGTGAGAGGGGGTCAATGGGGGAAAAAGGGGGCACATCTGTAATACTTTGAATAATAAAAATAAATTTAAAAAATCATTATATGTGCTTTTTACAGATGATCTAAATTATAAGTAAATAAATAAAATGTAAATGTATTTTTTACTGCAGTGTAGTATTCCATTGTGTAGATGTACCACTGTTTTTTTTTAATCCACTCATCTGCTGATGGGCACTTAGCCTATAAAAGGAAGGAATTCTTACCATTTGCAACAGCATGGATGGAACTGGAAAGCATTATGCTAAGTGAAATAAGCCAGTCAGAGAAAGATAAATATCACATGATCTCACTCATTTATGGAATATAATGAACAACATAAACTGATGAACAAAAACAGATCCAGAGACAGAGAAGCATCAATCAGACCATCAAACCTCAGAGGGAAGGTAGGGGAGGGTGGGGGTAAGAGGGAGAGATCAAACAAAGCACTTGTATGTGTGCTTATAAGCCTAACCAATGGACACAGACAACAGGGGGTGAGGGCATGAGTGGGGGTGGGAGGCAATGGGGCAACAGGACACTTAGGTAACACCTTAATCAATAAAGAAATTTAAAAATAATAAAATGTAAATGCCTGGGGGATGACAGTGAGAAGGATTTCGTAAAAGATCAGCAATTTCATTCTACTAAAATGTTAATTCTTAATATTTAAAATCCCAAGCAGTATTATTCTGAGAATAGTTGGAGAGGCAGCTCAACAGAGAAAAAGGACAGAGACTGAAGTGATAATGCCTGGAACAGACAGCACACAGGGCAACAATGAAAGGTGAATAGAGAGAGTCTGACTGAGGGGAATACATTATTTTAGATGGATTCATGAAGGAGTGATTAGTATGAGAGAAATGTAAGGGTGCCATTTATCTTGATTGTCCCAAAGCTCTTGACAATATATTTTCCTGAAGATTCTTTCACAAAAAGTGAATTCAAATTGCTTTGAAAATTGGCAGATGAGTCCAAAATAAAGAAAAGTGATAAATAGCAAAGGCATCCAGTTTTCAGGAAAATAGCTGAAAATGACAAAGAAATTGATATCATTTTTTTTTTTTTTTTGTCTTTCCACGTTTTCAAAAGTTACCTGAAAAGTAGTTTTGAAAAACTGTATGGTGAATTTAACTTACTGTGTTAGGTGCCCTGAGTATAGTGTCTATATATTCTGAGCCAAAAGGAGAAAGGGTTTATGTTGCTTCTGGGTGCAAGGTGTAGTGATATGCTGTTTGGGGGCATTATTAGAATGTCTAGAGTGTTACTTATTGTATATAGGACTCTCAGGACAAACTTTTAAATCAAGATAATTCTAGAAAATTCTGGATATGTGTTATCAGGAAGTGAAATTTGTGATTCCTGATAACCAAAAGCTTAGACTCTAGGATAAGGAAGCTGAGGCATACTCACACACACCTTATACATGACATACCTGAAACCTTGAGCCAACAGCATATCCACATCATTTCCAGTTTCTTTGATTCCCTTTTCCTCCCCACTCTAACCCTTTCTAATCCTTTTTATCTTCTCTTAACCTGGGATTTTAAAGTATAAATTGGATCATGTCCTTAAAGTTAAAACCCTTCAATGGACTGTCCATTACCCTTTATAAATAATACAGAGGTCTTGTCAATCACTATTTTCTACCTTCCTCATCACTTACAGGTCTGGCATATTGTAGAAACTCAGTGTATGCTTGGAGGGGAGGCGGGAAGGAGTGAATGAATGATGAATAAATATATGTTGTGTAAAAATATGGCTGAATATTTAACTTGAATTTTCTTCAGAGCTGCCTCTTTCTAACAGCTATAGTGATGTAGTGACAATTCCTATCAATAAAAATGATTGAGGAGGCTGACATGCAACATGGACTTTATAACATTATGATGTGTTTTTAATACCTGTGTCTGATTGGCTCACCAAACCAAGGATGCATTTCATTTTGAACACATTATATCCATCAGCACACTCAAAAAGGTTATGCAAATTGTGACCTGCACAACAGCAGAGTATGCATGAGGTTCTGAGAACTTTCTTGTGTGTAAGAAATCTGTGAGTTTTCAGCACCATGAAAGGAGCTACTTAACTTTATTGTTTTTCTATTCCCCATAGTAGCTATCATTATGCCTAAGACTGAGTTGAGAATTAAGCCATATATATTTGTTTAATAGAATTTTTAAATAGTTCTATGTTCTTATATGTTGTCATTTTGAAACAATTCCAGTTTGCAAACTAATATTTTAATAACGCATAATTGTTCAGTTTATTTTTAAAAAGTCAAAATAAAGAATCATAAAAATAATTTGGTTATACCTTAAAAATTTAACTTTTAAGACATAAAGCATATATTTATTCAATTTATCATTCTTTTTGAGATAGGGCTGAGGCCTGTTCCTTAGCCATTCAAACCCTATTCTTGGGTTCACTGGTAAAAGTTTTAATTTATCTTTCTTACATTAACCATAGCATAAAGTCTTATCCTAAATTTCTATATTCTTGAAAATAGAAGGAGAAGTTAGATACTTCTGATACAATACCAGTTCAGAACTCTTTTAGGTTTTCTATCTTCCTTCCCCTTAACCTATACAATTGTCCACAGTCATTTGAAAGTGAAATTTTTAAAGTGAGTTGCCCATGTTTGAATCTTTCCAAACCATTCAACTTCACATTGATGAAAACAACAATTCTACTGTATTTTCCAACTTACATTTAATTAGTTTATGCAATAGTAAGTTCAATTATATGTTTATAATTCATAATTAACAATGTCTAAATAATTAATATAGTATGAAATAATAAGCACAGCATATCCTAAAGTACCTCAATATTTAGGCTACAAATAACTTAACATTCTGGATCACCTACTGATCTTAATTTTATTAGGATATGACTGTGGTTTTAAGATGAAGGAGAGCACACCCATTATCTTTGTAGAATCAAGATCCTTTGTACACTATTCACTTAAGAAAGTGTTGATTTTAAGAAGTGGTGACTGAAGATGGTTTTCTAGAGCAAATGGATGAAGTGTGAAGTTCAAATATACTTGTGAAATTCACAATCATTTGCACCTTGATGCTAATGGTGTTAATGAAAATAACTTTTGCATATAACACATTTAAAAGGGTTTTCAGGAACATTATCTCATTTGAGCCTCACACCAGGTGAGCTCAGCACTGTAGCCATAGTCATTACCCTAGTTTCTGAGATGAGGGAGCTGAGGCTCAAGGAGATCTCGTGATTTGCCTGAGGTATATAATATTAATACAGAACTGTAACTCAAATCACATCAGTTCAATACATTTTCCTTCTAAAGTTTATTGTATAATAAATTGTCTTGAGCAAAATAAATTGTATTTCTTCAATGGGAAAAAGAAGCAATAAATTATCATTTTTTTTTCTTAACTCAATTACTACATGTGTACTAGCCTAAAAATGCATTTCTCTGTATTGGTTTCTCTTCTCTACTAGACTGAGATACAGAAGAATGATCATCTCCCATTTAAATGCCACTTCTCCTTATCTAGCATGTATCTGGAGGCATATTAATTTGGATAAAACATTTTAAATACTCTTCTTGTACAGTTTTTAGATTCTATTTTATTTGAACAGCACAGTTTGTCTACATTTGTTGCCTTAAAATAGTAGAATTTGATTCTTGGTTTTGCTGCTTATTTCCCAGGAGATTATTCAGATCCTTCTCTTAAAATGTAAGTTAGAAAATTTAGCTTTCTCTTACATCAGGTATTCCACACTTCAGGGATTTAGAAGCCTGAGAATGGTAGAAAAAAAAGTTGAGTTCGTTGTCAGTCATTTGCTGGGTAATTTGATAAATTCTGTGAAGCTTTTAACAAGGTTTGAGTATGGGTATCAGAGTCCATTTGGAAAGGTAAAGATTATCCTTTTGTGCTAAGGGGCAAAAATATCAGTTGTAGATTCACCTTCTTCCTGGTAAACTAATCACATTAATGAGAAGATGCTTGAGCTGAGTGGTCCAAGGTCTATGGACTTTCCGTTTGGGAAGGTGTTTTCTCCACCATGGATACCTGCACTTGTTCTATGATTGGGAGCTGTGGAAATGTCAGAAATTTTATTAGTCAATCTCTCATAGCCCATCCTCATCTCCAGACATTGCCCCTTTAACACGTTTTGATAATGATATAATCTATCACAATGCGATTGAAAATCTAAGCTAAGGCATAAGGAGATCAAGTAAGTTTGTCAATCAGCTTTAAGTTTAGCGATGGGATGTTAACTCAAGTAACTCAACTCTACAGCATAGACTCTACCAATTTTCTATACTTTCTAATAATATTTGTTGAATGCTGATAATCCAGTGTCCTGACATAATACAATTAGAGCGAAAGCATGGGGTTTTTAGATTTATGAGTAATACATAAGCTTCATTTAGCCAAAGTGTTTACTATCTTTTGCTTTTATCTATCCTTCAATTTGTAAGTTTACTGATTTCTCTCTCTGCCCATTCTCTGGTGGAAGTGGACATGGACACAATAATAGCCATAAGGCACTCAACCAGGGAGAGCAGAAGGAGAGCAGAGATATGAACTACCCACAAATGGAACAATCAACCTCTGGATAATTGAAGATTGATTAAATAGTATCATGATATTTTTGTTCATTTTCTGAGATGTACCCAAGACTTTCTAGGAACAATATAAGGTATGGTAATCATTTTGTAGCTTTTGTTATAAGCCTACTCTTTTGGATACCCGATAAAGATATGATTAATTGATAAAATATTCTGTTCAGTTTTCCCTTTTTTATCGAATAGAAGTTGATATTTTTCTAGAGTATAAGAAGCATCATGATTCAATTGTATCAGGAAAGCAAACAGAGCATTTTTCTATAGTTGCTTAGTCAAAGGTCAGTTGCTATGATTTTGTTGTTCATCCCCCATGTAGTGAAGAATATTTTCTACTCTTTTCTTTAAGCTTGACACCAATATGAGACAGTTCAAGTTCCATCTGCTATTTGCAGTGATTGATTTTAAAGCAAGGGAAACATTTTTTACTGCATGAACTTACTAAAGCTTGTGGGGCACCACAAATTAATATCAAATTTTGCTTTAGAGAGACTTGGAAAAAAATTTTTAAACTTACCCATATAATTTTCAAAATTTCATAGATTAATAGAATACTTCACAAGGCTAAAACCAAATACTCCAATAATGCAAGTAAACAAGAAAACACACACACACACACACACACACACACACACCTATTTTAGACCCTTGAAATAAAGCAACAAACCACCCAGATAGTCCTTACATTTCTTGATTTTTCCTGTCACATGTGCCAGAACTCTCAACCATCTTGGATTTTACCATATTGTTTAGCTCCTTCCTTTATTAAACAAATTTTTAAAAACTTAAAAAATAATTGTAACTATACTTATTGCAAATATTGAATAGAAGTAGGATATTGGGTGTCTTGTGTTGAACTTGGCTTCCTGATTTTATTTGAATTGCAATCTGATTTTCTTCATTCCATTTAGTTTTCTTTTAGCTTCCCAGTCCTCCTCCTCCACTATGGAGGTGCTATACTATAAAAGCAACTACTATTTATTGAGAATCTAACATGCTTATTCACATATTAGCTCATTATCTTTTAAAAATATATTTTATTGATTTTTACAAAGAGGAAGGGAGAGGGATAGAGAGTTAGAAACATTAATGAGAGAGAAATATCCATCAGCTACCTCCAGAGCACCCTCTACTGGGGATGTGCCCACAACCAAGGTACATGCCCTTGACTGGAATTGAACCTGGGACCCTTCAGTCCACAGGCTGATGCTCTATTCATTGAGCCTAACCGGTTAGGGCAGATCATTATCTTTAATGTTCCCAGGCACCTTAATAGGAACTTATCATGTTTCAGAAATAAAGTTGAGAGAAAACTAGAAAGCCATGGAACCTTTATGGCAGGAATGGGGAACCTTTTTCTGCCAATGGCCATTTGGATTTTTATATCATCATTCTTGGGTGATACAAAATTATCAACTTAAAAATTAGTCTGCTATATACGGTCATACACTTAATTAACTCATCCCTAATGCTTTGATAAGACCAGACCAAATGATGTCTCAAAGCCTTATATGGCCGGTGGACCGGATGTTCCCCAAGCCTGCTCTATAGGAACCTATGACTTGATGCAGAGACCCTTGTTCCATTCAGTACTTTCTCACTTAAAGTAACCATGGAAGTTTCAATTTAAAAGGAAGAACCTTTTTGTTAATGAAAGTTTGGAGGGTTTTGGGCAGGATATCCATAAAACTACCCTAAACAATTTCATTTTAATAATTTTCATAATAGCTTCACATTTAGTTTTTGTAAGCTTTTCTTACTCAGGTGTTTGCTTTGTGTACTATTTCTGTGGAGCATGACACGAACAGAGTGAGTTAATATTTAAAATCCAATAGCTCCTAGATCAAGAAATGTAGATGTCATCTCCAGATAATACAGGACCTTATTATATAAAGAGAATTAAAGAAAGTTTCCAAACTTGGGAAGAAGAAGGGGCTCTCTATTATTTTTATAAACAAGAATAAAAACTTGAATAGCTCGTTAATTATACATCCACTCTGTCCCTTTCCCAGGAAACATGGATTCTCTTTCAAGTGGGTGACTCGCAGTGTGTAGATTAGTCGGTGCTTATTATATCTCTTCTTCCCCTTTTCTGTTACTTTCTGTTAAGAAATTTATTGTTACTTGCATTTGGAGGTTGTCCCAGTAATGATGTGATATCTGATGTAGGAGGCTAATAGAGAGAAAAGGAAGACAAAATCAACACTGGGAGCAAGTGAAAGGATTTTCAGAAAGGTAAAAGAACTATAAATAGCTAGTCAGAGAAGATCAGTTGAGGAAGAGAGTAATTACTAGAGTCAGATGCTGTGTGGAATAACAAGAACTGGGAAAAAGGCCACCAGTTTGGATGGTTAGGAGGGTAATTATCCCTCTTAAAAAAAAAATCATCCCCTGAGGATATGTTTTTATTGATGAGAGAGAGAAAAAGAGAGAGAGAGAGAGAGAGAGAGAGAGAGAGAGAGAGAGAGAGAGTGAGAGAAATAATTGTGAGAGAAACATTGATCAGTTGCCTCCTGTTCACATTCCAACTAGGGATCCAACTACAACCTAGGTATATACCCTGACTGGACTGGGAATCGAACCCACAAACTTTTGGAGTACAAGATGATGCTCCAATTGACTTAGTCACATGGCCAGGACAATAATCTAATTTTTTAAAACATGTTTTATCCAGTTTTTTACAGAGAGGAAAGGAGAGGGACAAAGCCAGAAACATCAATGAAAGAGAAACATTGATCAGCTGCCTCCTTCACACCCCCTACCAGGGATGTGCCTGCAACCAAGGTACATGCCCTTGACTGGAATCAAACCTGGGACCTTTCAGTCTGCAGGCCAACGCTCTGCCCACTGAACCAAACCGGTTCTGGCAGGACAATAATCTATTTTAATAATATCATTTTAGTAGTCACTGATAAGGACAAAAGCTAGATTCAAAGAGTTAAGAAGGGAAAAGTAAAAGAGTCCACCCATCTGCGCTATGGTTAGATTACTCTATTATTTATTTCATTGTCTTAAAATCTTTTCTTAATGATCCATCTTAAGATCTGATCCAAAATTGATTTATGTACATATGTGGTTGCTGACACTGAGATGACTTAAAATGAGTTATGGAAATGCCTTTTCTAACTAAGGCTAATTTTTCCCCATCAAAGCTGAAAAGATTGCATTAGGACCATTTTGAGCAGAAAATTTATTATACATGACACAATCTCACTGGGTATGCTGACTCAGTAACCTTGTTTAGAAGGAGATAGATGTTAGTTCAGATACAAGTGGTGGACTGGGAGTAGAGAAAACAGCAAATTACAAATAAGATATATTACCTACCTTGTGTATTTTTTCTTCCTCCCTACTCCAAAACATCTATAAAACACGATGAGCATAATAAGATTAGGTGTTCATAGTTCCCCTTTATGGACTGTCAAACAGATCAGACCTATCGATAGAAGCTCTGTGGTTGTAGATCAATGCTTCAGAATAAGAGCAGCTTCATTTCCACAGGTAACAACACATATCACACCTCCTGCAAATGCCACATGAATCACTTAAAGAAAGTGGCAGTTAGACCTCCACTATGTCATCATCTAGTTAGAACTGGAATAATAACAGAAAGAGAAATAAAAATCAACTAAAATGAGACTTTCTGGGACCTTGGGAACATTACTTAAAGAAACCAGGGCATGTTGTTTCTAAATCAGGAGATAAGAGCTCAAGTCATGATGTCACTTGTGTGATTTTAAACAAGTTATTTAGCCTCTTGATGTGTTTCCTCCTGACACAGAAAATTAGTGATGTAATGACATCTGGACCACCCAGTGTTGTAGAGAGAGCCACATGTAAGATCTCAGGTAACTGCACGTGAAAATTGTGAGTTTTGATACTTACAATTTGGTTTTTCCAAAATTTGGATTGATATTTGGCATTATAGATATTTCCTGGATAGATCTTAGAACCCAGGAAATATTAGTGATTGAGAATTCTTCAGAGGTCATCCTTTCATATAATACATTGAAAACAAATCTAAAAACCCAAAACATAACTGACCCACAAACAAATAAATAAATACATAAAACTGAATCAGGAGAGAAGTCATTTGTCCAAGTAGTAATTTGCACAAGTAGTGAATGGAAAACTCTAGATAAAATCACATTTTTGGACTTCAAGATTTTTGCAGTCATATAAGCAGGATCAAAGCAGGTGCATATTAATTAGTTATTTTAATGAGAAATAAAAATGCTATATTTTTCAAATTCTGTCAGGACCATCTTTCTGTGAAATGAACCCACCTTCAGAGTGATAGTACCATCCCACTTCTCTTCTCTAAAGACCACTATTCAGCTGCAGCAGGAATAGCCCGATTACCCCTTTGTCCAGCCCCTAGAATGAGTCTACTGTGGAATACCCTGGGTATTTGTTGTCTGGATTCATATGGTATGAAATTACAGTTATCAATGGCCTGTTTCCCAGCTTAAATTTCTAAAGACCTAGAGAGGTGATTTGGATTCCCCGACGGACATGATGGTCAAGATATGGGCTTAGGGATCAGTTGAATTGAGCTTGAATTCTAGAGCCACACGTTCTGGCCATGTGACCCCAGGAAAATTGTTTAAACTCTAAACTTTGCCTCAGTTACTTAATCTGTATAAGGGGATGAGATCTTTCTAAAGTTTAAATAATATACTGTGTATAAATGCTTACTTCAGGGCCTGTACACATTAGTCACGTGGTAAATGACAGCTATTAGGATCTCATAGATTTGTGGTTTTAGAGAGAGCTGGAGCAGAAAAGCATTCTTTCTTAGGAACTACTTGGTCTCCTAAGAACTTTTGGAGCTGTAAAGACTTTGCAAAGGCATTGGGAGAGGGTAGGGATAAAGGATTCTGCACCTCAACTACTTTAAACAGAATGCCTCTTTTATCTGTCATATTTTTGGCTTCCTAGTTTTAAAAAATAATATGAGTTCTGTAAAAGGAAAAGAATAAAAAATAATTTTAGAATGAGTTTATAAACAAGTGATTTGCTTCACTGATCCCGGTGGGTACACAACTCCTCACTAACTTCAGCAACACTGATAGGGGTTTGTATCCAGTCAGTGAGTTACCCTCACAGCCAATTTCTTTAGATATGAGGTTACAGCGCAGAGCTGGTGCAGTTTGCCTTGCCCATTCTGAGCACCAGGATTTGACTGAAGTTGTTGATGGGGTCCCCACACAGATTAGTCATCTGAAACTATGAAGACAATGTACAGACAATACAAAAATGGAATGGCTCTACCCTCATTCTGTGAAATAAAAACTCTGTACTGTTCTTGCAAGTTAATTTCAACATAATTAAGAACAAGGAACACTGAAGAATATAAAGCAGGCTTTGAAATTAACTTTCCATTCTAACTGGAAATTGGTAAGATCCTTAGTCATGTGCCATTAGGGAATTGTCTCTGTTATGGTCCAGTCTAGATGTCTCTCATCATTCATGTTCTGCTGATATAGTTCATACCCCACCCAAGACAGAGATGAGGTTTTCACTTTCTTCAATCAAGCTTTTAGGCATAATTATAGTGAAATCTTAGTCTCTGCATCTGCAATTGCTCAGCGATTATACTGTAAATCAACTGATTTCTAAGAAAGCTTCAATTCTGAAAAATGCCTGTTGTCTGTTAGGAACTAATCATGATGAAGATGACATTAATGGGCACTGTTTATTGAGCACTGCAGTCCTTCAGCCAGGTTACAGATTGACAGGAAGAGACCCATGCCCAACACATGTACTGCAAAGTTAGATTAAGCTCCTTATTTAATTAGCCAAGGATGCAAACCTAATCAGAAAGAAGATGGCCACACAGGATAGGAAGAGCTACAGCACATCTCAGCATAGCTTCCTTGGCTCCTCCCAAATCTAACAGGAACCCATAGCAGCAGGAGGCATGCCCTTTAATAGTCAGGATTCACATCATTTTCTAGAAAGCCTTATATAACAACCTGTCTGCCTCTTGAACTCAACTCAGTGTCTGCAAGATTTCATTCCCCATCAGGGAGCAAGCAGTGTCAGGGCCTGGATGCTCTACAATATAATCTCTGTTTGACTTTTTAGGGTTCTGGGAAAGCCCGTTTTCCAGTGACTGCTCACCAGGTGCCCCCACTCTATGATGTATTTCCATGCAGCATCTCACTGACTTCCCACAAAGAGCTATTATAAGTTCAGTCATTGTCTAAACCCCTTAGGCTCATATTTGTTTTTGAATTCAGAACTTTCAGATTTCAGAGAGGCGATAGGAAGCATATGCCATATCTTTAATTTGTACCACCCCCAGTGGGATCTAGGTCCGCACCCCATAAGTAATCACGTTATACATGGGATAAAGAAAGACTATGGATTGTCTTATCTACTTCAGTCAGATTTGCTGCAAATTAGTTTTTGCCAAAAGTATGAAAAATCATTTGGTTCTCAGAACATTTTGGATGTTGCAATGCAGATTAGGTTTTGTTGACCTATATTATTATCTTCACCTTGCAATAAGGAAATTGAGGCTTAGAGAGTCTAAGAAACTTGCCCAAGGTCACAGCTAGTAAGTGTTAAGGTGATATTCAAACTTAAGTCTGTCTAAATTCTTGGCTTCCATCCTTAGTAACAGCTCTCTTTCAATGTGAGACAACTTTTTAGTTTTTGACTCTTTTGAACAGGGCCTGGAGTAAAGGGAGGAGAGTCAGGAACTCACCTGGGTGCAAAATGTAAGGGGATGCTAAAAAAAACCCCACAAAATTCTGTAACCAAGATAAGTAATTTAAAAATGCAATATATTACAATTCGCCGAAACCGGTTTGGCTCAATGGATAGAGCATCGGCTTGGGGACTGAAAGGTCTTGGGTTCGATTCCGGTCAAGGGCATGTGCCTTGGTTGCGGGCATATCCCCGGTAGGGGGTGTGCAAGAGGCAGCTGATCGATGACTCTTTCTCATCAATGTTTCTGACTCTCTATCTCTCTCCCTTCCTCTCTGTATAAAATCAATAAAAAATATATATATTTTTTAAATGCAATATATTACAATTAAAAGTAGCCGGGACCGGTTTGGCTCAGTGGATAGAGCGTCGGCCTGGGGACTGAAAGGTCCCGGGTTCGATTCCGAGCAAAGGCATGTACCTTGGTTGCGGGTGCATCCCCAGTAGGGGTTGTGTAAGAGGCAGCTGATCGATGATTCTCTCTCATCGATGTTTCTAACTCTCTATCCCTCTCTCTTCCTCTCTGTGAAAAACCAATAAAATATATTTTAAAAAAAAGTAATGCAAACAATCTCTGGTGAACAAAATATTAAAATACTTAAGTGAAAATAGAATCAATGTTACTTCAATATGGCTTGGTTGGCTCTATTTTCTAATTGCTATCTGCGTACTGCTCTGTTCCCATCTCTTCTCACTGATTTAAGGGTGGGTATGATGTTCCACTCCTTTTGGATGACTGCAGAATGGGGCCCAGGAGAAGCAGTTCTCTGGTATACAAAATTCATGGACATTACTATACTTCTTGACTACCAGGATTAAAGAGCCCTTCTGGCTATGGAAACTGATTCATCCCAGCCTCAATAATATAAAGTAGAGGGACATACTGTTTTTTATACAAATATTTCAATAGCATTAAAGGATTGGAATGGAAAAGGTCTAAGTTGGTGCATTTTCAAGTTTCAAATTGATTCATTGAAAATATGGTGTTAGAGGAGAGTTCTATGGATGTTCTGGACCAATTAAAAAAAAAAAAAAGGAACAAGTGGGTCCTAGAGCAAATAAATTCAAAAATATTACTGGAGGCAAAAATGACAAAACTTAAACTATCCTATTTGGGCATATCAAATAGATATGAGAAGGCAGGGGTCTTTAGAAATGATAATAATTCTGGAAAAGTAGAAGGCAGTAGGAAAAGAGGAAGACCAAATATGAGATGGATTGACTACATAAAAGAAGCTATAGTCAGGAGTCCACAGGAGCTTAACAGGGCTGTCTAGGATGGGACATTGTAGACATCACTCATCATAGAGTCACCAGGAGTCAGAGCTGACTCAACAGCAAGTGACACATACACTTTCATTTTTTTTCTTCTTCTTTATTGATTACGGTATTACCTATGTGTTCTCCACCCCCCACTCATGCCCTCACCCCCCTGTTGTCTGTGTCCACTGGTTTGGCTTATATGTATGCATACAAGTCCTTTCATTGATCTCTCTCCCATTCCCCACCTTCCCCTACCTTCCCTCTGAGATTTGAGGGTCTGATCGTTGCTTCTCTGTCTCATTCACAAGATACAGAAAGAAGCAGAATCCATCTCAGGGAAGAAAGTTTAATGAAGGGATGACTTCTTGAATTAAGGAACAAAAATTGTATTAGACACTACGAAAAAAGCAACAGAAGAAGCCAGTATTGCTCCCTGGTCTAAAAGGAAACTGAGAAAATGGTCTTTCTGGAATCAGAAAACTTGAACAGTGAGGAGTGGCTACCAGGCAGGACCTATAGTTGTGGAAGAATGCCATCCCTAAGCTAGAGAGGGGAAAATTTCCCAACCTTTCACTCCTGCTATCTCCTTCAGTCTCTTGAGAGGAGTACCTCCCACTGGCTGCACTGATAGGGAACAGAATGAAGGGATCTTGGCTGGTATAGTGGGTAGGGATCAGTCTCCTGGGGCTCAAACAAAGGTGTTAAAGTGTCAAACAATACTGTCTTTTCAAGCTCCATTTTGGTAGAGTTAACTAGAACCCTTGAAGTCAATATAAGTCATCACATAGAAAACCCTTAACTAAAAAAAGAAATAAATTATATCAGACAAAGGACATACATATTTTAAAAAGTGGTTTTCAGGCTGCCTACCTCATTGGTAAGGTTAGTTTTATACTGATACTACTATTTCCTCGTTTGCATGGATGCTTAAATATTCTGTTTCTTTTTCTGCCTTAGTTTTCTCCTTTCCACATTAATAGAAAGAGAATCTGGGGCAGGGATCAACTGGAAAAAAACAACTCACACACATACACAATGAGTTTTGTTTATTGATTTTCACAAGCTCAGATACCTATCAAAGTAATTCTGTCTTCATAGTTACCCAGCTAAAGGAGCTATATAAGGAAAATAGGAGGAATGCAGACAGTTACCATTAATGTTATCATTATCACTTAAAATAAATACTCTTATACAAAATTGATATTGATTACACAGTATTTTTCCCACTGTACAGGAGAGATAACAATTTCATTCTCCTTTTTTTTTTTTTTTTTATCATAAGAACATTTAAATTGCATGTTGAAGAGAAATACTTATGCTAATGTGAGTCCTTGGCAGTGTGACTTAGATTTCTTTATTCTCCCATCCAAAATAAACAGAGAAAGATTAGAAAAGAAGGAATTAAAGATTTTAAACACAAGATAATCCCTCTGAATCAACATTCAAAGACGACAGAAGGACTCTGGGGATGTAAATAAAGTAGCTATTTGTGTGCATAATTTTAAGAGCATAGTTAAGGAGTGATGGTCATTTATTTGGTATGAGTCATCGCCGCTGATGTGGACACATTCTTTAAATACATGAGAAATCTAACCTGGGACAACTGTAGATTCATTTTCTATGCACATAACCTCTCTGGGATATTATTTGCTATAGGATGTCAATGCATAAGGAGGACGGGGAGAATGAGAGCATATCTACCTGAGGACCACCAAGGAGAGAGATTCTACTATGGCAGCAGAACCCTTAGTTCTAGTCTCTTTTCATACTTTTAAGTTTTCATATCATAATTTAAGACCACATCCCTTGGTCAGTGTCTTCTATTTCCATGTTCATTCAGCTACTACTCGGCTCAGTTCCCATGAGTCATCTGGATCCAGACAATGGCCCATTTCTCAAATTCCCTTTTGATAGAGTTGGAAAAATTACTTGAAGTCAATATAATTTATTATGTAGAAAGTGATATTACATTTCTTTCTATAAATATATCAGATAAAGAACATACAAGTTTAAAAAATTAGTTTTCAGATTGCTTAACGATAGGTAGGGTTTAGTTTCACACTGATACAACTTACTCCTTTGTATGGATGTTTAAGCATATTTCTTTTTCTGCCTCAGCTTTTCCATTCCCACTTTAATGGAATTAAACATTTGCTGTTTAATTTTTTTTTTTCCTTTCTGAAACTCACAAAGGAAGAGATGCTAAGGGGATTTTCAAGATAAATTGGTTTTGGGGGATACTTATTCATTCAGTTATGCATGGCCACTGTTTATTCTTTATTCTATAAATAACATTGGATATGTGCTGAGAATTTAAAGATAAATAGGGCTTAGTTGCTTGTTTGCAGAAATGTCAAGTCTAATGAGAGAAATAGACATGTAAGATGATTTCTTCTAATGGATTAAGGATAATAATGGAAATATAAACACGTTTTCCTAGATGTAGACTTTGTGAGCCAACATTCATAACAACTGATAAGACAATGTTAAATACTTGCTGTTTCTTCCTTACATTTGCCAAAAACATTTATTAAGACTACATTTTTAACCTTTTTTTTAGTTGTGTAGTGTAGTGGTATAGAATGAATATTTATGCTATGGACATTCATGCTAACAACAAAATGATGTGTCATTTCTGTGACATAGAGACAAACACTTGTAATTGTCATGTACACCTGAAAGATGAAACTTTATGAATATGGCTGCTTTGGAATTTAACTCAGAGGTGATGTAGTTAAATGCTTAGGCTAGAAGTCTAAGAGACCTGGATCTAAATTTTGGTTTTGCTATATATGTGACTGGGCAAGTTATATAAACCTGAGGATAGATCTTTTAAGTTTTAAAATAAGGATGAAATACCCATAAAACAGCATAATGTCCATCACATAAGCATCTGATAAGTGGTTATTATTATTTATTGTCTCCTAAATATTATTGGCACCAATTCCTTCTAAAATTTTCTGTTAAGGGAACAAAAGGATACCTTAAATCCCTTAAATAGAGTTTAAATAGAGCTCAATTAGAGTTCAATTAAGTAGAGTTTAGAAAATTAAAACCTCAGTGTATACAAGTGTACAATTATAGATCCATGGATTTTTTTAATAGTGAGATTGACCCTATTTTGAAGATAAAAATTCTGAGGTTTAAATAGTTCAAGTGGCTTATCCAAGTCATTCAATTGTTTAGAAAATGCATGTCTACTAATCATATATAGTGCCTTACAGTTCAGAGTATAGTTGTCCTTAATCAACTCACCCCCACTCTCCCTATAGTTTTCATGTGTGTTATATAATCCCTTCTCATGAACGTGTCTGATTCATGCTCCTTTGACAGTGAGACGAGTTGTTCTATCATTGATTAAGTATGAATGAGATCCGTTATTAGTACAAACAAAGAGGCACTCTCTGGGTATTATGCATTCATCAGATTAAACATCAAAACATGAAACTACAAAAACAACTATTAAAAACAAAATAAATATTGTTACCTACATTAATGCTGTCATTTTCCCCAAGTGTGTCTACAAAAGAAATGGTCCAGCAGCAAAAATAGAACAAGGCGGGAACACTTGGTTCCACAGTATAGAGGATTTGAAGCACAGACTTATTTTCCAATGTGTTAAATTACTCAAACATCAGTGGTGAATGATCACTAGCCTGTGAAAACTCCAGAATAATCCAGTATCCCTCTTCCCAGTGTTTCAAATAAAATCGCAGCATAAAACAGCACCAGCCACATCAACAAAATGAATGTTTTTAGGAGCCTGCCTCAAAGATAACCTCTCTGCCTCCTGCTCACATACTGGTTCTAAGAATTTCAAAGCCACTGTCCTCTTCCAGTTCCAAAATATTTGTTTTAGCTGCCTTCTCAACTGTGCTTCAGATGAAGCCGAAATCCTAAATCAAGAAGTATATTGCAATACAATATTTGTTAACATTAAATAATGGTCTGTAGAGCAGTAAAATTAGTATCTGTACCTGTTAAACTCATTTTATCTACTTCTCAAGTTAGTGCCAGCCTTACAGTGGTCCCAGATTGGAGAGAGTGCAGCCAGGGCTAAGAGACACCTCCCCCTACACCCCAGGCAAATTTCATGCATCAGGCCTCTAGTGTCATAAAATCTTTATATCCAGGCCATGCTTAAACTATGACTGAGACACTTCTGAAACTGTTGAAATACTGCAGAAATCTCGTTGACCATTACTATTCAGTCATGATTGAATGTAAAAACTTATACTTTTATATTCCAAATAAAAGGTTATATGTTTATGCTACTTCACAACTGCATCATCTTTCCAGATGCTATTCATTACTATTATTTCATAGACAACTTGGTGCTGGACATAATGGATATGAAATTTCAAGCTGAAACTCCCTAATGTGCTTCTCAATTTAACATGTGAAATACCTTAGGAGGAATTTCTAGTCAGTAAGCCTGCAAACGTTATGTGTTACAGAAATGAAAGAACCAGCCATTCACAAACAATATTTTTAATATGGAGAAATCAAGTTATGTTCTGAGTCAGTGGAATACAGGAAATATAAATTCTGGGAAAGTCCTCTGATTAAGTATAGATATCCTGGCTTGGAAAACTTTACCAGGAAACTAGCTATAAGTTCAAAGATAAAGTGTAGGTTCTGCATAAGTAAGGGTTATAATGAGAAGATCTCCCATGCAGAAACCATTAAAATGAAACCTACAAATGGGGCCTCTCAACTATTCACATAAATTAGCATTAGACATCCTGATCATTAGCAGGAAAGCCTAGGAACTGCTTAGCTAACAGCATGGGGGATGTTTTGGTGTTGGTGAACACATCTATAAATAGCATGAGTGTATGTGTATTTGGTATGGTATATCATTAACTTTTAAAGACAGTTTTTTCATAACATTTTTAAGAAGACTATTTGCCAAAATTATTGAAACAACTATGCATTCTTCAGCAATTCAGCACTTATTGAACATTTTTTATTTTGTCCTATATATTAGGTACAAAATACCTAGCATTAGCATTCACTGGTGCAGAAGACAAAAAGAGACAGCCTTTGTTCTGCAAGGAATTAATGAGTGCAGTTTCGATGATCAGAACTACTGTTTTTTGTATATTTTTTTCTTCACAACCAAGCTTCCCCAGTCATCGTAAATGAACGTGAGAGAAAGAGAGGTTCAAAGATGAAATCAATGGATATGGGCAAAGAATCTGGAAGGATGTTATTAAATGAGATGAAGAAGACAATGATTGAGCAGGTTTGAGGTGAAGATCCACTACTTGTTTTGGTCATGTACAGCTTGCAATATCTAGTGTACATCTATGTGGAGATGTGAAGTGGGAAGTTGCATAGAGGTCTGTGTTTCAAGGGAGAAGGCTTTGCTGGACATATAAATATGCCTGTTTACAACATATAGACTAGGTTGAATAAAGCCCTGGGACTAAAAGTGATCACCAAAAAATTCAACATTGGGGCGTTCCAATATTTAGAAGTTGCGGGGATGAGATCCCAACAGTTTCTTATACACAATGGAAGTCAGTGTTCATAATTATGCCCACTGGCATCAAGTAAAAAAAACCAAAGATAGCAGAAAAGAAATATAATGAACTAAATGATAAAGTGAAATAATTTTTGGTTATATGACTAGATGATCTAACCTAACAAATCCATTTACTATCTAAACCACATGATGACTTTGCAAAAAAATGTTACTTTTTAAAATGCTTAAAAATAGGCATTTTATGACAGGTTCATAAAACATATTCTTAAAATCACGCAATGCTTATTATTTCAGTAAGAAAATGTATTAGCCTGACTTACTACTGTTGTGGCAAATTAGAGACTCATGTACAAAGAAAAATGTACTTAATTTATAATTTGCACAATCAGAAAGTTTTATTGAGGACTTTTACCTAATAATAAACCTATACATATATACTTTCTGACCATGGGTTAGTTCTGGAATTTTTGTTTGCTTTGTGCATAATTTTCTCACCTCATATCCAAATCTGTTACGCTAATTCCACTGGAAATTTTGGTTTTTAAAGAAACCCCTGACTTATCTCGTCAAACAAAGCAAAGCCCTTTATTAGGTAGGTAGGATCTTAAGTTGACTTGTACATATAGTTTTGTAACTCATATTTTTTAAAATATATTTTATTGATTTTTCTTATAGAGAGGAAGAAAGAGAGATAGAGAGCTAGAAACGTCGATGAGAGAGAAACATTGACCAGCTGCCTCTTGCACAAACCCTACCAGGGATGTGCCCGCAACCAATGTACATGCTCTTGACTGGAATAGAACCTGGGACCTTCCAGTCCGCAGACCGACGCTCTACCGCTGAGCAAAACCGGTTTCGGCTTTTACTCTTATTTATAAGGGAATATCTAGAGATGAGAAAGCCAGTTGAAGCTACCCATTAATAATTTAATAACATATTTCCAGCTCATCAAGAATCTATTTTGACAGATCAATAGTGTTATTATTTTACAAAGCAGTTGACACATTGTCTTGGTAACATGAAACTTTTCCCAGAGTGATTGGTCTCAAAGCTTTGGTGTAAATTATATTTAATGGCCTAAAACTAATAAAAAAAATAAAAATAAAAGCATGACAGTGTATCCTCTGCCTGCCAGGAGACTTGGAATAAATCTTAGAAGACAACTGCTGTTCTTGAGAAGTGACTAAACAGGAACTTTTGGATTCTAATCATATTTTTCTGAGAGTAGCTGGGGATCCGTTGAGTCCTATCACAAATCTTCCAGGCCTGCAAAAATCAGAGTTCTGTAGTTATATATGAAAATCAATCACCAAATACAGTTGTTCTTTCATGTTCTCCCAATATTTATTTATTCATTTAACTATGGTTGAATAGTTTATGGGCAGAAATATTAGGCACAATGTCATCACTGCAACTCTTCAGTGAAAAAAAGAAAAAACTGTCTGAGAATGAGATACAGACACTACAGCTGCCCCAAAATGGAGTGGCCCAAAGTTGTTTACCAGGTTTCTTTCCATGTTCAGTGATAGGAAGCGGTCAGTCTAGCTGACTTGCATATAGAACCTTGTCTACAATGTGCCACAATAGTCTCTATCAAGCTTAGTTTTGGTAACAGAAACAAGACCTAACACAGAGAGACCTATTCATCAGTCACTTTAACCACAGAGGGACTGGGGTTCACTATTGAAATACTATTGTTTAGCACTTCTGTTAATTAGGGGGAATGTGAGACCATAGAGTCCATAATAATGATAACCACCTCTAAATAAAACCCAACCTAGATATGCTCCAGGTTTCTCTGTTTCCTATTTCACTGCTATCCAACCCCAAAACTATGATAGATGATTGGTATTACCTAATACTAGAGTCCTGGTGCACGAAAATTTATGCACTCAGTGGGGGGTTAGTAATCCCCTCAAACCTGGCCTGCGCCCTCTCTCAGTCCAGGAGTTCTCAGGAGATGTCCACAGTCTGGCCACCCTCTGTGAGAGGCAACCAGGTGGCCCATTAGGGATGGCCGGTCCTGCGCCCCACCCCACCCCCACCCCCATCACCCTTTGGCTGCAGCTGGTCACTGCTGCTCCCCCCCATCCCTCCCTCTGTCCACTGGCACACACCTTGACTGGCTTGGCGCTGCCTACTAGCCCCCCGCCCCCGCCAGCCCCCGCTCCCACCAACTGGTTTTTCCGCCGTTCAGTCAATGTGTATATTACGCTTTTATTAGGTAGGATGAGATCCTAACTTACACCTGATTTGTGTACCACATGTATGTTACAGACATTAAGTACTAGATATATTGTTACTGTTTTGGCAGTATTACCACTTTTTACATTTTCTCAAAATTACAGACACTTAAAGATAAAAATATGTGAAGAATTTGTCTAATTTCTCACAGTTTCAAGGAAAGATAGATTTAATTTTTTTCTAGGAATGCATCCAGAGGAATTCCCCTAACCTCAGTGACTAAACCCATTTCGCTTAAAAATAAAGACCCCCTATGTTAGAAAAGGCTTCCTCATTGTTGGCTTATCAGAAAAGCTCCAATCGCCTTCATCCCAACCCCATTCACTTCTAAGGAGGTGGCTGAGATGGTGCGATGCAGATCAGGGCCATTACTACACTATATTTCTAAGAGAGCAATTTATTTTTGGCACATCGTAAGATTTGTTTATTCTCACTTACAGGAAATTATACATGACTAAATTGATGTGCTGATTATATTTTAAAAATATATTAAAATCAATACATAAATATCAAAATATACTGCTGCCTTTGTACTACCTGAAGTCAGATCTATAATGAAAAGCTGATCTATGAAGTGTTAGTTGGCCATGCCCTCAGCATATCAATCTCCTTTGTAGGTAGTTGTCGATCCTCAAGTTCAGGCATTTAGTCCTAAGGGTTATATCTCAGCCATAACTGTCTTAGCTATAAAGTGAGGGTGTTGGGCCAGATTAATTCTAAAGTCCCTTCGATCAGTATAATACTCAGGTTTCTGTTTAGTTTAGTCTTAACCAAAAACAGTGTGCAGCAGAGCCAGCAGGCATGTGAACTGATCTGAATCCCATGGCTTGCCTTCTCTCCAGCCTTCCCTACCCTACGCTATGTCCCAGTTAGTACTGATTTTTGTTCATTGTTTTTCTCAGATAGTATTTCAACTTTCCCAGTGGCACCTTCCTGGCTGCACTTGGAGAGGAAAGGGGATGCTAGAGTTGACAGTGCGACCTGCACTGTGTAGACACTTGGGCTGAGATCCACACATCTGTGAACAAGTGGCAGAATTAGCAAACAAATACAGCTTGAGGATGCAGAAATCCCAAAGTGTTGTCTCTGGCTTTTTTTTTTTTTCTACTTTAGTTTTCCTTTTCATTATTATTTCTCTTTGTTCCCCATACATTTACTATCATGTTCCATGATGTAGTAGAGTTCTTTAGCAATTATGAAACATGCTTTTTTTTTTGTAGTCTGCCAGAAAATATCTTCCGATTTAATTTAAAATAGGTGGGCCCTATCGATTCAGAAGTTCTTGTGAGCACCATGAAATCCCCAGCAAGGTTCTTGGAGCAAGTCTGATGAAACATTAGAGGCTGTGGATTACAGAGTTAGGTTGGCCCAATGGAGTCAACCTCACTTGAACTTTTGGACTGAGGCCAGGCTAAAGGCCAGCAGGATAAACAGGAAAATCAAGTTCCATGTCTTATATCATGAATTACTTGGCTAGAAAGGTGTCTTGTTAAAACTTGTTTCCATCATCCTGTTTTTATATTGATCTCACACAAAAGGGGAAGCTGTAAGAACTCCAACATTTTCAGCCAAAGAGAGAATAAGGGAGTTAGAATAACGAAGGATCCAATGCATAAGTGGTCAAGATTTAACACTTTGTGGAGGACTCTATTTTCCCATGGACCAGATATCTTGCATACTTTTCTCCACAAGCCAGGTATGTTAGACCAATTATCTCCAAACAGACAGATGACTATGATATTTAGATCTAAGCAAGTAAGTGCATTGTGCTCAGATGCACGTTCCACAGGGAGTCTGAGCTCAATGTGCTCACCTGAATTCACTTCTGCCTTTTGTCAGCCCCCACGCACTAATCTCCTTGGTTACTGCAACTTGCTACACATGAGGATTTTCAGTGCCTGGAAATCACTGTGATTTTCAATTTTTAATTATAGATTCTCCTAATAAGGGAAAATATTCACCTAAAGTCCTGCTCAAGTCAGGTACTGTTTCTAAATCAAATGCATGTGGTCAAATTTGTGTTTTCTCTTCCTCTGAAATACAGTATACCCTATATATTGCCCTACTATAAAGGAATTTAAAAAGGAGGAAATTATTTCTTACCTAATATTTCTAGATAATTTATTTATTCATTTTTAAGCAAATACATATATTTAAAAACCTAGTAGAATACAGGCACTGCTCTAGGTATTGAGGTACAGTGGTGAACAAGAATAAACATTCCTTACTTAATAGGCCTTACATGTCACTTCAGAACTTATGCCATTAATTATTGTTCTGAATATTGCAATTAAGCTGGTCTTCATTTATTTGTAAACACAACTACCTACGGGGATATTAATGGAGACTAATTATTCAAAACGTAATTGTCTACCATGTAGAATGCCATTATTTATAATATAGTGTATGTGTGTGTGTGTGTGTGTGTGTGTGTGTGTGTCTTGACAGTGTTTAAAGAGAACTGAACTGTGTGGCATATGTGGCCAACTATATTCACAAGACTATGAGTTCAAGTGAGAATTTTCTGCTATCCTTAAATGCTAATAAATTTCAGTAATAAATTCATCTCAGAAGCACAAAAGATACTATTTGCATGTTCATTTTATGAGAGCTTTTAGGAATTATATGAGTAATAGAATTAGGTGAGAAAAACAATAACTTATAATTAGTGAGTAAAGTGGATTGCAGCCAGCAAGGATGTCAGAATAGTTATTTTATGTTTAGCTTTGAATGTATGGTAGGAAGCCAAGAACTCATAGTTTACATAGTTTTCCTTCATAATTTTATTGGAATAACTGGGAAATTACTTGTATATTTGATTATTCCAGGAGAAAGACATTTTTCATCAGATAGTGATGTTACAGTCAGACACCAAGTGAATTTCTTCAAATTTTAGAGAGAGAAAAACATAACTACCAATCTAATAAAAGAATGTCCTAATTTTTTAGTTCTTGGGGGAATCTAAGGTGAACTAAGAGAATGTAAACATTCACCAAGGTTGGTAATCTGTAAGTTCACCTATATAGATTTGTGTTAAAAGCATCTCCCTTGAATTAAAACACTGGCTAGGATCACATTTATACATGAATTTTAGGACTAACTACTGGTTCCTGCCTAAACTTTGTTTGTGGACATGTGCAAAAAACAACATCAGAGGAAAGAAGGGGGCTCCGGGCTTTTATATGCAAATGGAAGAGTTTTTAGGCAAAGCATTTAAACATCAGAGATATCTTTCTGTGAATTGGCCAAGTTTGAGAGCACTTTTTTCTTATGTCTTCAAATGAGAATGCAAACCTGCTTTAACTGGGTAGTGGTGGCGCGGGGGGGGGGGGGGGGGGGTGGGGGGGTGCAATCTAATGTGCTGTAACCATTTACACGTGGAAGAGAATTAAATATTTCCCTGAAATGGTCCGTATTAGTATTATTAATTATTATATCAACCGAGTTACTTAAAGAATATGTTATTGTGATTATGCTCCTAAAAGCTGTACTTTTGGAAAAAGATGATTATCAGGGTAAGCATGCTAATTCTCTGTGATCCCAAGTTGCAAAGAAAAAATAGGTTGATCATATTCAGTGTTATAATAGAAGAAAGATCTGGTGAATGTGATAATCATCCTAACAGTGTCCTTTGAAGATTCGGATGGGAATGGCAGCAACAGTCAAATGAAAGGCTGGCAAAATTAAAATTGATGACCACATTACATATTATGCTGAAACTCATACATTACAGTCAATGAAAGAAACCATGCAATACAAATAGAAAAGCCACAGTTTCTGCTGACTTCAATTATATCTCTTTTCCCCCCATCTGTTTCTATTCCAGCACCTTAACTCCTTCTAATATATATATAGAGAGATGGGTTTCTTTAGGATTTAGAAGCAACCTCAGAGCTTTTAGAGCCATAAAATATAATACATATATGAAATAGAAAATTGACCACTATTTATTGAAGTATAGTAAGGCCCCTGGAAATATGAGATGTGAAGGTTAGTGCAATGTAAGGAGAAAAGATGGTTCCTAATCCAAGCTGTTAATATGTGATTTTTGGCTTTGCTATGCCAAAACTGTGCCAGGAACTGACAAGTTTGGAGTACATATGAAATTTACTCATTACTCAAGAATGGAAACATAAATTCAAGTAATATTGTCTTCAGAAAGAAAAATATTTTTTCAAGTTCAAAGCAAATAAATAGATGAATAGACAAGGCACTACAAGTAGTGATCAATGATGTCACACCATGGCAAGAACTTGCTGGAGAAAGAAGGGAAACTATAGTTTGGGAATCAGTGAGAAATAAGCTTTGTGAAGACCAAATATTAAGAAAATTGGAAACTCCATACAGAATCATTAGTTAATGTAACAATAATTTTTGTTTTGTTTTAAAGACTGGCCTATAGAAAGATCATGTTGTCTGTGCTATTCAATATGATTTTTTTTTTTGTAGGGCAAGAGCTCATGTTCTTAATCTCAACCCTTGCATCACAAACACATCCTTATTTAAATGTGTTTTTTTCTACATATATTCCTTAATTTCTTCTTTATTCTGGGATATTTTAGCCATCAAATCTGGCCTATTTAACCTTCTCAACCTCGCTTTACTTTCAAGCTCACATCAGTTGTTCTTATAATTGCAGAATAATCTTGTATTTTCTGCCCAGAATGCCTCTTCTAACTCTTCCATCTGACAACCTAATCTTTCAAAGTCCAGCTCAAACAGTCCTTCCTCAGTGCAAGTCTTCTCTGATGGACTCAGACAAGCGATGCCCACATTGCCCCTAGCCTACCATGGCTTTTCACCAACACTTCTTTTCTAACACCTGCAATATGTTGAAATTCTGTTTGCATTCTTGTTTCTCTTCCAAGATGATAGCTCTATAGCTGGGGACCTTTTCACCTGCACCTGGCTCAGTGCATAACATGTAGTAGGTAGGTTCTTAATAAGTATGAAATATTTACTGACTAAAATTTTAGCATGCACTGAATGAAAGAATGAGTGAATAACTGTAAAAAAGGATCAATTGTGTCATAGCACCAGAGCCATTCTGATTAACCTAACCAGCTGAACTCCCTTAATAATTGTTATATTCATGAGAACTCATATCACATTTTTAAGTATGTGATCTGCTTAGAAAGTTGAAGAATAAAAGCAGCAAATCAATATTTGAGACGGGGCAGAAGGCTAAAACTTCTTCCTGGTAAAATGCATAAAAATCTGAGTCAGATGAAAAATTATAAATTAAAGAAGTGACCTTAGGAAACATTTAGCTAAACTTCCAGAGAGAATGAACTCTCCATGGCCTTCCACAGGGTTATTAGCAGAGGACCAAAACCCAGGCTTCCAAACTCGCAATCCTGTGCCATTTTCTCTGTTCTCACTGTGTGACAACTCCATTTCCAATGCTTATGCATCCAGCATAGAGTGCAGATAATGTGATTCTCTCCTCTTTTGCTCTCATGAATAGTTTTCAGCAGCTCCCCCCAATTGCTTTCTAGGGCCCCGCTGGGCTCACCCTTGAAAAGGACATCGGACCAAATAGCAAAGAGAATTACCCAGTACCTTCCTTTCCAATAGCCCTTCAGTCAATCAGCCAACAAGTTATTCAGCGGTTGCTGATGTGAACAACACAGGGCTAATATGATAGAGTTGGCTGCTTTTAAGCTCAATGCAGCAATTAAATAGCACTTTGCATGATTGACTTTGCATCCCTCGAAGGACAATATTTTTCAAGGCCACTGTGAACTTAGTAATGGGAAGCTCACCCAGTAATTAATTTTTTTACGTGGAATCATGCATTTTGGCCTGATCCCCGATATAGGCTTTAAAACAGTCAGATACAGTCCTAGCCAGTTTTGCTCAGTGGATAAAGCATCAGCCTGTGGACTGATTCCAGTCAGGGGCATATGCCTGGGTTGTGGGCTTGATCCCCAGTGTGGGGCATGCAGAAGGCAGTCAATCAATGATTCTCATCATTGATTTTTTTTTTCTCTCTCCCTCTCCCTTCTTCTCTGAAATCAATAAAAATATCTAAAAAAAAAAAAAAAAAAAAAAAAAAAAAAAAAGACAGTCAGATACAAAACATCCAGGACCCAATTCTGTCCTCAGACGTTCAAAGACTACATCTATCTGGTCTCTAAATTTTAATGATGCAAACTGAACACCCAGAAAGCAATAGAATGAGAAATACAAAGGCCTTTATATGAAATTTTGAATGTGTTATTGCGCTGAGGATTGGAGACCAGGAATATGGTGGGAGTGAAAATAACCATTAGGAGTTTGTAACAGTTTTTGCTGATGCTTTGGTAATTTTTGCTGATGTGTGAGTCCGGCTTCAACTGAAATACAAAGGCATGGAGTAAACCCTTTGGAATGTAGGCTTTCCTGTAAATCAGACCATTAAGTCACACACACACACACACACACACACACACACACACACACACACACACACACTGGACCTGAGAGTTTGCTACCACAGGGAAGTTGGTTGGCTGAGGAGTCTGGACCATTCTTGTGATCACCCTGATGATTAAGATGGGCTATCACATTTGCATAAAGATGTTCCCTTCCTGTTCAGTGGACATCATTAGAGAAAGAAACGAAGTCAGGATAGGTTGCCAGAGGAAATACAGAACACCCAGTTAAATTTAAATTTTAGATAATTAACAAATATGTTTTTAGTATAAGTATGTCCAAAATATTACATGAAACATATTTACATTTTTTTAAATTGTGTTTACCTAAAATTCAAATTTACATGAACAGCCTATATTTTTATTTGCCCAATCTGGCATTTCTAAATCAAGATCTTCTGTCAGTTTTAATATGGGTAGTTATTGCCAAACTAGGAGCTTTGGGGATTATTGCAAAATTGTAAATTCCATCTTGCAAAGCTATGTGAATCAGTCACAACTCAGCTGACAGAGGTTCAGTAAGGTCAGGCTCTTGAGTAATACATGGATGGGAAACTGCTGGGAATAAGCGCTAGGGACAGTATTGCATACCGGTTAAGAACATGAATTGGAGTCAGGTGGCATGTGTTGGAATCCTGACTATGCCACGGCCACATGACTTTGGCCAAGTTACTTAACCTGCCATACTTTAACTTCTTCATCTGCAAAATGGGGATAATAGAAACTAACTTAAAGTTGTTGTAAAGATTAAGTGGACTGATAAGCATGAAGTGTTTGGCACATATAAAAAACTGTATATATATATTCATAAGTGATTTGAAGATCCACATAAATTCCTGGGCATGTTTTAAAAATTTATCTTAGACTGCTTACATGAAATGTAACATTAAACTCATGAGTCATTTCAAATTAATTTAGTAAGTAAAAGGGATGCTTAACTTAATTATATGTTCCTGAGCATTTATTTGTTTACTCAAGCAAAGTTATGTGTAGTTTTTAAAATATATTTTTATTGATTTCAGGGAGGCAGAGAGAGGGAGAGATAGAAACATCAATGATGAGAGAGAATCATTGATCGGCTGCTTCCTGCAAGGCCCCAACTGGGGATCGAGACCACAACCCAGGCCTGTGCCCTGACCAGAATCGAACACTGACCTCCTGGTTCCTAAGTTGACTCTCAACCTTGAGCTACATTGAGTCAGGTTCTTATATATATGATAATTGCATGACCCTGTAAATAGAATTATTGGAGTCTTTATTTGTCAACTTATATGATAATATCACCCCAGAGGAATTAAAATGTCTCATGACTAAGATCCAGGGGAAAGTAAGAACTTTTTAAAATTATTTTAAACAGAAAGTTATATTCAACAAGGTTGTCCTAAAAGGAGTAGTTATCAAGCCTCTAATTGTCAAGATAATGTGTGGCTATTATGATATCAATGTAGGGGTAGAAAAGGAAAAGTGAGACAGTGAGTTCATGAGATTTTAATAAGGAAAGAAGATTAAAAAGTTGCTGGCTGAGTAAGAAAACTCTAGACATTTTAGACACGTCACAAGTCTGATTCACTATAATCGTGTCACTAAATTGAAAAGTATAAATATAATTGAGAATTCTATCTTTAGTCCATGTAAGAAAACTCATTCTACTCAATCTTTTTGTTTTTTAATAAGCCAGACATCGTGACTTTTTCAGCTTCAATTGAAACATAAATGAAAATGTAATTTCATTTACATAGAAATTAAATTATATCCAGTTATAGAGTGTTTGCCACTTGATATTGGGGAAAATAAGATATTTCAGAGGTTTTGGATAAGAGACTTTTGAAGAAGACATACGTACTTGGAATTTAAGGTACAGCGACCACTGCAGAATGTCTTTACAGCCTCGGTCTGATGCCTGCACGGTGGAAGCAGCTTTTCTGGCCTTGGCCCCTTGTCATTCTGTGGGTGCAGTACCCCAGGAGAACTTTGGACCTTACACAGATCTTTTTAGCAATGGTGTTTGCAAAGGATCCCTCTGCATTGTGTGAGGGGCGTGTTCAAGTCCTCAGATCCCTGGTGAAATCCCCAGTGATAATTCTTCCAGATGGCTAGGCTTCCTGTTGCTACTGTAAGAGCATCCAGGGACTTATATAGAGAAGCTGGAGTAGTTCTTCAGAACTTCCAGAGCACTTTTTTTAAGGTTGCATATTTTATTGATTTTTTAGAGAGTGAGGAAGAGAGGGAAAAAGAAAGAATCAGTGGCAGAGATACGCTGAGTGCTGCCTCCTGCACGTGCCCACAACCCAGGCAAGTGCTCAGACCTGGAATTCGATCCACGATGCACAGGTGCAAAGGATGATGCTCCAACCAACTGAGCCACACAGGCCAGGGCCAGAGCATCTTTTAAAGCAGCGTTTTTCAACCGCTGTTCCGCGGCACACTAGTGTGCCGCGAGATGTTGCCTGGTGTGCCGTAGGTGCAGACAAGACAAGAATTTTATAATTTTTCACTATTTTGTTTACTTAATATTTCATAATAAAGTAATTATAAAATACTTTCTTTGTGTTTATTTGATTCCTATTCAAGAGAATTACTTTATATATAGTCAATATAGGCACAGAGTTAAATTTTTTAACATTTTCTAATGGTGGTGTGCCTCGTGATTTTTTTCATGAAACAAGTGTGCCTTTGCCCAAAAAAGGTTGAAAAACACTGTTTTAAAGGCTGTGTCTCATGCAATCACCAAAGAGGCAGAGTTGCTGGGATTGAGAAACTAACCACTTAAAGGGAGGTAAGGTTGAGATCAATACAAAGGAATACAGATATTACATAGAAGGGCTCATTGCAGGTTTGCCTGTTTTCATGGCTGGCAGGTTATCCTGGGCCTCACTGTAGAACTTTTCAACCATTCATTTACCAATGAAATTAGTTTTAAAACTTTACCTAATTGATACCTAATATGCTTCAACTCAATTCTCAAAAAACAAACAAACAAACAAACAAACAAACAAAAAAACCCTAACATATAAAGAGTTATTTTTTAATCTTTGAATAAGAAATTTGACCTATTTTAGGTGTCAAGAGAAAAAAGAATGATTACTTAATAAATTACATTTATTTTTTTAATAGTTGTGACATTTGGAATAGACTAAACAAAAGTTTTAACAAGTTATTGCCTATAAAAGGATAATTGTGGCAACCTAATTATTCAATTGTATCCAAGTTCATAGAAAATAAAGGTAATTCACTATCTGCTCATACTCTGCACAACTTAGATGAGTTTATTGTTTAAGTTCTTTTTGCCAAAGCTCATAGAAACTATATGTACATTTGCTTATGACTCTGAATAGCATGTATAGAGAACTAAAGCAAGAGATAAATGTTGCAGACCAGACAGCTAGGAACAAGAACAGTGTGGGACAAGTAGAGAAGAGAACTCAGAAGGAACTAAAGCTGACATAGTTTTTCTAGTTATTCTTGGTGATAAGCTCCAAGAGATGGCCATCTGAACCTAATGTATTTCTTATACTTTTTTAAAAACAAGAATGTTAGAGAACGTCTATTTTGTTCCATTCTCTAGAACAATGTATATTGGATCAGGCTAGCTTTTACATCTTTTTCTAATCATAAAATATTTGAAATACTTTGTATTGACAATAACAAACACTGAGTGGCCAGATTATTATGATCTCTGAATGCATAATAATCTGGCCGCTATATATATAGTGGCCTGATGCATGAATTCATGCATGGGTGGGGTCTGGCCAGCCTGGCCAGGGGAAGGGGACATGGGTGATTGGCTAGCCTGCCTGCTGGTCAAACTCCTGGTTGAAGGGACAATTTGCATATTAGCCTTTTATTATATAGGATATACACTGAGTAGCCAGATTATTATGCATTCAGAGATCATAATAATCTGGCCACTCAGTGTATATCTAAATGCTCGTACTATTTTAATTAATAAAAAGGATAGGTAAGTGAAATTTTATTTATCTTGATTTATAAACTTATATTGTTAACAATATTTGGAATTGTAACTTAGTCTCCCTTCTCTATCTTCCCCCCCAAACTTCTAAGCAATTTTCCATTTTCTCCTACAACTCTTCTGGGCTGTTTGAAATAGATGACCTAATTGACATGTCAGTTTAGTGTGGTCCCATAAGATGGGACATTAGGGTCAGGTATATTAAGGTATTGTTGGGTAAAATATGATTAGAAATAATTGCTTAATAACTGAAAATAGAGGTAAGTGTAACTTTATATAATAGATTTATAGTCCAAAGGAAAATTATGGCAATTTCAGTCAAATTATCCATGGGAGATTTCTGTTTATGTTTAATGTTTATAGTAAAACTAGAGGCCCAGCGCATGAGGGGTCTCTTAGCTGGGCTTGTGCCCTCTCGCATTCTGGAATCCCTCGAGGGATGTCCACCTGCTGGCTTAGGCCCAGGGTAGGGCTGAATTTCAGACATCCTCCTGGGCTCTTGCAGTCAGGGGCCCTTCACCCCTCACTCCTTACTGACCTCCTGCAGCGGAGGTGGGAAAGGCTCCTGCCACTGCCATTGCAGTAGCCATCCATAAGCCCGGCTTTTGGCTGAGCTGCACTCCTGTGGGAGCACACTGACTACCAGGGGACAGCTCCTGCATTTAGCATCTGCCCCCTAGTGATATGCATCATAGTGACCAGTCATTTTGCCGTTTGGTCAATTTGCATATTACGCTTTTATTATATAGGATTTATTTGGATCAGGAAAAAGAGAGAAAATAGCCAAAACAAGGTCAACCAGTTGGTAGGAACAAAATCTCCATTGTTCGCTGAATGCTAGAAGATGAACTTCCATGCAATTGTAATAATTTGAAGAGAATAAATGCCCATTTAGGGACTTTCACTTCTCTGAAATGTTCTTCCCATTTTTTCACAGTAAATTCCAAAACCAGGCAGGCCTGATGAATTCTTTGGCTTGATTAACAAACAACTCAAGCAATATGAGATTTCAGAAAATTCTGATGTCCACAGAGTGTATCACTTAAAATTTTTTAGTTATAAACATTGCTTAAAGTATAATAGGGAACAATAAAACTTGTAACTTTGCTGTGGTGGTCACTGATGCCCAATGGATCCTGATGCTGGTAGGTTATTTATGGCTGTACGATAAACTTAAGCAGAAAGCAGAGAAGTGGCTATTTGGTGTTTTAGTTATTAGGCATCAGCACAAAAGGGTTAGGAGCTTTTGGGTTATTATTCATTGACAATAATCTGTACCCTGCTGTGAACAATGCTGCATGCTGTGCAAATATAGCAAGAGTGCCTTCATAAATAATTCCAGAAACACAAGCTGTGCCAAGGCAGATAGAATATATAGACGGCAGGTTGACGTGTTAGGCCTGTGGGTTTGCTTACTTGTGCAGGCTGACTTACTTTAAGCAAGTAGTACTGTCTTCACTCAAAGCAGGCTTTGGAGTTCATTGTCCTGCCCTTGTGCCCTTGTCTCCTTTTAAAAAAACAAAACAAAAGTTTACATTTTAAGGGATCTGAAGTTTTTGTTTTACAGAATTGCTTTTTGTTTCAACTGTCTCCTTCCCATCTCTGTTTGTAGAGGAGAGGAGGAAAGGACTGGGGTCAAACCATTGTAATTTTGTATTCTGCTGTCTGTTCGGAGTGTGAAATATTCCTTTCTTTTGTTAAGATTCTGAGGAGTTGGTTTTTTTGTTTGTTTTGTTTTGTTTTTTTTCATAATAAGAAACAAATCCCACCTTCATCCCTTAAAAAGATAGATCTTTCAAAAAATGATGCAATCGATTTGACACTCACTGAATTTTATCTTCTTAAAATATATATGTTGTCATCCTTATTTTGATGATGAGAATAGAATGTGTTTTCTCTTCTTGTAATTATCTTCTACCAGCAACAGAAATGAATCTTTAAACTATCCAGAGATGTCAATGTTTACTTTTAGGCAATTTACATGCATAGTTAAATTTATGCAAAATAGTATTACTAACATGCTCAGGCCACAGTCCAGAGAGGGGGAAATGAGAAATAAGATTATTTAAGGAAAATTTATCTCCAGAATGTGATCATATAGCACATGCTTGAAAGAGAAGACGTTTCAATGGATTACCCAAGACAAGGGTGATTTGTTCCCAGAATCATACCAAATGACAATGTGGCAGGTAGAATAATGGCCCCCAAATATACCCATGTCCTAATCCCTGGAACCTGTGAATATGTTGACTTTGTAGATATAATTAAATAGGGTTTTTAGGTGAGATTTTTCTGGGTTATGTAGGTAAGCTCAGTAAAATCAGGGCTGCATATAAGTGAAAGGAGTCAGGAGAATCATTGTCAGACTGATACAGCATTAAGACTCAACTGGCCACATGGCTTTAAAGATGGAATTGGGGTCATGAGTCCAGGAATACAGGCATCCTCTACAAACTGGAAAAGGCAAGGTGACCAATTCTACCTACATTCTCCAGGATGAATGCAGCTCTCCTAATACTTTGATTTTTGATCCATGAGACTCATGTTAGATTTCTGACCTCCAGAGCTATAAAGTAATAACTGTGTTGTTTTAAGTCACCAAGTTTGTGGAAATATTTTATAGCAGTGATACAGAATACATAGTAGATAATTTGTTACTGACACCTTTATAAGAAAGTGATAAAGTTTCACTCATTCAATTACATTAAGAAAATATTTCAGAAAATACTGAATTGCTTACTATATACCAAGCATTTTCCTTTGACATTATTGATGCATCAGTGAATGATATATGATCATTTATTTATTCTCAACGTACTTATTTAATGCTTACTATTATATTTGCCAGGCACTGTTCAAGGGACACATGGTGGGGTCAGGCAGCTAATGCTCTTATATAGAAGAAAGCAGGTGAGAACAAGTAATCAGATCATTGCAAGTTGTGGTTAAGTGCTATAGAATAAGTGATAAAGATTAACTGGAGAAAAGCTCCCTCTTGTAAGCTGGACAGGGAATGCCTCTCTGAGAAAGAGGAGGTGACATCTAAGCTGAGACCTGAAGGCCAAGAAGGTGGAACTGAGGATGTTTAAGGAAAAGGATGGGCAACATCCTCGAGACAGACATCAGTTTAGCAAGTGTAAATAACTGACCTAGGCATGTGAACAGAGAGTGGTGGGAATGAAGAGAAGCTTGTGGAGAGAGAACATTCAGGGCTTCCTGGGCAATGATAAAGGATTTGGATTGCATTCTAAGGGAAATGGGAAGCCAATTAAGGCATTTCAGCATTGAACAGTATGCGGTAACAAAGGTTACAGTTTATTGGATGACCTTAAAATAATTAAAGAGCTTTTGTAGAATTATTCACATTTTGAACTGAAAGTGAATTTAGAGATCAAATAGCTTGATTCTCCTTTTTTCTTTTGTTTTTGAGTTCTCTTTATGATCTACCTCTTAGGATATTATTAATTTTTGAATTAATTAGAGGTCATATAGTTTTATTCTTCTTAATAGAAACTGGTGCCTACATTGGTTAATTCACTTGTCTGGAACAAAATCTGTCTTTTGTCTCTAGTACATATACTTTTTACTGTGCTACCCACCACCTCCACACCATTTCACTAATTTTCCTTTAGTATAGAGTGTCTCATTTCTTCTTCCTTTTCAGTGAAATCACTCACAAACCAAGATCTATTATGTAGATAATAAAGAAGTTCTTACAACTAGTGAAATTGGACTCAGGAATTGAAAAGAAAGACTTTATGTGAAATAGACCCTCTACTGTGCTCTTCTTTCTGATCTTATATTCGTGAATGACTTATTCCAGGTCATTCATATCGTTTTATGAAATACGTTATTTTTAGTAACAGCCTGCATAACCTTTTCATGTTTTTCTTTTTATTTGCCAAAGAGAGGAAAAGACAGCATTGAAAATTGGATGGTTGGCAGTTGCTAGGCACCAAGCAGACATTCAGGAAGTGGCAATGAAACACAAGGAGATTTAAAAATAAACAACCATTTTAATCTTTAACCACAATTCCAATGAAGCAGACTGTTATCTGATTACTCCAAACAGATAATATTTTTTTAGCTTGCTGTGTTTTATCAGTTGCATCTACCTACAGTTATTTTTCCTTCTAATATGTTTGTCAGGTTCATTAAAATTTACTTTTATACTTTTTAGGTTTAGTGGTTGGAGGGATGGACAGTTGTTTAGAAAGCTAAGTAAAATTGATGCTATTTAAATTTCAGTAGAATTGGCTTGCATATTTTCCTTAAGAGATCCTCATAATCTGAGTAGAGATTTATTCATTTTCTGATGCTTTTTTTTTGTTTTGTTTTGTTTTGTTTGGTTTTGGTTTGGTTTTCTTTGTGTGTGTGTGTGTGTGTGTGTGTGTGTGTGTGTGTGTGTGTTTTAATATATATTTTTAACTGATTTCAGAGAGGAAGGGAGAGGGAGAGAGAGAGAGACAGAAACATCAATGATGAGAGAAAATCATCAATCGGATACCTCCTGCATGTCCCCCTCCTGGGGACCGAGCCTACAACTGGGCATGTGCCCTTGACCAGAAGTGAACCCAGGACCCTTCAGTCTGCAGGCTGATGCTCTATCCACTGAGCCAAACTGGTTAGGGCCCTGTTTTGTTTTTTTCTCTATCTTCATGTTGGGAGGCACACCCTCCCCACTAAGTTGTGTGGGGTCTTTTAAGAAACCTCTGTTGCAAACAATGCAATTGTGTGTATTGAGTTCTGTATCATAAACTACAACAATAAATGAACTAGAACTAACTCTACTGAAAAGAACAATGACCTGATAACATGGTACTTTCGGATTTAGTGATACATGCCAATGACACAAGGCAGCATTCTGGTGGAAAGAAAACACATCTCCCAAAGCCAGAGTGCTTGGGTTTGAATCTTGCTTCTCCTTTTACTAGCTATAACCTTAGGCAAGTCACTTACCTTCGTTGTTCCCATTTCCCATCTTTAAGAAGCAAAATGACAGTAACTAGCTCATTGCTGCTAAGATGATTAAAAGAGATCATGTTTGTAAAGTTTTTAGAAAAATGTCTGTCATAATAAATATTATGTTATTTAATAAAGTACAATGCAGATATATATGTACATGGGAATGAACTCTCATTAGATCCTAGTATTCTGTTTACTTTTTCTCCCATATTCTTAAAGTACACCTAGAAAGAAGAACTATTTGTTTCCAAAAGTAAGACCTTATGAATAAAGAAATAAACACATCATTTCTATTTATAGCAAGTCACTATTTGTTTTGCAGTTTCCACATGCATGAATTTCAGTTACTGTGGCTTAATTAACACTAGTTCTTCAACAATATGGTTGGAATTTTAGTTACCATGGCATATTAACTGAGTAAGTGCATATAGTATACACTTCCTGCAAGCTCTTCAGTCAATAATCATGGTGTTAGTAACATATGCCCATCCTGAATCATGTCACTTCTTTTAAAATTAGTGGGTGATTGGTCACTGCATATCTGTAATTCAGCCTGTTGTTATGTTGCTTCTTTATTTCCCAGTGATAGAACCCATATGACATTTGACACAATGGATAATCAGCAGAAGAATTGGTCAACATCGATAAAAGTACCCTGGAGAGACAAGTGATAGGAAATTAAAAGGATATAAATGGAGTTGTAGAATAGCTGACTGAGGGAATGTTGACATGGGCCCAGTTGAGAGACTGTGGATATGTAGCCAGAGGAACTTAGTGCAAGTGAATTTATTTACATAAATTGGGCAAGAGGTTATATTAATAATAAAAAGGATAAAGCTGCTCTAGAGAATGTGACTTCACATTGAGAGAACTTTCAGATATAGTTAGATATTTTACAATATTGAAAACATGAAGGCTAAAATGTTTGAAGCTGATCAAAACTTAAAAAGCACCATGACAATGCCCTGAAGCAGGAAAGATACTTTGTTTGTATCTTAAGTTATACAATGACACAGAGAAGGCAAACTATTCTTGTTTGAAAGTACAAATAAACTGTTTAAATTATTCTTGTTTGAAAGTACAAAGAAATTGAATTCTCAATGGTTCTAATATTTTAAATCACAATGTACTAAGTAAATACTATTTTTACTCTTTTTAAAATTTGCATATATATTTATAAGATGTGATGAGAGAATTTTTAAAGCTTTAAGAAACATTTTCAAAGGCCATAGAGCGATTATGATTTTTCCCCATCACTTATGAAGATCACTGTGTGGTCTCAGCTTGCTTGGTCATTTATATGGCTCTGCACTGCTGTGCAAAGTGAGGATTACATGTACTATTTTGGAGTTAGTGCCAATTCAATAAGAGAGGTGAGAAAAATCACCTGAGCAAAAACCATTATGCTGTTTGGGCAAGAAGCTTAAAAACAATAAAGGTTTCATTAGAACATAGCAAGTTATTTTATCCTTGGGATGTTTTTTGACTCAATGTTTACTCATTAAATAGTGTCACAAAACTTTACTTACGTGAATTACTCATAAACAAAGATTCTCTAAATAGATCAAAATACCTGAAGTCTGCATTCTCATTTCCTGGCCCTGTATTTTTCCCAGGGAAGGAGTGAAAGGAGTCTTTTCTTTTACCGTCAGCAGTTCAGGAGAGCGTGTCATTGGACATAAATTATACGGTCGATATAGAACTTGAATTGTGTAAGATCCCACACTAAAGGGCACTGAATGTCAATGTTCATCTGAAATAACAGAGAGAGCATTATAGTCATTTTATCTAACTTAAGAAAGAACACAAACTTTAAGGTTTCTAGGCAGACATCAATATCATTTTGACATTTGTAGATTTCTAATGTTTTTAGGTTAAAAATAGGCCTAAATGTTTTGGTCATTCATTTGCTATCAATGCATACCATTTAAATATAATAGAATCCAATTGAAAATTCTATCATTCAGAATTCCTGCACATTTTAAGGATTTCTCATACACCAGCATTCTTAAGGATATTCCCTCTTGATTCCCTTAATACTAACTCTACCCTTATCAAACTGAGCTCCAACCAAAGAGAGACATCCTCCACATTTCTCGTAACGCAGCCTCTGTTTATGTATCCTCTGCTAAGAGAGAAGGGGGATATATAAGAAGATCTTCATGATCATCACTCTTCAAGCTGTCAGCAACATTTAGAAGAATCAGAAAAGTTGATAGTCTGAGGCTTCACAGTCTGGTTATTGACCACCATTGCTTCAGATTCTCCTTTCCTAGATTTTTTTTTTTCCCCTATGCGAAGCTTTACAAAATTTGTTCCAGCCACTCTGGCTTCATACTACTTGAATTTTTAGAAGTCATTTAAAAATTCCCAGAGTATTGTACATTCTAAAACATATAAAAATGCATAGGAAAAAATATGATTGCAAATAGTTCTCAATCATAACTCTTCTATTTCTAACCAGAGAAAGAAATGCAATGAAATATATTTTACCATCAATTTAATAGGCAAAGCTCAAGAAGTAGACAGTATGTCTTGTTAGTGGTGATGTAGGAAAACAATTTCCTTTAATTTTTTGCTTCTGGGAGTATAATTTGATGTATACATGAATATAAGAGTATAAACCTCGTTGTTGTGAAAGGTATTCCAACAGTTCAGCAAGATGACTTGTTTGTGTCAAGAAGACAAGGCAAGAAAGTAGCAGGTGACATCAGAGTAGTCAGTATCAGGAGCAGGAGAAAGCATGGCGACCTGAGCAGAATGCCCACAGCCATGGCAGGATCACAGAAGGCTTGGGGATAAGCAGGGACTGTGACACTACGAACAGGAGCATTGGAGGAGAGAAAGGACATGAAAGGAGGGATGGCCCTGACAGGGGAGCACCATTGCCCACACAAATCCAGAAAGTTTGGGGCTGATGGAAAACAGAGTATGGCCTTCTGAAATTCTGCTGGAGGAGACTGAGTTAGAAAAATGTATTTTTAAACAATAATTTGGGAATTCTTTAACTTTCATTTAATGCTGAAGAAGTAGCAATTTATTGGGAAAATATAGGTAGACAAAATTACATTAAAACCTATTCACACTTTAAAAATAACCTAGCTCCTGCTTTACCTCTGTCTTCTCTAGCAGCAATAATAATTTTCACATTAGGAAAAGTTGAGTCATTGTGGTTATGAAAAATATCAAATGACAATATAGGTAAAGAGATGATTACAGCATATTTATCACATGATGAAGAAATTGCTGATGTGATTATGGAGCCTTTATGAATTATAAAAGTTATGAAAAGTAGAGACAGTTCCTCTTTTCTTTTTTAAGTTTTTTAACAGGAAAAAAGTCTATTCCAGGGTCATATATGTGACTTAAATGCTTAATACACTTTCAAAGAGGATTATGAGGATTTTTTTTTAGATGAAAAAGATCTAACAGATTCATTAAGAATATGTAATGGGATTTAATACAATTGAGTATAGTATATTTGTGAAAGTTTCTAATTTTTTTCATAAATGAGATAGTGAAATGTGACTTTAATCATAATAATAGAGTGACTGTTCTCAAACTAAGTATATGGCCCTGTGCTTTTCAAACTTTTTATCCATAACTTGAATTAAAACAAAGTCAGCTAACTTATTCAATTTTTGAATGATACATTGATCATTATAAGCTGATGAACAAAAACAGATCCAGAGACAGAGAAGCGTCAATCAGACCATCAAACCTCAGAGGGAAGAATGGGGAGGGTGGGGATAACTAAGGAGGACAGATCAACCAAAGGACTTGTATGCATGCATTAAGCCTAATCAATGGACACAGACACGGGGGGGGGGGGTGTGTGTGAGGGCATGAGGGGAGGGGAGCAATGGGGCAATTAGAACACATATGTAATATCTTAATCAATAAAAAACATTATAAAATAATAAAGAAAATAGGATTCTCATTCTCAATCCAAATGATGGATTAAAAATAATAAGATGCGATGCAACAGAAATAAATATAAGTGATGATATATATGTTTAAAGCAACACTGCAAAGTACAAATTTTTGGAATTCTGTAATTAAAATAAATGTAAGACTTTTGTTGCCAGTGCAAATTGCAGTGGATGTGGATGATAAAAAGAAGTATGAAGTTTTGTTTCGCATACATGATAGTGCCACAATGAGGAAAGTAAAAACTCAATGTTCTCTGAAGAGAGTAGACAATATCAAAATATTGGATTCATATTTTTTTCAGATTCTACCAATACATGGTACATTAGGGCATAATTACTGAAAAATGGCCAGAATCAAAACAATTAACCTGAAAAATAGAAAATTGTGGTAATACTCAGTACCTGCACTTAAATATTTGAGAGATGGTCACAAGGAAGAATTATTAGATTTGTTCTCTAGACTTTCAATTGCAAAAGTTATAACATGGTGGTTAGTTGATTGCTAGGACCTGAAGTGATTAGAGATGAGGCTGGATGATAGAGTCCAAAACATCAACAGGTGAGGCATGTTAAGGAGGTTAGATGATGAGAAATCACAGAGGGCTTCAAGCAGTGGAAAAACATGAGCAAGTTTTTCTATTTTTGGAGATCTCTTGGGCGGCACTGGTCAAGCAGATGCTGCCATCCAAAGAATATGTTGTAAAGAGTATGCTCCCAGTGAGTGGGGTCCAGAGAGAGTAACTTTCAAGACTTGTGAATTTTAATTACAAATGTACAACTTTGAAGAATATCAAAACACTTATTAATTGCCTTTCCATAATTATCTTGTGGCCACAGTTGCTCTTATAATGAACAGAAAGGCAAGGCTTATATTTCCCTGAGAAAATTTCAAAATTCAATTCTAGAAATAGCTCACAGAAATACAGTGAATGAGAAAAAGGAGCACTGTTATAAATTTTAAAATGGAATCTAATTAGCAAAGAAAACTAAGCATAAAACAGTTCAGAATTGGCTTTCTGGAGACAAGCTTGAGTTTCTGAAGCACTAGAAAATAAGGTTACTCATACGTAGAAAAATTGGAATTGAGATATTGTTACACCATCACTGTAGAATCAGAAAGAACATAATCCCTCAAATTGCCATGAGTACTACCAATATAGTATATTTATATTTTCCTTTCAGGTAGATAGCAATTAAAATTTAAGAGATGGTGGATTTGAATATCCAAGATTATGTCTTGGCAGAGGATTTGTCTGTTATCTCCTATGAGGAAGACTTAATAGTAGAGACTAAAAGACTTGTTTGTTAAGTAGGTTCTATACCTCATTTCTCAAGAATCACATCCCTTGTTGTCTTGATTAAAAAACCTCGTGTGTTTTTTTTTATTAACTTTGTTAGTGATATCAGTGAGTACATGTGTGTGATCATTCCAAGAATTCATTTTGTAGCAAGAACCGGAATTACCCAATATTTTTATGCCCTATTTAACTAACAAATAAAGATAGAAAGGGATGGTAGAATGAGGACAAAATTAACATTGAATAAAGTCATAGTAAAGCATAGGTTCTCTGGAATTGGTCTGAGTGTAGACAAATCTTTATTCTGCTGTTTACAAAGCTATGTGACTAGGTATGAATTAAACTTTGTGACTTTTTCTATTAAGTCAGCTATTAAGAACTTCACAGGATTGTTAAACAGTTAAGAAAAACTTGAAATAATAAGTCTTACAGGTGTGCCTAGTCAAGTGGTGTAAGCTATTAGTCCTGGCTCTGGTTAAACTATCTATTATGGAAATAAAGATTATTAATTTCTTTAGAGTTAGTTTCTTCATCTCTAAAATGAAAGTGTTAAACTAGATATTGGCAAATGAGTTCTTTAATTAATATGATCATTATTTCTTTTTATTATATTCATTTATCAGTTTTATATTGATTGTCTATTATGCACAAGGAATTATGCTTTGGATTAATGGGTTATATGAATATGATACTGACCTTCAAAAGTTTACAAAATATAAAGGAGATAAGACATAAAGATGTAACCTCAATGCAGGCTTCACAGGACAACTTGATTACACCCCATACTGTATATAAGGTTCAGAGAGAGCAAAAGAGTGGAAAATAAGAGAATAGAGAGAGCAAAGTCATGAAGGTGGGAGAGGATAATAGTATTTAGGAATGAGGCATACACCTATTTAATGTGATTAAGGGTTTCAAGTTGTGCTCCATTGTAGTGCTTGTTGAATGCCTGCCTGAGAAGCATAGATTATTCTGCAAGCAGAAAGAAGCTGTTGAAGAGGGTGCAGGCTGGGCTGAGAAACACCCCTACATATACCCTGTGCACAAATTCCATGCACTGAGCCTCTAGTATTTATACAATCCCATTCCCCACAATATACTAGTATACTAGTATACACATACTATGTGTTATGATTGAAGGAACACTGTCTTAGGATTTAGATGATTAATGAGCATATCTGGATCCCACCACTTCTAATTAGTAGTAAAAACATGAACTTAGAGCTGCAGTGTTTCTATTGTAGATAAAGTAGAAAAACCTGCTTGCTAAATTCACAGGATGTGGAGACCAATGGGTTTAGAAAAATATCCTTTCACAAATTATAAAGTGCCATGAAAACAGGAGGTATTCTACCAATAGAATGGAGTTTTTCCAGGGGGGCGACAGCTCTTATCTTGGGGTCTGCCACACAATAAAAGTTCACTAGCTTTGTGCAATATGAATTCTTAATTAGAGGATGTTTGCAACAGGCCAGGAAAATACTCAAAACTAGAGGTTCAGTGCATGAAATTAATGCACTCTAAAAGGGGAGTCCTTTAGCCCAGCCTGCGTGGGGAGCGGGCCTAAACCATCAGTCAGACATCCTTAGTGCTGCCACTGAGGCCAGAGAGGCTCCTGCCACCCAACTATGCTCACCAGCTGTGAGCCTGGCCTCTGGCTGAGCAGCGCTCCCTCTGTGGGAGCGCACTGACCACCAGAGGACAGCTCCTGTGTTGAGCATCTGCCCCTGGTGGTCAGTGCACGTATAGTAACCGTTTGTTCCACCTTTTGGTCAATTTGCATATTAGCTTTTTATTATAAAGGATGTATAAGATTTTATGTGAACAGTAACTGAGATGTTAAGATTTTACGCATAATCTGTTTCCAGAGTGTTTGAAAAGAGTTGTTTTCAAGAGTGGGCAATGTTTTAAGGGAAGCTTTTGCTTATAATATAGTAATTTCCTGAAATCATACCTGTCCTTGTCCCCTTGTGGCAGGCTGTGGATCTCATCCACCTCAAAGCATTGCAATACCTAAGAGAAAGCAAGGCTCAGCATGTGCTTGCAGAATAAATCAATAAAGAGGTGAGTGAATATTTTCTATATTCATCCAAATCTATAAAATCTTGAAGTATTCAAACCAACCCTTCATCTCCTAACTATTAATTTTGTAAGGAATTTTGTTTTGTTTTGATTCCTATTTACAGAAGCCTAGTAGAGAAACAGAAAGTATTTTTGTAGAGTTATTGCCATTAAAATTATTTCATATCAACTATGATGTTAAATTCACAATGTTAATTGCTGCTTTTTCCACAGCAGTTTGTTTAGTGTTACAAAATCACAATGTACCAAATTCTTGTCTGCCTAAGTCCCCTGATAACCTCCCCAGAGAAACACAAAGGCTTAGATGCTACCTCAGAGACATATGTACTTGAACCTTGGTAAATTGAGGAGAGAAAAATGCATTAGTCAAATTTTATGTTGAGAGCAAAACAATGAAACTATGGATGATGTCAAATACATCTGATTTAATCAGCATTGATTATTTCAAATTCAGTAGATAAATCCATCTTCCTAAAATCAACTGAAAATCTAGTAAATGCACAATATATGTAAGTGAGTTATTTCCCTTTATAAATGTACTTGAACCTAGCTTCATGTTAAAAATTGTTGGAGAGAGCTTCGTGCTTCTTACTTAAAATAATTTTCATGCACAAATACTTAAGACAAAATTTTAAAATGTCATTTCAGACCCACAACATGGCAAAAATTGAAGTAATATTTATCTTCTCAGACAGGTAAGCTCTTATTAGTAAAATTCCACTCCTTATGATATTCTTCTTTAGCTTAGAAATTACAGTCTGCAATAGCATACATATTTTTAATCTTAATGCTTAGAAAATATGATTAGATTTTTGGCTGCTGTCTTTAGAATCTTCCCTGAGGCTTCCTCTGGGTGCCATGTCTTTTTTTCCATTTTCAAAGAACCTTACCAGGCAATTCTAGGATTTTCCTGTCTCTGTCACTAAACTTTCTACCCTCAAGTACAAATAGCTTTTATGCAATCAAGATTCCAAAATCTCTATTTGTGCCAGTCCCATGCTCAAAAGCATTTATTGACTCTACAGCCATTTGTGGAATAAAATCCAAACACCCTCACTTAGAACTGCAGTTGCTTCATGATTGTGACATTATTTATGTTTTAAAGCCCAGCCCTAAAAGTCTCTGAAGTGAACCTGGTGATGTCATCTGATTGTATTCCCTGTCCCATGCACATCCGCTTCTTTGCATCATGTCATTTTATGTTAGTTCTCCAAATTAGAATGATCCTTCCCCCTCTTACTGAACTTCTTTAAAGATAAGTTTAACACACAGGTTCCTGTAGTTTTGTTTCTAACCATAGCATCCAGAAGAGATCTTTGTCCATAAGGACCTTCCATAAGTCTTTGTTAAATTTATTCTGTAAGATCCTGTAATGCCATTGTTGAGCAGTGTTCCCTACTCCTCTGTTTTCTTAAAGAATGTGTGTGTGCTTTGGATTATTTCTTCTTTATTAAACATTTGATAAAATTTTGTGAAGCCATTTGGACCTGCAGTTCTTGTTTTGTTATTGTGGTAAGATTTTAAATTAAGGATACAATTTCTGCAATAGATTAGGGTTTTCTGGATTTTCTCTTTTCTTGTACTGGCTTTGGCAATTTGTGTTTTTCAAGGAATTTGCCCAATTCCATCTAAAGTATCAAACTTATTGGTATAAATCTCTTTTCTAAGTGTGTTTCTCTTAATAGTCTATTTTTCTGCTTTTAAATTCACTGATCTTTTTTTCTGTACCATCTAATTGGCTTTTAAGTGCATCCAGTAAATTTTTTATTTCAGATATTGCATTTTCAACTCCAGAAATTCTATTTGTGTGTTTTTTTATAGGTTCAATTTCTCTTCTCATCTTGTAAATGATTTTCTTTAAATCTTTGATTATATTTATAATAGCTGTTAAAAATCTTGTCTGTTGATTCCACTATCTCAGTAAATTTTGGGCCTATTTCTATTGATTTCTTTTTCTTATGGTTATGGGTCATATTTTCCTGCTTATTTGCATGTATATTAATTTTTATTAGATACTGTATAATTTGAATGTTTATGGTTGACACTGTATGTTATTATCTTTTTAAAATATTGAGTAAGTTTTGGATAGAAAGCTACTTAGGGAATCAGCTTGATCTTTTGAGTGTTGGTTTTTAAGCTTAGGTAAGGCTGATCTAGAGTATCTTCTGCTCTTCAGCTAAGTTGGCCTTCTCCTAGGCCATGGCCTTTCTCTGCTCTCTACTGAATATTCAGAGTGTTCATTAAAGTCTCTTAACTCTGGCTGGTTGGAATTTGAACCTAGCCCAGGTCTGTGCAAGCGCTAATGGTTGTTAAATTTATAGCTCCCTGGTGGTTAGTTTGTGAAGTGTCCCTAGGCATCAGCAACTTTGTATTACACCAAATTTTTAAAGGATAGTTCTGTTCAAGTTTCTAGAACTCTGATCACTTCACTCCCTTCTCTTCCTTACTCTGTTTTGTTATTCCAAATACTTCAACCTCTCCAAACTTTGATTAGTGCTTTCTTTCTTTTCTTTTCTTTTTTTAAAAAAAAATATTTTAATGATTTTTTACAGAGAGGAAGAGAAAGGGTTAGAGAGTCAGAAACATTAATGAGAAAGAATCATGGATCAGCTGCCTCCTGCACACCCCCACTGGGGATGTGCCCGCAACCAAGGTACATGCCCTTGACCAGAATCAAACCTGGGACCTTTCAGTCCTCAAGCCCACGCTCTATCCACTGAGCCAAACCGGTTTCGGCGAGATCTCTGTGCTTTCTAAGGACTCCTTCTCCTGCCTCTGCCTCTGCCTCTGCCAGAAAGACTGGATCATCACAGGGATCATTTTATATATGTTAAAAACATATATACAATATATAGTATATTTTAGCTTCTAGTTGTGTACAGTAAGAAGACTAATCCAGTATCAGTTGCTTCATAACAACCAAAGCTGAAGCTTCATATTCTCCAAATACCATTATTTTAATCAAATTTTTAAAGCAGTTTTCTTCTAGAAATGTAATTTCTAAACCAATATTTATATTAGCATATGCAAATACTTCTTTGTTTTTAAATGAACGTAGTCTTTTGAATAAGTTATTTCTGTGTAATTTTAGAATTGATGAGTTGATCCGTTGATAAGATTGGTGCATATTAAATTTTACTGGTCATAGCCTCTGCAATTCACCATACTAATTTGCTCTGGCAAAGTTTACCAGTGACATAATTACGGGCAAAGACAATGTTATCATTTAGTCCTCATCTTATTTAATTTTGAAATTATTTATTGCCTTCTCCTTCTGAATCATGACTCTCTTGGTGGTCCTCCTTCCTATTTAAAATTTCTTCTTTGGTAATTTTTCTTCTTCTAATGATGGCTTAACTGTTTGTGTTCTCCAGGGCTCTGATACTGGGGTTTGTTTTTTCTTCAAATAGGCTCTTTCAGAGCAAGCTCATTAATCTCTGGGTTTCCATAATCACCCATGTTGATGATTCCCAAATCTGATGAATTGTTTTATCTATCTCAGGCCTCTCTTTCCTGAGCTTGAGACTTATATGTCACAACTGTCTGTCACTGAGATGTGTCTCATATACTTCACAACATGTTCAAAATTGGCCTCATCATCTTTTACAAGCCCACCTTTACCTCTCCCTTCCTCACTTTATCAAGCTGTTCAAGCCAAAAAGCTCAGCGTCACCCTAAATTTGTCTTTCTTTTGACACTGATGTCTAATCATCACTACATTCTATATATATCTTTTTAAATATCCACTTTTCTAGTCTTAATTAAGGCCCTTCTCATCTCTCACCTTGACTGTAATAATGGCATCCTAATAAGTATTATCTGTAGTTTCATACCCTCTCATGATACCTTTCATTGCTGCCATTGGGAATATCAAAGACAAATAAGAATATCTAAGGAATATGTGATACGTACCTGCTCAAAATGAATCAGTTTTTCCTCTACCTATGGTAAAGGGACAAAATCCAGTTTCCAGTGTAGGACACAAAGCCATCTAAATTCAGTCTCCCATTTATGCCATTTATGACCCCCTTCCTATGCTACAGAGAAATCAAAATAATCACCATAAATGGCAGGTGGTTTCATCTCTCCATTCATGGGGCAACTGTATGCCTGAAATATTCCTAACATTTCTTTACTTTTCTTCTTTTTGCCCTGCTCCCATCCCCTATATATTCATAGTGCTGGTACACAGTGGGTATGTCAGGTGAACAAACGAGATAATAAATGCTACAATAGAATTACCATGAACATTCAGAATAGGCATTGAAAGAAAGCTAAAGCATTTGCCTTTATTTCTCTTTTAACATATTTTTATTGATTGCAGAGAGGGAGGGAGAGGGAGAGAAAGAAACATTGTTAGTTCTCCAAATTAGAATGAGTGAGAATCACTGATTGGCTGCCTCCTGCACACCCATGCTGAGAATCACACCCTTGACCAGAATAGAACTCAGAACACTTTAGTCCGCAGGCCAATGCTCTCTCCACTGAGCCAAACCAGTGAGGGCTAAAGCATTTGCTTTTATGTTTACTAATATATGAACACAAATATCCTAACATTCTTAAATTCTGTTAGAATTTTAATAGTGTTCCACTTGCTTAGGTCTCAATTTTACCCAATAACAAACTTAGAAGGAATATTTATTTAGAAAGAGTATTTTTCACTTACTATAAAATATCATTCTGTTTTATTTCGTTGGTTTTAGAGCAGGGTAGGCAATGGAATGAGAATCCTGTATAATATATTACATCACCACTTCTAATAAACACTTTGCCATCTCTGGCTTATTTACAGTTCCTAGGATCATTCTGGAACATTTACTTTCCATTATTTTGGAAGTAGAGAAATGCAAAATCTGCACTGATGGTAGAAGTGCTTGCTATACAGTAACCAAATTGGTATTATATAACTTTATTTAAAAAATTGTCAGAGAATTTTAGCAGAGGAAATGAAAGAATATATCAAACATAAAACCTTTCTTTCCCCCATGTTTCTCTTTTCTTCATTTATTTATAGCCATACTATTCACTTTCTCAGAAACGCTTTTAGAATAAATATCTGGCACTCCTAGACATGAAGCTTAAGACCTTAATTTTGGAAGCTGTAACATATGCTAGAAAAAAAAAATCTGGTTTAAATAACCAAATAATTTTTTAATTAAAGTTTTCCCTCCTACTGAGCCAGAGATTAAACATAAAATAAAATCTAAAAGGGGGAAATATATAAAGATGAATTAGGGGATCAACAATATAAAGGAATATTAGTATTATCAGAGAGCCAGTAGATGAAAACTACCTACAAATGGACAGATCAATTGTTCGGTCAGTTCTTGCTAGGGGCATATCAGCTATTCAAAAATCAAACGTAAAGAAAAATGTATTCTCGGGGTCAGTTTCAGCCATCACTGATGTGCCCTCAGCACACTGTTAATTATATTTAAAGCTGGTTCTATAAATACAGAGAAAGACAGAGAATAAGGGTGAGAGAGAAAGAGAAACAGGAGAACACTCACCTCCTGTTAGTTATGTAAGAAATATATTTGACTGAGCATTTGGTTCCAGTCTGCAGTCATGTGAAGGAATGAAAAAGAAATTAAGAGATTCTGGCATGAAGTTCATTCCATCACATTAGTGGAACTATAAATTAAATATAAAATGATGATTGTTGCTAAGCTATGACACTCAATATGAGCTTCAGGAAGGAAATGATAAAACTGTCAGATGGCCTTTTAGGGCAAATTCCGTGAACTTGAAAAGGAAGAGGAGAGAAAGCACAGAGTGCCAGTCGCCTTGCTTTTAAACCGTGTTGATTTTTCAGAGGCAATAACAGCAGGGCGCTTTCTAAAGTGAACCAAAAGACAACTTCTTATGGCGGACTGCTTACTCCTTGATGAGCCATAAAAATCTATCTTAGAAATGAATAAAAGTCATCATACTAAATTAGATTCTCTGCAGCAGTATTTTGTTTCTCAGACAGACTTTTTAAAAAAAATTTTTTTTAACCAATTACCAGATTTTTCTAAGTGGAAGAATATTTAAAAAATAAACCTCTAATTTTTTTAAAAAAAATCTTACTTCAAGCAAAGGAAAATGAAAAAAATATAATAATACAAAAGCAAGACTCTAAACTTGACAATAGTCACTTTGCAAGAACATGTCTCACACCTGCATGACCCTCTCCTTGCTTTCCTTTCAACCTGGACTCACTGTTAAATCTCAGTGGGATATAACCTCTAGTATAAAGAATAACTCTCACATGAACTTTTAATTGCATACCCAATACATTTTCATACTGATTGTGATGGTTGCAAATCTTCTTTTAGAAGGGAATGAGAGAGAAAAAAAAGAAAAAAGAAAAAAAAAAAACATGAGGAGGAGGCTACAAAACTAGCAGAATATGATACAGTCCTTGAGCCATATGAACATTTGTAACTGTGGTTAATTGGGAGATCAAAGACTATTATAACTTCGTAATAATAGAAGTAATTCTCATTAGCCCATGTACTAAGCACCTGAACTGCATGCTTTACATACATTATATCCTTTAATATAGGTAGGTATTGTTATGGATGCTTAACAGATAGAGTAACAGGTTCAGAGAAGCAACATGGCCAAGGGATCTTGTTCAATAAATTGTGTAACTAGGATTCAAGTTCAGCATATTCAAGCCTTGAATTTTTGCCTTTATACTACACTAGAAGCTTGGCGCATAAAATTCATGCAGGGGTCGGGGGGGGTGTGTGTGTCTAAGCCCAACCTGTACCCTCTCAGGATCTGGAACTGCTGGCTCCTAACCACTTGCCTGTCAGCCTAATTCCCCCTAACGGCCTCTGGCTGCCTGATCACTCCTAACCACTCACCTGCCTGCCTGATCGCCCTTACTGTTGCCCTGCCTTCCTGATTGCCCCTAACCTCTGGCTTGCCTGCCTGATTATCCCTAACTGCCTCTGCCTGCCTGTCTGAGCACCCCTAACCACTCACCTGCCTGCCTGATTGCCCCTAACCAGTTCTGCTTCTGCCCCCGCCTGCCATGGTGCTGCCTCTGCCTTGACCCCCACCACTGCAGCTTCATCTGGAAGGTTGTCTGGAATGATGTCCATAAGGTCATTTGGCTGTCTGGTCTAATTAGCATATTATTATTATGTATTGCCTTATCTCTGAATCTTGTAGAATATGTATAATGAACAAGAGTCTTATTTTACATGAGCTTAAATATGGCTATAAAATAAAAGATAAAAATGTGAGGTCTAATAAGAAAACTAAAATTTTATATTAATATATTATTTTACAGTTTCTGAAGCACTTTTACAAAATTAATATTTTATGTTAATATATTCTTTTACAGTTACTGAAACATTTTCACAATCCTTATATCACTTGATCTTTATAACATTCCAATAATATGGGCAAAGTCATTATTTTTTTCTACTTTACAGTTGAAGTAAGTGGAACACAGAGAGATTAAATGATTTATCAGTGGTTCCAAAACCAAATTGAGATTTGGATGCAGGCCTTGAGATTCCCAGTCCCAGGTATCTTCCCCTTCTTCTGGTGTCCTGGGTGGGTTAGCACCAGCTACCAGTACAGATTCATACAGAGATTAGACAGATTCATACAGAGATTAGAGTTTTATTGTGAATTCCCTAAAATGACACTGCTAAAGTATTTGGAGTCTACATGGCCCATTTTAGTATGTTTTATTCTTGTGCTCAATACTGTTTACCCCACCCAATTTTCTTTAAATCTCAAATTTCAGCCTAAATAACGACATAGGTTGTAGTGAATTAAACTATTAGTAATAATTGTTACAATTGATGCCATCTGGAAGTGGCACCTGAGAGGCAGAGAAGCATTATCTTCAATAAATATAGAATCACTGAAAAACAAACCAACAGTATCTCAGATATTTCTCAGTATCTTCAGTATCATTTAGTACATCCTTAAGGTGAAATGGATTTTCCAACATAAGCAAATGGCTATCTCAACAACAGGGTATATTTTACTTTAGCTGGTAAAACCCAACTGCTTGGCACATTGTAGACTGCAGCAAATCGATATTGAAATGGATTTAAAAATAGGTGATAAAATAGCCAGATCCATTGAAATCACTTCCTATACCATCCTTAGGAGTTTTGCTATTTTTAATAAAGTTATTTACTCTATTTTAATCTTATCAGAAGTCAGTATGTTAGTGAAGCTGTGTACGTGTATGTGCAGAATATGCCAGTGAAGCAAATAAAAGATGCAAATCATTCAAGTTATTGTGAGAAATTGTGTGTAATATAAATAAATTACCAAAACATATGACAACCTGAATAACTTGAGAACAGATTATCTAGAAATTCCTTTACTTTAAGTAAATAGGATAATGCAGGAGCATGGAGATTTACATAGTGATGTCACAACATGGTGTGTTTTTTCTGACCAAGTGCTTCTAAGGATTAAGACATATTCTACCAAAATTCTTGGCCAACAGCAGTGAAGCAGACTGGGGAGGGGATAAAAACGAGGGATGTGCTGCACACGCGATTCTGATGTGCAACTCTTCCCCAACTCCTCTCACTGAGAATTTGCCTATATTTTATAGTATTCAAAATTATAGACATACTCATGGAAAGTCTTGCTTCATTATGTTCTGGTCTATGCTACCTCTTACAATTGTATAACAAATATATTAGTTAATGGCCATGCATTTTGAAATATGTGCGTTCTTGAGGAAGTAACAGGACCTTTCTATTTCTCAGTTCCTAGTAAAATTGGCACCGTTTTGCATCTCATGTGGTTCTTAAAAACATTCAGTGCGAAACAGACAGAGCTCCTGGTATGATAACTGACATACAGTACTTGCTCAATAAAATGCTCAATGAAGTCCTTGCTCTGTCCCTCATCTCTGGCAATTGCCCATATTTTAGTAACCCTTATTCAGTAGGCAGTTCAGTTGTTACATTTCTACAGTTTCCTTACTTTTTAAAACCTGGACTGGGGCTGGGCACTCCTGAATAGAGCCAAGCCACAGCTTCTGTACTCTAAAGGGTAGAAGAACCTTCCAGAGAATAGTACAGACACTGGAGCTGGCACAGAGGGTCACAGGTGGCCAGGGTGAAAGGTCAGATCAGAGGCCAGCTCTCTCAGGCCAAGGCCACTCTGCTTGCTCTGCACTCTCTTATTGCTATCTTTCCCATATTTTGCTCATATTTGCCATTATTACCTTTTTTTCTTCACTCATGTACTCTCTTAAAATAAGCAGGCTCTCAATCCAAGACCTTTTCCTTCTGTTATTTTTTTGGATTTGAGAGACATGCTATTATATTTTGACAATTTCTGTTCATCAGACACTTGGGATATGGGCACATGCTTGTGAAGGACCAAATTAGCCTTTCCTTTAGTGGGCAAGAGCAGAGAATTTATTTCCCTTGCTAACCTAGCCTTCTGTTAGAAGGAAATATATGTCAGGATCAGCTTTTCAGAATTCTGTTTAATATCCTTGTCCTGAGTCAAATACTTTTTAAATGGAACTTATTTCCGGTTCTTCCCTGGAGCTTATATCTACTCCTTAAACTTCAAACAATGGGTCCTTTGAAAATTGCTCCTTTTGTATCAACTTGGATTTTCCTTTAACCTCAGAATTTGGCTTTTGTGCTTGTTGATCCAAATGATCTATTTTGTCTTTTTCTTCCCTGAAAGAAGTGGCAGGGCCTGATGGATGTCCAAGTGAAGTCACAAGGGAAGGAAATATTGATTCCATTTCACTCCTTGGCTGTCGGGATGTGGGGAAGTCACTGACTTGTTCTAGCCTTGTTGTCCTTGTCTGTTTAATAAGGATAACAATTTTCATATAAATTCCTCCTTTGGAGCCTCTGGCTTGGACACTTCCACTGGAGTCTAAATGCAAGGGCCATGCTGTCTGGGACCCTGGAAACTCCTCCTGTGAGTGGTATTTGAAACCCTGCAGGTTCATGGCCATCAGCCTTCAGATACTGCCCACGGTACCACCTGATGACAGCCCCAGGGACTCGAAGGGATGGTGGGGCTGTGTCTGTCCTCCTGACTCATCCTTCAGTGTGGGCCCCAGGGCTCACCTGAGCAGGGTTGTATGCACTAAAGGTGAATGGCTGGTTGTTGGCTCCGGATCACTTCAAAAGATAAAGTAAGAATCTAGTTGTTTGGATGATATTAAGATTTGGCATTCCAGAGAAGAGAAGAGAAGATTCTAATTTCTAGCAGTTTTATTGTAAAATGGTAATAAGCATCTCAAGATTATAATAGGTGATTAAGGAAACCACCAGGTATAAGCAATTTATAAATACTGAAAACTCTTACAGCCAACCTCTAGTTCTCTGTATTTCAAAAGGACCTCTTTCTCAGGACTTTGATATGAATCTTGCTCCCCTGTGATGCAAAAAGAAATCCTCATTGTTATTCTGCCTGGTAAGGAATTTCTTTTCCCTTTTCTGTGTTCATCACCATATCACATTTAAAATCAGCTTAGCAGAGCGATCATGACCTTCTCAATGAAACCCAACATCTTCCTTCTTACCGACGGGATGTTGTGGCTTTTGGCCCAACACCCAAATTACCCAAGGTGATTTATTTATTAATTTTGCCATCTTAAAACAGACTCTCCCAAACCCACCTGGCTGACAAGTTCCCAGATAAGAATAGGCTTGTTTCAGAATAGACACAACTTCATGCGGAAACCGGTTTGGCTCAGTGGTAGAGCGTCGGTCTGCGGACTGAAAGGTCCCAGATTCGATTCCGGTCAGGGGCATGTACATCGGTTGCGGGCACATCCCCGGTAGGGGGTGTGCAATAGGCAGCTGGTCGGTGTTTCTCTCTCATCGATGTTTCTAGCTCTCTATCTCTCTCCCTTCCTTTCTGTAAAAAAATCAATAAAAAATATATTTAAAAAGAATAGACACAACTTCAAATCTAAGCTGAATTTGTTTAGGGAACTTTGATTGGTTTCTCCTATAAGATCAGTCCCTTTACAGTAAATTCTAAGTCTGTGGTCAGAAAATATGTGAGACTCAATCAGAGAGAAGAGAACCTTAATAAAACAGGAGCTAGCAGCCTTGGCATTGCACTCCACCGTGCAGGGAACGCAGACACGAATAAATTGCTTTTGGAACTGTCTTTCTGGGAATATCTGTATGTTGCAGAAGGCTTGTTCTTTCTGCAGAATCATCAGCGCTTTCCTGTGAGGCAGCTATCGAAGCAGGACCTGCTGTGCTCTTGTGTTTTAATCACTTGTGCAGCAACACAGAGTAATATTATTGTATCACCCAGCCAGCTGACAAGAAGAGATTAAACATTATTTCTATACAATACATTAAAACTCCCAATGAGTCCATGGGGCGAGGGTGACCTCCAGTGAACCTTTGCTGTGTGACTCAGAAGTCAGACGTGGCCAGGTTGTGGCCAAGATGGATTTAGAGAAAAGGCAAATTGCGACTTTTCTGGCTCACTGGATTCAGCTCAGGCCACTGACCCAGAGCTATTCCACACAAAGAGAAAAGCTACCCGAGTCTCTTAAAACAAGGTTACTGAAAGGGCTGAAAGGACATTTATTTTCAATGAAAAGAATTATTGCTCAGAGTGATTTAAAATCCTAATGGTCACCACGGGCCTCTCCTGCACACCCCATCTCTTGTTGATCCCTTGCTGTGTGCATCCGAACAGAAGGGGGAACCCACAGCTACAGGGCCACCTTGAAATCTTTTGTCCTTTGTTCCTTCCAAGTGGCAGACCGGTATTTTTGTCTTTTTGTCATTTCAGTTCAAGTCTGCCAATTCACATTAGCATATTATCCGCCTGGTTACCAAGAAAATGTGCCTGAAGAAAAAAAAAAAATCAGAGAGTGTTCCTGGTCATTAGGCTGGTATCATGAGCATGAATCGGCAGTTTTGAGCTGCACAGCTGGGGAGGAAAGAGGCCTGCAGCCCCACAGAGCAGGCAGGAGAACGTCACTGCCTGGCTGGGTGCGCTTTGCCACTTCCCTGGGCATCGCAGCTGCTCCTGACTGCCTCCTGGAGCCTGTGGGATGCCTGCCCAGTGGTGCAGAGGCTCCTCATTCCTGCAGATCTGCATTGTCCTGACTCCTTTACCAAATAGCAACTGACTCTAAGGATTAAAAGCACTCTTGACAGTAGTCATGTGTGAATTTTTGCATTTGAAAGAAGCAAATTGCATTTGAAATGAAGGAAAAAAATAGATGAAAATTCACTTATAGTACTATGATTTGCTTTGGACATTTTATATCATTTGGCAGTTGAAAATAACACTAGTAGCATGGCTGATTTATACCTTGAACCATAAATGCACAAGGTATGCAAAATGATTTTAAAGTACTCCTGTAATGCCTGCAGGAATATAGATTATTGACAATCTGCTTTATTCCCTCACAAACCACCCTCTAAATCTTCATTTATTATATGGGAGAACCATCTAATAAGGCAGGTCAAGTGACTTACTCAAAATGAGAGGAGTAGCCTGATGGAAAGCCAGGTCTTGAACCCTGCAACTCATGATTTTTCTAAGCTTTCTCGCCCTACCACAATTAACAAGGCCATTGGTCAAAAACTCTATCGACTGCCTGTCAGCGCCTTGGGCTGAGGCTTTGAGCTGCTACAGCTTTGCATCTCTTGCAGAGTCTGTGATCGGGGACACAATAACATTTGGTCCTATCATCAGTCATGAACCTCTTAGACAGCTTTGTATTTCATCAGACTCTGTCTAAGGATCAGAACCTTAAGAGTAACTAACCCTAGCATCTAAAGGAGATGGGAAGGGCTGGAGCAGGAACAGTATGGTATTGAGGAGCTGGGCATGGGAGACATGTGGGTGCAGGATCCCTGAGTGTTCACAAGAGGGACAGAAAGGAAGGGAAATGGGTAATGCTTAAGAGCTTTACTGTCTACACACACACACACACACACACACACACACACACACACACGCTTCTTTCCAGGCCATCCTTCTCTCTCTCTGTTCTGTGTGGGATGTCATCTTTTTGTGGCTCTCTCTTCCAGAACATTCTCTAATGCTTACAACTTCATGCTGATGGGATTGTTTTGTTGGCTTTATACAAAGTCAGAATGTTCCTAATAATGATTTTATGTTGGTTATGTGAATGCATTGGTTTATTTCTGTATTGGGGGTCCCTTAGAGCAGTGGGAGCTTTTATTTATTTGTAAATAGGGAGCCTCTTTTCAGGATAAGCACAAACCACTAACATGAACCACTATCAATCTGCATATTGAAAACTGGTTTCCCTACATTTTTTTTTTCATTTTAGAAAAAATATTGCTATTTTTGTAGACTTCTATGGAATTATCAGAATATCCCCTCATGATAACACAGTCCTCTCGGGAAACCTGCCCTTTCAGGGGTGAAGAGAGAAATAAAATAGTGTGAAGCTAAATCACATTGCCTTTATCTTGGCTCTAGCAGCAAAGCAACTTTAGAAAATGAGATTATAAATTATTAAAAATTCTGCTAAAGACAGAAAAATATAAATAGAAGTCATCCAGAGAAAAATAATTGTTACCATGATTTGTGTGCATTTTTAAAATGATTAATAAAGTAGCAATTAAAACAGAAATGTTTATCTAGAATCTAGATGCTTATTTGTTTACCAAATGATCTTGTCAAAATATTTAAATTATAACTGCTTTTATTAAATTCCAATTTGTAATTTAAAAACTAGTGTACCACAATGTGGGATTTGTCATCCACATTAGAGACTTGAGGATAAATCATATAGCACTATTTCATCAAAACTTACTTGTAAGCACACAAGTATGTTTGGCCAGGTGCTAGGTGGGAAAAATATGTGAAATTAGATTATAAAGTTGTTGCTTCTCACCCATTAAAGCTTTTCTCATTCAGGACACTTCAGCTAAGAAAGTGAGGGCACATCCATCAGTTTGGAATGGGCTCTAAATAGATCCAGGCTAGAGGAAGTTCTCCTTTAGTGTGAAGTCATGTGACTGGAGCAGTAGAAAGTTTTCTACCTTGGAATGTTGGGTATCCTCATCTATAAAACAGAACTATTAATAATATCAACTTCTTAAGGGTCAGAGTGAGGGTAGAATGTCAACATGTGTATGAAAGCTCTTTATAAATGTAGAATGGTATGCAAATGTCAGCTATCTTTTCTAGATAGAGAATAAAGAGATCATCATGGTATTGATGTTCTACTCTGCTCTGATGGAAGTACTATATTGATCCAGACATGAAAAAATTCTCAGCATGAAGATTGATTTAAGCATAGTCAATGGGTGTGCATAATATTCAAGAACTATAGCAAAATTCTTTCACTTATGTGTCAGTTAATGAAAAAAAGAAATCAGAAAATCTAAGGTACTGTCCACTTTATTCTACAAAGTAGCTGTGTAATATTGAGTAAGTTATGTATCCATTCCAGGCCTTGTTTTTCTTATTTATAAAACATAACATTGTATTGGAGCACATTACCAGTTGTAAAACCATGAAACTAAAAGGAATGTGCTGAGTTGACCTTCTAAAACTCAAAAGATAGTTTATTTAAGGTCTGATAATAATCAGAAGAAAGTAATTCAATTCATGGTTTAATTTATCATCATTTTCAAATAAGAAATATGATCCTTCCAGAGGAAAGGAAAAAGTAAAAAAGGGACATAGCACCTTGCTATGCAATTCTGAGGGAGGACATGCATTTTGCCTGAAGAGATAAACATTTTAGTTAAACTGCACTGCAAATCTTTGGGATATTTACCTTGGTGAAGAGGATGAGAATAAGGTGATGTAAAATGTATCTTTGAGAAGTAATTAGCCCTTGAAAAGAAATGGAATCTCCAGTTAGGAAACATGAGACAGAATCTAACTGTTATAAAGGAAATTGTGATTAATTATTCATAATGCTATGTGCCTTGTATCTCACAATTCTGTTGTCTGAATTCAGCATCTCCCCTTGCAAGTTTATCTTGTATCCTGTCCCTCAGCTGTAGCTGAGCACATGGGAGTAGTCAAGGAGAAAGATGCATGTCAACCCACCCTGACATGGAGACACAGGGAGAGCAGTTTTCAACAATCCAGATGTAAGACAGACTTGGAGACAAAGTCTTAGAGACAAAAACTTAATGGTGAAACGAGTTCTGGTAATGTTCATCTTGTGTCTGCCGAGGTGGCTGTCCACACAGCATTCGCTGTATCTTTGTCTTTATTCTCTGGATCATTGGAAAAATACAATCAATATTCCCTGCTGTCTTGTTTAATTTTTTGTTTTTGAGTGGAAGGAGGATAGGAAAGAAAAAATAGTGAATAATTTAGGAAGAATGTAGAGGCTAGAAATAGTCTTTGTGGACAGAATATCAGATGATATGTTTACAAGAAGGTAAATTTTGTTGCAAGGGAAATGAGGAACAAATCAATACGAGGTAAAGGAGGTGCCGAATCATAGGAAAGAGGAGAGACAGAATCATTTTTTTTGGACTTGTCAAAAGAAACTCATTATTGTCTTCTGTGCCAAGGTCTTAAGAGTCAGAAAATTTATTTATGCTTGCTCTTCAGAGCACTGTAACTGTTTAGTTTTAGCATTCACTTTTCCCTACAGACAAGCATTGCTTTGTTTCTAAATCATTAGTGTACCTACTGCACAGATTATATTATAATTGAGCATACTTTCTTACAAGTAACTGACTTTATTTTCTCTAATCTTGTTTAAAACATTTATTTTAGAAGCATTGACTTTGAGATTTTTCCAAATACTTGGAGACACCATGAGCAAAGCCACAGTGTACAGTGTACTTAATGTCAGCGCACTTGCTGCCAGAATGATTAAGAGTCAAAAGAAATCGCACACAAAGGCCGACATAGGAGCAAATCTCCAACTTGCTTTACTTGAGAAGTACATTGCAGATAAATGGATGGTGTTCTTCTATACAAGTGTAAATGGATAAGGTACTTCATCATCAGACTGCCTTGTACTTTAGCAGGTCTGCATCCAAAGATAGCTCTAAATGTACATAAATGACTCAAGCTCTGTAAACCAGAGAGAATGTACAGGACAGAGAGATCAGTCAATATCTCAGATAGTTGATCACAAGAGGATGAAGGTAAAAATTGAGAGGAACTTTCTATATCCAGGACTGGATTTTAAAAAGAACATTAGTAAGAAAATATACACTGAAAATTCAGAGTAGCATGTGTTCAAGAGGGAGCCATCTTGGCAGAAATGGTGCAACAAAGAGTAAAAGAGCAAAGTCATTTCTCCACATATGTTACTGGTGTTATTACTACATTTTTATTGAAGATTGACCTGAAGGAGCTGAAATATGTATCTTAACATGAAATAATTGATAATATCCATGTCCTCTTATGCACAGAGAGACTAACTCTACTTGTGCTTAATCAAAATACTCTGCAGGAAACAGTATCTTCCAAATATCCTTAGCCTCATAAAAGGACTTGTAAAAAATATACTGCCCAGGATCCAAAATTTGATAATGAGGTTTGCAGTTTTATCCTATTCCTTTAAGACATTTTACTTCCCCTGTATGTTGGACAGGCTTCTATATAGTACTTGGGACCTAGGGCCCTCCAAAAAAATACATTTTTTTGAGTGAGGGAGGGCGGGAGTGTCAACTATCTGTTCTTTATAGATCTTAGACATATAGCTGGCATGAATGATTTTCTAGTCAATGCTATATTTGTATTTTAGGTGTGATTAGTTTTAAAGATGACCCTGGAGTAACATCTTCCTTAGGGACCCTCAGCAGCTTAACGCTGTTGATGTTTTTCATCAGTCTGACCCAGATATCTGGTGACCCTCCAAAAGTTAGGCTGATTGTTCTCTGACTGGTTACACCTAATACACTCAGGATACACCTCACTGCCTTCAGAAGCAAGGGAACCCAGTGTCCTAATTCCAAGACAGCCTTAGGCAACAGGGCACACACTCAATACCTTACTGCTTTCAGCACCACGAAGTTCCTGCCCATTTTACAGCCAGATAAAAGAGAGCTCTGATTTCTCAAGGACCCATGAGTGTCCAAAAAATTCCACTCTCCCTTCTCAAATGCAAACATCAGATTCTTCCTGGGAGAGGTGAGAAATTTGAACATGTTTTCTCTTTGGTTAGGGAAACTTCTCTTTCAGGAGGCAGCTGGGTGGTACTCATACTTACTAGTACTTATGTTTCATTCATTCCTTTTTCAGTCTGAGTCTGTGAAGGGCCACTTGTTTAGGAAAAATAAAATCTGTTCTAACTCTGTTTATTGAACCAAATCAAGGTTTTAATTAAACAGTGTACAAGGAAATATTACTGATTTCTACAGAGAAAATAGATTTGTTGCTTGAACAGACACTTGAAGATTCCATCTACTTTGAATCACCAAAAAAATTTCTATTTCATTTTTCACAATCCTTCAGCCCTCCTGCTTATACTCCAAAGTATATGTTGACTGGATGAACAATAAACTTTAAAATATTTTGTTTTTTCTATCACCTTTTTAGTCTGATTGAGGACAATTATCTCTTGTTTGATTCACTCCTTTATCTTTCAGTGTGGGATTCCATCCATATCGGTTGTTGTGAAATCTCCCAAGGTTATCAGCAGAGCCCAGCTTTAGAAGATGTTTCCTTGGCTTAATAAAAAGGAAGAAAAACAATTGGTGCTTAGGTATTTAATTCTCTTTCCACAGTGTACTTCTTTCAAAGATTTTGGAATCAAGATAGAAGGCTTGGCAAAATAATTATTAAATCTTTAAATATTCTTGCCCATGGAACATAAAATTGCAGGAAAAGTATATCATGGAACATTGAGGGGTGAAATAGAGGATGTATAATGTGAAGAGACTAAAAGATGGCATCTGTCAGTGTCTATATTCACCAAGCCACCTTAAGTAATCACATCACCTAAGGAAAATGAGTAGTCTTACTATGCAAATGCTACTTCATGATAATGCCCAGTCCCTCTTCCAAGCATACAGCTGTCATATAAGTTAGAAATTGTTGTAACTTATAGCTTTCTCATCTCTTATTCTATGTTGTTATCAAGTTATGATAAGTCTTGAATTCAAGCATTTACAAGTAGATAATATGAACAATGATCATATTAAAAAAAAACTACACTAGTTAAGCACTTACTTATGCACTTACTATATAGTAAGTACATTATTAAGCACTTACTACAGGCTAGATTTTGTTAAGGACTTCTTGTGCATTCTCTCACTTGTTCCTCACGACAGCACTTGGATGAAGTAGATATGATTATTTTCCCCATCTTAATAGTTGAGAAAACTGAATCTCAGCACAAATAATTTGCTACGGTTCACACAGTAAGGGGCAGAGCTAAGAGACTAGCACAGGCTGGCTGACAGGAAGGCCCGGTTTGTACCCACCATGCAATGCTACCAAAAAGGTAAGGAGCTCTTTGAGTTTATGGAGTCTGTACACACACGCACTTGAATGACTGCTGGGAAACAAAATATGGAAATAGCTTGGCTTGTGCAGGGCAGAAAAAATGTTTATTCCATTTCCTAGGATGCAGGCTGATGACAGAAAGGAGACCCTGGAGAACAGAAACACTTGGTTTCAGATAAAATATCTGCATGAAATATTCAGCTTTCCTGCAGCTTTATGTGAGCTGAGCACATTACCAGAGGAACGGGCAAGCTGGCAGGAGCTCAGGCTGGGCACAAGCAAACCCCTGCATCGCCCTATTGAAGACCTAACACATTATCAACTGGCAGGATCCAGGAGGGGGGCCAGGAGCACAGTTTCTTGGGGGCCATTACTGGTTTGAACAAGATGTCAATCAGACCTGGACTCTGGGTTGGTGTGAATTGATGTGGGTTCGTGTCATATAGTTAATTCTCTAAAGCACCACTCAAATGCAAGCAAAATGTGAGCTTTCGAGGTGAGCTAAATGCTGGCCCTGGGAGCTCAGTACCTATGCTGTTGTTTGGATAATAGGTGTGTTTATTTTTCCTGTGTAATCTGGGCAAGCGCCAGGTCCAGGCCTCTGGCTAAGGAAACAGAGGGAGTCAAAGGGAATTACCGAAGGGCTGGCTCCAGCTAATGGGTTCTGCTAGCAGATCCTTGCTCATTCCAAACATAGAGGCGGGGGAAGAGCCAAATTCATTTTGCAACTGGAGTTCTTCGGGTGTTCAGTCTCTTTGTAATATACTGTTAATGCGATTAAAATGGAGGCATTTAGACTTAAATGGTTGTCGGAATAAATTAGAGATATCAAAATTGGCAGAGTTTAGGTTTTGAAGAACTCCATTCTGTCAGCTCTCCCTGAAATTTAATCACTCCAATATCGAGCTATTTTTTTTCACCATATGAAGTTTGGCAGTGAGCGAAATCAACAGGGTCACAGCTCTGAAGACCAAGCCGCTGCATTTTGGCAGAAGAATGATGGAGTTTCTAATGTGAGAGCATGCTTCTTTCAAAGGACTAAGAGGGGGTGAAAAAGGTATGTGTGTGTGTGTGGTGTGTGTGTGTGTGTGTGCGCGCGTGCGTGCACGCGCATTAGTACATGAAAACAGAATCAAAAGTCAGTTTGTTGAAACAGATTTTTTATGCAATCTGTTGTATTTTAGACCTTTTCCATTGGTCTTTCAAAAATAAGAAGCAGCAAAAATTAAAATGGAAAAATGACTTTAAACATACATATGATGCACACACACACAGAGAAAGGGAGACAGAGAAAGCCTGTAAAGAATAAAAATGTGAGAGATGCAGCTGTATTTCTTCTATGCACAGATGCACGTGTGCACAGTGACATTTTGGTTGCCTGGGCAGCAAGCAGAAAGCAAGTTGACAGAGTAGAGTTAGCCATGCCTTAAGATCTGTCTCAGGCAGCTCTGGGTAGCTCAGGGCAAAATCTTTAAAGAAGCAAATCTCGCCAAAACCGGTTTGGCTCAGTGGTAGAGCATCAGTCTGCGGACTGAAAGGTCCCAGGTTCAATTACGGTCAAGGGCATGTACATTGGTTGCGGGCACATCCCCGGTAGGGGTTGTGCAAGAGGCAGCCGGTCGATGTTTCTCTCTCATCGACGTTTCTAGCTCTCTATCCCTCTCTCCTCCTCTCTGTAAAAAATCAATAAAAAAATATATTAAAAAAAAGGAGCAAATCTGAATTTATTAATACCCCAGACTTTTGGGTTTTTCTTGGTTTGCCTGTATAGTCTCAGACTCCTTCCACCCAGTGGGGAAGGGCTGGAAAATAGAGGATTGACTCATTGGCCTATGAATTAAGAAGAGTCTTTGGACGAGTTATTTCTCAAAGAACACGTCTCCTGTTCCTACACACACACACACACACACACACACTCAGATTACGCACTATTCTATTCATATGTGTCTACCAGATAGAAATTAGCATTCATTTTCATGGTGTTTTAAAATTTTCCCTGCAGGTTACCCAAACATTGGTTTCTGGGGAAAAACATAAATGGCTTCAATTCAAGCTGTCTTTTGAATGATGCCTTGGCTAGCCATGAAAATAAGCTTTTTCCCACATGCCTGGGGCAGTACCAAAAAAGAATCAGGAAGTGGCCTCAATGAAAATGCAGTCTGGGGACCAGGAGAAATTTAATATGCTGTCTTTTCTCTGAGCTCATGACTCTATCCTCAAGCAGGTCATAGCAGATAATAGTTAGGGGTGGAAAGCACCACATGTAAAGTACCCGCTGGGAAGGGAGTTTCACATACTGTCCTGTATCTGCCGGGAAGAAAACGGAGCCTTAGTTCCTATGATGTGTCAATATTGGGCTTGGATTACATGGGCAGGCGAAAGGCAGAGTAGGCTGGGGTCTAGGACCAGGTTCTCTCCATTTCTGGCCTCAATTCTGTCTAGTTTGTGACTTTAGACAGTCACTTCCCCTATTCAGGATTCTTATCTGTAAAATTAGGATGGACATATCAACCTCCATACCACTGTGGTTGAAGAAAACAAAGAAGATTCTTAGATGTCAAAGTATTTTAGAACAAACAAAGTGCTTTATAACTATAAGCCACAACATTAGGGATTTACACAGAGAAAAACGGAAGCAGGCAAGAATTATGTGCAGAGCTTTCTCCTAGAAAGGAAGAGGCCACATGAGGAAGAGGTTCCTGAAAAGGCAGGCAGGCTGGCTGCCATTATTGAAGGCATGTGGCAATCAGAGAAGGCTAAAGGGCCTTTCCCACATCTGTCGTCCAAGTGCCCACTTGGTTTGAGTGCCTTCAAGGTCAATTTGGGTTGAATATCCAGTTTACTGTTGTGTGTTGATGTCATTGTTGCTAAGAAACTTATTTTGCCCCCATTGATAATTTGATACGTTTTTCTAGAGAGTCTGAGTTCCTGATCTTTGCCCCTCTTTTAGTGCTAATGTAATGCAAACAAAATTATTTCCTCGTGATTTAAAGCCTGGTTGATTCCCCAGCTGACTGTCATTGTGAGTCTGGCCTCAAAATCCAAATAAGGTCAGTCATTGGCGGTGCATCCTAACTAAACACAAGATTGCAAAGGACAGTGGGAGGGAGCCCTTCCAGTAAAGGAGACCTTATTTTAATTCCTATAAGACCTTACAACAAAGGAAAAGAAGGTACTCTCAGGCCTCAGATACTACCAGAAACAAGATTCTTCCTGGGTGGAATAAATCTCAATGCATTTTTTTTTTTTCTAAAAAGTTACCAGCTTTTCAAATTCCTACTTTGCTTGGTCCCTTAACAATCTAGAGAGGAATCTTTCTATAAATAGCTTATCTGATGAGATTCCTGTTCATTGTTGTTCTCTATGGTTTTGTACTTCCTCCTCACCTAGTGTGATAGATTGCTAGGCTTCAAGCAGCTTGATATTTTTATCCTTTGGCATAAGCAGAGCGTAGGGTGAAAGTGAAGAGGATGAAGATAATGATTCCCTCTCCATACCCACCAACACCACACCCTCCGTACTCCCTGTCCCAATCACTGCAAGGGGCCCAAATAAATGATAATTTTGTCAAAGTATGATAAAATTTTTTAAAAGTATGAACAATCTAGGTAAATTATAAAATCTAAGATAGAGACACTAAATACAAACATGCATATGTACATATACATATGTGTATATATATTTGATGAATAAATCAACAACTTTAAGCAAAAGGTAAGAAAGACAATGAGTGCCATCTCCCTGAGAGACCTACCACTACATTTTCCAAATTGTTTCTACTTCAAATATTTTTTAATGCCAAACCAATATTCCTTGGAGTGAAAATTTTCTTTCTACCTTTCTAAGTTATTCATCCAAATTACGTGTTTACTACATAAACAATGTCATAGCTCAGTGTGCCAGCATACACCTTAGGGAATTGACTGTGTTTACAGAAATGGGTGTTGTGCTGAGTCAGTAGAAAATGCATTAACTACTGGTACTGGTCCCAGCTCAGGCAAAATTCTCAAAACTTGGAATTATTAATGGTAATTACAATAAAGTCTAGAACTCTTAGTGTTTTATTGATGATGCTGCCATGTGACTAGGTGATGTTGCTGTAGCTACCAATGCCCACAATGTACTCTTATATATTAAAGAGCCAATATGCAAATGGTTGTCACACTCTCATGCTTAGACACTCAACACTAGGGAAAGAGGGGTGGAGACCAGCCAGGCACAGATGAGCTCCCGAGAGAAAAATGGGACCAGCTAGGCACAAATGAGCTCCCAAGAGAGGAATGACGACCAGCCAGGCTGGTGGCCTGGGGGAGGGACAAACTGCCATCCCTGTGGTTCTGGGCTTCAGGACTGCACCTGCATCCCAGGAAAGGGACAAGCCTCCCACCCCACAGTCCCAGGTGCTAGCGGCTAGGGCTGTGGCCCAGGAGAGGGACAAGCCACCTGCACTGCAGTCCCAGGTGCCATTGGCTGTGCCTGTGCCTGCAACCCAACCTGGGAGAGGGACAAGCCGCCTGCACCAATGTCCCAGGTGCCAGCAGCTGCATCTGCACCTGCAGCCTGGGAGAGGGACGACCTGCCTGCTCCACAGTCCTGGGCACCTAGGGCTAAATCCCGGGTTAAGCTCCCACCTACAGTGCCCTGCAGCTGCAGCCAGCCCAGGTGAAGCTGGCCCAGGTCCTGGGTGCCTGTGACCTGCCAGAGGAGGGAATCCTGGGTCCCGGGTGTGGGGTGAGGGGTGATCACGTCTGTAGGGGAGCAGTTAGGGGTGATCAGGTAGGCAGGCAGGCAGAAGTGGTTAGGGATGATCAGGCAGGCAGGCAGGCAGGCAAGTGATCAGTTAGGAGCCAGTGGTCCTGGATTGTGAGAGGCAGTCTGACATCCCCCAAAAAGGTCCCAGATTGGAGAGGGTGCAGGCAGGGCTGAGGGATCCTCCCTCCTGTGTACGAATTTTGTGCACTGAGCCTCTAGTCCTATCATATTGAGACAGGCCAGTAGGCCAGGACTAGTACAATAGGAAAACTGAGACCGACAGCTGAACAATTTTTCACAGATACAGAAGGTCAACTCCCTAAAATAATATCTGGGTCTCAGTTGTATTTTAGTTCCAGATGCAGAAAAGCAGCAAAACCAGGTGGACTACACCAGGAACAGTTGCAATGACTAATGACCCCCTGTCTTGATGCTGACCAATCAGTGAAGACCATGGCCTTGGAGGAGCACACTGATTAATATTCTGCTGAAACCCTCCCCTGAAATCTCCCCTAAGATTCCTGCCTTTCAGAAAGAGATAAAGACTCAAGACAAAGAATCCAGTATGTGTTCTCTCTCTGCCATTCCTTTTCCCATCTTCCCCCCCCCCCCCCCCCCCGATTTTCCCCCACAAGCATGTATCTCTTAAACTCTAAGGGAACCCATGAGATTTGAGCTAGGGCAGCCCAACCTGGGCTCTCCTGTTACTTCTTCTATGCTAAACCCTTTCTTGTTTTATATCCTCAGCTTTAATAAATGTTCCCTCATAGTCTTCTGGATTCATGTTGTTAAATTTTTCCTGCACAAAGTCAAGAACCCACACACTACTGACTGGTCCTAGACAGACCTGCCAAGGGCAGGTCCCCTTTCTGGTAACAACATTGTTTATACTCTATCCATGCATAAAAGCTCAGTCAATGATAAGACAAACATTTTATACTTTCTTTCAATAAACTGGCACCACAATCTAGTAGCCTATCTCCATGGATAGTCCTAGAGGTAGTGCACTTTTGGGTTAGTTGCCTGAGATACATGGTCAAATGCCCATTTCTACTCTGTTGTATCTGGATATGCAAAAGAAAGTAAACTTCTTTCTAGTTCAAACATGACAAGGATTATAGGTCCTCCTTTAAGGATTGGAGAAGGTGAAAATTTATAGAGAAACGGGGTTTCAATTACATAAACACAATGAATTAATAGGAACTCATCATTCATATGCCAAGTTCTGTGCAAGCGATACTGGGAATGATAACAGGATTGTCATAAACCACATTTCCTATCTATCCCTCTTTTCTGGAAAGTTCAAGTTGTGGAACAACATCCAAAGCACCTTGTTCTTCTGTTTTACATTAAAGATAATTCTCATCCTGCCTTAGCAGAATCTATGATACTAATTACAAAGGATGTCAAGGTTTTCATTCCATAACCAATATTGACTGCATTTTTAAAATCTGCATTTAGGCTGGTCATCTTTTAGAAAACAGTAAGCATCTGATAGATAGTATTTAGTATGCCTGGTATTTAGCTTATATAGAAATAAAGGACATGAAAAGATCTACAATTTATCACCAAATTAACCAGTAGAAGCTTGCAAAGGGTCACAAAAAACACACAGTATCTTAAATTTGATAAAACTAGTCCCTTTTCTACAGACACTGAGGCAATTACTAAAGCAATGTTCTTGTCCTTTGACTTTTTAATTATTTTCAACCCAAAAGAGACATAACCAATTTCTTCATCTGCTCCTTGTATGATTTTTAGACTTTCCACCTTCTCTGTGGCCCCCGGCTTATAGTTTACTTTTATCGTATCCATCTTAAAATGTCATGTTCAGAATTAAAGATGGTATCTTGCTAAGGACCCAAAGACAGAAGTTCATGATTCCGTTGACCTGAAAACAATTCTTATGTTGGTTTAGAATGGTGTCTATCTGTTTAGCAGTTCTCTCACAAAATTGGTTTATATTGAGCTAATCCACTAAGATCTTTTCCTCACCAGGTTCTTTAAAACCAGTCCTTCTCCATCCTTAAAATTAATCAAATTTAATTTAAAAAAGCATACATTTTAAAATCATCAAAATTAGAAATTTCTACTTATGTAGATGAAACTTTATCTTGTTGGTATCAATATATCTACTTAGTCTTTTGAGATGGTTTTGAATCTTGGTGATTGAGGGAAGGTAATGGTACTGATGAAATGAAATTAGCCATAAAAAGAAGCAAATTAGTCATGTGATGAAAATGGTTAAAGTTAAATGACAGATACATAGAGGTTCATTCTACCATTCTATTTTTGCTTGTACTTAAAAGTTTCCAAAATAAAAGGTAAAAATAAAATTGCTCATGCATTATCTTCTAATTTATACTTATCCTTAGCAATCTTATCTGACAATACAGGAGAAATTTTGCCCAGTGTTTTGCTAAAATCAAAATACATTTTGTCAGAAACATTCCTCTCAGTTAATTGTCTGGTAAATTTATTAGACTTCCACAAACATTGGAATTAAGCATTAAAAAATAAAACAAAACTTTAAAAATTACCAGAATCTCCATTAGGTTTTTTTCCAATCTTGACCATTACTTTGTTATAATATAAAGAGTAATACTGCCTTGCTGTTGTATTGCTACCATTGCATCAAAATCAGTGACTTCAGTATATTTTGGTATGTTAGTTATCAACAGAGTTGAGTTAAAGGGTAGATGGCTCAGGGCATGCATCTATGAGAAGAGCTAAATGCCATTGGGTGCAAAGACATCCAAGAGGATATAAGTAGAAGAAATAATATTTACCAGAATTCCTCTTGGGAAAAGAATGCAAGAATTACTCTGATGAGACAACAAGATGAGATTAGAGTCTTCCAAGACTCATGTTCTCAAACCAGAATTTCCAACTTGATTCTGAAGATAGTGAGTTGGGTAAGGGAAAGACATATATTTGCAGAGTGATTGTTTACAAACATCTGGGATTTGGACTGAATCACTCAGAACAGTTAAGCACAGCTAGGAGCTGCCTTCCTCCTTGGCTTTGTCCCACAGAATATATAACCTCTCTCCTTAATACATGTTGAACATATATTTTTAAACCATCATTTTGAAGGGACAATAAATGATTAGGTCATCCTGGGCCTCAGGACTTAATTTTCAAAAATTAAAATTATAAGCAGATTATTTAAAAGTGAAAGAATACTTTACTATCACTTTCCTAAATAGTTGCCTCTCAGAATGATTTTGCCTAATTTTGCTTTTGAATGTGGTGTTCAGTGTGATCAGATTCAGACTGACTTAACCATTCCAGGTTCAAAGACTTAGGAGGGGGAAATGCACACCTAAGAAATGAAATGCCAGGGGAAAGGGGCTGAGCACAGCTCAGGAACACTACTGACACCCCCAGGGCAAAGAGAGACTATGCCTAGGAGGACTACCGACCTCCTGCAGCCAAAGTAGCTTCAAGGACTGTTTTCACCATTTACCATGACCACTGTAGACAAAATTGCTGCTCTACAGAGAACATCGAATTCAGCTAGCCAGCTGCAGGTTAAGAGAAGGGCAAATATACTATTGACAGTAGTTCAAACTGTTTAATGAAGTTTTTTTTAAAAATCTTCCAGGTGGCAGAAATGTGAAAGGCATAGTCTTGGTGGGCCTCCACACCTTTCTCATCAGGCTGTGGAAAATTACTCTAGAGTTAGCTCTTGTTAAACAGGAAATGTTAGCATTTAATAGTGAAGTCAAGGGAATCTGAACAGATAAGGGCCCCAACTGTTCTGGCTGCATTTGGACACTTCCAGATCCTCTTATCTCTGCCCAGAAAGTCCGCTGTTTGTGAGATACTGTTTTAAGCAGAGGAAGGACAAGGACTGCAGCATACTCAAAGAACTACACTATCTTTGCAAAAGAATACTGAGGCAGAATGAATGAAGAGCTGTTGCTTTGCAATTTTATCGAGTGCTACAACAATATACTGTATTTCCCCATCTGAATTCAATACACTAATTCCCTGGTAACTAAACTTTAAAATATTTACACCGGTATGGATATATTATAAGATTCCTGCCTTTGCTATTAACACTGCAGCTCTGTGATCTATATTGTTATATGCCCACTGTTTCACAGTACTCATATGAAGAAATGTTCTGAGCTCAGTAAACTCCAGGAGGGAGTGAAAAAGGTTCAAGCTTTTTCTTTTGGAGGAGACATTCAGCCAGCATGCCTTGGGTTCAAGGTTATTTCAGGCCAGACAGAAAAAAAAAAAAAGTATCTAGCCCCTATTTAATGTATCTCCTTCCTTTTATGTCTCTTCTCTTTGGACATCTCTAACTGAGCTTCCCCAATTCCCTAGAAAGTACTATCAACACAGGTCATGATTATTTTCTTCCATGGAAGTTTTATCCATGGATCCCTGGCCATATCACCTCCTCATTTACTGGGGACAGATGTAACAACGGATTTCTGTTCATTACTTTGGTGACTGTTCAACATGTAAGCTCTTCTTCCACTATCCTGTGCTTTTCTTCCTATTTCCAGACTTTTCCTTCCTCTCCTCCCTCAAACTTTTCTTTGGTGCACATTCTTATCCTATATCTACCACTCCCTATGTCCTCGACCCTTTAATGAATATTACTACCACATTCTTGCTATTGCTGGTGCTTGACTAACCCTGAAGACATTGTTTTCCTCAAGTGGAGGCATTCCAGTTCCCCACCTCCAGGAAGTTGGGGGCTTACTCCTCATCATTAAAATTGCTTTCAAGTAATGAGTCCTCTTCTTTCTCTTGTAAAAATCATTACTCTTTTGAGACTTGGGACAGCTGACTAAATCACCTCTCCTCATCTCACTCCTTTGCTAAATTCCTAGGTCTGCCCCTCATTTTTACCTGGCTTACAGCCTTATTCTCCTCCCCTAGCTTCATCTCCATTGTGAATTACTCTCCTGTTCGCATGGATCATTCATGCAACACCCTGACCAATTGAGCTTTTGATCTCAGATCCAATGTCCTGCACCTTTCTCCACTTCAGCTCCTAATTCTAATTATACCATACTCACTAACCTACTCAGATCATGCACCTCTATACTTTCTACCTTATCAACCCATGAGGCCCACAGCTTCTGTTCTTCAGCCTCATCAAGAGCTTCAATCCCTCTCCTATTCTTCTGTCCATCAACCTCCTCCCACTTTTACTGCTTTCTCGCCCAATTTACACCCTATTACATATCACTTTAGTCACTTCAGTTTAATATTCTTGCCTGCCTGTCCTCCTATTTCATGTGCCCAGCTGCATCCCAATCTTGGATTAGTCTAGTTATAGATCATTTTAGTTCTTGCCTCTCACAACTGATGATTCTGGTGAATATTACACAGCCACATGTATTCATGCCTCTCAAATCTTACAGCCTCTAAACCCCATCTTGTCTTTTCAGTGTTTGTCCAATTATTGACTTCCTTTTCTCTGATTTTATAAGCCACCCCTGCTTCTAATGAGCATTTTGGGGGCTCTGATATGAGTCCATCCAGCATGATTGTCAGTTCCTTCCACGCTTCATGAGATTGGTCTCATTTAGAATTTCCCTCATGAAGGTGGAAGGAACTCGCAATCATACCAGATGGACTGATAAACAGGGAAGGTTGAGTCATCCAATCAGAAAAGAGGAAGTTAGGATGACACATAAGCACAAGACCACTGACTTGAAAGCATAGTTTTTATACAGGAAAGTTTAGGAAGAGAAACACTATTCTATTTAATAATCTTATTCCCTTTGTAACACAGAAAACACATTCACATAAACATTTATTACTTTAATCAAATGATTTGGAGTTTATAACAATGCATGGTATGTATCAGTATCCAATGAGACTGGCAACATTTCTCATTTAAACAAAACATGCAGTCATTTTAATCCTGCGGTTTTTAAGCAACATTGGCTATCTTAAACTAGAACTGAGTCATTCATAAAAGAGCTATAAGACATTATCTGCCTCTAAACTCTTGTTTGCCAAATCCTTCACTTTGCTTCCAGGGTTATTTTCCTAAAACACAGGTCAGTTTGAGGAACTTTCCTCCTAAAAACTTAAGTGGCTTCCCACTGCCTTGGGAGTACATTTCTAGCACAGTGTTCCAAATTCCCCAAGATGTAGCACCTTTCTGCTTCTCTTGGTTCATCACCCACAGGTCTCTGAATTAGTCATTAACTGCCTTCCAAAACTTTGCTCAGGCTGTTCCTGAAGCTTGTTTGCCCTTCCCCATTGCTCAGCATTTTAAGATCCTTTAGTCCTCATTCTACTGTACCCTCTTCCTGCATCCCCTATTCATACACCTATCTGAAGTCCTCTGTGCCTCCATGGAACTCATCAAGCTCTGTCACACTCAGCTGCTGCATATTACCTCGTGTGGTAGCTATTTGAACTCTGATCTTCACTGCATTACAATCCACTTACTTAATACTAATACTTTCTTGGATTTCTTATGACAGTGATTCTCAAACTTAAGCAAGTATCAGAATTACCTGGTAACCTAGGTAGAGACAGATTTCTGGGACCCAGAGTTTTTGATTCAGTAGTTCTGTGGAGAGAACCAAGAAATCTACTTTCTAATAAGTTCCCAGGTGATGCTGCTGCTGCTGCTGCTACTGCTGTTCAGGGACCCCCTGCACTATAGGGTCTAGCATAATAACCTTAAACATGGTAAGCTCAACAAATACTGGATAATTCGGTAGGTGATATAGCCATACTATTGATTGAAAATTTAGGTGCTTTATTAACACTGAGCAGTGTTGATCCCAAGCATGTGCTGTCTGTTTCTTGGTGGTCCCTAGACGATGCTCATTTCATGCTTCCTAAGTTGTGACATTGAATGTTGGCCTTTTCTTGCCTGGTCAGATTTAAGGCTCAGTGGTCTTAACTTTTTTTCCCAATGTACCCATGACTTTTTTTGTTTTGTTTTCTCTCTCACTCTCTCTTTGGGAAAATGGGAGAGATTAGAGTTGCTGCCACCCAGAGGTCAGAGTAAGTCAATGAAACTGATAAATTCTCAGAGAATAAATCTATATCCGGATGTAGGATGCAAGGTTTTATAAGAGGATTATATTGCTAAACATCATTTATCTGCTCTAAGAGATTTAAATAAAAAATAGATCTAAGCCTGACAGTCTACTGGGTTATTTCTGGGTCCAGACAACCTTCTAGTGTGGAGGTGGAGGCCGGCCATGTAGGGTGGAGGGGACTGTTCTCCCTGGACTAGTATCAGCACCATCTAGAACCATGTTAGAAATATGTGGTTCTATACGAAGAATGTGCTGAATGGGAAATTCTGGGGCTAGTGCCCAGAAATCTTTATTTCATCCAGCCCTCGAGGTGATTCTGATGTAGGCTAGTGTTTAGAATCACTGCTAGTGTTTAGTTATCAGCAAATTAGGCAAGCCTCCAAACCTCTTTTTAAGGACTATCACCAACTCATAAGCAAGTGGTGCTTTGGGCCAAATTCTGAAGATTTTCCAAAGTTGTTTTTGTCTATAAAAGGCCTTAATTTTTGGAGAGATTTTTAGAAAATGCAAAAGCATTTTTTTTTTTGGAAATATTGTTTTGAATGTACATTTGAGAGCAAACATTTAAATCAAATATAGAAAAGGCTTTGCTATAGAAATGTTGAAAGATCACTTGAAATATCAGATCTAATCCTTATTTTAGAGTTGATAAAAGAGGCTTAGATGGTTGAATCCCTGGGACCCCAGAGCACTGTTCATCCTGCTGTCTCTGTCTTCCATGAGGCACCCCCCTACTTCCACTGGGTTTGTGCATAAGAAAGGGAAGATTAAATAATAATAATAATAAATAGTGTTTTTTCACTTACCTTAGTCATTATTTTCCCTATAAAACAATACCCATGTATAAAGTCTCCATACAGTAATTCAGAATTTCTCTCTTTCTCTTTGTATCTCTGTAAGTTATAAGTTTCATTGTGTATATATAGTATATTAAAGTCATGAGCTATCCTTTGAGACTGACCATATTTTAGAATCATATTTATTCTGGAAATATTCTCCTCACTCAATACACATACCACATCCATACACGTCACATGACTGTATCCAATTGCAGAATTCCCTCCCCCTGTTCTCCCCACCCCATGAATCCTAAGGGGTTCTATAGAGCCCAAGAAAGAATTATTTCTTCTTTAAGAATTTCTCATTTAATACCAGGGATGAAGAAATATCCTTTCCGACCGGTTTGGCTCAGTGGATAGAGCGTCGGCCTGCAGACTGAAGGGTCCCAGGTTCGATTCCGGTCAAGGGCATGTACCTTGGTTGCGGGCACATCCCCAGTAGGGGGTGTGCAAGAGGCAACTGATTGATGATTCTCTCTCATCAATGTTTCTGACTCTCTGTCCCTCTCTCTTCCTCTCTGTGAAAAATCAATAAAAAAAATATATTTAAAAAAGAAATATCCTTTCCGAATTATCCTTTTCAGCCAAAGACTTTCTTTAGGAAATTTTTTTCTTTCTCTATGAATCTCATAAAAATAACCACCACCTTGTTTCTCTCTGCTTCACCTCCGAGGCCCCAAGCTCAGCCCTGCAGCTGCACCTGGCCAGCAGCAGTGTTAAAGAGGCAGGCACTCCTGTTTGTCCTCTGTAGACAGTGTATCTCCTGCTGCACAAGCACTCCTGTCTGCCACACCACACTGTCAGCATTGCTGGAGCATGGAGCAAGCTCTGGAGGCGATTTTCTTATGCCTCATTATACCAGAGATAAGTGGGACATACAACTTACTGCTGCCTGCTGGACATACAGATGCAGTAGAAATGTGGTACACATTTGGAAAGCCTGCTTATTTTAGGATTTTGTTTAGAAATGAGTCACTTCTTCCTTGCTCATTTTCTCCTTTGTGGCTCGGAATAATAAAATGTCCTACTAGCTTTCACAGAGAGCCGATTAGTTTAAAATGTGTTGTAGTAAGGAAGCATGTCCAGTGAAAATGCCAAAGGGACAAGTCACAACCAATTTACAGTTTGCACAATAAATCAAAAGCTGAAGAGGCCAAAGGGAGGGCTTGAGGTGAGAGCAGAAGATGCCCTGGAGCAGTGATAGCTGAGGGGCCACACAGTCCATAAATATCAAGAGGACATTTAGAGGGCCGACAATCTCTGTTGTGTGAACAGACTTTGGAGGACAGACATCCTTATTAGGAGATCCCAGTAAAAACGTGAAAGTCTTACTTAGTTGTATTTACTTTAAATTCCTTAACACAGATTGATTGATTGATTGATTGAGCACATAAACCACAAATCAAAATTTCAGAGACTCATCATGGATTCAGATATTTGAATTGGGTCGGGTTAGGCAGTTAGATGGACAAGCGAGCTGACTGTGGCACTAGGCCAAGAAAAGCACCTACGTGGGTTGCTTCATTGGATTGAGTCAGTAACATCAGTGGGAGGACTCAAGAGGTCTGATGAGTGGGGCAGTACTCCATCAACCAGATCTTTTTTTTTTTTTTTTTTTCCTGATATGCTGGCTATTTTCTGAAACATTTTTACTAGCTAGGTTTAAAAAAAAAAAAAAAAAAAAAAAAAAAAAAAAAAAAAAAAGTGGCCCTAGTTGAATCCTTTTGTGAAATGCTCAGGAGGACCTGGCAGATGATGAGTCATTATGTAAAATGGGACTCTAAATAAACAGCTAATAGTTTGAAATATGAAAATTATTTTAGAATCTAATTTAAAGCTACTAGGTCATTTTTTAAAGGGGCATCCTTTTAAATTAAACTATCATTGAGAAAAATGGCACAGGTTTCATAGCAGATCAGCTTTAATACCTATGTTTGGAGTGACGAATCGCTCATGTGTTCATTATTCATGACCATTGTATATGCGCCATTTTAATCTTCATTTTCCTCTGTAGACATTAGCTAATTTATTTGCAGTAGGGCTCCAGAGCAATGCAGTATTGTGCTGTTATTGAGCAGGCAGAGGAATAAATGCAAGGTGAAAGGCCTTGGTTCTCCAAGGTCTCATTTCTGAACATTGATCGGGCTGAAATCAAAGACAAATGGTCGACAGTGAGCAAACAAAAAGGTAAAATGTTTGATTGGAAATTGTTGCTGGTGTTTACTTACTTAAGAAGGCTTGAATGAAGTATGGATCTGGAAACAGTAAGAGCCCCACCTGGATTTCCACTTTAAGGCTCCAATTACAGAGCCAGAATCTTTGCTGTCTGAGGATAGCATCAAGGAATTCCCCACACCTTTCCCTCCAGGGAGACAAAGGCAGCTGAGCTTTCCTTAGAGCTCCCCATTCTCTTTCTTCTTCAGTCCTAAAGGGACCTCCTCCTGGAAGTGAGCATTCTTACCCCCAGGCAAGTTTGCGCTGCTGTCTGTTTCTCTCCAACAAACAACCAACCTTTTGTCATTCTTTTCCCCCACCCTGCAGGCATGCGCATCTCTTTCCTCTAACGTAGGGGTGTCGAACTCAATCAGAGAAGGGGCCAAAATCTAAAATCCAGCCTAAATCGCGGGCCGAATGGTTTACTGAACAGTCATAAACTGTCATTGTGATGGAAATGCAGCGGACTGCAGTGATGACAGCGCGGTGCGGGCCACATTGCAAGGCCTGGCGGGACGGATTTGGCCCGAGGGCCTTGTGTTTGACACATGTGCGAGTCTAATGCATTCAGGATAACAGAACAGCTGACTAACTTCCTAGGACCAGTAACACTCCAATACCCTCTTCTGGTGGTCTATTTCTATACATTTTTACTTGGTTTACCTAAACCGGTATTGATGACACTAACCAGAAGTTGATTTGAGGAGATCTGGTAGAGTCACAGGTAGGATATTAAGATTGTATCACTCTTGATCCCCATAGACCCAAATCTTTCTTCAGGAGTTTTTCTGTATTGGCTAATTCCGCTTCAGAGTACAAGGTATTGAATAGGTTGTGGAGGTCTGCATGGTTTCACCACTTACTAATTATATAATATTGGGAATTTGGGAAATTGTTTTAGTTCTTTAAGTTTGTTTCCTCATCTATAAAATGAGAGTAATCCTATTGATATACTGTGTATAAAATATATACACACTAATAGCTGATAGCTCAATTTTGAAAATGAAATGTATTTTAATATACACTGCCTTTGTAATTATTCAAAGTATGTGAATATGTTTTTTGGGGACACACTATCATAGACAGTTAGACAGACATGAACAGGAATGATTGGCCAGGTGCAGAAGATAACCTGGTTGGAAAGTCCCAGGTCCTTAGCAAGGGGCAAAACTGGGAGGACAAGGGTTGTAGGATAGGACCTTGGCCCCAGGCTGACCTTTCCTCCTGTGGCATGCCACTAGCCATGTGGTAGACCCCCTTAGAGGAGGAACTAGGGGGCCAGAGAAAAACCTATGACTCCTATATAAGCCCTTGCATAACCACTCCCTTAAGCATTAAAACATCAAGACAACGAGGTTATGAGCCATGTCAAATAATATTAGGAATAAATCCTCAGGTCTGTTGACCACAGAGACAGAGTTTTTGTCAAACTAGAGATAACATTTAGGCCTCAATTGTGTTTCAGTTTCAGGTTCAGAAAAATAGCAAGGCCAGGCAGGAGGATGCCCTGGTTGACCTCAGGACCAGCTGCTATGACTAATGACCCCTGCCATGGTACCTACAAATCAGTAGAGAAAAAGAACACACCTGGAAAGCAGATGAATATTCTGTTGACACTTTCCCCCTAAGACTTCTGATAAAAACCCTTTAAGAGAAGCACCCAGTGCGCATGCCAGTGCCTTTCCTCCCTTAAGGTGACATACCTTTGTTTTCTTTCTCCTAAGCTCCAAGGGCTCTTCTTTTGCCTCTGTAACTTATTTCCTGAGCCCATGCAGCCAGTTGGCTCACTTCTATCTCTATGACTTTCTAAATAAACTTTTGCTTGCATTAGAGTTTTGGCTTTGAATTCTTTCTTAGCTAAAACTCAAGGACTGAGATCTAACATCTGGTGCTATTTGCTGTTAACACTTAAATAACATGTAGCTCTACCAACTATTAACAATTGTAAACTATTATTTATTATTTATAGTAATCATATTTTGATAATTAAATATAGTAAAATCTTTTTATCAGGCTAATAGATTCCTTGACATTTATGGGGAAATGTCCACAGTTTGTTATATTTTCTATGCTTAGGAAGCTATCACCTTCCTTAAGGACAAAAAGTGACTTGCTTATTGGTATTGAAAACAGTTTTTAGGGGTAAGATAATCAGATTTAGGGAGTTTTAGAAATAAAGAGGGTCCATGAGGGAGAACTGCAAAGTTGGAGGGCTGGGAACTGCCAATAGGCATACATTCACAGAGAGAGAAAAAAGATGCCACAGGATAAGGGGAGAGGAATACACTCATTCACAGAAGATAAGGGAAAAGCCACAGAATAATGGGAGAGGAATATACCCATTCACAGAGGATCAGGGAAAGCCATAGGGAGTAGAGAAACAAAGGGAGAAAAAGGAAAACAGATTTTTCACAGGAGATAGAGAATTCTACCCCAGAAAGGGGAGAAAATGGGTGGGGGGAGAATGAGGGTTTGAGCTTTGAAGCTGCTGTAGTGACCAATCAGAGGGGAATGTCAGTACACAAAGAACTGCTACCTATAAAAACCTTAGAAAGACGGCTTAGTGGGCTGCTCCTTTGGAACCTCCTCATCATGTGGGAATCTGTACTTGTTTCCCATAAGTTACCACTTTTTCATATATCACCTTTTGTCTGTGGCTTCATTCTTTGAATCCTCCTAGACTGAAACTTGGGAGAGAAATTACCTTTGCATGCTGCATAGAAAGGAACCACATGTTTCAGTTTGGATTTCACTTTTCAGTACCTGAACTACTTGAATTTTGTTACCACTGGCAAACATCTCTCCAGATTTATGCCACCCTTCTGCCCATCCTTCCTTTCCTTTCTGAAATTTTCCTTCGAAAAACTACTGATGCTTCCCTACATGTTCTCCCAAATCTTTCAAAGTCATCTCTCAGGTTTATTCTAGACTTTGTCACCATTATCTTTCTGCAATTTTCTTATATTCCATGTAACTTCTGGAAGCTAGAGGAAGACAAAAATGCAACAGGTCTGTCCAACAAGATATTACAGCAATGATTAAAAGAGGAGGGGTGCTGAAGGGAGTAATCATTCACTTTGATCCTGGCTAAAGAGAAAAGATCTTCAAAAGACTTAAATTTAGCTTAATTCTCCTTAGCTTTTCTTCTTTTTCCTCTTAGGAACAATTCTTGTCTGAGTTATTTCTCTTGAGATTGTTTCAGCAGAGGCACAGGAGTGGTGAGACTTTTATGAACTCTTGCACAGTCGTGGCTGCATGTCAGAAAACTCATAGCTAGGTGGTTGGGAAAAATAGATATGCTATTTGAGAGGAGAAGCGAGGTGGTCAGGGTATTGACAGGCCTCAGGAAACAAAGTGGTGTCAACTCCAAGTGACATCTTTCAGGGCAGTGCACACACATTCAGGGACTTGGTCTTTTTCACAAGTTGTGTTTGCTCTTCTGTGACAAGCTGTCAGAGTAGAAATCTTTTGTATTCTCTTCCATTCCTAAACAGCATATAGACATTAACATTGTTGTTCTCAACTTCAAAGCAGTCAAAGTTCCTGTGTGAAATGAGCTGAATGCTCCACAGTCTGACACCATGAATTTGGACAGAATGAAAGAAAAGGCTGGTTGGGAAAGTTGGCTGTCTCAGGAATGAATCTGGGGAACATTTTGGCAATGTAATTTGAATAAAATTTATTTAATGTTTACAATTGAATGTTCTTACAATTGAAAAATTGTAAGAGATCTTGTAATTGAGATATAGGCAAGAGATAAGACTTAAATTAATCATTAATGAGAGTGATAATGGTATGGAGATTTTGTGAGAAATCACCCTTGTTTGGGGAAGATATATTTTAAACTATTTACAGATGACATGTTATGATATCTATATGACACTTTAAAATTACCACATATATACTATATATATGTTTATATGTATAAGCCTTATATACATACACATATATAATATTTATATACTAACCGCCTGGTGCATAAAATTTGTGCATGGGTGAGAGGTGTGTCCCTCAGCCCAGCCTACACCCTCTCCAATCTGGGACACCTCAAGGAATGTCCAATTGTTGGACATCCCTCTCACAATCTGGGACTGCTGGCTTCCAACCATTTGCCTGCCTACCAGCCTGATCACCCCCTAACCACTCCCTTGCCATCCTGATTGCCCCCAACTGCCCTCCCCTGCAGGCCTGGTTCCCCCCAACTGCCCTCCTCTGCAGGCCTGATCACCCCCAACTGTCCTCTCTTTCATGCCTGGTCCCTCCCAACTGCCCTCCCTTGCTGGCCATCTTGTGGCAACTATCTTGTGTCCACATGGGAGTGGCCATCTTGTGTGTTGGAGTGATAGTCAATTTATATATTACTTCTGTATTATATAGGATATGTGTATATATATATATATATATATATATATATATATGAGTATCTTTATTGCAATATATACACACATATGTGCATATACATGTCTCTATATATCTTTAACATATATGTATATCTAATCTATTGTATATATATCATGCAAATGGGACAAATATTAAAAATCAGTGAATATAAGTGAAAAGTATTTGAGTATTTATATGCCATTCTTCCAAATTTTTCAAAATGTTTACTGTGGTCCTAACTGGTTTGGCTCAGTGGATAGAGCATTGGCTGGGAACTGAAGGGTCCTGGGTTCAATTCCAGTCAAAGGCATGTACCTTGGTTGCAGACACATCCCCCATAGGAGGTGTGCAGAAGACAGTTGATAGATATTTCTCTCTCATCGATGTTTCTAACTCTCTCTCCCTCTCCCTTCCTCTCTGTAAAAAATCAATAATATATATATATATTTAAAAATGTTTACTGTGTAAATAATTTAAAGTAAAATCACATCAAGTACCATGCCTATGTTCATCTTATGTTGATTACCTTTTCCCCTTTCTTTTTCTTCTTTTAGTTTTGCTCACTTTCCTCCATTGCAATAAGCCTCATTATGGTTATTTAAATATACATTGGATCTAGTTACATTGCCCTAAAAAAAGTAGTTTCTGAAAAAAGCATAAAGCACAAAAGGGCAGCATGTTGTAGAAGTGCCAGGAGTGGCGATAATTGGCAGCTCTGCAAGGTTGATCTGTTCTCCAAAGGGGGCAGCGCATGGTGCTGCATGTTAAGTGTTTTTGCAGAATTAAGAGGACAGAATTAGCAGTCTGCACTACAGCAAAAACCAATACCCAGCATATTAACATTTTCCAATAAATACAAAAATAGAGTAAACATGCTTATTTCAGAGTGCTGATTTAGTAATGCAGATGCCGAGATTATCTTTTCTTAGAGCTTTCCTCCCCAAGGTAGTAGGTTTTATTGCCTGTGGAAATGATGAACATATATTTGGAAGTTGCCTCGGGGGCTGGAATTATGTGCACAGTTAATTATATACCTTTTGAAAGCTATTTCTGCCAAACTTGCTGGCCAACTTAATGAGTAGCCAGCGTATGTGTTGATTTTTAGGATAAAGACCTTAGAATTCTGGGATAATTTTTCTTTTGCTTTGCTTACCTCTTAAACTTAAAGCTGGGATGGCTACAGGAAGGAGACAGGAGGAATATGCTGATCTGGGTGCTCCTTTGGGCCATCATTCTCTTGAATTTCACTTCTATCGGTGACTGAAATGAGTCCTTTTCAGATTATGTAATGAATCCTCAAAGCTCTTCTGTGGAGGAGAGGGTATAGCAAACTATTTACCACCCCAACCTGTAAACTGAGAAAATCAGAGGTCTCAGGGGAAATTACTTTCTAAAATTATGCAATGAAAACTCAGTTTATCCATCTACCTTTTTTCACTCCATGTATATGAAATACTAAATGAAATATAGGAAGATGTGAAGAAAACGAAAGTTCAGGACATAGTTTCTGCTCATTAAAGGACAACATAGTACAGTGTGTGTGTGGTTGTGTGTGTTTGTGTGTGTGTGTGTGTGTGGTGTGAAATTGCTAAGCAAACTTTTGTCCATATGTAAATTGTGACTACTACTTTAGTCATCAAAGATATCATTATCTTCTACTTCATCATCCTCTATGTTTTAATGGTAGCTTTCTCAGGAATGGAGAAGGAAGAAAAAAGAATGATTTACTGTTTTGGAAAATGAATTTTAAGCAAGTTTTGAGTGAAAGCCACCATCCAGAAGGTTTTTAAAGATGTGGCTGGGGCAAGTATATTCAAAGGAAGATGTAGCTTGAACAATGAAGCACGAGAAAGAGGATGGCCTATAAAAGGCTCTGATAGCAGCAGAATGGTAAAATAATAGAAAATAAGGTAGTCAGGGTTGAGATCAAATGTGGGAGGATGGGAGGTCCATTACCTGAAGGCAATAAAACCCATTGTCTCGGGTTTTAATGGGATTCAGGAAGCAGCGAAGAACAATGTAGGATTCTGGAAAAGGAAATATTGTGACAAAGCAGTGCCTGGGCAGATGCAGTCTTTCGTGTGTTCTGAATAGACTGTGATCCATTGAAACCAGAAGAGGAAGGAGGTTTTTAAGAAAAAGCAGATTCAGGAAATAAAGATCTTGCTTTGATTAGCAATGTCAAGACCAAGATCGCGGAGGTTTTGAGAGCACAGCTGGAGCGGATTCTCACAAAGTAAGGCTTCACTAGATGTTAGGTTTGTGGGGACAAAAGAAGGAAAATGGACCTAATGTCAGCAAAGACTCCCACTGGGGCCTGGGAAGTAAGACAGCCCTCTGTGTGACTCAAGTGTGTTAGAGGAGACTGGAAACCAGGGTAGCATAACGACAGATCTGTTTAGATCATGTCACCCCAGTCGCCCCCGGAGAACTCATCCCTGGCCTCTGCTCTCTAGTTCTCCGTCTCCCTGGGATTGTTGTGAAAGAAACTTCTCTCCCTCTCAGATCTGCAGGTCTCCGAGTGTCCTGCTTGTGACTCCTGTTCTGAGGGCACAGCCAGGACCAGGGCAGTGACAGGCAGCTTGCTGGGGCATGCAGTCTAGTATTGCTCTTGTTTGCTGTTGTTTTGTTTTAGAGAAATTCTAACAGGGAATTTTAAAAGGCCTCCATGATGTAACCTTCCCATTACCGGCTCTTTCTGTCTCCTCGTGAAGAAAGAATCGAGTCCCCTGCATGTGTGGTGCAGTCGCCCATATTTATGCAAAGAGAAGGTGCAGTGATGGCTGGGACTACCTGGAATTGTTGTCCCTCCCTCTGCAGTACTCACCACCTGGACTTGAGGTCCCATTGTCTTCTCTCCCTGTGACTCCATGTTGTGGGGAAAAAGATATTTTAGAGTCCTTTAAATTTCTTTCTTTTTATTATATTCTGTTAGCAGGTTACCTATACAGGACTCCCTATACCATCATATCATACATTGATCATGAACATGACTGTTAATGTTTTGAGAAGGAAAACCCCTATTTTGTAACAAACTGCTATTTGGAATTTTCTGCTGTTCTTCTTAGATTAAATGTTGCTTTCTAGTCGGCTTTAGCCTGTTTGAAGAATGATAAAGATAAACTTTGCTGTATGACCTTGTAGGCCGGAGACTAGATATGCCATAATCTCAATGCCATGCCAGGTGCACTTTTTAATTGGATAGAGCTGTGTTGTTTCCAAGGCCAGCATCAAGATAACCACTAAGTGCACATAGTGCTGGCTCTTTAATAAGAAGGGAAGTTCTGCTTGTAGCCTTGCTTAGAATTTGAATTCATTTTCTCTAAGCCCATCACGCGATGAATAAAGTCTCTCCAAACTCTCCTTCTGCATTGTTTGGGAACTCTGTAACAGTTTTATATAAGTTCATAAGCCCAGGGTCCTTGGCTGAGGGACAAGTCTATGTGACATACAGTAATCCTTGCATTTTTTAAAAATATATTTTATTTTATTGATTTAGAGAGGAAGGGAGAGGGATAGAGTTAGAAACATTGATCAGCTGCCTCCTACACACTCTACTGGGGATGTGCCCACAACCAAGGTACATGCCTTAGACTGGAATTGAACTCTTTAGTCTACAGGTTGACACTCTATCCACTGAGCCAAACCAGTTAGGGTTGTAACCCTTGCATTTATATGGGATCTTTGGAAGTAAAAAGATGCTATGCTTCTTTAACCATGCTTATATAATTCTTATTATGTCCTATGCTATTTTTCTAAGTGCTTTACTTAATTGTTATAACAAGCATATGAGGTAGATATAGCTATTATCCTCCTCCTCATTGTTTTTAGATGGGGAAACTGAGGCGCAGAGAAATTAAATAGCTAACAGGTGGGAAGCTGGGGTTCCTTTCCAAAGACTCAGTGCCAGATTTTCAGTGTTTGAACCCCTATACTATACTATCTCTTGAAATGAAAATAGAGATATGTGTCTCTTGGGTGGCATTATCTATGTACAGATGAAAAGAAGCTTCATATCCTGGTAGATAGCAAGGCATCCGTGCTATCTCCCTCTTCCCCCATGTTACCCTACTCTCACATTTCTCTGACCTTGGGGCTGGAGGAGCTGAGGCATTTTGGATATTTCTACAAATTCCCAAGCCATAAGTAAGGGCTAATGCCCAAGGCCCCACCCCATGACCCCATTCTCCTATCTCATAGAGTAAGCCTTGGGTTCCTTGGAATTTTGTGGACATGAAGAAGAGAGATAAGATATAAGGGTAGTGTAAGAAGGGTTATCATCCTATATAGTCTCCCCATCATATTGGCTTTGGTTTCCTTTGCTATCACATGACCAATCTTCAGATTCCAAAGGTAGCTGATATAAATAACTTAAAGTTAAAATATCTTGCCAGAGATTGTCAGAGCTTGGTGGCAATTGATTGAGTGACTTTAGAGGCACTTGCCCCAATCCAGTTGTAGCTATTCATCCATGTAATAAAAAAAAAAAAAAAAAGTGGTGGTGGGAAGTGGCACTGTGGCTTCTGCCCTGAGCAGGAGGCTATGAGCTGGGCAGTTTCCAAAAGTTGTTTCTGGGTATGGCAGCCCTCTGACCTACATTCCCAAACATCTCCACTCAAGCCAGTGTGTGTGCTCACTGCAACCCAAACCTATCTGACACTTTGTTACTGATTTCATTCTTAGGTGTATGTCTGCTCTGCCATTGGATGTGTCTATTTTCCCCCTTTAATGGCATCAATCCCCCTGTCCTTGCTACTGTCCAGGAAGTCTCCCATGCTGACTCCAGCTGGAGGTTGTTGTTATCTGATTATGTGATTCCAATTTCTTTTAGGTATCATTTATTTGCTATTCATTATTTACTCTTTCCATAGCCTATTCACGAGTCCATGTTTCTTTCCCCAAACTATATTATATACTATTTGAGGCTACATAACATGTGATTTAATAAAGACCTGTTAATTGAGAGTCTTTTCTATTATAATTTCTTAGAAGTCTCTGGGGTCTCAGTTATCTTCCCTAAATCAATATCCTGAAGAGATGCCCCATTCCCCTGTGGTATATGTGTTATAGAAGCGTATAAAGGTTCAAACTGAAGAGTAGAACTCTATATATTAAGCAAGGAGGAGGGAATGGCATAAATACTTAAGGGAAGAGGTATCAGAGGAGGCTCTGGCATAGAAACACAATGACCTTGATTGCCTAGTTTTAGAGGGGCGGGGATATCAGACCCCCAGAATCCAACCCATCCCAAATGTTAACAGAAAAAAACAAAACAAAAAACATTGAAATCTGTAAAGAATTTTTGTGAGTTTATTTGAGCCAAACTTTCGACATATGCCGGGAAGTAGAACCTCAACGGATTGAGATAATGCTCCGAAGAATGGTGAGTTACATTTCTCTATTTATACACTGAAATCAAAGGAGGGACATAGGTGGGTTACATGAAATTCATTGGTGATGGAATAAGGAGGCGGGAGAAAGCAAAGCGGTGGGAAACTCCTGGGATTGGATAAAAAGTAAAATGATGGATGTGTACTCAGGTGAATGCAGGAACAATTAACATGATATCGAAGGAATTTGAGGCATCTCCTGGCGCTCACCACATTTGGTTGTGCCTCATGGGCTCCGGAAAAAGGGAAGCCACAAGTTACCCAAACATCTCATAGATATGTTATCTTAGAGGTGAAAAGGCAAATGGGCTTAGTAAAAAGATCAAAGTTGATTTTTGTCTGGGAAAATATCTGAGACATGACTACCTACTATAACCTGTTAGATATTTAATTTTCAAGCCATCTTTTGTGGTTATCTTAGGTCTCTGGGTTTGCAAGACTGCCACTCAGGCCTTCCCTTAGCTTGTCAGGTTTGCATGTGGCTCTTTTCTTTCACACAAATAAACTCACCAAAAGACAAAGGATAAAGAGGGGTGGATTATCAGAACTCTTCACTAAGATTATGCCATTCTGCAGACAAATATAAAAAAAAGGAGATTCATGAACTAGAGCATCAATTTATAATCTAAGGGGAAGCCATCAGGCATCTTAGTTTGACCTTTGGCACATAGTCTATTTCAGACTAAATTTCATTATAGAAGCACATTCCATAGTATGCTTGTAGTGAGAAACAGAATCTAATCAGAGCTGACAGCAGCTCTTAGTTTCAGTGGAAGTAACAACAGGCTGAGCAAGCACGTGGCTTGGTGGGAGTGGGAAAGGAAAACTGGTGGACCTATCAGAAGACAGAGTGCCCAAGGTAACTCAGGAGTGGTGAGGCAGGCACAGGTGGCTGCGTGGATTCGGTTGGCAATGGTTAAAAGGTGGAATAACTCACTACATTGGCAGCAGGAGTTAATAACTGCTGTTTTTGAAGCCAATCAACAAAATCTCAGATGAGAACAGAAGTAGCTAAAAATATATGAACTCAACTGAGGGAAAACATCAGAGGAACAAATGGTTTAAGAAAAGTTTTCTTTGAATTAAAAGGATTAACATTAAAATATTCTCCTCTTTCCCTAAGGATCCGAAGAAACAGTTTTAGAACTATGGAGCCCATTTGCTAATAAAAACATTTAATTCTGTGGTCTATTTTTCACTGTTACACTTGATAATGAAAAGAGGATAAGAGTCTTATGATCATTATGCAAAGAGTAAGATATAAAACTACAAAAAGATAAAACTACTTCCTCACAGTTAGGCAATGAGTCAGCATGAGTCCAAGTTTTGGAATATAGATCTCTTGGCACCAACTCTGGGAAAATGCTTTCAAACTCTAAAATTCTATAAAAGCAGAGAGAATAATTACCAATAAAGGCTGATTGCCTTTCACAAAGTAAGCACTTTACTCATCATGTTGAATTGACTATACACAAAGAATTATTTTTATGCTCTTTCCTCTCTTTAATTATCTTATTAGCTATCTTTTTCTCCTCTGGATAACATCTGTGTGTGATATAAATTAAAAACTTTCTCCATTTTTATGTCCATATGTAACCACTTTTGTTGGTTTCTTATGTATCCTCCTAAAGCTAACCTGTGTACTAATAAGCTTACATGTGCAAATAAAGTTATATTTTGCACATTAGTTGCTTTTTGGTTTTATAATTAAACTTATACCATATAAATTTCTATGTAGTTTTCTGTCTTATCCTTTTCAGCTGCCATATAATATTTTATTGCACATATTTATAAGTTAAAAATACATATTTAATAGCCCTCTACTGATGCCCACTTAAGCCATTTCCATTTAAAAAATATTTTTTGTTATTACCAGCAGTGCTTCAATAAATAGCTTTGTTCAAAGGCATTTTGCATGAGTGGAGTATATCATAGAATTATTTCCTAAAATTGGAATTTATTGGGTGAAACAGTGTGGTTCATCTATAATTTGGATGGATATGACCAAATTGCTCTCTACCAATTTATATTAACTACTACAAAGGATGAGAATGCCAGGTTACCCATACTCTGGTCAATGAGCATGTTAGACATTTAAAAATTATTGCCACTTATCTCAATTATCTTATTTTTCATTTTTCTTACTTTGAATGAGAATAAGCATCTCATAATATATTTAAAGTTACTTTTATTTCTTTTTCTTGAAATGTATTTTTGTATCTTTTAATTTGTTATTTAAATTAATAAAAAATTAACAATAGTTCACATAGATTCATAATTCATACATTGGTGACATAAATTGCTAAATTTGCAGTTGACCTCTCACAGCTTTCTCTGGGCCTCTTCATTTTTCTCTTTTAAAAGTAGAGAGGAGTGTATATTCAAAGTGGATTATCATCAAGATTTTTTAAAAATATATATTTTTATTGACTTCAGAGAGGAAGAGAGAGGGAGAGGTAGGAACATCCATGATGAGAGCGAATCATGGATCGGCTCCCTCCTGCATGCTCCCTACTGGAGATTGAGCCCACAACCCAGGCATGTGCCCTGACCGGGATTGAACGATGACCTCCTGGTTCATAGATCGATGCTCAACCACTGAGCCACACAGGCCGGGCATTAAGGTGGCTTTTATCAGCATATCCCTTATGTGACTCCTTTGGCAAGCATATACCTGTCCTTTTGTTATCTGTCTCTAAATGTAGACAAATTCATGAGTCTATCTGGGCACCTTAAACAATAAATTACTGGATTGGCATCAATGAGAGAAATGGCAGAATAAAGCTGAGAGTTATCCTTTTTATTTCTTTGAAAAGGACTGTAAAGGGATTAATAGACTTTTCCCCTGTAACGAACACATTTCATAAATTCTTTATGTGACTTCAATTTATGATTAAAACTAACTTCCTCATTTCATCTTAGAGATTCATCACTAGTTTCAAGAATGGGAAATAGATAAGCTGTTTGAATCTTTTGGGAAGTTCTTGAGATCAGTATAGGAGACCTCATGTCAAAGAAGATGACTTTTCCCAGAAAAGGGACTGACTTCACCTTTTAATAGAGGAAGTCTGCCCTATCAATGACAAGGTCCCATGTGAGACTTGGTGGTGAGTGATTGATGTCCTCCCTCCTGTCTGCTGAAAACCGCCCTGGGTCTGTGCAGGCTACATTGCTTTAATCTTATTTCCATAAAAACGCCAGTAGAGAGTGATGGCCTATATCTGGCAACACTCGTCTATGTCACATGACTTAACAAGGCAGATCAGAGGTGGGCAAAGGAACTGTGCTGGTCTGTGTTTTCAATTTTATTGACAGAAAAATGAGTCATTGAAAAAGGGCATCTGAAATTATAGACCTAATTTAGTTCCTGTGTATTAACCAGCAATTCAATCAAGCCGGAGAGTCTTCATGCACCTGAAGCAGCTGAGTGTAAGTGGCTTAAAAAATCTGCTTAGTTTAGTCCCCAAAAAAGGCAGAGACCTGCTGATTTCTCTCTTTTTCTCTAAAACGTTGTCTGCAAACCTGGAAAGTTTTCAACCTTATGCAGCATGGTGGTAGCATTTCACTTCCTTGTCAACCTCTATCTTTAGACACATTTTTGGAAGAAGAAATAACTTGGGTCTCTTGTTTCCTGATTTGAAGATTTGGTTTCATCCTTTTAAATGTTTTGTTAAAATCTTAGACTTTTTAACTTTTGATACCACTGCAGGAAAAGGGAATTTGCTTAAAAAGTCACCTATTTGGCTCTAATAATATTTCTCTATTGTTACCATAAGCACTGCTGGTAAAATTACTATTGAGTGTGAAAATAATTAGGGAAAATTTAATAAGCAGAGAGATTCATTTTTAAAAACTCTAAGTGCCTGTAAATTTTAAAGTAACTATACTGAATATTTCAGCCTTCATATACTTTTTGTGTGCTTTTTTTTTAACAATGTATCTTAGTAACATTTTTATATCTAAAGGGGAAAATCGAATTAAGAAAACAAGGAGAATATTCTATGATTCTTTCACTAGAATGCCTTTTATACAAATATATTTTTAAAAATAAGGACCAACCCCCCTTAAAAAAAAGGAGCCATGCAAATAATGTGGGATTATACTCTAAATTCATGCTGCACATTCCCTAGACTGTTATCAGAAGGGATCTGTATAAGGTGAACCAGCCCTCCCTGCCTAGGCCTGGAAGGCTTTTGTTGTAACAAAGTTACCAATGCAATTTATCCCATCCCTTTCCATGAGTTTACTTGTGTCTCTTCTTGTCAATAGGTCTTTTGGTCATTTACATGTTATTGAACTTCAAATATCAAAATTCTTCGTTTCCTTGCTTCCCAGAAGCCTCTGGGATTTTTATACAAATGAATACACCTTTTCTTTAGGTCTTAGGGAGGGCAGCCTTCAGTCCAGGTCTGTTCTAGTGTCTGGTTCTAGTGTTTCTTCCCCTAGGACTGCAATGGTCTCTGCAACCTACCTAGACATAGCCAAAGGGGGCTTCAGATCATGCTGGGAAGAACCAGGAATATCCACCCCAAGATAGACCAACACAGAAGAGGAAGGTATGTTTATAAAAGAATTCTATCTGCCGAGACCGGTTTGGCTCAGTGAATAGAGTGTCAGCCTGCGGACTGAAAGGTCCCAGGTTCGATTCCAGTCAAGGGCATGTACCTTAGTTGCAGGCACATCCCCAGTAGGTGGTGTGCAAGAGGCAGCTAATCGGTGATTCTCTCTCATCAATGTTTCTAACTCTCTATCCCTCTCTCTTCCTCTCTGTAAAACATCAATAAAAATATATTTAAAAAAAAGAATTCTACTCAACACCAATAGCTCCTGGCATTCCTTTGCTTCTTGACAATTCTAAGTCAATGGTAGAAATATCCTTGGGTCATGTTTTTGCTCTAGCTCCTGTTATTTGTGACCTTGGGCAAATTCCTAAGGTTTTATGTAGGAATGGACAAGAAATTTGCAAACTTCTCTGTGGAATACATCAGCATTTTTGAAAGTTTATTTTAAGCCTCCCGACCTTTTTTTTTTTTCACCCAAATTTTTACAAGTAAAATACAAACTTTACCACGATAGTCTCAGGTGACATTGAATTATAACTTTATTTTCTAAAGCTAAATTTTAATGCACTCCGAACTCCCAATTTGTCTTATGTAGAAGATTTAATTCTACCAATTCCATTCAAATCTAATAAGATTTAATGACTTCTCAGTCAATCAGGGTTGAAAATTCAGACATATTCAAGACCACTTACCTTTTCCTACTTCCTGGTCTGGAGAGAAACCTGATAAAAATGAATGTGGTAAAACTGAAGGCAGTGTTTCAGAGGGGAAGCAGGACACTTTATAGTTTCACTTTTGCATCCCGCTCTGGAAAATGTTCCAGGATTTGTTGATAGGGTCAACTTCCCCTCTGGACACACAGCCATGCTCAGTTCACTCTGTTCTTTTCCTAGACTCACCACTTTTTTCTGCCTCATCTGTTGCCCTTTTAATGGTTTTTCTAAAAGACTTAGAACTCAGATCTTTATTCCCCATAAGAAATGCTGTGATGGTTAAGATTAGGTATCCATTTGGCCACCAGTGGGGTTGCTCAGCTTAAACATCATTGAGTCTATCTTTAAGGTGTTTCTGGATGGGTTTAGCATTTGAATTGGAAGACTCAGACTGCCCTCCCCCGTGTGAGTTGGCATCAACCAATCTGTTGTAGGTCTAAATAGAACAAAAGGCAGAGGAATGAAGTATTTGATTTTTTTTTCTCCTCCTCATTGCTTGAGTTGAGACATTTCATCTCATCTTCTCTGGCCTTTGGATGGGCATTTGTACCATTGGCTTTCTTGGTTCTCAGGACTTAGGACAGATTCAGACTTCATTACAGCACTGGCTTTCCTAGGACTCTAGCTTACAGATGGCAGGTCATGGAACTCTTAGCCTCCATAATGTGCAATTCCACCTAATAAATAAACCTCCATACAAAGCATAAATTTATTTTACCTATAAGTATATAAATCTTACATAAAACATATAAATGTCTCTACATATGAATATGTATATATATTTATATCCTGTGGGTTCTTCTTCTCTAGAATCTTGACTAATAAAGTGAATTAAGACTAAAGAGACCAAGCCCTTTTCCATTCCACTCTCCACATGACCTTAGCAATTTGCCTGACCTCCCTGAGCCTTAGCTTCTTCATTGGTAAAACAGAGAAGAGAGATGATCTCAAAATTTCTCCCACTTCTGAAATTCTGTGACCTGTTAATTCTGGATGCTCAAGTTCTTGGACTCTCCCTTCAGAGCCACCCCTGTAACTCCTCTCAAATAAATATTAGCATAACTGTAGCCATTAGCATCTCTGCAATTTGCATGCAGTTCAAGTAGCCCAAGTACACTGGGTTTGCTGCCACTTATCATATAACCTATTATAGTGCTCTCTGGACATGATGGTTTTGCCTTCCATTACAAACTCAGTAACGTGAGGTGCTTTGGAGCCACAGGGTAACAACTTGGCTTTGAGAATTGGAAGTAAGTCAAGTGAGATTCAGATTCTAATTCCAGCACTGCAGTCAGCCCCCCAAGTACTCTTGGTTTAGTCACTTAAGTCTCCTGTGCCTCATTCTTATTACTTGTAAACTGGATGCAACAATCTCTTCACTGCCTACATCAGTGTTTTTCAACCTTTTTTGGGCAAAGGCACACTTGTTTCATGAAAAAAATCACGAGGCACACCACCATTAGAAAATGTTAAAAAATTTAACTCTGTGCCTATATTGACTATATATAAAGTAATTCTCTTGGATAGGAATCAAATAAACACAAAGAAAGTATTTTATAATTACTTTATTATGAAATATTAAGTAAACAAAATAGTGAAAAATTATAAAATTCTTGTCTTGTCTGCACCTACGGCACACCAGGCAACATCTCGCGGCACACTAGTGTGCCGCGGAACAGCGGTTGAAAAACGCTGGCCTACATCATAGGATTGTTGTAAGGTGCTGAATCCGAAAAGCTGGTCAGACCAGACCTACATTCACTTAGTTACCTGCCACTGGGGACACTAGAACCATAAGCTCACCACAGGCCAGAAACCACTTCATTCCAGTTAGGGACGTTTGACATCACTGAGTGGTTAGAGATGCCCTCCCCCTTTTATTTACATATATATTGATTTTTTTTACAGAGAGGAAGAGAGAGGGACAGAGAGTTAGAAACATCGATGAGAAAGAATCATCGATCAGCTGCCTCTTGCACACCCTCTACTGGGGATGTGCCTGCAACCAGCGTACATGCCCTTGACCGGAATCAAACCCGAGACCTTTCAGTCCACAGGCCTAAGCTTTATCCACTGAGCCAAAATGGTTTCAGCAAGAGAGGTGCCTTTTTTTATCAACTTATCTTTGCAGCTTAATCCCTTGCCTGCCTTCACATGCTCTATAGCATCCATTTGATCTGATATATCACCTAGCATATAGTATAAAATGTAAATTAGTTATTTATTATTATTACAGTAATTGTTTTTGGAATTGTTAACACCTTTGTTTATATCATTCGCTCATTCTTGAAGGCCTTTTTCTTCAATGCATAATTACCCAGCAAAATCCTAACATTTTTGTGGAAACCAAGGGGATGTTTTGAGCTCTTATGACTCAGACAGTGGTTTTCACACCTACTTTTATTGTGTTATTTCTTCATATAATATTTTTCTACTACACATATGCTCCTGGGTGTCACAAAACTATCTTATACATTTTTATGCAGTCCCAAAGCAGCTAGCCAACAACACTTCACATACAGAACTCAATAAATACTCAATGCATAATGAATAAAGAATTAATAAAAAACAGACCCAAGAACCCAGAAGTCATTTCTCGGCTGAGTAACTTGTGGGGTTTTGGCTTGTGTTGGGTTCAGGCAGGGCAGAGGGCATTTTCAGACTTGCCCGAAGTGGAGTTATGTACCTGATGCCATTAAACCCACAGCCCCATTGCCCCAGAGTCCATTCCATTTCTGAGCATGTCTATTGGGCTGAAATAAAAAGTCTTTATAATAGGACTAGACATTTTAATAGCCCCTTGGGAAATAAAAGCACTTCTTGAAGGTTATTTTTCCCCTTGAATAAAAGCAGACTATGCATAGAACAGCTAGAAAATGTGTGGTAATTAGAAAAAATATTATTCTGTTCCCCTGAAATTGTAACACTGATAAGTGACATTTATTGAATTTTTTTCATATGCCACATCATAAGGTGCATCCTCTTATTTAAGCTTCACAATGATTGTAGGAATCATCACTATCTTAATTTTACAGATGAGGAATCTTTAAATTGCTCAGGACGGAATAGATAACTTGGCCATGACTAGAGTTCTCTATCTGGACTTAAACATTGCAGGAATTTTTTTTAATGTGGTTTTCTTATCCTGAGACTGTATAATTGATTTTGTTTACAGAGAGGAAGGGAAAGGGATAGAGAGTTAGAAACATTGATGAGAGAGAAACATCCATCAGTTGCCTCCTGCACACCCCCTGCTGTGGATGTGACCTCAACCAAGGTACATACCCTTGACTGGAATCGAACCTGGGACCTGTCAGTCCACAGGCTGAAGCTCTATCCACTGAGACAAACCAGTCAGGGCTTATCCTGAGACTTTTAACCTTTGGTCTCCAAAGTGTCTGAATATGAAAATGGATAGGAATTTTTGAGGTCACTGTGCAACCTCTGTTCAATTAGCTTGAGAAGCTTATTTTTGTTTTCTCTCTTTGTGTCATCTCTCTCTCTCTCTCTCTCTCTCTCTCTCTCTCTCTCTCTCTCTCCCTCTCTCTCTTTTTCTTTGGGGTTAAAAAAAGAAGATAAACCTACAGTTTTACAGTTGTTATCAGTGATGGCTAGAGGAGATTTCCCAGTGCTCAAGAAAAACAGGTCCCTATGACATTTTCCAGGGATTTTCTAAGCATGACTCAGTCACCAGCGCTGTCAAAGCCCAAGCACAAGGATGCCTGCTATCAAGCTGCTCCTCCCACAGAGGAGCAGGGGCTCCTGGCTTGTCTGTCCTGCTCTGCCAAATGCTGGAGGCACTGGATCCTTCATATCAATTCTACCCGCCAGACACATACCAAAAAGCCCGTTGGTGAGGCCTCCTACCCAGTTAGGTAAGCTGAGAGGCAGCGCTAAGCAAGCCAGGTGCTGGAGAGGAGGGAAGAGAGGGGTGCAGTGGAAGGGGAGGTGGGGGGGGGTAGTGCTGTACATTACAGGGAAGAAGACCCTTCTTCCAATCAGCACATTCTATTAAAAGGAACTACAGACTGTGAATGCCTATTGATGAAAATGACATACACGTGACACAGGAAACATAAGTTGCTGTTGAATCTTCCACAAAAGGACCTCATTGTGCCCGAGTGACCTTTAATCCATCACACCACGAAAACCTGCTCCATCTTGTTCTTTCACCTAACACAGCCCTAATGAGCGGCAAGTTGAACGCGGGGTGTCTATTCTCCAGACAGCTCTGGAGAATCACTTAAATTACAATTGATTTTTCTTTTTACCATTACCTGACAAGCCCCATCTGTTACTTATCCATAAAAGATACAGATTTTTGTGCATTTCATGCATTTTATAGACATGGGTGGCACCGGGCATTTTCCTGTTTGTGCCACTCACCAGCATTTTTTCTCTCACTACAGTTCCTAGGCAGCCATCTCCTCCTAATAACAAAGGTGAGGCACACAGTATTGATCTGATTGCACCATAGAGTCCTCCTGAAATACTGAAAACCGATGACCTCATATTGCACTGTACAGTAAAATTTAGGATGGCCCTTAGCAAAAAGAGTGAGTCAAGTATTTCATAAGAGAAGAAACTATAAAAGAGAGTGTTCTTCAAATTTTCCTCTTGCTATTATCCAGTCAGGTCATATTTTATTGGAGCTCATTACCAAGGTAGAGGGTGATAAGTGTGGAAACCATGGAAACATATTATGGTCAAATTGATGTTGCTTCGAAACCCGTCCATTATCCATTAAGGTGCCTCCTAGACTTTTATCAGGAGGGCCTTTTACATGCTCTTTCTAAGTTCACGTTCAGCCTCAGACTTACTGGGAGAGTGAGTGTGCTTTCTGGAGTGAAAGGTAGTGCAAGTCTTTTTTTTTTTTTTTTTTTTTTTTTCAGAACAAAGGAAAAGATTCACAAATTGCATATCACTCCAGTTGTATTCTATTTAATGCCTTGAGTTACAAAAAATATTTAAATATCCCTAAATGTTTAAGACCTTTATAGCATGTTCACATTCTCTCTCTCTCTTCACCCCAATGATGTGGATCCACTCTTTAAATCTTTAAACAAGAATCCACATTGTCAATATCATTATATCCATGAAAATGTTACATTTCAATATATTACACCTAAAAATCCTAATACATAAAAACCCTGGGTCGCAATGACCAGTGACCGGACCGGAGGCTGACCAACAGGAAGTCAGTGCTGGCCCCGCCCCCAAGCAAGCAGATAGGAGCAATTAGGCAAGGAGAGTGCAGGGTGATCAGGCAGGGTGATCAGGTAGGCAGACTGGCCCTTTCTAGGCTGGCCCCTTCCCCAGGCAAGTGTTATGGGCAATCAGGCAGGCAGACAGAGTGATTAGGGGTGATCAGGTAGGCAGACCAGGGTTAGGAGTGATCAGATAGGCAGGCAAGTGGTTAGGAGTGATTAGATAGGGGGACCAGACGTAGGTAGGCAGATGGCTCCATGCAGGGCTGGCCCCACTCCCCAGCAAAGAAAGATGGAGACCCAGGCCAGTCAAGCCATTGCACCCCAGCCTGTGGCCTGCAGAGGGAGGCCACTAGTGGCAAGCAGCCAGCTGCCTGCAGCCCAGGAAAGGAAAACTCCAATAGGCCTTGATCTCAGGTCAGGCCTAGGAACCCTACCCAAGGAGTCCCAGATTGTGTAAGGGTATAGGCCAGGCTGAGGGATCCCCTCTCCCTGAGTGCATGAATTGTCATGGACCAGCTTCTACTAAATAAATAAATCTCAGTAGGTCATAAACGTGTATAAGTTCACCAAACACATGAACACATAAAGCCACATTCCATCTCAGAGTGTCACCCAAACAGATTAGGTCAAATGTTTTTCCTTTTATAGATGGTCCTAAAAGTTAAATTTATTTCTTAACTTAATATACAAAATTAAAATATAGTACTAAACAAACACAAAATTTCAGGCAACTTGTACATAAATGATAGTTTTGAAATTTTTGATTGCCATTTTTTTCAGGATCAGAGGTGCAAAATTTCTGCAATGTAAGTGAGTAACAGTAGGAACTTCCAAAGATATCATCAAATATTTATTGTACAAGGTACTTTTATTCAGGTGATGCTTTCTCAGTGGGATGTACAGCAAAGCAAGAACTGAAGAATTGGTTAGTGCACCAGTCCCATTAAATATTTCCACTCCTATCTCATCATCCCATCTTGTGAGATGTTGCCATCTTCCGTGATTACAGCAAATCAATAATCAGGAGAATGATTCTTCTGGGGATAGGAACCCTACCATGTAGCTGAAGCTTAAATTACTAATTTAAATCATGCTTGTATAAGCATAGTGAAAATGCAATAAACTTTTTTTTTGTATTTTAATAAAGTTTCTTTTAAAAATAGTTACAGAAGGATTACATGTTCATGCAGATAACTTAAAATATAGAAAAATCACAGAGAATAAATAATAGTTATCTATAATCTGGTACTAATATAAAATCAATTATATTTGCTATGTACGATGTTTTTCATTTGCTTATATGTTATTTTTTAAAAACAATATCATTCTCTTACATCCTGCATTTAATTACTTGGCTCTATTTTGTACATATTTTTCTTTTCAGTAAGTATTTTCTCTAACATTTTTAATGAATAAATAGAACTCTATAGTAAATATATAACAGAAATTTATAATCCCCTACTTAAACGACTTTTAGATTCCTTTAAATTGCCCCTTTTATAAATTAGGCTGATTGGATATATGTTTCTTTGACTTCATCTTTAATTATTTACTTAGTATAGATCCCCCAAACTACTAGGTCAAAATGTATGAACATTTTAAGAACCTAGGAAATCTATGTTTAAGTGCCCTTTAAATGTTAATTTCCATTTACTTACTCCTCAGCAACAAATGAAAGTGCTCAATGCCCAACAACCTAGTCGCCCCTGGGAATCATGAATCTTTCTGTCTTTGTGAATCTCTCTCTTTTTTTTTTAAATCAATCTTTATTGTTCATATTGCTACAAAGGTTCCTCATTTCTTCCCCCCTCCACCAGGTTCCCACCCCACTCTCCGCCCCCTCCCCATCCCCCATTGTCCTCATCCATAGGTGCAGTTTATGTTCAGTCTCTTCCTCCCTCCCTATGTTTTCCCTCACTATGTTTTCAGTTTGCATTTCTGTATTATTAAAGATCTTTAACATATTTGTATAAATTTGATTTTTTTTAAATCATCTATATCAATGCCTGTTCATGCCTTTTACTTTTAAAAATCGGTAGATATTTATCTTTCTTTTCCTTATAGGTTTGCAGTATGTTTCCATTTGTTCAACATTGTCTGACATTTATGTCCAATTTAATGTTGTTGGTATTCTACTGTTGAGGTATAGAAATCTTGTTAGCTCATCAAATCTCATTTGTTTTTCTTTTTTTCTTTGCAATTTATGTCTTCAGTTTTATTCTTCCAAAGTCCCCCTGAATTTAAAACATTTGTTCATATTTTCTGGTAGTTCTTTTATAGTTTTGTTTGCACTTAGTTTTAAATTCATTTTAAATTTCTTTGGGAATATATCCAATAATAAAAAAGTGCTTTCTATCATATTTTGCATTATAGTGCATATAGAAAATGTTTATTTTTATGGCACTCTGGGGTAAATAAGAGGTTGCTCTCCCAGAGTTTATCAGCCAACCAAATCACTGAAGGGATCACATCCCAGATCATTGGTAACCCACTTCCAACATACAATTGGCACTTGTGTAATCGCTTTTTAAAAATAATTAAATCATCTAAGTTAATGAATAATTCATCATTTCCCGCACTCATCTGAAATGTCATCTTAAATGCACACTAAAAAGTTCTATTGTTTGTATTGTTTTATTGATATGTGTTCCTATCATGACACTGATATCATACTGTTTCACATTCTGAAGCTTTGGAAGATGTTCAAATCTTTGGCAATGCAAATCATACTGATCACTCCGTCTGATTTTTTTTTTTTTTTTTTTTTTTTTTTTACTCCATGCACACAGTGGTGGGTTTTCCCATTTTTGTGTGTGTAGACAGTGCATCTGAATCATGGCCAATACTGGATTTTAAATTTTGATCATTTGGATATTGGTAGAAAGATTCTTTCTGATGAATGCAGATTTCCTAAGCATTCCTTAATTTACTTTGTCACTAGGCTCAACTTTAAAGGGTGTGTGGCAGGGGGATACCATTGTAGAAGTATGTCTGAGAAACGGAAGAAATTCGAGGTGAAGTAAAATAATAAAGAATGTCGAGAGAAAGTAACCAGTAACCATGTCATTTTTGTGTTTATAATAAACTAGGAGGGAAATACCAAGAATAAATGACCCAATCTACAGGTTGAAATTTTTACAACGTAAAGACAGCTCAAAAGGAACAGTCTAGTATACAATCTTGGACGATATTGATAAAGAAGCAATTTAAGAAACTAGTGCAGGAGGAGATCACTCAGTATCTACTTTTAAAAGGAATTTGATCTGAAAAAAAGAAAGACTCAGTGTTCACATAGGTTAGAAAGAAAAAGCAATGCTTATTAGACTCCTAAGGGGCAGTGTTTCTAAAAACAACAGAAGCGTGGCTCCATTTTATTCATCTTCATAACACCTGAACCTACTATAGTTCTAGAGTCACCACCTTTCTTTCATTGATTCTACAGTTTGGAGAAATTTTATCCCAGGTTCTTAAAATAACTTGTTGATGTAATTCAAGAATCACTGTTGGTAATATGTGATGAGTCATGAAGAATGAGCGAGGGGTCAAAAGATGCAAAAGTATTATGGCAAAGCTATTTAGTTGCCTATTCCAATGGCTAGGATGCAGTAGGCCCCAAATGACTCCTATTTCATTTGGGGCCTACTGCTTCCAATGCAAAACATACATTTCCCAGTCTCTCTTATGGTTCGTTATGGCTATGTGATTATATTTTCTGGTCAATGAATAAAAGAGCAGTTGTTAATGTAACTTCTAGGTTGACTGAGATCAATGACCTGGAAAGAGTGGCCCTTTGGTCTCTTTTCTCTTCCAGCTACTGTCATACTATAATGAAACCATTTGAGACCATGTTGTAGTCAGCAGGAGGAAAGTTATATGCTGATAAAAGTGAAGAATAAAGATTAAAACCTGGCTTCTTGATGGTTCCATGGTGCCATCATACCCAACTCTGAACTGTTTACCTCTAGACTTATTTTATTTCAGAGAAAAAACCCACACACCTTTTATTTGATTAAAATTATGTTATTTTGGAGTATGTTATGCAGCTTAACTTAATTCTTACTGATAAAATGTCCAGAGACCATAAATGTATATGTATGAGAGAGAGAGAGAGAGAGAGAGACTAGATTATTATGATCTGCATAATAATCTGGCCTCTCAGTGTGTGTGTGTGTTTGTGTGTGTGTGTGTGTGTGTGTGTGTGTGTGTGTGTGTGTGTGTATATATATATATATATATATATATATATATATATATATATATATATAAATTAGAGGCCTGGTGCATGAATTCATGCATGGATGGGGTCTGGCCAGCCTGGCCAGGGGGAGGGGATATGGGCAGTTGGCTGGCCTGCCTGCTAGTTGAACTCCTGGTTGAGGGGACAATTTGCACATTAGCCTTTTATTATACACTGAATGGCCAGATTATTATGCATTCAGAGATCATAATAATCTGGCCACTCAGTGTGTGTGTGTGTGTGTGTGTGTGTGTGTGTATTTAAAAAGAAACTCAACCAATAGAACCTTGGAAGGAAGTGTTCTTGTGTTAGTCAAGGTATCTTAGTCCACTTGTCTTTAATAATTTTATTAAAGGGATAGAGAGTTAGAAACATGGATGAGAGAGAAACATCAATCAGCTCCCTGTTTGATGTCCCGCAACCAAGTACATGCCCTTGACTGGAATCGAACCTGGGACCTTTCAGTCCACAGGCCGACGCTCTATCCACTGAGCCAAACCGGTTAGAGTTAGGAATTATTTTTAATTTGGAAGAGAATAAAATTGGTATTGTGGTAGTTATAAAGTCAGAGTCCTTATATGTTATGGATAATTTTGTAAGGCATCTGGGATTTGCTTCAAAACAAATCCAGGGAGGAGGGAAAGTGGGTGAGGACAAAGATGAAATAAGATTGATTACAAATTGATAATTGCAGCTGGCTGTTGACTACTACGGGGGCATTCATTATTCTATTGCATCAACTTTTGCCTTGAAATTTCTCATAATAAAAGTAAGAGTTAAACCCTACCTCCCAATTTAAACTAAAATGATTTGAAAAAAAAAAAAAAAGTATTTCCCCTTGAAATGTGCAGATGCAAATTTTTTAAAAAAGAAACTCGTCAAGAAGGAAAAAAGAAAAAGCAATTCTTAGGAAAAGGCTAATTGAGTTTAAGCACAGGTCATGCATTTGATTTGCAGCAGAATGAAGGAGCAAATTCAGGACTCTGGAAACTTACCCCAGCGCTCTCTCCATTTTATGCCTGACTTTTAGACAAAGGCTCTGCTGTCAAAAGAGGCACCTTGTTCTCTGGGTTGCCAGAGGAGAACCTATGAACCAAAGTTAAACTAAAGAATATGTTTTGACTAAAAATAACAAAAACTTGTCCTACCATCGAGGCTATCCTCAGCACCCTGGTCTTTGTCTAGGTTCTAGACAGCCCAGGACCCCAGGGCCCTGAGAGGCCCATTGGGAAGAGAGTGCCTGTGTCAGCCTGGAGGCTGCGGGAGGTGCCTGGAAGCCCCCCCATCCCCACCTGCTGGATGATGCTGTAAGTCTCCCCTGTGGTGGTCCTACTGTGCCCACACCCAACTCAGAACTCCTGTTGGAGGGCTGGCAGGCGCCAGGGGCAACCTTGGATTTTCAGTTATAAACTGATGCTGTTCTTCACAGACATAAAGACGGAAGTTATTCATGCTGAATAATTGCAATTTTTGTAGTTTGGGCTTTAATTAATAGGTTGGATACCTAGAAAGTGCATGGTGTTTAGACATAGATTCTAGAGAAAAAAGGGTGCCCAGATCTTGGTTCAGGTGTCCAGTGTCCAGGTGGGCTTGGTACCTGTAAGCCACGCGTCCCCCTCTCCCTGAGCTGCCCGCGGCACCTGCCTTTAACTCCTTTCCTGCACAGAAACCTGCTCCTGACAACATTCTTTCCTGCACAGAAACCTCCACCTGTACAGGCAAGTGTGAGCTTACACACATTGCCATTCCCACCCGTGTTTCTTTAAGCTTTGTTTCTAATCAGAATAAAAATATTTCTTCCTCCTGAAAAAGGAATCCCTAGTGTCAATCAATGAATGAGGCAGGGGCCGGGGGGGGGGGGGTGTTCTGAAATGACACAGTAGATCCAATCCAGGGGCTCTGCTGCCTCAGGCTGACAGTGACCCACCATCTAGGACCTCAGAACACAGTCTCTCTGTCTCCTTGTCTCTTTCCTCTCTGTCTCCCCTCCTCTCTCTCTATCTCTCCTTCCCTCACTCCCTCCTTCCCTCCTTCCCTCCCTCCCCCTCTCTCTCCATGAATCTTAACTCCATTCTACATAGAATATTTCTATCTAATTCCAATAGCCCCCACATTTCAAGAGATGGATATACACAGCAGATGGATATTACAAGAAAATTGAATTGCTCTGCAGCAAGGGAGATATAGGAAGGCCCTTTCCCAAACAAGCAGCAGACAGAATTGTAGCAGTAAGTTGTGCTCGAAATAAAATGGTTCATAGATCAGAGGTGACACTGCCTTTTTGAAAGCATGAAATTGTTCCTTCTGTTGGGCAGAATGAGAATTTTTAAAAAGAACACAAATAATTTTCTATTTATTATGTTACGATCTGCCTCAGTTCACAATTCAGAAATACCTATATCTATATCTATATCTATCTGTAAATATAGCAATAAGATTCTCTGAAAGGCTACATATTTAATGTGTTCCCATGCTTGGTCCAGAGCAGATCTGGTTCACCTCTGCAGATAAATCACCCCTGGGCCTAGAATCCTATATGGTTGGCTGTAAAGAGGCACCTGCTAGATTTCCAACATGATGGATGAAAGTGTTCTGCATCCATTACTCAATTATTATGTCTCCTCTTTTATACTTCAGGCCATATATCAACGTGCCCTTGACACTGTCTTCCAGCTCACTCTTCCATCGTTCTTAGTCATTTCAGCACTTGGCTCACAATTTTTGCTTCTGATGTCACCTCTGCCAACATCCTTGATGTCCCAGTGAAGTCTATGGCCATTCTGGTGCCTTACCAGTTAGCACACAACGTCTTTTCTTTTCTTTTTTTAAAATATATATTTTATTGATTTTTTTACAGAGAGGAAGGGAGAGAGATAGAGAGCTAGAAACGTCAATGAGAGAGAAACATCGACCAGCTGCCTCTTGCACACCCCCTATTGGGGATGTGCCCACAACCAACGTACATGCCCCTGACCGGAATCGAACCTGGGACCTTTCAGTCCACAGACCGACGCTCTACCACTGAGCCAAACCAGTTTCAGCACGTCTTTTCTTTAATAACGTTTTTGTAAATATATTTTCTCTCTGTACTCTGTAACTATAGGCCAGTTTATATTTCCCTTACAGAGATGATAACGGGAACTTTGCCAGTATTTGTTATGACCCAATGTGTGGCAGGGACAGCTTTTAGGTCGATTCACCTTTTCCACCATTCCCATCACCTTAATCCTCGTCTGGCATCTATCAAGGCTGCCATAGGAGAAGAGGACTTTTCAACTGTAAGTAGGCTGAGAAAAAGATGCACTATTATTTTAGGAAAATTCTTGAGAAACCTAGCAGGGAGCTAATCTCAGTGCAAAATGTCTTCTCCCCCCTTTGTCTCTCCTCCACAGGAAAGGCCACTCCGAGAGACTGGCTGTCCTTGCTCATCTCCAAGCTTTCAAGGCCTCTGCCCAGGGTGGATCAAACCTCCAGGAACTCACCCCAGGGGCAGAGGCAAGTGGAGGAGGCAGAAGCTTCTGTGGACTGACTTATTTATTTTGATCTGCAGGTGATGATCAGAGGATTATAGATGGACTGCAGGAAAGGGCTTGCAGGGTGAGAAACAGGGGTGCTCTCTGTCCAACAATGGGGCTCATGACCATAGAAGGAGCTGGGCATAGGTTAGAATAAGTAAGAGAAGCTGTTTCCAAATCATCAACATCATATTATGGACTTTGAATGTATTATCAAATATCATAAAAGGTTCTCTAAGCTTCCACAGAAGCATTCTTTTTTTAAGCCAGTTAACAGTTAAATCTTCCTGCCCTGAAGCAAGTGGTGAGCATTAGAATTACACTTATGAACAGCATGTCTCAAGGTCTAGGTGAAGTACAACTTTGGGTGGAGAAGGACTGGGAGAGGAGAGGGAGATGTTTCCAGAGAAGGTGCCAAAACAGGACCCCGAGCCAATCTATTGAAAGCCACTTAACTAAAATTAACTTCATGAGTGACCAGTTTCTTAATTCACTGAGGGGTTTTGTTTATACGTGTTAATTTCGCCCTTCCTTCTGCTTCCTCTTGCCCCTGCCTCCAATAAAACAGCCTAGTCAAACTGTGGAGATGGGACAGTGGAAAGCACAGGGTGAGGATGAAATGGAAACTTTTAAAACATCTCTCCAATTTTGGAAACTGGGCACTTAGCAAAATACTTTTCAGTAAGTGTTTGTTTCCGTAAATTGACCTGTTTCACCAAAGCAGAGCGATCTCCTAATCGTCTCTCTCTTTTCCAGCACAGGCTCCAGCCTCATTCACACTCGATGGAAATAAGGAGAGATGACATCTGCGAAGACAGGCATACCCAGCCATGCACATATGCACACCACGAGATGACGTGTGCACACCTGTGGGCACACACCGTCCTGGAGTTCCAGTCACAAGGTGAAGAATGTCTTCTCCAAGGTCGCCTCTTGCCCCCATGCTACTATGTTGCCTTATATTAGGACACGTTGGGACCGAAAATCACCAGTATTCTCCTGTTTGTTCTTTCTGACCAGGGTGGGTCTTTTAGTTATTAAAGTTGAATAACCAAATTTAAGAATTCTTCCCACCCGGATCCCCAAGCGCAGTTCCTCTCTAATCTTCTTGGCTGTGAATCTCTCCTCATAAATAGCTCCTGAGTCTCTATAAAAGCCTCAGTCTATTCAAGGGTCAAATAGCTTAACTGCCAGTGCATCTCACTGCATATCCCTTGTTTATTTGTCTGCTAAACATTCTTACTTTATGTTGCTTACATCAGAATATAAACCTGTGCCAAAACCGGTTTGGCTCAGTGGTAGAGCGTTGGTCTGCAGACTAAAGGGTCCCGGGTTCGACTCCGGTCAAGGGCATGTACATTGGTTGCGGGCACATCCCAGGTAGGAGGTGTGCAAGGGGCAGCTGGTCGATGTTTCTCTCTCATCGACGTTTCTAGCTCTCTCTCTCCCTTCCTCTCTGTAAAAAATCAATAAAACATATTTTTAAAAAAAGAATATAAACTTGTTAGAAAGGTCCTTAAATGAATTTTGAAAGAAAATGACAGTGGAATACAAGTTAGAACAACAAAATATTATTTGTTACCTATAAAACTGGGAAAGCAGACAAAAAGGAATTATACTGGTGTTGGCTCATAATCAATGGCCAAAAAACAAATTGACACAATGCTTCTGGAGGGGCATTTGTAAACACACACTGAGTGTCTTAAAACATCTGTTGATCTTGGCCCTGACTGGGTAGCTCAGTCGGTTAGACTCAGTAGGGGTGTCGAACTCAATCAGAGAAGGGGCCAAAATCTAAAATCCAGCCTAAATCGCGGGCCGAATCGTTTACTGAACAGTCATAAACTGTCATTGTGATGGAAACGCAGCGGAGTGCAGTGATGACAGTGCGGTGCGGGCCACATTGCAAGGCCTGGCGGGACGGATTTGGCCCGCGGGCCTTGTGTTTGACACATGTGGGTTAGAGTGTCATCCCAATATGCCAAAGTTGCAGGTTCCATTCCCGGTCAGGGCACATACAAGCATCAATCAATGAATGCATAAATAAGTGGAACAACAAATCCATGTTTCATTTTCGCTCTTCCCAATCTCTCACCTTACTCTCTCTTTAAAATCAATAAATAAATTTAACAAAAATCTGTTGATCTTCAATTCCTCCTCTAGGATTTCTCCAAAGGAAATATAAATATATAGAATATTATTATCCTAGTGATGTTTACCATTGTGAAAAATAGAAATAACTTTAATGTCTATTGCAATGTGATTACTGAATATGTTTGCTACATTTATATGACATATGATCAGAGATACTATGCAGGCTTTTAAAATTATCACAATATATTAAGTGAGAAAAACAACAGATTTTTAAACGAGTATGTATAATATTATAACAATTTGCAGCCTAGCATATGTAACATTAGAAAAACAATGGCCATTAGCTCATTCACTAAATTAAATAACAATTATATCTAGATTAAAGGATTATGGGTGAATTTTATCCTCTTTTTTCCAGATCCATATTTCCCAAATCTTTAATTAACATGTCTTCACTGAAGTAAACTTGGTTTTGACCATTTTCTTGTTTATAAAGAAAAATTCATGATTTTCCTTATGACATAAGAAAAAAAAAGGGGGGGGGAGGAAAAAAAGCAGCATTTTACCTAACCAGAAAAAACTCCAAACTGCCTTTTCTCTCCCTTTTAACCAATATCTTTCTCTAAAATATGGTATCAGAAAAGATCAACACATTTGAGGGAAATTGGTAAGTAAAACAACAACAACAACAACAGCACACACACACACACACACACACACACACACACATCATGAGGTTCAACTGGTTTCAAAAGAAGGAAATCCGAGGATAGTTTCCAGTTCATTCTCTAACCTTAAGTTCTTTGTTTGATAAATCGAGTTCATTAGGGGAGGGATTGATTTCCTCCCTGTCTCCCTTAATTTAAAAACAACCTGTGTTTGAGGCCGCCACCAGGTGTGCTGCCAGGCGCTGGTGGGACCCCTGGCGGCAGGATGGGGGATAGGAAATGCGGAGCAGGAAAAGGTACACTCAGCATGCCAGGAGCCTGGCTCAGTGAAGGTATCCAGAGGGCTGCTCAGAAAAGGGCGCTAAAATAACCATTATTATTTAGTCTTAAAAAAAAAAAAAAAAAACAATCAGGACTACCCCTTTTGGAAAACAATCAGGAGCAGGGGCTGGTGTCCCCGGGTTCACAGGCAACTGACAGCTGTACGCAGCAGCAAGTCAACCAGAACTACTACGGAACTGTTTCCAAGGGTTCACAGGAAGGATGCAGAGTCCTGATGCGGGTCCTAGGCTCTGGGGAAATGGGCCGCTAGCGCCCCAGATGTGCCTCTTTCCCGACCCGGGCCTGCGTCAGCGCCCCCTGGGCGGTCCCTGCCGAGCACGCGCCCTGGGCGTTGCATAACCATCCCTGGCCGCTCCCGCGCTGGTCGAAGGCTCCCCCTGCTGGACAAACAGGAGAACGCCGCTTTCTCCGACATCTGCTCCCCTGCCCAGGGCCTTCTCCGCTTAGTACAGTCTTTTCTCACCAGCCTACCACCAAAAGGGAATTTTCTGCAGAGTAAGAGCTTTAAGGAACTTCCACCCCGCAGCACAGAACATCCACGGGAGCACCAATCAGTAGACAGTGTCCATGGGAGGAAGGGCCCATTCGGAGCAGCTTCCCCACAAGGCTCCAGTTCTCCCTTTAAGCCTGCAGGGAAAGATGCAGACCCCAGGCAGAGAGACTACCAGCGTGAAGGGGCCGGGTTGGCAGCCTTCTCTCACCTTTAAGTCCTCAGCATAGCATCCTAGAAGCAGGAAGACCCCCAGATGGTGATGTCCCTCCTGCTTCTTTCCTTGCCCTTCTTTCAATCTTGACAAATTGCCAGTCACTTATCTAGAACTGCAGGCTTGTATTGAAGGGCAAGTTGTTGCCCTCACCCAGTCATAAGAATGCCAGAGGTGTTCAGTCTTGTCTCCAGATAATCTCTTTGGAAGTGTTATGACCCCTGACCTTAGGTGGGCTCTAGCATCACAACTCTTATCCCATGGTGCATTTTCACTAGTGAAGGTGGCCTTGTGATTGCTCAGCTAAGAAAAAGTAAACCACGCTGCTACCTTCTCTTTGCTCAGCTCCTAACAGATGTGACACATCTCCCACCTGACCTGTGGCCTGGCTGAGAGGAGACTCAGGGGTGGGCAGCGTTGTGCAGGCAAAGAATGTGGGCCCCAGAGTAATTTCTCTAAATTTTTTAGGGAACCCATGCCATTTAGTTTTGTGTACTTGTCTTCTCATGTTCTTCATCCTAGCTGCACTTTAGAATCACCCAGGGAGCTTTTAAAATTCAGTGATGCGCAGGCTCTGCCCCAGAACAATTAGATTAGAACTTCTGCAGCTAGGACATCTGTATTTTTTTTTTTTTTTAAAGATTCTCAGACAACTATGTTTGAGGGAGGCAGCCTGGCAGGGCACAGCCTGGCAGGGAGGCAGCCTCGCCGGGCACACAGAGGGTGCTCTGGGTGGTTGAAGCAGAAGACCCAGGTGCCAGGTGTTTAGAGGAGGCAGGACACAAATCCATTAGAGTCTCAGGAACAAAAATACATTTTCTGGGAGTCTAGACAAGTCCAATCTCTTGGCCAAATGAGAAAGTGAACTCCTTGAGCCAGCAGTAGTAGCTTTCTCAGAGTCTTTCTAGAAAGTTCCTCTTTCTCCACATGTGTGGGGCTGAACTGGCTACTCAAGTGAGTGCACACAATAGGGGAACAGAAAGAAAAAATGGAGGACAGAGCTAAAATTACATGGGATTGTAAATGGTAAAAGTTCCTGCAGCGAAGGGTGGTACCAGATGGGGTAAGGGAAGTAAAACACCCGTAGCCTCAAGCGGATTAACACCGGGTGTTTATTTCTTGCTCATACAAAATCCACCGCAGGTCAGAAGAATCTCCATGGCTTTTGTCTCCCACATGTGATCGGAGACCCAGGCTGCTTGGGTCTTATGGCTCCGGCGGTTTAATTCAGGGCTCCCCTGCTGCAAAGAGGGAAGCAAAGGAGCTGAAATGACAAAGAGGCATGGAAGTGGCACCTGCAGCATCGATTCAAGCCATGTATCACAACTGCCTGAAGGCTGAGAAGTATTGTCTAGGCAGGAGAGGAGAGCTAGGTTATGGTGGATACCAACGAAATCTCTCACACATACCATGATACAAGTAATTTTTAGTTACATCTAATATCATATGTTATAAGCATGGTAGAAAAAAATGTTGGCCATGGTTTGTAATAAACTAATAGTGGATAAAACTATTTAAGCAAGATAAAGAATTCAGCTACCATGAAGAAGAAAATGACAAATTTAATTGCAAAATATGTTAAAATGTTTGTATATTAAAGAACATCTTACAAAGTAAAATCTAAACAAATTGAATTGTTAAGTAACACAATATTGATATCACTAATGTACAAATAAGCTCCAATAAATGGATAATGAACAAACAAAAATAGAAAATGGAGAAAAGATATTTGTACAATATTTTTAGAAGAGATACTTGAAGAATATGAATGAAATGATAATCAAAACGATAATGATGCTTTTACTGACTAGTAATTAGTTAAAAGTTTTACTTATCACAACCACAAAATTTGTTTAAATTGATAATTCTCAGTGAAGTGATAAGAAAATAGATATTTGTTTCACATAGTATTAGAGGGAATATAAGTTACACTAAACTTTGGAGAATAATCTGATGTGATATATTAAAATTCTATATATATCTGTCCTGTAACTCAGCAATTTCATATCAGGAACGCTCTATAAAGTTAGTTTAAGAAAATGATCCTTCTTAAACTAACACTGTGCTTAATATCTATTAATAGGGAACTGGTTAAACAATTTGGAGTTTATCCATTCTATGCGATTCTATATGCCACCAAAACTGTAGACTTACTTCACAAAGTGACTATTTAATTGCTAACTTTTGACCATAATGTCTTTTGAAAATTTATACAACTTTTTGGGTTACTTTTCTTTTTTTTTTTTTTGTAACAACACTTTCTCCTAAAAAACATACAAAATAAATATAATAAAAAATATTTGACTTTATAATTTTAGGCAAGGACACGTTCCACATTTACTCAACGCAATTGATACGTGGGACAAATTTGAGTTGTTGTTAGATTTTTCTGACGCTGAGACATCTTCCTTTATGTTAACGCATAGACCAAGAGGGATAAAGTAGCAACTTCTAAGGCTTGTGGTCTTTCACGCACATCCACTCTTATTTCCAAATGTTCCCACCCACTCTTACATTTAGTCTTCATTTTCAAGTATACTTCAATTTAAGTTAACCATGAGCCCCCATATGGCTAACAAATCAACAAAGTAAATGTTGCAGAAACAAGAGTGAAATCAACTTTAATCATGAAGCAAAGGCTGGGTGGGAGAAAAGAGGATCAAAGCAGGAGAGGAAAAAATTCTGAAAACTTTTTTATTTTATTTTAAATATGTTTTATTGATTTTACAGAGGAAGAGAGAGGGATAGAGAGTTAGAAACATCAATGAGAGAGAATCATCGATCAGCTGCCTCTTGCACACCCCCCACCGGGGATGTGCCCTCAACCAAGGTACATGCCCCTGACCAGAATCGAACCTGGGACCTTTCAGTCCACAGGCCGACGCTCTATCCACTGAGCCAAACTGGTTTCGGCAAAATCCTGAAACCTTTAAAGGTAGTTCACTCTGCTATGTAATATATGATATTGAATGCCTGGCTGAAACTCCATTGCCTAATCTTTGTCAGTCTTCCTCTCAGTGCCTCCCCTCCACCTCCCTCCTCCTCACCACTCACTATCGCTCCCTCCTTAGTGAGTCTATTGACCTTTGTACATTATCACATTTACTTCTCTTATAAAACAACTCATTTTGCTTTTCCTCACATTATTTCTCATTGCTTATACACACTTGGTTTTGTTGTCAATTAATTTATTTTTTTCTCTGTGAAAATCGTTTTGGTATCTTAGGTTGGGGTGAACGGAGTCACTCTTTCCTATTAAAATGGATATAAATACTTCCTTTCAATTTAAGGGCTTTGCACTTGGTCTCAGAGTGTCAGTTATGAATTAAAGTTGTTAAACAGGCCATGAACACATTGATGGCATCTATGCATAATGATATGCAAGGTTATCTGGGATTGGTGAGTGAAAAGAAGCAAGTTGCTGAATATTATGTTATAACGTAATTTTTGTAAAAATGATGTGGAATGACACTATTAATAGTGATGATGTCTGGGCTTATATAACATGCTAGTTATTAGTTATAAGATCCTGAGACACAGAGTTAAGGATCACTTCCCAGTCCCTTAACTTGTTAACTATAAAACTTTGGGCAGTATAACTCCTTTGCCTCACCTTCTTTTTTTTTTAACCTGAATATCAAGGATAATGATTTTACTTCACAACATGGTTGTGATGACTAAGTGAAATATTTAGCTACCAGACATGGAATATAACTACACATTGCAGTTATGGATATAATTTTGTATACATCTTATTGTTCAATTAAAAAAAATAATCCTCATCTGAGAATATGTTTTAACTAATATTAGAGAGAGAGGAAGGGAGGGGTAAAAGAGAGAGGAGAGAGAAACATGGAACAGCTGCCTCCTGCACACACCCAAACCGGGGACTGAACCTGTAAACCAGGTATGTGCCCTGACCAGGCATCGAACCAGCAACCTTTTGGTGCACAGGACAACACTCAATCAACTAAGCCACAGAGGCCAGGGTTTAATTTTATTATTAAATATATATTCACTTTAAAAAATAAAATAAAATGAATGTATAATATGTGCTGAACTTTTGAAATAGGTTTTCCTGTACCACACGGCTGTTCTTTTCCTTAAAAATTGGAATAAATGTGTAGATTTGAATATATTTGAGTAAATGTTCATATGAACTCACCATGGATCCCTGGGCCTGGTGCTGGCTTTAGTCCACACTCCTCATGGAGACAGTTCTCTGGTTTTGGACTCTTAGGGAAAGTAGGTCTTTTCATTTTGAGTTCTGTACTTTTAAAAGATAAATGGACTATATTTTTTTCACATTCTAGTAAGGTGTAAAATACCAACCATTTATTAATTCTTGTTTCTGTCTCTGTTTTTGTTATTTTTTGAGTGTAGAAGAGTCTTGATAATGAGAACATTTTATTATGGAAACCCTGAGTTCATGGTTTGAACTTATCTGCTGTTGGGGGAGACTGATAACTGGGGTTGGGTAAGGAAATTGGGGAGCTTCCAGAATGTGACGGTCCAACTTTGTCCACTGCCACACCAGAGACAGAGGGACCTTACAGGTAAATTAATGTGGGCTAGGGGAAAGCTACGTAACACTAAACTAGACTTAGATTATCAACCCGATGATAACATTCTTTGGTAGAGTGTTGTCTATATATGAGATACTCAAAGAGCATGGAGCAAACAGGCCTTCTTTTCCTTGAAATACAAACAAATGTACATCTAATGATCATGAGGAGGAGGAAGGATGGGAGATCAAAGTTAAAAGGGAAGAATATGGGGGAAATGTAAGAACACTGAATCACTGAAGATGTATAAAGTGGTAGCTTTTATTCCCTGCTTTGTTCATGAAAATATTTACATAATGGACTTTATTTTTTTATTTTTTTAATAAAACTTTATTGTTCATATTATTACAAATGTTCCTCATTTTTCTCCTCCATTGCTCCCCTCCACCAGGTTTCCACCCCACCCTCTGCCCTTTCCCCAACCTCCATTGTCCTCATCCATAGGTGCATAGTTTATGTTCAGTCTCTTCCCACACCCTCCACTCCCCTTTTCCCCAAGAATTGTCAGTTCACTCCCCTTCCATACCTCTGATTCTATTATATTCACCAGTTAATATTGTTCATCAGATTTTTTTAATTCCCTTGGTTTTTAGATTCACTTGTTGATAGTTACATATTTGTTGTTCATAATTTTTATCTTTATTTTCATTCTCTTCCTAAAATACCCCCTTCAGCAATTCATATAATTCTGGTTTGGCGGTGATGAACTTCTTTAGCTTTTTTTTTAATTTTTTTTTTATTAGTGAAGCTCTTTATCTGGCCTTCGATTCTGAGTGATAGCTTTGCTGGGTATAGTATTTTTGGCTGTAGGTTCATGCTATTCATCACCTTGAATATTTCTTGCCATTCCTGTCTGGCCTGCATGGTTTCTGTTGAGAAATCAGCTGACAATCGTATGGGTGCTCCTTTATAGGTAACTACTTGCTTTTCTCTTGCTACTTTTAATATTCTCTCTTTGTCTTTTGCTCTTGGAATTTTAATTATGATGTGTCTTGGTGTGGTCCTCTTTGGATTCCTTTTGTTTGGGGTTCTGTGCACTTCCTGGACTTGTAAGTCTAATTCTTTCACCAGGTGGGGGAAGTTTTCCGTCACTATTTCTTTCAGTGTGTTTTTGGTATCTTGCTCTCTATCTTCTTCTGGGACCTCCATAATTCTGATGTTGGTTCACTTGAAGTTGTCCCAGAGGTTTCTTACATTATCTTCAACTTTCTGGATTCTCTTGTCTTCTTGCTTCTGCGGAGGAGTGTCTACTGGCTCTTTATGTTCAAAATCTTTGACTTGATTCTTGCGATCTTCCATTCTGTTTTTAGGACTCTGTATAATATTTTTTTATTTCAGACAATGTATTCTTTATTTCTAGTTGATCCCTTATTATTTCTAGTTGATCCCTTTTCATATCCTCATAGGTCTCATTTATTTTACTGGCCCTTTCTAGGAAATTCTTGAAAAATCTTAAAAGCCTGGTTTTGAACTCTATATCCAGTTGCTCTTTGTCCTCCATTACTTTTGTTTGTGATCTGTTTCCTGGTCTTGGCATTTTCGCAGCTTCCTTGAGTTGGTAGCCTTAAAAGTCTCTGTGTTCAGCTTGGACCGGGCAGAGTTTCAGGGTGGAGCCTACAGCCATGGCTTCTGTCAGACCCGCCCTATGAGGCTCCTGAGTCTGTGTTCCTCAGGGTCCTTCGATACTCGCTGCAAGCACTTTTGAGAGAAAGGTGCCCTCGAGTTTCGCCTGCTACCAAACAGTCTAGGCACTCCTCCAATGAGCCCGGAACTGGGGTTCAGTTCAGTTGGAAGTGGGGTTCAGTGCAGTCTGGAGCTTTTGTCACCTTCCCGCTAGGGCAATCTAGTGGCACAGTCAACTGTTTGTTCTCTGTGTGCAATGTGCGTGCCTCCAGGACTTCCTTTGCTGCTCCCCTGAGTTTCTGCCTTACAGCCCAGACTCCCTCCGTATAAGCCTGGGTCCCCAGGTTCTTGCCCAGAACTGGAGTTCAGTGCTGTTGGAACTGGGGTTCAGCACAGTCCGAAGCTTTTATCTCCTTCCTGCTAGGGAACGCCAGCCAGGCACTCAGCCGACCCTCCTCTCTAGCTCCATCCTTTCCGAGTGCGCAACTTGTCTCTGTAGGCTTTTACAGCTCCTCTGATTCTCCTTCTGGTTTTCTCTTTCCTTCTCGTTGTAGAATTTCCAGTCAGTTGACTTTCCTGTAGTTCTGGGTAATGTCCATTTTGTATTTTAGTTGTATTTTATGGAAATTGTTGTGTGAGGCTGCAGTTAGGTGTTTACCTATGCCGCCATCTTGGATTCTCCCTTACATAATGGACTTTAATTTTGTTGGGAATTGAAGTCCATCAGTTTGCAACATCAAACATTCTTCTCCATGGCCTTCCTTGGTTTTGGGTTCTAAGTTATTCTGGGTGTTCCATTACTCAACCTTGTATCTGAGGTTTGAGAATCATTTCACACTTCAACAGATCTTTAAATGTAGCATCAAGTTATCTCATAATTGACTTGTCTCCACTCTGTTGTAACACACACAATTCTAGCCAAAATAAAGTAGGACAGATGGGGAAAACCACTTGGAAAGTAACAGAAATGAAGTAGTTCTACTTTCTTTTTGAAAGCTAGGATTCGTGTACTGATTTCAGTAATAGGATAAGTTTCAAGTTCTTGAGGTTTCAGGGCTATAGGTATGTAGGTTGAAAATCCAAAACGAATTTTTTTTTTTTTTTTTGAGCCTTTAAGGAAATCGCCTCATTTCAGATGCTTCTTATCTTGGTCATGATGTATCGTCACTATCATCCCAGGAACTGAGCTCTTTCTTGGACACAGAACTACTCCTGCTTGAGACAGTAGATGACACTACCAGTGTCAACTGGTCCTTTTCAGTTCTGTTCATACATAGAAAGAAAGCAAGAGAAACATTGCTTTCTAAAAACCCCAAATCCCAACCTCTTCAAGGACATAGTTTGCCTTCTGCTAACTATAATGTCATCTCCAGGACTTTGACATCACCATTCTCATTTTGTTCAAAAATTAGTTGGGCATATTTGTGCAGATCTCTTTCTATAATAGGTTCACTACTCTGTTCTCTTGATCTACTCTATCATGCTGCCACTACCACATTATTTTGAGTCCGATAGCTAAAAAGTTAGCCTTAGTATTGGATAGAGACTTTCTTCCTTTGTCAATAGCTATTCTAGGGCTTGTGTCCTAGAGAATTTGGGCCCATTGAGGACAAAGATGCTTCTTTGACCAGGTCCCTCCTTTTAGCTCCACTGACCTGTCTATCAATCTCATTGATAAAGGGAAGCAGACCCACCAGCTTCCTCTAACTGCTTGTTTGTGGTGGGATCCCCAACTGATGATCCTTACAAGGGTGTCAGCTCACTGGATGTTCTCAGGACTCCCATTCTGACTGGGAGAATAAAAATCCTCCTTGACTGCCTTCTTTTGCTGGCTTGGTGATCAGAAGACAATGGGTCTGGATGGACCACTTCTGCTGTGTGGGCCGAAGAAAGATGCCCCACTGCTGCTGTGCTGTTTCTCCAGCCCTGGGACCCAAAACCAGTTCCCCTTCTTACCGTTTTCAAGAGTTCTCTGGTTATCCGAGGCATCCAGAGTTTATAGTTGCACTTAATGGGGAGGAGCAAGGACATGACAGAAGTAAGGCTCTATCTAAGAGATATTAAAAAAATACACACAACCAAAAAGATAAGCAACTGCTTATTTAATCCAAAAGCTAAGCTATGGTATAACAAGAGCAGCCCATGACCCCTTATGCAGAATGGAACAGAAATTTCAGAACCTAGAAAATATTTGCCACAGCCCCAGTTAACCAATGCTCTTGTGCTTTATTAAAATGTTTAAACTTTTTAAAATTTATTTTTCCTTTGACAAAAATAGAGTCTAAGCTAAATTCCAATTTGAGTAAGTATACTGATCTTCCAAATTTCCTTGTAAATCACATGCAGTTCTTTTCATGTTCTGTCTTTAACTAGTGAGTGGCTATGCACACGGAGAGAGATGTTGAGTTCTCCTGAACTGCCTAGAGATGAAACACTTTTCCCTTAATTATCCCGCTGGGCTTACATAACACCAACGTCTGCAACGTTGTGGACTTGAATCAGTGTTCTGTCTCTCTCCCTAAGTGAACCCGCCTTATTTTCTCTGCCATTGTGCTTGTCTCTACCTAATACTTCTATGAAAATAGAGATCTGCTCGCTGAATAAAAAGTCATGTTGACATTTCCAAGTGCAACATTTGGGTGAGTGGACTAACTCCTGCCAATGTATCTGTACACACTTCAGTGCTTGACCCTCCCGCTTGATATCGTTCTACTGCAGAAGCAGTCTCCACTTTTACCTCTCAATTGAACAAACACCTTCCAATTGAAACTCTCTACTCTTATTTCCTTAACAGCTTATGGCCCAGAGCTCTGATACCACACAGTATTTTCTATTTAAATGCCATTCTACCCCCCGTCTTTCCTCCCCACTCCCCCCAACCCCCCCAAAAAAGAAGAAGAAGACAGAATCTTAAAAACATGGGATTGGAAAGGGTTCATAATTTATAAGCTGTCCAACTCAATTTTTTTTAAAGAGGACACATTTAAACCAAACAATTTACATTACATTTTAAAACCATCTTGGGAATAATTTTCATGTTATATTTGCAGATTTATCCTAATTTTAGCAGCTTTATTTGCAAATAAATTTATCCAAGTTTATTATTTCTCCAAAGAAAAAATAATTTATACTAAAACAAAATGTTTTACCACTTTACTTTCCCTTGAGCAAATTGAAAACTGAAAATAAATTTTAGAGTAGTATTTGAAAAATTTTATGAGTTACAGACTCCTTTAATCATTTGATTAAAGTTACAGATTTCATTAATACACACACACACACACACACACACACACACACACACACACATACTTGCAGAAGTCTCACGTGTCACCTAAGGCCTCACACCCCTAACACCCACCCGTCTCCCCCACCAAGTCTCCAGGTTAAGATCTTCTGCCTAGAGTATAGGTAATTTTATTAGAGAACTTCTAAGTTGTCTCCTAAATTTCAAAGTTTCTCAAATAGGAACTAATTCAAGAAGTAGAATCCAAAATGAGGTTTGAGTGTATCAATTATGATTCTTTGGTGATATTTAACAGAAACAAACTCTAGCTAACTAAGGGCAGGAAGTCACTGGTGATATATTTGAGTAACTCATAGATTTGAAGAAAAGTCTTACTAGACAAAAACAAGTGAGGAAGACTCTGTAAGGGAATGGAGAGTCTCTTTGAGATGCTCGTATGGACACAGCTTCAGCTTTTTTGTTGCTGCTATCAAAAGACAGTAGAAGGTATTCAGGACAGGCAGGACCAGCAATGTTTATTACAGTATCCACGGACTTCTGGGGGGGGGGGGGGTAAGAATGGAAATTATTTCTATCCCTTATTTTAACTTCCTATTATATTTACATTATGGTGACAATCATTCTCTTACTTATTAGGTCTACACACAACATACCTATATGACTTTAGAGGAATCAGGTCAGCTTCCAAGAAAGATATACTTTCAAACAATCACTTAAGATGTGGCTAAAACTTATTAACAGGCAAAAAGAAATCCTCAGAAAACAGAACCAGGGGTCATAGAGATCAACTGAACAGAGAGATCCTATAGTACAAGAGCAGACCTGACTAAAGATCTGCCCTACTCTTGGTGGGGCCTTCATAATGTCTCCTTGAGGAATTTCAGAATTGCTGTGAAGCAGTGTCTCCTTTCTGAAGAGTGTTTATTGATTACTCTCTGATCTACAACTGTTTATTGGAATTGTGTAGGGGAATGGGCAAAAAACAAAGGGATCTGCTGGCCAAAGATATCAGTAAAAGATATACACTGCCATAAGTTTGTAACATTCTCACTTTAACTGCATGTATATGAACTCCTTGCTTGCCTTAGGAGAGTGTATAAATTAAGATCCTATTTGAAAAAAGAAGCTGTCTCGACTAGACTATGACACATGTCTTCTGTGAACACTGCAAAATACCTGCCATCTGGTATTATCACAGTCTCTTCAGGGTGTGAAGCTTTCTTTTTTTAAGCTCTGTAAAACTATGTTTTTCAATATTTTCACTTGAGGCCAATCTAATGTATTTTTGAAAATCAGCATAAGCTTCACCCTGGCCAGTGTTTCTCAGTGGATAGAGGGTAGGCCTGCAGACCAAAGGGTCCCAGGTTTGATTCTGGTCAGGGACATGTACCTTGGTTTCAGGCTCCTCCCCGGCCTGGGCCCTGGTCGGGGCTCCTGCAGAATGCAACCAGTCAATGTGTTTCTCTTACATTAATGTTTCTCTCTGTCTTTCTCTCTCTCTTCCACTCTTCCTAAAACTCAATGAAATTTATCCTTAGATGAGGATTAACAAAAGAAAAAAAATAGCATAAGTTTTTATGTAGAGCCATTTTAGCATTAGCTAATAGCCCAAATAATACAAATAGTGTATTTTATTAAACTATAATCTACTGAGAGCCTATTCTATGAGGCTTCATGCTATAATCAGTGGGTAATTAAAATGCACAATATATGACAATTATGATACAATTCTTGCACTTGAGACTATAACCCATTATATAACAGATAAATAAAATATTTATACAAAGTATTATAAATGGTCTTAATGTGATAAACTAGTTAAACAGTAATGGCACAACTGAAGAAATAAAATTTAGCCAAATTTGAAGCACCCAGGGTACTGAGGCCAAGGATTATTGAAATCTGCCAATTACATATGAGCAGACTCATGATGAATTTTAACTTCCTTTCAATAACTTTTTTTTTTAATCATATCTGAAAACCACAAGTGAATCTTTGGATTTCCCCCTGCTTTCTTTTTGTCTTTATCAAGCTAAAGATGATTTAAATGTTGATAAATGAAAAAAAAAGCAAACAAACAAAAAAAAAAAAACACAAAAAACCAAGAACTATAAGGTGTGTATGTGAATTATATTGAATTCAAGTTGACTATTCTAAAAGCTGTTTTCATGAAATTTTATTTTAATCACTTAATGACTTTAGATGGTTTGCTATGGAAATGATGGTCCTTAGAAAAATGTTAGGATTATTTGCCAAAGGTTGTTTTTCAGATATTGTATTGTAAAATATGTAGACTTTGGGCATATGCTAAACCAGAAGTAACTGAGTTAAAACTGGGCTAAGTTCCAGGTGAAATACATGAAAACATTAAAGTTCCTTGAGGAAAAAATACATAGGAACAATTTTATATCATACCATTATTTTATTTTTAAAATATATTTTATTGCTTTTTTTTCAGGGAGAAAGGGAGAGGGATAGAGAGTTACAAACATCAATGAGAGGGAAACATCCATTAGCCACCTCCTGCACACCTGCTACTGGGGATGTGCCCGCAACCAAAGTACATGGCTCTTGATCAGAATCGAACCTTGGACCCTTCAGTACACAGGCCAACACTCTATCCACTGAGTCAAACCAGTCAGGGCATATACATACCATTATTTAAAAATATATATTTTTAAATTGATTTCAGAGAGAAGAAGGGAGAGGGAGAGAGAAGTAGAAACAGCAATGAGAGAGAAACATTGACTGGCCACCTCCTGCATGCCCTCTACTAAGGCTTGATCCTGGGCATGTACCCTGACCAGGAATCAAACTGGAAACCTCCTGTGTCAACTCTCAACCAACTGGGCTGTACTGGCAGGGCTGAATCATACTATTTTTAAACAATGGAATGGTTTATGGACAGATTATTATATCTCTTATGATTCTGACCTTTGACACAAGTTTAATCTTCCAGTAAAAAAAGTATGTAAATTTTCTTTTCAAACCTGTAAAATGTTATAGAGATGTTAACCAATTTTGCCCAATTTCACTAACAAAGTATAATCATGATTTATATTGTTTAAAATTTTAAATATTAACTAATTAGTCTTTGCTATGTAACATTAATTTTGGAATCTTTTCCACACAGGCAAATATCACTTTTACTAGGCTTCTTTGTATCTGTCTAAATATATCAACCACTAACAGTAGAATGAAAGAGACATCATATGCTATCTGAATTGATGGTTCTGAAATAAAAAAATTTGGTAAACATTGAAAATAAGGACTGCCGTTATATTATATACCAGATGGAAAAGGGTTTTACTGATTAGATTAACAAAATGTTTTAAAGGTGGCTTCCTGTGTGGTGATATTGCCATCTGTGCCCATACCTAAAACAAGGATGTTTAACCTTAAGTTCTAAATATATGCAAAGCCTTCAATACATAATAAAACTATTCCATGAAGACACACCTGTGGTTGGAAACTGCCTAAATTGAGATGAAGAAAATCTGTTTTATAATTTACTAGGCAAAAGATATTAGAACAACAGCTAGAAACCAAGTTCCTTCATAATATTAATTTCAGAAATGTTCTGTAAAGTTCATTGGAAACTCTCATAAAGCTGCTATAAATAATTCCATCTGGGATATGATCCAAGCTGTGGGATAAGAGAGGGGGGTGCTAGTGGGGCACACAGTTTCTTTTCAGAGGCAAATTCCCGAACTATGTAGTTCTTTTGATCACTTATCCTTCTATTTCTTAGAGACAGTGGTTGCGAAGGTTTCCTTTGAATGAGAGAGAGAGAGAGAGAGAGAGAGAGAGAGAGAGAGAGAGAGAGAGCGAGAGAGACAGACACTAGGAAAATTTCAGTTAACATATAACACTATGCAATGTTTTAATATGTATACATAGTCTATATATAACAGGAGAGCTTGAGATTAGAAGTCATTGTTTATGTTTGTTTCTTTGTTTATTGTGTGTGTGTGTTTTTTTAAACTTGATTTCTAGAAGCCAGTCAAACTTTATTGAAGTTGTCAGCACATTTCTGATTCATTTAACTGAAGACTTTTCTTTGCCACATTTCAAAATGCATTTAGTGGTCCCTTTGATTTTGCAAGAGGGACAGCCACAATCCTTTCTCCAGTTGGAAGCACCGAGAAATTAAATTTCCCTTACAGTGATGTTCATTATCACCAGACTTGACTATTGACCCAGAAGCAGGCTTGAGACTGCAGAGGAGGAAAACTGTTTCCTCTGCCCTTATAAGAGCCCTGGGAAAGAAGGGGCTGACCTTGAAGTATCTGGGAGGTGGGGAATGGATGCAAAGAGGTAGATGACAGGAGACTAAGGAGAAAGAAATAGAATGGTAGACCATATACTATCCATCACAGATATATCCTGTTAACTCAGTCAACACAATGGAGGGTATTTTATGGCTATGTATTATTCTAAGGCTTAAGCAGTTATTTATTAACCGAGATCAACACACATTGGAATGTTTAACTTCTCAGCAATCTTTACTATTCTTTTACATGGGGATGATCTTGGTGGGGGCAGTGAAACCTCTAAAGTATATTTAGGAAATATGGGTGGGCATTTTGGGTTGTCCCAATAATGGGAGAACTACTGCTATTTAAAGGTTTAAGGTCAAGAAAGTTAGACATTCCCTAATTTTTGAAAGAGTCATATGCAACAAAGAATGATCTTATTTGTTATATGATTTGAATGGACCATTATTCATGTGGTTTCAAAGCAATTTAATGATCCAAGAAACTATTTAAAATATATAAAACGAAGGTATTTTTGCAGTTTTAAAGTTCATTGAATATTTCAGAAATGCAACCATTATGTACAATAAAGGCATACTAAACATTGTTATCTTTGAAAATTTACCAGGGGTTGTTTACCATTTTGGAAAACGTATCACCCCATTCTAAATATGTGAGTCACAACTACAAACCACCTATAAATTAGTCTCCTATTTACTGTTTTAAATTCTCCATGTAAGTAAGATCAGGTAGTATTTGTCTTACTGTGTCTGGCATATAGTCTTTCAGATCCATGTTTTTACAAATAGCAAAATTTCTTTTATTTTTATGGCTGAACAATATTCTATTCTCTCTCTCTCTCTCTCTCTCTCTCTCTCTCTCCTTTATTTCTCATAGAGTCAAATGGAAATAACCTGAACTTTCAGAAACTAGGGGTATCTATATATCATTTCATTATAAGAATAAGAAATTTTTGCAGCTGAATTTTATCTAACTTGAAGAGATTATTTAATACCAGTGTCAATACTTTAACATGCTCTCACACACACATACACAAAGACACACACATTTTTAGGTATATAGCCTATAAGTCAAACATCTACAAACAAAGCAAATATTCATTAATAGAGAATTAGCTGAATAAGTTGTGATGTATTTGTACTGTTGAATATTACACAGCATTTAAAAAGAGTAAGTTATGTTTGACTCAGATTTTGTATTGTTTGGTGAGAAAAAAAATCAAGAACCAATACAGCATGTATAACAAAATGACATTTTATAAAACAAATGATAATATTCTGTAAGGTATTGATGTATGATTATATAAAATAAGTGAAAAATATGGAAATATTCATAGTAGGTTATCATGTATTATTTTAGAGGACTGGAGAATCATAGAGATGTGAAGGAAAGTATAGACAAAGTAATAGAGGAAAACATGCATGTGTATGCATTTTTAAACAAAATTAGATGTATGTATAAAGAATTAATTTTTAAAAAAAATAAAAATGTAAATAAATGCAGAAAGTGAAAATCACTTGTCACAATTAAATAGCTTTGACTTGGTAAAATTCCCATCTGAGAAAGTCATGATTTAGAAGTGTGCTTTTGGGAAAGCCAGTTTCCTTCTAGTGACTCAGTTATCTACTCATATTTTTCTAAAACAACCATACAAGAACATGTTATGTCTTACATAAAATACCATGTGGTACACATGACAGGAGACATGTTTGTGATCACATTCTTTATGCCTGTTTTACCATGACTCAGAGTTCCAATTCATAGTTCTAACACTTTGGATGAGTTTAAACCACAATAGCTCTTGCCCAGTAAGGGACGTTTATTGAGACTCAGCTTGACAAAACAAAAGCACAAGTATGAAACATATTTTTTAAAATATTGTAAAACCTTTCAAGTTAAAGATAATTTTTTTCTAAGAACAATAGCCATTTCTCTCATCATTGAATTTTTCAAAGGCAATTCTGTTGGCTCATTTATGATCTTGTTTTAGTATTAACTAAAACTAGAGCAATTCAGAGTGAGACATACATTTTATCACATTCTACCTATTGGAGGCATTTTTATTGAAATTAGAAAAATCAAACTCCCAATGACTTCAAATAAACCTTCCTGAGAAGAAAACGAACAAATTAACATTAAAATACAGAAACTATTGAGGGGGTGAAAGGCTGCAGGACGAGAGAGGGAGGGAGAGGATGAGAGGGCACCCAAAAGGCTTCTCTCCTTCTTCCCTCTCTAGGATCTGGGCCTTGAGATAGGAGAAGGAAGCCACTCTGGCCACCCACCTGCTTGCAGTAGTAGTTTTCTCCTAATAAAACAATGCAATGTGAAAAAAATAATAATAATAAAATACAGAAACCATTTCTAGGGTAGGAAAACTTTTAATTTATAACTTTCTTTTTTTTTTTTTTTGTCAATAGGAAAAGTTACAGATAACGAAAAACAGGATCCCCTTTTTCAGAAGAAAGGTGGTATTGCGTATTCCCTGGTTACTTTTTCTTCCCTTTCTTTTTCTTGTCTTTTTCATGGGCTAAGGTGGTCTTCTTTGCCGTCTCTGCCCGCATTGCTTCCTCTGCAGCCAGAGCCTCCAACCTCAGGCGCTCAGCCTCCAGCATCTTGTTTCTATATTCTTCCCGAATATTGAAGATCTTTTGACGGGCTTCATCTAAGGAGTCCTATTTCAAAAGAAAAACTCAGACCCACTGCTAAAAGGTTTATGGTCCCAGAAAACAAACAAACAAACAAACAAACAAACAAGCACATCAATGCAAGCCCTTGATCCTTTCTTTATGCCAGGACATTCATGGGGGAAATTATTGAAGAAAGATGATGTAATGGTCTCAAATGTTTATCAATACATACAGCATGAAATAGTAACACAGGGTACATGAGATTTTAACAGAACAGTGAATAAAAGCCTCAATAGGAGGAAAATAAAAAGTTAATTAAATAGGCAGACATTTTGACAAAGCAGCTATCTGTTTTAAATGAGTTCAAATATAATCTACATCAAATGTATAGTTCTCATGTGTCTCTCACACTAACTGTGCTCAATAAAGTACTAGTTCCTCACACATAGTCTAGTCCTGACAAAATATATGAGTTGTATTGTACTTACAAATAGCATCACCTAATCCATTGGTTATCTTTGTTAGTGTCAGTTTGGCTATCATTCTTACCATTTCGAAAAAACTGTACAGTATTCATCAAAGACACCAGTGACCTAGATGTAGCTAAATCTAAGATAATTTCTTAGTCCTATTCTTACTTAACCATACTCTCTCCTCCTGAATCAACGGACCTCACTTAGTTTCTTTGACATCGCACCCTCTTAACATTCCTTTCACTTCCCTATCTGTTCCTTATCAGTCACCTTTGCTTATTTCTCTTTTTTCTCCGTCATCTTTTTTATTCTGAATTATTTATATAATATATTATAAATGAAACATTCTAATGGAGATATATAAACAGCTCTTAAAATGATGTTTCCAAACAATTTCTATTTCCACAGGGCAGCAAGGGGTTTATCTCTTTTGTTTATGCTTAGGAGAGTCCCTGGTACAAAACTGCCCAGAAATATTTGTTGAGTGAATAAACTGTGGAAACTAGAAACATTAAAATAAATAGTTTAGAAAAGAAGAATAATTTTCAAAACTGTAGACATGAACACTTAATGTCAGTTCCAGGTAACATGCTAGAAATGGATTAGGAAATAGCTGTCAATAAGGCAGTGATTCCTAACTTAATTTGCATTTCTGAGAGCATGGCCACAGTTATGGTGCAATGTGTTGTCTGTTGTTTCAAGATGATATAATGAAAGAATGAATGCTGGCTATAAGAAAAACTTCTAGAAATGTTTTGTCTTCATTGCTAAATTCTTCAAGAAATGTTCGATAGTTTTACAAGGTGAGAGAAAAATACTGTCTACTAAAATAAAATTGGTTTTGCTAAACTATTTGCACGAGTACAGGATAATAGCAGTGACACTAAAAAATATATGGTCAGAGCCATCTTAAGGGTTTAGTGTAAATTACATTTAATATGTGTCAGAAATCCCTTGAGGATTGATAAGTTTTCCTCCTATCTGATGAAAAATACGATACCGATCATGTTTCTTTCCTACCGCCAGCCTAAGTTTTGGCTGCCTTAAGTCTGTTAAGGCAATCTTCATCAGCTGTTTTCCAACTTCACAAACATTTTGTTGTCTTCTCTCTCATTCTTCTCACTTTGTGGACTGATTCCCAATACAGCATTGTAGAGGGATTTTAGGGAATAATTGAAATGAGTGTGTATAATCAATTTGCCATCTTCTCTGAGAAGTTGGGAACTAAATGTTTCCAAGACTTCTTTGTTCCCAGGCACTATGTGACTCTGACACCTTTTACACAATGCAAAAGAATGTGTCGACTGTGATCTATGCATTTTTAGACTCACCCACATTTCTGCATACATCTCCAGGCCTTTATCCTGCAGTTTAGCCCGTTCTTCTTGGTCAATGTCTCGAATGCTAAGGATCCTGGCCCTATACTGTCGGAACTGGTGAACCTCCTCCGCCTTTTGCATTGCCTGCTGCTGATTCAGGTCATCTGTTTGCAGCAGAGGCTCATTGTTTGTTCTCCTTCATATAAGAAACATTGAAAGAGAGGCAGTAAATGGAGATGGAAAAAAATAAAATTAAAATAAAAAATAAAAGAGAGACTTATATCATTTGGGAACTCTAAAATGAATTTTATCTTAGAACTCAAATAATTTAATATCAACAGTACGGTGGTCTGAATAAAATCAAACATTAGGAATAGAAAGAATAAACTATTATTTTTAGATGGACTATCGATATGTTCCATCCATGAAGTCATCGATATTTTAGAAAATTACTTTACAAAAATATCAGTATAATTAGATGCACCATTTGATAAGATGTTTGTGGAACTAATGTTTCAAAATATGAGTCTGCTTTTCAGGTCTTTCTTTTTAATTTAAGCAGCTCAACCAAATAATTTTGAAAATGTTTCCAAACGTACTAAAATGCTTGAGTAACTACCTCCTTATTGGTCCTATTATGTAGTTCTTAAGAAAGCTGAATCTAACTAAATAATGGAGTAGGTATGGTGAGAATTTTCTGTGGCTCAACTCACCTTGATCAAGCTGCACATTAAGTCTTACAGAAAACACTGAAATTCATATGATTCTAAAAATTTAAATACACTGAAAATATATTAAGCATTTATTTTCAAATTTAACTTACAGGTGTCTATTAGTAGTGTATCCAAAATTCTACAAACACAGATGTCTTCATTAACTATGTTTACTAAAACTTACCGTACATATTGACTTATATCTAGATCTTCTAGTGCCTTTTGAATAAGTCGTGGAGACACTTCCAAAAGTGAATGAGATCGTGTAGTAATCTCTGTTTAAAAAAAAAAAAAAAAGTCTTAAACTTAAAAAAAAAAAGTCAACAATGACTAACTAAATGAGTGTTAGATTTCATTTTAATGAAAGATAATATTTTCTGTTAAGAAAACAATGATTGATTGGACTTGCCTTATTTAATGATTTTAATGTGTTTTAATATGCCTTAAAATATAATTGTTTTATATTTATCTTCTACTGATGTAACTATACTTACAGTTAAATAAAAAATAGGACAAAATGGCCAAAACCGGTTTGGCTCAGTGGTAGAGCGTCGGTCTGTGAACTGAAAGGTCCCAGGTTCGAGTCTGGTCAAGGGCATGTACATTGGTTGCGGGCACATCCCCGGTAGGGGGTGTGCAAGAGACAGCTGGTCAATGTTTCTCTCTCATCGACGTTTCTGGCTCTCTATCTCTCTCCCTTCCTCTCTGTAAAAAATCAATAAAATATATTAAAAAAATAGGACAAAATGAATATAATCTATAAGAAACATAACAAAATATTACTCTAATATGGTTAAATGAAGATGGGAACAAAAATAAGTCATTTAAGTTATGAAACTATATTATAAAAAAATTAAATGGCCCAACATTTAAATAACTTGGTTTATATGTGAAAGCTATACTAAGAATGCATGGGTGGAACATAAAAATGTTTAAGACACAGTATTCTATCTTCAGAAAACTTTTAGTCCAGTGGAGTAGGCAACATACAATAGATAAACAATGAATGTCAAATTAGTAGGAGCTTTTTACTCTATAGACCAATATAAACCCATAAAAACAGAGTTAAGAAAAATTTCAGAATCTAGGATACTAACCTACCATCAACCTTTCCAGTCTATTTTATAAAAATATATTTATTTTTAAATTATAGTTGACATACAATATTATATTATTAGTTTCAAATATATAACATAGTGATTATATATATATATATACTAGAGGCCCGTTGCACAAAGATTCATGCAATAGGCCTTCCTTCCCCTGGCTGCCGGCACCGGTTTCCTCTGGCACCCAGGACCCAGGCCTTCACCCTGGCTGCAGCAGAGAAGCCAAGCCTCTTCAGTCGTGTTCAGCATTCAGTCTTTAGTCTTTGATTGGGCAGGAGCCTTCAGTCTTCACTCTGTGACTGGTATGCAAATTAACCCACCATCTTTGTTGGGCTAATTTGCATACCCACTCCTGATTGACTGGTGGGTGTTGTGGAGGTACAGCCAATTTGTATATTTCTCTTTTATTAGTGTAGATATTATATACTAGAAGTCCAGTATATAGATTGGGCCTGATCCCCACAGGCCAGATCAAGGGACCCCACCAGAGCACAATCTGTGCATCAGGCCTCTAGTCTATAGTAATCAAAGGCCTGTGGCTATGACACCATAATACAGAACGACCAAAGACTGCTGGTGTGGCGAGGCACGCACGGGAGGGCGAGGACTTGACTCTGGGTCTTGCATCCTGGTGGGAGTCAGTCGGGGTCTTGCTGGCACGGCTGGTCTGGGTCTCAGGTGATATCCTGTGCTGGGTCTCTAGTATACAGATAAGATCTTTGGTTAATCAGTTCCCACCTTCCCCTCTCCCACTCTCCCTCTAGATTCATCAGTCTGTTCCATGTTTCCATGCCTGTGTATTAAGCTTCTTTCCCCTGGTGGTCAGTGCACATCATAGCTACCAGTCAAACAGTCAAATGATCGGACAGTCATTAAGGCTTTTATTTAATGAAGTTATCACCACAATAAGTCTGGTACCCATCTGTATATAGTTATTACAATATTATTGACTCTTAGGGGGCATGGCTGGCTCTACAATATATTCCTGAGACTTATTTTATAACTGGAAGTTTGTACCTTCTAATCCCCATCACTTTTTTGCTCATTTCCCCACTCCACTCCTTTCTGTTAACCATCAGTTTGTTTTCTGGTATCTATAGTCTATTTTTGTTTTGCTTTGCTTATTAATTTTTTTATATTCCACATACTAGTGAAATCATATGGTATTTATCTTTCTCTGTCTGGCTTATTGAACTTAGGATAATACCCTCTAGGTGCATCTATGTTGTTGCAAATGGCAAGATTTTATTTTTTTTATAGCTGAATAATATTCCATCTTTCTAGACCATTTAGTTTCTTTCTTTAAAAAATTACTAAAGTATAATTTATACACTATAAATTTGCCCATTTAAAAAGTATATTTCAATACTTTTTAGTAAATGTACAGAGTTCTGCAACCAGCACAAAAATCCACTTTTAAACAATTTCTATTCCCCAAATAAAACCTCATGCCCTTTTACAGTCATTCTCCAGGTCCTCCTCAAGTCCCAGCCAACCATTAATCTACCCTGTGTCTCTATAGTTTTGCCTTTCTTGGACATTTCATGTAAGTAGAAATGGTAAAATGATTTCTAACTTTTCAATAAACTGACAGTCATATTGTTTGATTATTGTTGGCTTTATAATAAACTCTGCAACCACAAAATCATAATCCTCCTCCTTGGTTCTTTATCAGAATTAGTTTGGTCTTTCCGAGCCTTTTATATTTCCACTAGAGGCCTGATGCATGAAATTCGTGCAAGGGCTTCCGCCCCTGCCACTGCAGCAGCTGCCTCTGCCTTGGCCTCCACCTACCATGGTTTTGTCTGGAAGGATGACAGAAGGACATCCAGTCTAATTAGCATATTATGCTTTTATTATTATACAATAGATATAAATTTGGAGGTCAGCTTATCAAATTGTGTAAAACATGTTCTAGAATTTTAGTTGGGAAAGCACCAAATTTTCAGATCAATTTGGAGAGAATCCTACCTAATAAAAGAGTAATATGCTGCTATACCCACAAGTCACACCCACCAGCCATGCCCACTAGCCAATCAGAGTGAGTATGCAAATAAACCCAACCAGGATGGCTACCAGAAGGGAGGCTTGGGTTTCCCCAGCAATGGAGGAAGCCAAGCTTTCCACACATTCTGGTGGGTCCAGGTCTCCACTCAAGGATTCAAAGTTTCAATTATAGAAGTAAACAAATCCAAACAGAAATGGTAGTAGCCACAGATCGAGCAGGAGGCTTGGCGTCCTCTCTAAGCTACAAAGTTTCAATTTAGAAGGTAAATAAATTCCAGATACCATGGCCTCCACTTGGGTCACCAGGGGGCGTGATTGGCCTGCAAACCACCACAGGCCCCTCACCCAGGCTGCCCCATGCCCCAAGGGAACCCCACCCTGATCTGGGACACCCTTCAGGGCAAACCAGCTGGCCCCTACCAGTGCACCATGCCTCTAGCCTATCTAATAAAAGAGTAATATGCAGATTGACCATCACTCCAACACTCAAGATCAGGATAGCTGCCCCCATGTGGTCAAAGATCCTGCCCCAATGCGGACACAAGACGGCCACCACAAGATGGCCAACAGGGGAGGGCAGTTAGGAGGGACCAGGCCTGCAAGGGAGGGCAGTTGGAGGTGATCAACTCTGCAGGGGAGGGCAGTTAGGGGTGACCAGGCCGGCAGAGGAGGTAAGTTGGGGGAAAACAGTTAGACATTAATCAGGCTGGCATGGGAGTGGTTAGGCGGTGATCGGGCTGGCAGGCAGAAGTGGTTAGGGGCAATCAGGAAAATAGGCAGGTGAGCAGTTGGTAACCAGCAGTCCAGAATTGTGAGAGGGCTGTTTGACTGCCCGTGGGATCAGGTCTAAATGGGCAGTAGGACATCCCTTGAGGGTCTCAGATTGGAAAGGGTGCAAGCTGGGCTGAGGGACACTTCCCTACACCCTTGCATGAATTTCGTGCACCGAGCCTCTAGTTAAATATAAATATACTGTATTACTATATTGAATCTTCTAATCCAAAGCATGGACTATCTCTCTCTTTATTTAGATCTTTTAAATTTTTTTCAGTGATGTTTTATAACTTTCAGTAGGTAAATGTTTCATTTTTATTAAATTTATTTCCATATATTCATTAGTGATGCTATTATGATGGAAACTGTTTAAATTTAATTTTGATTGCTCATTGATAATATGCAGAAATAAAAGCTTATTTTGTACATTAATCTCTATTATGTGACCTCATTAAACTCACTTATTAGTTGTAAATGATATTTTTGGTTTTTTTCCCTCTGACCCCTTAGGATTTCAATATACAGGATCAATTTGTCTGAGAATACAGTTTTACTTCTTTATTTCCAATATGGATGTGTTTTATTTATTTTTTCTTATTGAGATGGCTAGAACATCCTTTAAAATATTGAATATAGATGGTTAGAATGGCCATCTTATCTTGTTCTTCACCTTAGTTTGAAATCACTATGGTTATTTTATTACCCAGATCTCACTGTTCAAATTTTGACTGATTAGTTGCTTGACTTGACTAGCATCACAGTCCCCAAAGGGACCCAGTTCCTCCCCTGGAGCCTCCAGGAAAAAGACAGCCCTGCCAACACCTAAATTTTAGAATTTCTTCCCCATAGAACTATAAGAAATTATTTTGTGTTGTTTTGAATCATTATGTTTGTGGTTGTTACAGCAGCAAAAAACAAAAACAAAACAAAACAAAACAAAACAAAAAACTAAATTAAGACAATTTATTTGTTGTTATTATTTTTAATATTTTTTATTTTGTTGTATGCCTTCAGAGTTTTGAAATTTTTTCCCCCGCCATTTATTCCCTTATAGCTGCTTTTTGAGAAGAGGGCATGTCAAGTATTCACTATTTAAGAAATCTCACACACACGCCCTTCTGACTAACCTTGCTTTTTATCATGTGGTTATAATAGTCTCCAAAAATATTATAGAGCATTCAATTTTTAACAACTTGTTAAAAGCCATATTTCATTCAAAATATGTAAATCTAATATAAACCTTTAAAAATATAAAAAAAATATCCAAATAAATTTTTTTAGTTTTTCTCCCCAAAATATATAGTCATGTACACATGAGAAAATAAAACATAATTATATAAAACCCAACTCTACTCCATTATTAAAACATAAATTAAATCATGTTTTTCATTTTATAACATTAAATAAAGTATTAAAATTTTATTATATGACTTTTAAAAATCAGTTGCATTTAACTTTTCTTTTTTCATCATAGTTATTTTGGGATCTTAGGTTTCTAAAGTACATTTGCTTTTCTTATTACATATCTATCATATTAATGTTGGGTGTATTTTTGGCATTTCTAACTTTAATTATTTCTTTAAGATACCATCTTTTGACTTTGGCTGGAAAGAAAATATTTCTGATTAATTAGATGTTTGTGATTTCTTACATCCAGTCAAATAATATATATTTAAACACAGAGGGTAGAAAATTGGCAGAGAAATCTTCATATTAATCTACAAAACTCTGTTGTATCAGAGCAAAGTATGAAAGTATGAGTGTAGTATGACAGTCTTGAGCCTTTGAACAGACAACTTTCATGACAAGTAGTATGAGAATTAGTATTTAAAAGTTATGGCAAAGAATGGTTTTATCGATTGTAGGGGCTGAAGAAAAAATTTTAGAATAAAGACAGTGATCATGGCCAACCTCTGGAAGAGGCACTTTTCAGAGGCCCCCAGAAATAAAAGGGAAGTTGAAAACAATGTTTAGGCTCTTGGCCTTGATGATGACTTGGTGTAGAAGACTGCTTATGAGTGAATTCCATAATGATATTTACAAGGCCTCTCTCTCATTATGAAACAAGTTGTTCTACGTTAACGACTATATGAAAATAGAAAGTAGCAAGAATAAGGTCGCTTTAGGGAGTCACAAACATTGATGGGAAGGTAAATGGCACACCATGTGAAGCTCTCACAGGGTCTATAATTGTGGAGAGCTACTACAGTATTTGGACAGGTTCAAACCTCAGACTGACTGTGGCAAAGCCACATACAAGTCCCAGCTTGAAGGGCTAAGCCCTCCCAGCACAATGATAACCAAAACGCTATGGTTGTAAGCTTGACCTTATAGTCCAACCCTGCAGTCCTAGGTAGCTAAGGGATGTATGGACTGCAGAAGGTGCAGCAAGTGCTGCCTAAACAAGGCTTGATAGAGTTCAGAGAATGGCAACAACAGGAAAGAAGCAGATTTGAAACTTGCAAGAACATTGTAAACACCTTGCCCTTGCTTTGCTTTGCGTGATCTGACTATAAAATAAAGCTTCAGTTTACAGGCTGTGTCACTGTGTCCTGATCCAGGCATAGTGATCCACCTGGCCCCGAGTGTATTCTCTCCTCTGTCTTCTTTAATCCTTCATCGCCCCTCCTCAGGCTCATCCCTGGCCGTATTAGATGCGGTTCATATAATATCTTTGCTTTGCAATGATATTATATGAACAATGCTTTTCCAGAGATGAGGGCCAATTTGTGGTGCACCAATAGCAGAGGTGGGAGTAACATAGCAAGTTCCAGATAACAGCTGACATTCAGACCCATGATCTCCAGCAGGATTCCTTCTACAACCACAGTATCTGGGCACATTGGCAATGCTTCAGAGGGTTAGGATGTATTGCAACCGCACAACAACATAGTTTTTCTTGATGGTGTATAAATAAACTTACCACTTTATGTTAAATTAAAATTATAACACCAAATATTTAAGAATTTTTAAAAGCAATTTTTGCTTGAGGATAGGCTACTGCGGTCCCCCCTTCCTGCTAACTCGTTTTACCTTTCTTCCCTGTTTGCTGTCCCCTTCTCCTCACCACATAGTACACGCTTTTACAGTTGTGCAAACTTGAAGGCAAATGTCTGAAGACTAGTGGCCAAAAGTGTGAAGAAATGAGCAGCAGAAGAACTGACACAGAAGCCTGGTCTGGGGTTTGGGATTAAAAGTAAAATCTACACTCTGAGGGCAGAGGACACTGTTATCTAGGCCAGTGTTTTTCAACCTTTTTTGGGCAAAGGCACACTTGTTTCATGAAAAAAATCACGAGGCACACCACCATTAGAAAATGTTAAAAAATTTAACTCTGTGCCTATATTGACTATATATAAAGTAATTCTCTTGAATAGGAATCAAATAAACACAAAGAAAGTATTTTATAATTACTTTATTATGAAATATTAAGTAAACAAAATAGTGAAAAGTTATAAAATTCTTGTCTTGTCTGCACCTACGGCACACCAGGCAACATCTCGCGGCACACTAGTGTGCCGCTGAACAGAGGTTGAAAAACGCTGATCTAGGCTGCTCTGGTTACATTCCATTTTGTCAACTGGAAGAGCACCTCATTAGCATATAAATAAACCATTTGATATAGGAATTTAATTCTATTTTCATTTTATATATCTTTACATTAACTAAGAGTGGTGAAAAAGTTTATAGAATCAAAAGAATAGGCTTTGAGTGCTGATTCTATCCAAACTCAACCAGCTTCCTCTCCTTGGGTGAGTCATCATTTATCAACTTCTTCGCTTCCAAGGCAGAGATACCATATATGCTTTATGTACTTCACAGAGGCTCAACTGAGATAAATTTGCCAAAGCACTCTATCAATTGAATATTAATGTGAAGTGACAGATAATGTCCTAGTGCCACTACCATGCGCTCTACCTATTAAATGAGTGATTACTTTCAAAATACGGGTTCAGTATCCACTTTTAGTGTGATAAAAGATCCTTCTTTACAGTGGAAGTCATTTAAAGACATGTTTTAGTCCTAAATTTTTTAATTTTAAAATTCTCAGACTGGTTCAGTAATTTTGAAAAGAGAACAACCATCGCTGGCATTTCTGAGGATGCTTCCTTCTAGAACATTCTCCTCTTGCCTGGGCTCTTAACACAAAGAGAACAAAAGAAGGAGATTTTACTCCTGATATAGGCCTAACTGGAGGATGTAGCCTCAGGGAGGCAAATGGGCCAAGATCACAGAACCCTGGAGGTGGCCAGCAGGCAGCCCCCTCACTCATAAGTAGTGCTTCCAATTCAGGAAGGAGCGGGGAACTTGGGCCCCGTGGGCATCCCAATTTATTGTTTCCAGAGGTATCAATCAGTTAAGACCCAAAGCCTCTTAACAATAGAAAGTCTGAGAGTTGTTTAGGGAAAATCCTCTCCCCCTGGAAGGCAGGAATGTGCAGACATCTCCCAGTAACACCATCCATAAAGGACTTGGGCTTATTTTAGTGAATAAATTCAAATCTATGCCACACAAAAATGAACAAAGTCAGCGTGACTTGTGTGCCGCTGAAAACTGCTTTCTTTCTTTTTTCTTTTTTTAATTGCATTCTTCCAACCTTTCAGAAACTAAATATTTAAAATTTGTTATGAAAGGAAAAGAAGAAAATCTATTCTGTAGCTTACTGGAGAGAAAATAAAATGGATCTGTGATTGGTGACAATGTGTTTGTGATTAGTACAATGTTAATTTTAGTTATAACTATAACTTTAGAACTGCTATTTTAAAAAAATATTTGCCTACTTTTATCTTTAGGATAAGTGTTGAAGCAATCAGATTCTTAAACAGATTATCAACCCTGATAAGCCACATGAGGACCTGTGCATCTAAAATACAATTTTTTCCCCCCCTGTGGCATAAAGTCACATTTTTTGAAGTTAGTATATGTTCCGGGATTTTTCTTTCAAAATATGTACTTATCTTACCCACGAGAGTGATACTCACTCCAGTTATCCTTCTGCAGCAGCTCAGGGTCCTCTTTCCCTCCGATCTCACCCATTACCGTTTTGGTCAGATCCTTTAAGCTCTTGGTCATTTGCCACTTCTTCCAGAGCACACTTCCCTGTTGCACGGGCTCCAAAATCTTTGTTTCTGGCTCTTTTGCAAAACTTATAGCTGTTTCTAGTAATAACATGGCATGTGCATTACTGACAAAAACTTGCATTCTACGAAATCATGTGCAAAAAGTAACAGGGCTATGAGAGCACAGGTTTGGAGCAAAAGACTTGAAAGCTTTGCAGCTTCTAAACCAGAGCACTGGCAAAAATAACGATTGGCACTTCAGAAGATGACATGGATGACCTGAGCAGCCACTGGGTCTGGAAGCTGCCTCAGGATATAAAAAGGTAACATAAAAACAGAAGCTTTGTGGAGGTGAGACATTACAAATAGGAAGGGGGTTTCTGAACCACTGGGGCTGCTGTTGTTCTCTTGGGTGCTGGAGAAAGTGCCACCCGTTCCATGTGAGAATTGTAAATGGGTGGGGCCCTTCTTTCTGGAGAGCAAGCCCTGTGTGCAGGCACTAGTCTAAAATTGCCATACTTGTAAAACAGAACTGGAAAGGGATCTTTCTTGGGAAGCTGCAAAATTTGAAAATTTGTTTCTTAAAACTATGATTCTACTCGCCTTGTTCCGTATCTCTGTGCCCAGAAATAAACGGAAGACCCACAGCAACTTACACATTATGTAGACATTTTCCCTCTATGTTTCAATTGCCCATGTTTTAGTTGGTGTTATATTCTGCTTGAATGAAATAGGTTAGTGCTCAAGAGTGTGGAGAAATGTTGAAATAAAAGGGAGACAATAAGGAGTCAATGCTGGTTGCATCAATATTGTCAAAAGGAAGTTTAACTTAGATAGATATAATAGATAAATTTGTTGTAAAACAAACTTACTAACCTTGACACAAGAAGAAATAGAAGAGATAAATATAGAGATATATAGGGTTCGTATACTGTCCAAATTTACCTGGACTACAGCAGACCAGGTTTGCCCACCTCTATTCTTTCCCCCTTTAAAAGTCACCAGCGATCTGCAATGTAAATGTGACCCTGGTTATACACTTTTTAAACCCCTGACCTCCCAGCATGCTTAGCTTAAGCAATGATCACAAATCATGAGAAGAAATCTTCCTCGTAGGTCAGTGTTTAAATAGCTTGAATTTGAGTATCTTTAGGCCTATGCTCACACTCCTCAAATTGGCCACCCATATCTTTTTCTTTACCTCTCATCATATACTGTGTGAGTTCAAATATATGAAGTTCAAGAACAAGGAAAATTAATTCCTAGTGGTAGAGGTCAGACTAGTAGTTACTTTGAAAAGGAAATGGCGGGGAAGGGGAATGAGGGGGACTTTGTGGATATATTAAGTATTTTATATCTTGGTCTGAATTTTCATATATATGCAAAATTTGTTAAGCTGTAGAATTGAGATTTGTGCCTTTATTGCATGAATGTTGGATGGCAAGATCAAGCTCCTCAGAGCCCTGTTCTCCATTAGATCTTGTCCTTGGCTTAGGAAGAATTTCAGTTTTAGCAAAGAATCCTGCTAAACCCTCTTATTGAGAACTAGAGGCATGATGTACAAAATTCGTGCAAGAGTAGGCCTTCCTTCCCCCTGCTTCCAACACCTGTTTCCCTCTAACACTCGGGACTCTGGCTTCCCTTATAGCCCTGGCTTTGTCTAGAAGGTCCTTTAGAAGGACTTCTGGTTTAATTAGCATATTTTGCTTTTATTATTATAGATTGCTCTTACCCTTGATAACTAATCAAGCTTCTCTTTTTCCCATCTTTGATACTTAATCAAGTTCCTCTTCCTTAACCCTTGAGACCTATCCAAGTTCCTCTGAGTATTTTATTTCTACTCTCTGCCTATTGGCTATAAATCCCCACTTGTCCCTGTAATATTCAGAGTTGAATTCAATCTTTCTCCCAATTGAAATAGTCTTGAATAAAATCTTTCTTGCCATTTTTAACAAACATCCAGCACAACAATTTTTCTTTTACATATAACGTAATACATTTACATAATAATCATAATCTAGTAGGGGTGTCGAACTCAATCAGAGAAGGGGCCAAAATCTAAAATCCAGCCTAAATCGCGGGCCGAATGGTTTACTGAACAGTCATAAACTGTCATTGTGATGGAAACGCAGCGGAGTGCAGTGATGACAGCACGGTGCGGGCCACATTGCAAGGCCTGGCGGGACGGATTTGGCCCGAGGGCCTTGTGTTTGACACATGTGATTCTAGAGCTTAAAGAACAAGAGCTGTATTCTATTCATCTTCGTATTCCTAATATTATTTAACTTCATCAATTAGAGGAGTGAGCACGATAGGAGTCAGAAATATTTTAAATCCTATTGTTGTTACTTTTTATATGTATGAGACTTAGGAAGAATAAGATGACTCTCTGAGCTTTGGTCTCTTTATCTGTAAAATGGATAATGTTTGTGTCATAGTTAAAGGTTTGTGCTATAGGTTAAAATGAGATACTAAACATGAAGCATTTTGAACAGGTTCTATCCCAGGGTAACAAAATTAGGGTGATATTTACTGTTTAGATTGTTTATGGGAAAGTTAACAAACATTATTTTTATAACAACTATTAAATTATTCTCCTGAAGATGTGAGAGTAGGAAAGCATGTTGTGGGATGTGAATGAGGCAACCACATATTGGTACGAAGATACCAGATACATGTTGGAGGGCTCGGTCTGCATGCTGGGTTTGTTCCAAGCTATCTTGTGAGTTTAGTAAATTACTGAGAAAATAATTATAGGTCTTTGTCCTTATTGGGAAGTTGAGAATAATATATATCAATGGGTTGATGTGAGTATTAAAATAATTAGCATTTCACAGTTCCATGTCCAAGGCAATCACTGACTTGATAGCTATGATTCTTAACTGCCATTATTCACATTTATGGTGTTTAGAAAAGGTACCAGATTTATACCAGGATGTCTACCTTTAAGTTTGCAAACTGCTACTTCTAGCCAGGTCGGACCCTTATTTCTGGTTTCATATCTCATTCAGTGGAGAAAATCATATCTTCTTAATGAGAAACATAAACATATGCTTGGTGAAAATAAATATCTATCTGTACTAATAAAAGGGTAATATGCTAATTAGACTGAATTAACAGGACATCTTCTGGGTGTCCAACTTCCTTCCAGCAAAGCTATGGTGACAGTGGCTGAGGCAGAGGCAATTAGGGGCAATCAGGCCAGCAGGAGAGCAAACAGTTAGGGGTGAGATCACATTGGCATGGGGTGAGGGAAGCAAGCAGTTAGGGGCATGATTAGGCAGGCAGGCAGAGGCGGTTAGGGGTGATTAGGAAGGCAGGCAGAGTGGTTAGGGGCCACCAGGCAGGGAGGCAGATGAGCAGTTAGGAGCCAGAGGTCCCAGATTTCAAGAGGGATGTCCAACTGCTGGTTTAGGCCCAATCTTGCAGGGATCCCAAATTGAAGAGGGCACAGGCTGGCTGAACCACCCCCTCCCCCCCAGTCATCCCCCCCCTCCCGTGCATGAATTTTATGCACCAGGCTTCTAGTCTTTTATAGGATTGTATGTGACTTCTCACCATCCTTAAGAAAACAGATTCTGACATGGTTTCTTTTTATCAAGCACGACTTGCTGCCTGTCATTTCAGAGGGCAGGGCCCTGAGGCCTGGGGGAGTGGGGAGGCGGGGAGGCTCACCAACCTTCATCCGGTCTTTCTGTCAGAGGCACACCTGTAGGTGTGCTCTCGGCATCGGGTGTTTTCTTCATGAACCGGCTGAGGTAATGCAGACGAGCCTGATAAGCCTAAGGAACAAACATGATCAACAGCCGAAACCGGTTTGGCTCAGTGGATAGAGCATGGGTCTGTGGACTGAAGGGTCCCAGATTCGATTCACGTGCATTGGTTGCAGGCACATCCCCAGTAGGGAGTGTGCAGGAGGCAGCTGGTCAATGATTCTCTCTCATCGATGTTTCTAGCTCTCTATCCTTCTCCCTTCCTCTCTGTAAAAAATCAATAAAATATATTTAAAAAAACAACAACAAAAAACATGATCAACAAACAGTACAGACATCTTAAAAGTACTTAAGACCCAAACAGAAACAAAAAAACACACAGGGCAATGTGAATGAATGAGGCAGCTGGGACCAGGCCAACACTTGTTAATTATCAAATAAATTCAATTTCTAAACCATCCATGTTTTTGATAGCCATTTCTGAGAACTAATGAAGAAGTGGTCCTAAAATTAATGCACTGAAATCCCAAATCTCCTGATTCTGAATCACTTTTATCTGCCTCAGTCACTCTGAGTCGGGACATGAAACAGATAATACTGTTTCACGATGGCAATGATTCTTATATAAAATGTAGGGAGAGGGAGACATGAGGTATGAGGGGGCAAAAGTAGGTTTACAGTTGTGAATATGCAAAACTGAGTTCATTCTTGTATTGTTATTTATTAATTATTATATTATTTTTTTGTACTACAACTGTAAACCTACTTTTGCACACCCCTGTATATACTATACCACAGGCAGCAGCACATGCTTTTTATCAGCCTAAGGCTGTCCCAAGTCCATGAAAGCAGTCTTAGGCTGTCTTAGTTGGGAGCATTAGCATAGACAGTATTAAGACTGACTATGTTAAAGAATGAAGTCACCCATAGTTTGGTTAACACACGGACCATTATATGCTTTGCTTTTACAGTTCATCTGAGTATCAGGACAGTGTGTCCAAATGTGGTCTGAACATCGAGTCAGCCAATGTCTGAGAAAGTTCCAGATGCCATTCCAGAATGAAAGAGTATGTGGCTTCACCAACGTGGCTCTTCCTTCATGCCTAGTAATGAAAAGGAAAAGAACAACTCTACAAACTCAAGTGACCTTGATGGCTCTTCCTGGCTCTGCCATCTCCCAGGCTTGCTTCATAGCTCGGATCTCATCTGCTCGTTCTGTATCTTTTTTCACGTCAAGATATTCTGCTTCATTATGTTCAGTGACCAATCTCAAAATCCAATAGGGTTTATTTGGGTCTTCTTGCTGGGAGTGTGCTGTGGGTATCTGATAAAATAAAATAAAAACCTTTGGGTCAGATGCTTTCCTTCTTTCAAAAGGGTTCAGATTTAACCCTATGATCCATAATTTCCTTATTAACTAGTTACCCAAGAGAAATGAATACATTTATTTACAAAAAGACCTGGACAATAATATTCATTATGGCCTTTTTCGTAATAGTAAAAGAAAAAAAGAAAAAAAAGAAAAAAGGAAAGGAAAGAAAAGAAACACTATTAAATAAATGGTGATTGATGAATTTATATACACCACAGTATAGTAACTGAATCTTATAGATAGACGTTATACTGAGATAAAATTGAACACAAAAGAAAACTTCTTGCATGACTCATTTGTATGATGTTATAGGACAGGTAAATCTGTTGCCTGGGATGAGGTATGGGGATGACAGAATCCATTGTAAAGAGGTTTGAGGGATTGTGTAAGAATATGAAAATTGTCCTATATCTTGATTGAGATGTGGGTAACATGGTGAATTCAATTTTCAAAACTCATTGAATTATATATTTAAGATTGTTGCATTTCATCTAAACACTAAACAAAAAACTGTCAATTAGGCTTACAGCGTCTCTTCAAAAAAATGAAGGCAGTAATAATTGATCATTTCCAAGTCTGATAGTTTACTGGATATATATTCATTTTGAAAGTTAACATTTTGATGTTTTATAAGGTCACTTTCATGAGCCTTAGGCTGGAAGCACACTGACATAGGACTTAAAAAGTGTCCAGATAACTGAGGCTCCTTGGTGTCTGTTTGGTCCAGTGAGAGGCTTGAATCTGAGGTGGTTCATAGGCACTTTAGGTAAGACTGATGCAAGGTTAAGTACCCATAATTATCCATAATGCAGGGGGAGTGGGGATGGGAAAGATACTGAATAAAATTTTCAGTTTGGTTTTAATGTTCCCCAAAAGACCTCGCTCCCTACAATATTCTCCTAACGTTCTGATGAGAACCTAAATCAAAATTAGATTTTTAAAAATGTCTTCCTTTTAAAACACAATACATGTACTGTTACTATCTTTTTTATTGGATATATGAGTTTATCAGAAACTTTTCTGGGATCAAGTTTTGATCAGGGAAGAGAACACTGTGAAGGAGTATGGGAAGGCCCCATGTCTTATATGAATTTATGGATTGACTTAAGTTTGTCTATTATAAATTACAACACTTTATTTTTGTTAATTAAAGGGATATTTTCTCAATGAATTAAAAGGATTGCTTTTATAATAGTGAACAAAAAATTGGAAATACGTTTTAAAAAGTTAACACATAGCATTATCTTGAAGTTTCAAGGGGAAAAGTAGTTGATTGGAACTCCACCAATGTTTTTGAACCAAACTATTGAAACAAGCAACATTTGAAGTGAAAACTGTATCTAATTCTTTCATATTTCAAATGTAATCATTCTTTGATAGATAAAAAATTATTTTTCTACATCTGTTTAGATGATATTACAGAAAAAGACAGCATTTGAATTATAAAATAATCTAAATGCTAGTGAAAACATAAGCAATGTAAATTTAAGAAGAAATTAGCTTTTCTGTCTGAAACAAAATCAATGATCACATAAATTCCACATGCTTATGATGATTAAAGCAAAAATACAATGTATAATATAATAGTTTTCAGTTTGCTGTTTGGCAAGTATCTTAATACTTTTTAAAACAACAAACTACATAATACCAATATCAACTAAAACTGACTAGACAAATATTAAGGTTCTTAAAGCTTAGTTATTTATTAATCTCATAAAAACCTAATTTCCATATGAATTTTGGAACCCAGCATATAAATTGTCCAAGCACTGGCTTTTTCAGGTTTCCCCAGAATTCATGAGTATTTCAATGTTAACTTTTGCTGAATCCCATAATTCCTTATTAAGTTTGGTGGAGCTACTGAACAGGCTTTCATTTTTGAGACTGCACATATATATTCATCAGGATTTTGAAAAGAATTAAAGGTTTCATATATGCTAGTTTTTAGTTTTATCCAATCATTAATGTTTTGCAGAATTGGTTTTTCTGGCTTAATATTTTTGCAAGGTTTTCTTCTTTTTTTCTTCTTCTTTGTTTCTTTCTATAACTTCAACCTTTCAACTGCAGCTGATCCAGATTTTCATTTTGACTTTCATCTAGCAGTATTTCCCAAACTTTTGACATATGTGTACCCCTTCTATAATTTTTATAACGCTGAGTACCCCTCATACTCATGAAAACGTAGAATTAGGCACAGCTAAGCACGGTGCAGTGCATATCCCCACCAAACTCCGGTGCAACGCGTACCTCCACCAAACTCTTCCTGTACCCTTGAGGGTATGTGTACTACACTTTGGGAAACACTGATCTACAGATATGTTTTCAGCATTATAAGACTGAATCTATTGTAAAATAGTTGTCAGAAGACCTTTTTCTATACCTTTAGCTCTATTGATAACATTAGATAGGTTGGTTTCCAGACTTGTGTATGCCATGGTATTTCTCATATGATTCTTATGATGTCCATTGCCCAGGTTTACCATGCACACTAATGGGACATCTGGCCAAAGACATTTAAGCAATTCATTGCTAATGCTGAGGGGTTATACAGATGCAATCCTCCATCCCGAGGAATCATTTCCCAAATGCACACTCTGCAAAGTAGGAGATGAGACTCTGATGGCCTGCTACGTTTTATAACAGCCTCCCACATGGTAAGAGTTGATTGCAAGAAAATGATCATAGTGCCTGAACACAAAAGCTGTTGGCATTATCCTTCTGTTTACCATGGTATTAACAGCTACCACACGACGTGTGCGATTTCTTGCTGCTTTAGTCATCAGTATGTATCCCATTCTGTTCTTAAGAGTATTTCCCCACATTTGACCATCACAAAGCACATGGCTCCAAGTCATTTTGACTCTTCCAACAACGACATTTTGTGAAGCCTCACCTGACTTCAACTTTATGTGAAGTTCTTCACATTTATGGGAGGGCATATGAAACAATCCCAACAGGAAAGCTTAAATGGTCCCTGTGCTTATTCCACAAATGCAATTAATGAGCTAATGAATTGACTTCTGAGTCAGTTCAGCTTCTTTTTTTCTCTGTCTGAAGAGCAACCTCACCCCTTGTTCCTACAGCACTGATTGCTCAAACTAGGATTCCTCTTCCTTTTAATGGATTCATGCAGCCCATTAAAGCCAAAATTTCTCTAACTGCTGCCTAAAGAGTGGCATCCTTAATTTGTCTCAAGTAAAAAGTATGGGATAATTCTTTCCTTGGCAGCCATTCCTTTTCCCTCAGGAAACTCTAGAAGGTGAAAAGTCAATTTTTCAATCCTGTTTGATGTAAAGCTTTGGGTCAGATGTTCCTAAGGTTTGAACTGATACCCAAGTTTTGTCATCAATACTCGTGCTCACAATCTTTTCTGGTGGAAGAGATAAATACTTTTTCTCCTGTGTGTTTCTGTCTTTGCTCATAGCCTACTCAGCTTTCATTGCCACTTCCTGTTCTGACTGACTTCTCACTGAATTGTGTAGAGAAAAGTCCACTAACATAACCACCTGCTCAAGTTTGGACACCTTCAGTGGGATGAGAACATTAGCAGTACTTCGTTTAAGGGAAACTGGATGAGCCTCAGATGTCTCACTGGGACCTGCCTGCTTGTGGTCAGTCTATCGAGAAGGTTCAGAGCCACGCTTCTTATCAGCCCAGATGCCCACATGGCCCATATCAGCAGAACAGCATTTCCCTTCTTCAGTTTAATTTAATGGGATAATTCTTTCCTTTGGCAGCCATTCCTTTTATTTCTCTTTAATTTCTCATTTGTTCTGGGAATGTCTATTTTCTTTGGGATGTTTTAGCCTCACATTTGAAGTATGAGTTACTATGATTTGGTAAAAAGAAGAATGACTCTCCAAAATTTGTGGTTCAACTACTTGTGTGATGAAAGAGGCTTTGTTCAACTACTTGTGTGATGAAAGAGGCATCTTCATCTACAGCATGGCTTCCCTTTCCTGGAAAACTGCTCTTCTAATTGAGCACTGCCTTTTTCAGTTATGAGGTTTAACAATTGTCTGTTTTAACCAGCCACTATCAGATACGTTTCTTTTCTTAAGATTTCAACAACCTAGACGTTGGGCTAAACGTAAAATCAGTTCATTCTGATTGTCAGGAACAGTCTTTGAAACAAAGTTCACAGTGCTTTTAAAATAGGTCAGGAATTCTCACTTTTTAGGTCCTGGCAAAGCAGAAGTGCTAATCTTCAAAGCCCCAATATGTAAACTGTAGTTGCTTGGAAAGTTACAGTGCTACTTTAAGTGCATGATGTATTTTTGGTCCATTTACACTTTATTTTGCTTGTTTGAGATCCGCTCACCTCCACATCCAATAATGTGGAGGTGAGCACATGGAAAGCGGTTGCTTGCTTCTCTGCTTTCCCATAGGACTCTTGCATGGTGGGAGGCAGGCTGCAACCACTTCAGCAGCAGGGACTTGCCTCGTCCTGCGCTGACATGGACAGGGGATGGGCTGCGTCCGCTAGGCTTCTAGCACAAACAGAAGAGCAGCAGCCTCAGGGCCACCCTCCTGCCCCACTGGAAATCAGATATGGCTTATTTACTTCTCCATGTTGCGGAGTGTAGACTCCAACAGCTAAGAAATGAAATCTTGGAGATGCAAGTGGAGTCTGGGACAACAGAGTCGTCATCTCCTAATTTGTTCATTTGTCGTTAGTGCCCATTTTACTGGCTGTACCATCAGCCTATTGAATTAATCCCCCTGGAAACCTGGGAGATATCCTTCATTTTGTCTCACCCCTTATCTTCTAGTTTGGAGGAATAACTACATATCCTGTGTGTTTCCTAGATATTTCTTGATTTGTCCCAGTCTTCCTTTCTTTGACCTGTACCTAGTACATCTTGCACTCTTTTACCTGGAATACTGGGGCACTTTTCTGAATGGTTTCCCCATCTCTATTCTTTCCCCCTTTAAATGCATACCTTTAAAAGTCACCAGGGATCTGCAATGTAAATATGACCCTGGCAATACACATTTTAAACCTCTGAGCTCCCAGTCCTGCTTAGCTTAAGCAATGATCACAAATAATGGCAAGAGATCTTCCTCATAGGTATTTTGTTCAGAGGTCATTGTTTAAATAACTTGAATTTGAATATGTTTAAGCCTGTGCTTACACTCCTCAAATTTTCCACCCACATCTTCCTTATCCCCATCATTATAATTATCTAACTGGCCCGGAAGGAATATGGGTTAAGGATGGGAGGGCTGTAAGAGTTCCAGCGTCTAATGAGGCTTAAAGGCTTTTCTCCATCTGATACACTTACCCCTCCCGCTTCATATCTCATACTTTAATAATTTAAAAAAATCGTCAGATTTTGCCCTTGCTCATTGACTCAGTTCAGGACTCTGCTCTTCTTGGAAGAAGCTGGATAAGGGACCTATGCTTTCTACCACTGCACATTCAGCCTCCAATTAAAACGGTTTACCTTCCGCCTCCTCCATTAGACTGTAATTTTTTTTTTTTCCAGAGTGGGATGTGTATAATGTTAATATTAGAAACCCAAGACCTCCAAACAGTGTCTTACATATTTAAAGTTAAATTAATATTTTTTAATACTAAATCAGGGAAGGCTGCTTGCAGGAGGTGTTCAAGGTCTGTCCTTAAGCTACCTAGATGGCTGGTGAAAACAGGGAGGTGGACCTTCTCACAGTTTTGTCTTCAGGAGAGACCCGATGGGCAAGGAGGGACCCGATGAACTAAGTGTGTTAAGTAACTCCAACAGGAAGTGCCACACCCACCTGAGACTCAAAGCGAGGTGCTTGTTTTTCTTTGGCTGTCTTTTCTCTCTCAGAAGACTTATCTTTGCCTTTCCTTGTCACTTTGGATGCTCCTGAAGATTTCTGCCCCTCACCAATAAAATGGGAATCTGGGATTCCCATGGAAATTAATTCCTCATGTCTCTCTCCATGAGCTAGGGAGACATAAAAATGGAAACCAGTGAGTCGTGATTGATAGAACAATAAAATCATGTCATGTAGAAACAAAGGAAGCGATCCAAGAAAAAGTGGTTACAAATTGATCTTTTGTCAAAACCTGTGACTCTTTTATAAAATTGAGAAATAATCCACATACTAAAAACTCACCGTTAAAGGTTATAAATCAGTGGGTTCTGAATATCCATAAGGCTATACACCACCACTATTATGTAATTAGTTTTTAATGTGTATGTTTTCAGTTAATTTTCTTGAATAATTGCCTTGACTAGTATCTCCAGAAAAATAGTGAATTGATTCATATCTGCTTTAATATTTATTATTACATGTCTTTTGCTTAGTTTAGGCTTAGTGTTTCCTTTTTCTCCTAGTTTTCTAATTTTTTAAGGTGAAAGTTTAAGTTACTGATTTGAGATCATTTTACTTTTTATTTATTTTTATTTAAATATATCTCTTTTTAAAATTGATTTCAGAGAGGAAGAGAGAAGTAGAAAGAGAGAAACATCAATGATGAGAGAAAAATCACTGTTCAGCTGCCTCCTTCATGCCCCCTACAGGAGACTGAGCTGCAACCTGGGCATTGACCAGAATCGAACCCGGGACCCTTCGGTCCATAGGCTGATGCTCTATCCACTAAGCCAAACCAGCTAGGGACATTTTTATTTTTAAATATAAGCATTTATAGCTTATATTGATAGTTTATATCAATAAATTTCCCTTAGCATTGGTATCATTGCATTTCATCAGTTGTGGTACACTTTTTATCATTTCCAAGAATTTTTAAATTTTTTTTTATGGTGTATTTTATCTTCTCATGTAGATACAACTCACTGCCCAGTATTCTTCTGTTTCCACTTGAAGGACTTTCTTTCTTTTTTTTTTTTTTTTTTTTTTTTAAAGACACATTTATTCAGCGTCATGATCAGACTATTACATTTAGCAATCAACAGCATGGATGCAAAAAAAAAAAAAATCTACATTAAAACCCTTGGTTGGAATGCTTTACACTTTCCACAGAACAGAAACTAAAATAACCTGTTATACAATTAGTCACAAGTACAGTCCTTGAGTTTTTTTGCCCATTCACATGAGTATTGTCTAACACATGTCTTCTTTGTAGCAGCTAGGCCCTGCCACCACTGTGCTTGGCTGAGTTCACAAATCTGTTGTAACCTGTAGCTTCCCTGTCACTTCTCTGGCTCTCCTCTCCTGCTAAGCTTTGTTTCCTGGCAGTAATTAAAATCTTCTGCCACTGCCATAGCTACTGCTGCTGCTGGAACTGCCATAGCCACCTTGGTTTCGTGGTTTGGCAAAGTATTGCCCTCCACCACCATAAGGGCCAGAGCTTCTGCCTCCAAAGTTTCCTCCTTTCATGGGCCCAAAATTTGAAGATTGATTGTTGTAATTGCCAAAATCATTGTAGCTTCCACCACCTCCAAAATTGCTTCCACTACCACCGCCAAAGCCGCCTCCGCCTCCTCCGCCTCCTCCGTTGTTATAGCTGTCATAGCTGCCACTCCCGCCATAGCCACTGCCCTGGCTTCCATAACCCTGTCCACCACTTCCATAGCCTCTGCTTCCTCCAGAGTAACCAGTGCCGCCTCCTCCATAACCACCATCATTACCAAATCCATTATAGCCATCCCCACTGCCACCATATCCACCGCCACCACGTCTGCCACCAAAGCCACCTCGACCACTGAAGTTTCCTCCATGACCAAAGTTGTCATTTCCACCAAAACCACCTCCACGACCACCTCCGAAGTTTCCAGAACCACTTCGACCTCTTTGGCTGGACGAAGCACTAGCCATCTCTTGCTTAGATAGGGCTTTCCTTACTTCACAGTTGTGGCCATTCACAGTATGGTATTTCTGAATGACAATCTTGTCCACAGAGTCATGGTCATCAAAGGTTACAAAAGCAAAGCCCCTCTTTTTGCCACTGCCTCGGTCAGTCATGATTTCAATCACTTCTATTTTCCCATCCTGTTCAAAATAATCTCTTAAGTGATGTTCTTCAGTGTCTTCTTTAATACCACCGACAAAAATCTTTTTCACAGTTAAGTGGGCACCAGGTCTTTGAGAAACTTCTCTTGACACAGCCCTCTTTGGTTCCACAACTCTCCAGTCCACCTTGTGTGGCCTTGCGTTCATGGCTGCAACCACCTCCTCCACCGTGGCGTAGGTGACGAACCCAAAGCCTCTGGAGTGCTTGGTGTTCGGATCTCTCATCACCACACAGTCCGTGAGCGTTCCCCATTGCTCAAAATGGCTCTTCAGACTCTCATCGGTTGTTTCAAAGCTCAAACCTCCGATAAAGAGCTTCCTCAGCTGCTCCGGCTCTTTGGGAGACTCAGACTTAGACATGATGCCTGCAACAGGGGGGATTCAAACGATGCTCACTCCGCGGCGTTCAGCAGCAGAAAGGAGTGATCCAAGGAATGTATCTCTGAAGGACTTTCTTTAGTATTTCTCAGAAGGCAGAATTGTTGGTGACAATTTTTCTCAGTTTTGTTTTGTTTTATTTTTGGGAATGAGACTTTAAAAGAGATCCACTTCTATTCTGCTCTTTCTGGTGGCTACTAACCCACACCAGGAAGACAGGCTGTTAGTTTTCAAGGCGACTTATGAGCTGGAGACCAGGGGAGGAGACAGGGGCAAATTAAAATACCATAAAACTCACTGCTCTCAAAGAGATTGGTCTGTTTTTCTTGAGTAAAGTTTTTGTTAATTTATAGAGTTCTGAAAATGTTGATTCATTTTAATGGCATACAGCATGGTAACCTTTTCTCCCATGATTTACAAGTTCTCCAAAGGCCAGAATATTGTTATACACTGCATTTTAAATTCCTAGTTTCACCTAATATAATGCTGAACTTATAAGGAATCTGCCTGTGCTGAGAGTGTACATATCAGTAAGAGGTAGGACTAAATATCCTACTGATTCAAAAGTTATGAAAAAATGTGACCACTCCCATACTATGTATTCATGTAATTAGAACAGCTGAACAGGAAATGACAACTGAAATAAACTAATCTACTGCTTGCAGAGAGGACTTGCTCAGAGAGGATCTATTGATAAAAATGAGCTTGAAAGGATCTTTAGCATTATGTTTTTAGATATTCCTTACATTGTCTTACACATATCCAGCATATAATAGATAGAAGTCTTCAGTAAATTTCAACACTTATTTACAGGAATGTAATTTTTATTTTATTATTAAAATTCAATGCTTATATTTATACTAGAGGCCCGATGCATAAAACTTGTGCATGGGTAGGTTCCCTAGTCCTGGCCAATGACCAGGGCTGATAAGGTTCCCCACCTTCCCACCTCCCCGCCTCCCCACTTCCTCCTTCCCTTGCCACCTGCATGCAGCCACTGTGCAGTTCTCCCACTCCCCTGCCTCCCCCATCTCCTCCTTTCATCACTCCCTCAGCACCCACTGCCACAGCTGGTCATCTGCCATGCTCCATGCCACTCCCTGGTGGTCAGCGCACATCATGGTGAACAAACTCCTGGTCTCCCAGTCAAACTCCCTAGGGGACACTCTGCATATTAGCCTTTTATATAGATAGATATCCAGGAGCTAAAAACTGCTTGGGATTTGAACATTAATGTAATTTCCAAGCTAGCATACTTGTTTAAGACAAAGTATACATTTACCTATCACAATCATTTTGGTAAACAGAAACAGGAATATACATATAAAAATTGTTTTGTTTCTTCATAGACTTGAACTGAGAACGATAACAAAGTTTATATGGGCTTTTGCAAAACCACTAATTACATATCACAGCAGATAATATTACTAAGTACAGTACTACCAGCTCAAGACTCTCCAATTCCAACTTGAGAGCTCTCTCAGTAAGCAATCTTTACCAAAATGTAGGTATAGGATTATAACTAAAGGTGGCACTGTTGCCTCATGTTAACCAGAGGCTTGCTTCCTAAATTTCATATTTATGACACAAATATCCTAGGTTGCATGTATAGCACTTTATTTCAAGCCTTATTTTTTATCATAGATAATAAAAGTATAAAGTTTTGAAAAACATTAAATTATGTATCATACTTTTCATAGAAAATATTGATAACTGTTGAGCTTAAATAAGTTAATAGGCCAAGATTTCCACTGACTTTAGGATGTACCTAAAATTTTAAATTGGGTCACCAATATATTAACAAACAAAACTTCTGACCAATTTCTTATTGATATGCTATTCATAATTAAAAGGTAAGCTAAGTTATAGTCAGAATAAATTAGCAACTTAATTTTTCTAAAATATATCATAACCTTAAAATTAAAGTTTGTAGGTTCTGAGTTGTAAATATAACTCCTCATAGAAATTGACATATTAATATGTTTTAAACAAATTAGCTACCTAAAAGTTCACATTTATCAACATATCAGAGACATTATTCTAAATTCAAAAGCTGCTTAACTTTCAAAAAGATTAACCCACATATTCTTTCAAATAGAAAATTCCCCTAGTTTCATTTTAAACACAATTCAATTCTGAATTTCAGCAACAAGTATATTATTCAATGGAAGGTATAATTTAATTTTAGCAGCTGCTCATTTACTCATAACACTGTCAAATATGATGTCAGAAAAGAAGACAATTAATTCTGAAGACTTATTTTTTACTTGGAAAATATACTACTAATAATACCCTTTTTTAGTGCTACTAGATTCTAGGAAATATATGTATATTATCTTGAAACTTTACAACAACCTTAAAAGATAGAAATTATCATTCTAATTTTTATAGGTGACAATAGCCCAGGCTCAGGAAGCCAGTCTAGGGCAGTTTAGTTGCTATGGTGTATTTCTTAAATTTAATATTGATTCCCTTTTAAAAACTTAATTCATATTATAATTTTGTACCATTGTCTAATTTTATGTTTTTGCACCATTATAGTTTATGAATTAAACCACTGTGTCCATTTCAGTTATCCATATTTTTCTTTGACTTTCTTCTAGAATTTTTAGCATTTATTCATCAATACACCTAAGTCTATTAAATGTGGCAGTTTGTTATAATGGTTTGTTTACCGGAAATCCATCTTGCTGAATAACTTGGAGTTGAGAAGCTTAAAAGAGTCTAAGGAAAAATATAATAAAGTAATTTACACAAACTTTTATGTTCACTAAAAAAATAGGCAGTTCTCCCAATGAAGGCATTTGTTGAGGACACAATGAAGATCTGAAACTGGTTCCACTGTAAATTATTATTTTCCTGTTCAAAAGCTTTCACTGAACAATTCATCCCCATTCAAGATTCTTGCTATGGCAGTAACTAGCTGTTACTACACAGTCTGTGCCTTAGTTTTCTCATCTGTAAATTATTACTTATAGCATCTACCTCATGGGTTTATTGTGAGGACTAATTATGTCACTATCCATGAAGCTCCTATGAAGAAGGATGCTGTAAACATCAGTGTAAAGGTTTGTGTATGGACATAAGTTTTTAAATTTTTTTGGTCAAGTTTTACTGAGATGTAATAGATATAGTATAATATTTTATTAGTTTAAGATGTACAATATAATGAAAAGTATATACAGTGAAACAATTTCCACAATAAGTTTGGTTTACATCTATCACCTCACAGTAACAAATTTTTCTTGTGATGAGAACTTTTAAGATCAACTCTCATAGAAACTTTAAATTATATACTACAATGTTGTTAACTAGAATCATCATACTATCAATATATATTACAGCCCCAGGACTTATTTACCTTCTGACCACTTCCACCCATTTTCTCCACCCTTTTGCTCCCTCTCTGGCAACTACCAATCAGTTGTTTCCATGTGTCTATTTTTTACAGATTCCACATATAAAATAGACCATATAGCTTTTGTCTTACTCCGTCTGACTTATTTCGCTTAGCACAATGCCCTTAAGGTACATTCTTATTGCTGCAAAGAGCAGGTTTTCCTTCTTTTTATGACTGAATAATATTCCATTGTGTATATACACCACAATTTCTTTATGCATTCATCTATTGATGGACACCTATCTTGTTTCCCTATCTTGGCTATTGTAAATAATGCTTCAATGACCATGAGGGTGCAGTTATCTCTTTGAGATAGTGATTTCATTTCCTTCTAATTTATACCCAGAAGTGTTATTGCTGGATTATATGGTAGGTCTTTTTTTAATTTTTTGAGGAGATTCCATATTGTTTTCCATAGTGACTATAACAATATACATTCTACATTTTCTCCGCAACCTTGCCAATGCTTGTTATTCCTTGTCTCTTTTATGAGAGCCACTCTAACAGGTCGGAGGTGTATTTCACTGTGTTTTTTTTTTTTTTTTTTTTTAATATATTTTATTGATTTTGTACAGAAAGGAAGGGAGAGAGATAGAGAGTTAGAAACATCAATGAGAGAGAGTCATCGATCAGCTGCCTCTTGCATACCCCCTACTGGGGATATGCCCGCAACCAAGGTACATGCCCTTGACCGGAATCGAACCCAGGACCTTTCAGTCCCCAAGCTGACGCTCTATCCATTGAGCCAAACCGGTTTCGGCTTCACTGTGGTTTTGATTTGAATTTCCCTGGTAACTAGCTATGTTGAGCGCTTTTGCATGTACCTCTTGGCCATTTGTATATCTTCTTTGGAAATATGTCTATTCAATTTTTCTACTCATTTTCAATCAGATTTTTTTCCCATTGAGTTTTATAAGTTCTTTATATATTTGGATTACTAACTCTTTCTCAGGTATATAATTCACAAATATTTTCTCCCATTCCATGAGTTGCTTTTTAATTTTTTGTTGGTTTCCTTTGCTGTGGAAAACTTTTTAGTTTGATGTGGTCTCACTTATTTGCTTTTGGTATCAAATCGAAAAAATGATTGCCAATGCCAATGCTAAGGGGCTGACCCCTATGTTTTCTTTCAGGGGTTTTATGGTTTCTGGTCTAATGATCAAGTCTTTAATCCATTTTGAGTTGATAAAGTTTTAATAATTACATGATAAATTTACTATTAAATATTTATATGAAATACTAAATGCATAAATAATAATTGGGCTGACATACCTTTGATGTCATTTTTCTCCAAGTCTTTTAGTGCTTGAACAAACATCTGTTGACTTTCAGTGAGAGACCAACTGTTATACAATACCACACACTGTATAATATACTTGTAACTCTGAAATAAAATGCAACATTTAAGCAAAATCAATAGGAATAAACATTTGTGCCTAAGAATCTATTATTTTAGGCACATAATAAGTGCCTATTTTTTTCTGTATCATACAATCATAATTTAATTAAATACTATCAGATGTTCCCCCAAATTTTGTAACACCAGAGTCTATAAAAGTTTATCCTCACATCCCCACCAATACCTGCGATGATATATTCTAGAATTTATAATTTTTATCTATGTTATAAATAAATTGTATTTATTTTACATTTGTTCTATTTATCAGTTTTTAATTAGGATTATATTAATCTCAGAGGAAAGATTAGAATATTTATATTGTTTTCAGTTTTCAGTTTTTTAAAATATTTTATTGATTTTTCACAGAAGAGAGAGGGATAGAGAGTTAGAAACATCGATGAGAGAGAATCATCAATCAGCTGCCTCTTGCACACCCCCTACTGGGGATGTGCCCACAACCGAGGTACATGCCCTTGATCAGAACTGAACCCAGGACCTTTCAGTCCGTAGGCCGACGCTCTATCCACTGAGCCAAACCGGTCCCGGCTCAGTTTTCTAGAACAATTTAAAAGTCTGTTAGCGCTAACCTGTAAAGCCAACTGGGCCTAGGCTTTTTGGAAAGATAAGACTTTGATTATTAATTCAGTTTTATTAATTATTTTTCTTCTTCTTCTTCTTCTTCTTCTTCTTATTATTATTATTATTATTATTATTATATTTTCTAGTGAAGCAGCTTCATTTCCCCCTGAAATTTATCATTTTTTTTTGTTTTAAATTTGATAAAGTTGTATATAGTACTTTTTTTTTTTCCTTAATCTTGTTGTTTGGAGTTGTACCTTCAGCCTATTTTTTGTTGTTGTTCTATATTTCATTTATTTATATTTTCTTTCTTAATTGGTCTTATAAGCAGCATGTCTACTGTATTATTCTTTTAAAAAAGGATGGTTTGTTAATATTTTAAAATTTTGTTCTCAATGTTATTAAAGTTTTTTTTTTCTTTGAGTTAATCTTTGGCTCTTTTTCTAACTTTTTGTTCCTATAGCTTAGCTCATTTTTTAATCTTTCATGCTTTCTAGTGAATTAGTTTAAAAGTCAATATTTCACCAAATGCTACTTTAGATGTGACTTACAAATTTTGATATGAAACTTTTTATTGTTTTTGAATTCTTTGTACTTCATAATTTCTTTTTGCTATTTTCACTAAAAATTATTTAGTATATTTTATGTTGATTCCATATCTATGTAATTTTAGGCTGTTTATTAATGTCTATATTATTGTATTTTTGTTCTGATCTACATAATACAGACTGATTTTTTTTTTATTGAGGCTTTCTGTTCTATGAAAAAAAGTATTTTTCTTGCCGAAACCCGTTTGGCTTAGTGGATAGAGCGTCAGCCTGCAGACCAAAAGGATTCAGGTTCGATTCCAGTCAAGGGCATGTACCTGGGTTGTGGGCACATCCCCAGTAGGGGATGTGCAAGAGGCAGCTGATTGATGTTTCTCTCTTGTCGATGTTTCTAACTCTCTATCCCTCTCTCTTCCTCTCTGTAAAAAAATCAATAAAATATATATTTTTAAAGTATTTTTCTTGTTTATGAGGTGAGATGTTCATATAGATGTCTAAAGGATTAAGCTTACACAAATATATATTTTTAAATTCCTAGTGATTATTAAGTGTTTTGCTTTTTAGCTTGACCTATCAGTTGCTGAGAGATTTGTGTTAAAATCTTAACTATTCATTGTTAACATTAATTTTTCTCTGTAAAATACTTTTTGCTTTTTATCCTATATAATAGAAGCCTAAAATGCTAACTGTCCAGTTGTCCAGTCTGCCTTTCAACCAATCAAAACGTGATAATGCTAATGATATGCTAAGGCTGCTCAACTACTCACTATGGTGTGCACCGACCACCAGGGGGCAGACACTCTGACTGGTAGGTTAGCTTGCTGCTGGGGTCTGGCCAATCAGTACTGAACAAGAGGGGCCAGACAAACCCTGTAGCCTTCCTACAGTCCACTCTGGCTGCCAACCTCCACGTCCCTCCCTGGCCCCAATTGTGCACTGGGGGGTTCCTTGGCCTGGCCTGTGCCCTCTTGCAATCTGGGACCCCTTGGGGAATGTCAGAGAGCGGTTTTGGCCTGACCCCAGCTGAGGGACCACAAAGGCCCAAATTTGTGCACCAGGTCTCTAGTTTATTGTAATATCTCATTAATTATGTATATTGAGATATTAAAATATCATCACAGCTCTTTTTTGTTTCAGCTTTAAACTTTCTGTGGATCATGATTTTATCTAACTTTAAACATTTATCTTTTCAACTTATTAATAATCCATTTGTATTTATTGTATTACTGACATATTAGAATTCATTTTTGGCATTTTGTTTTCTTAATTTCTTGTTTTAGTTTTCAATGGATAGGTCATGTTTGTTTGTTTTTTTGTTTTTTTGTTTTTCCCATTGCTTTAAATTATATGCATTGTTTTACATTTCCTTAACAAGATATACAAATCAGTTTTTATTGATATGTGATTCTTTTAAAAGTTATGAGGCCTTTTATAACTTAAGATAACCACACATGTAACGTAAGATAATTATAATTACCCTATAGTGTCAGTGTACAGATTGAATTTGCCACATACTTAAAAATTTTAGCATAGAGAAACCCTTCAATTCTGATTATGCACCCATGACAGAGCAGATTTGAATGCATATACAGAGCATTATTTATTGACAATTTTTAGGAAGAGAGTTTATGTGAGATTTTTAGGAGCAGTGCAATTGAATACTTAATTTAAATGTAAATATACCTGCTGTGACATGCCAGGATTGTCGTCTTGTGTGGGAGCATTGACAGTATCGTCTTCCAAAATAAGCTGACTGGTGTCTGCTATTGCACTTCCAGGCCTACTTTTATTGATTCTCTGGCTTCCCGGGGCCAATTTCTTCTTAGCAAACATTTCTTGATCTTTCTTGGATGGAGTATGAGGTAAAAGAATTTGCTTGCTAGCTGGATAGAAAAAAAAAATATTAAGCTTAAGTTAAAATATATGAAATGCACAGATATTACTGACTGTATTATTTAGCTATTTCCCTTTATAAGACATTCAAAAGGAAAGTCAATTTGTTTCACTTTAATGAGATAAAAACCAACTGGCTTCTTGGAAATATTCTGGTCTTACAGAAACTTATTATAACAGTATATGACTAGCATAGAGCAATGCATCTTCTGAGCAACCTCTGACTGCTGAAAGAATACACAACTGTTCAATGATTTCTCATTCATTCGGTGTCTCTCCAGTGACACTAATACCACATAATATGGTAGCTTCAGTGTTTTCTAGTAAGTGTGTATATGTTATCACACTTTTTTAAACTTTCATTTTAATTTCTACATTCATTATTTTGTAATTAACAATGAATACCACTGGGAGGGATAAAAATCAACATGTGTGGAATGTCATTTATTAATTCATTAAATGTGTATCAAGGGAGCATAGTGAAGAACATAGAGGTATTCCAAATTCAGCCAGGACATAATAATGGGCATTGGATTATCCTCATACAAATGATAAAATTGGACAAAATACATAAAGCAACTGCTTGCAGTCACTGGGCAATAGACAGTCCAGGATGTGGTCCTTCAGAGAAGGGAAACATACAAGATGATGGCTCCACTCCCCCAGATTTCTGCCTGTGAGAACCTTCTACACTGCACAGGGAAGGAGATTCCAGACAGGGAGCATCAGTGTTATGTTCAGGAAGCAAAGACCAGAGTTTGTGAGGCAGGGTACCAAAGAGGAGGCAGCTAAGAAGCAAAGGAGCTCAGAATTATGCAGAGGGTTCCACAGGAGTTCTTAGCTGAATTCTATTTATACAAACACCTAACTGTATCTGGCAAACAAATTATTTTATGAGCCTAATGGAGAGGCTTAACGTTGTACAAGCAGATTTGAATGAAAAATTACAGGTGTAATTTTTGAGATGACCCAAGGGTTGTGCAGGGATGAAGGACCAATGATGGGAGAGGAGATATATTTAAAACACACACACAAACACACACACACACACACACACACACACACACAAAACAAAACAACAACAACAAAAAAACCCCACAAAACTTGATAAACTTGCAATTTTACCCAAGCTTGGCCTCACTAATATGATATAAAGCATGTTTTATAGTATGTAGAGCGTTAGACACTTCCCTGTGTCTAAAGCACTACATCTGTGTGCTAATAGTGTCATCACAGTGTGGAGTCTTTTCATTCTCTGCTCCTCCAAATTCTTATTCATATTGGGAAGGCATACCCATGGGCTACAATGACAAAAAGGGATACAACTACAATAATGTCAACATTAAAAATTTTTAATAAAATGAAAATATCAATAAATAAGTAAATAATTAGAAAAAGAAACCACAAAAAAAGCTTACTCTGGGAGGTCAGAACTTTTTCATTTCCCAAGAAACTAAAAACTGGGATTATGGCTTGGCCTTTCCCAGTGGTGCTAATGACAATTTCTTCACTCTCTAGAATCTGTAGCTTGATGAAGGCATCTGGCTTGGACACACGTACATGGATTGTAACAAGGTGTGGTAATACAGCTTTCACTGAATACCTATAAAGAAAGACACTCAAGTTTATCAGCAACTGTACTAGTCTCAACCAGTAAGGAAACTATAATTTGCTAATATCATAATCTAAAAGTAAAACCACTTTGCAAAGTCAACTAAAATCCTGGAAATATTACAGCTATTGTACACTTTGGAAAAATTCCCAAAAAGGTATGGTACAATTAAATAAATATAGGACCTTCACTGTTATCATTAAATCTTAAACAGAAAATGTAACATTTTGTTTAGATATAATAAGCATTCACTAATAAAACTTGACAGATCGGCAAACCAGTGCCAAACTTGTCCAATACATCCTCCTCTCCAGCTGGGCAAGGACTACAGCTGGCCAGAGCAATAGGCCTCAAAGTTTTCTGTCATTCTCAAAATACAGAGAAATTGAAAATAGTATCCACCTCCTGCACACTCAACCTTTACTGTGCAGGTTGGGAACCTCTTGCTGAAAACTGGACCATACAGTCAGACTCCAGCCCAACTCCCCAAGGCAATTTAAGAGGTGTTTTTGTTTGTTTTGGATTTCCCCTCCCCTATTATTGTGGAATCCTTGCAAATGCTCAGAATCCTATCAATTTTCAATTTCTCTTAAAATTGGCTTTCCTGAGTATCCTCTCTTAACACCCCTCCTTATTCCTCCTTATTCCTTCTTGTTGTTGGTTTTTGTACACGTGCGGACTCATCCATCTTAAAAAACAGATCAAAACAAAACAAAAAACAAAACAAAAAATCTCCAGCCAACCCTGCCATCCAAGGACTCTCACTCCTCCCCAGCTCAGCATCTATGATACTTAGCTACCTCCACCATCCTCATCTCATCACCTCCCAATCGCTCACAGCACTCCACTGGGCCCCCAACCCAGGTGTGAAACTTGCTCTTGACACAGTTTCAAGCAGCTTGTCACCACCCTTTAGAAACTTCTGGTTCTCATGTTTATTGACCTTTAAGGAGAATTTGATATGTTTGAATCAACCTTCTCTAAAACTCTTCCCCTATGAGCATGACAACTTTTGTATCACATTTTCAGAAAGAAGGGGCTGTAGGAAATGACCAGTACCAACAAATTATATTTGGAAATCTCAGCACAGAGGAGTCGCTGTTGAAAATCATCATCAAAAGTGATTGATCTTTTTAAAATAACAAAAATGAATCCAGGCTATTTTGAGATAACAGGAAAGGCATGGGCAAAGCAAACTCATATGTCATAAATACAATGGAGCCATAAATTACAGAAAACAGCATTTCTATAGACAAAATATAATGAGGCTCTGAAGTAGTGGAGGGACATTGGGAACAGAGAGAAGGGCTTGAAGATTAAAGGCAAGTCTGATTAGCAATCAAGACTGATAAGAGAAAGAGAGTGGTGTCCATAATGAGGCTTTTCATGGAAAGTATATAGATACACATAAAAAGAAGGTTAATTGGCAGATAAGGAGAAACCCACTAGTCAAAGAAGCAGAAGCACAAAAAGAAGTACTAAAAGGAAAGAGTGTTACGAAGAATGCTTAATAAAAGTCAAATGATACTTAGCTAGCATCACTGCCATTATATGCAACCACATAGGCTTGATATCCTGTATACCATCGATATAATCAAATTACTCTCTAATTTAATTGTTCCTAAGAGAGTATATAAATTGAAATTCCAAATGACTCAAAATTTTGCTACAGAATTTATTGTTTTTAATAATGCTAATATGTAAAAATGTAATAAAAGTAATATTTTAAGAAGACGGTATTTCCTCTTCTATCATGTACTAAATTATATTTATACCTGAATACAATCTTCTTATCATTGGGTATATAGTAATCTCTGATTTCTTTTATGGCAAAGGAGCTGCATGGAAAATCTCGAGAGAGGCTTGGGAGTGGGTTGGAAGAACCAAGGAGACGCAGTTTCCATCGTGAGGCGGATATATATGAGTCACCAGTGTATGCTTCCGCCACGAATGTGTATCCTTTCTATAAGGAAAGAGAATTAAACAGAATGAAGTCACATTGCCGCTAGTCTCTTCCATGTACAATCTGTGGCTTTTCAGTCCTGAAATACTTTATCATCTTGATATACATAAAGATCCCAAGGTCTTTGATAAACACCAAATCGGTAGCATTATTTCTTGAAATCCCTCTTAAGAGAGAGCCATCTTACATGTTTTCAGAGAAAATGAATAACTCTTTGATTTGTGTGATTCTCTACCTATAAGATAAAGTGATTAACGGTAGTAATAAATGGTTTTATTGGTTCCTAAGGCAGCTTTGTATCATTGCATCATCCTGGAGTACCACAGTGGCTTCCTACTTGATAATCCTGTCTTCAAAGGATCATCTTTCTAAGTACAAGAAGAAGAAAGCAGAGGAGATTATGGAAATGTAATTCCTTTGGGAGGTAAAGATAACAAATTGACAGCAGATCTGGTTCCATGAAACCGAGATGTGAATCTGGAGCTGAGCTCTTTAGGCTAGAGAAAAGCAGCAGTTAAGGAACCTGAGACAGTGGTAACATCCTAGTGGGCAATAGCTGTGTTCAACATAACTGGCCAAGGAGTCGGTGAAGTAAGAGATGATAATGAGGTACAAAGAAGCACAATAACATAATAAGACACAAGAGGCCCAAGTAATTTTGAGTTTATAACTCCAGATACTTCCAGTAAGAAAGAAAAAAATTGCTTTGTATTTCAGTTGCTATCAGATGAGAGGAAGCCCTCTGATGTCTTTAGATTTCCAGAAACAAAAGTCAGGAAGGCACAAGATACAATAAATGCATAACATTGCAATAAATGCCCAGAGGTATTAACTAGAATGCCAATACTCATAATGAGATGAGACTTGCAAAACCAATAAAAACCTTTTGATCTGTTTAGAACAAGGAGAAAAGGAAAATAAATCAGGCATATGAAATATTTTTATCTGCAAATCGTAATGCAAAGATTTACTGCTATTTTCATTATTATTTGAACTTGTGTACTGATGTATCAAAGAAGCAAAACAAAGTAAGAGGATTCTTTATTTTTTTGGTTGGTCTAAACTCAGAGAATAACTTTGATAGGGAAAAGAAGAGTTATAAAATAATAGACAAGATATCAGTAATTGAAAACCTAAAGCTAAACGAGTGATAGGATTATAAGAGAAGAACTGGTTTTATTCTAATTGATTTTAAGACTCTTGAGTAAAAAAAGAAACACAATAGACTACTGCACAATGAGAAACTTCATAAATGAGTATTTTGAATCACAGCTTTTGAAATATTATGAAAAAATAGAACAATTCCAAATGTTTAATCCTGTTTATTTTTAAAATCTAGAATACTGTTGTTATTGTGGGTTGTTGTGTTTTGTTTTTTTTTTACATAAAACAAATAAATATCTTGAGGGACACTAGTTAACATTGAAAAATGTTACCAACTGTCAAAATACCTTGCAGGTGCCAAATGCTAATGCAATCATTAGCTACTAAACAATCATGAGCTACTGACCAATGATCCTCCTTAGATTTAGGTGGGTCAAGATTTTCCTTAGAGGCTGCATTCAGTTCTGGAAACAACAATATAGAGGGAACAGAGATAATCTGGAGAAATATTCAAAGACCAAGAATCATTAAAAAGGAAAAACCATGCCACAAAAGGGACCACTGAAGCTATTCTTAGACATCCTCCTCCCCATTCTCTCATATCCCACCCCTAAAATTAGCTCAGATGAGAGGGGATGGCTACCTTTGTTGCAATCTTGAATTTGCAATTAAAAATTATAGTTAAACAAGAGGCCTAATGCACGAAATTTGTGCAAGGGGTTCGGCCCTCGCAGCCCCGGCTTTGTCTGGAAGATTATCCAGAAGGACATCCGGAAGGTTATTTGGCTATCCGGTCTAATTAGCATAGTATGTTTTTATTATTATAGATGGAAAATAGGATGGTCTTCTGTATACTGACTGAAAATGCATCATTTAGAGCTCCCCGAACACGTCCCAAATTCATGCTTAGTCACAGAAGAGAGATCTTCACTGGAGTTAATAAACAAAACAAAACCAAATCCAAACAACCAAGTATGCTACCTGTAAGTAAGTATCAGATTCTTTATTGGTTCAACTCAAATAGTCCCTACCAAAATTAAGTGTCAGTGACTAATATAAGTTTAATTATCTAGTAAAACAAAGAGCTCTCTTCTGGGATTTGATGATATCTATGACCTTGATAGAGTTGCCCCTTGAACAAAATCACCTTTTCTGTATGAGTCTTTGTTATTATTTATTTCCAATAATCACAAATTAAATAAAAGTTTCTATTCAAAAGGAAATCTAGATCTTATTTTTAAAAATCACTAAAAAACTCAAAAGAGCTATTGGGTTTTTTATGGAATCATTAAACTTTTTTATTTTTTCTACAAATCAGTACTTTTTATTGATAGATAGGTATGTCTTAATTTCTATAAAATAATGCATAGAATCGTAGACTGATGTAAACCTCAGAAGTCAGTTACAACCACAGCTCAAAGACAAAAGTGAAGTTCAAAGTCACACAGCTAAACAATGAAAGATCACAGATAAAGTAGATTTCCTGGTTACCAGTGCATGTATACACTATTTTTTGTCATAATTTCTCCCCAGAGAAAATTACTAAAAACACAAATATGAGATTCAAATAAATAGAGAGGCAATGTGATTTCAGCGAATGACAGGGTCGTTCACACAGCAGGAGTAATGTGGCAAGTGCTCCTCTCCCGGGAAGGAATTGTCGTCCTAGAAAATATAGGGTGGCAGGTGCTGAGTGCTGTGTAATCACACTCATCTGAAATATTTAAGAACAGAATAAAAACCCAGTGGGAAGCTGAGACAACCAGCTGATTTGATTTAGAGATAGGACTAAAGGAGCTCTTCAGCTCCATTTCCATTTTAAGGGTTTATATGATTTTAATAATGATAATTTCTCTTGCTTTCCTTATCTTATTTTCTTTGGAGAGAAGAAAGAAGAGGGTTTAGAGGTGAATGTCCTAGCACTCACATTAAGTACATCCTGCTGTCAAATAATAGAACTTCTATGGAACAAGACCATGATCTTATTCCTTTGTTACGTAGATTGAAGACATCTTCACTGTACCTCCTCCTAAAACCTCTACAAAGTGCAAGCTTCTCACTTTGCCATTCTATCAGACAGGGAGAATAAATTTTACACCTACCTTATTCTTGGTATAAAGATAAGGCACCACTTTTTGGAATAGCTTTGGCACATGTTCCATTGTGTCATTATTAACAACATGGAGCACGCAGACTGGAATTGTAGTATATATTTTGGGAACCAAAATCATATCTTGATGAAACGAAAATATTTCTCTGTAATTACAAAAGCATGAACTTTCCCTTGACATAAATTATAAAGAAAGTTTGAAATTAGGTTTGATGCTAAGAAATAAACACATAAATTTAAAGTTCCAAATAACTGTCAGGTGCACCTATTGCTTTCCTTTAAAATAATGATTAACATATTATTTTATCATGTCAATGCAAACCTGTTAAGAAATCCAATTTTGTAAGTAATTTATGACTTTTACCTAATATGCCATTGCTCAGAAATCAAATTATGTTTTTTCTATACTAAAAGCACATCGGTTTATTATATTATGGTTACCATTTTTCATGTTGTTGTTTTTTAAGAAAACATATATAAACACTTCTGTACTATCTCATTTATCCATAGCAGATGTAGAAGAAATTTTAACTAACTGTGAAAGCAACCTACAAGTTCATACATTTTCTACTGTCATGAATAAAACTCTATACATAAGAATACAGATGCCATTTACGGGAGACATCACTTACCCTTATATGAGAGCCTCACCTGAATACTATAAACCAACTATTTGGTGGCTGGTCTGTATAAGTTACAGTATAGTCAGCAAAAACAATCTTAGTTTCTTCATCTTGATAGCAAGGATAAGATTCAATAGACTTGCACTTGCTTTTAAACATTAGTCTAGAAATATAAAAATAAATTTTTAAGTACCAATGGCAAAAGCAACTTTAAAAATCTATTTACAAAACAATAAATTGATAAAAATTAGCACAAAGTATGATAGTCATTGATCAAGGGGAACTGTAGAAGGGCTCATTCGTTATGGCATCAAGATAGGGCAGACCAGTCCAGGCCAACCAAGAATGTGCCCAAAGTTATCTGAAGTCCTTTGTCAAGGAAGAACCTAATTCATGATCCAGGGAGTAATTGTGGTTATAGGTGGAAAATCAGGACCAAAGTTCAAGCTGTATGAGTAGGAAAACTAGAAGCAGGCAAAGCAGCAACAAAACTCGGTGGCATCCATGAAAATTCTGGAGTGGACATAGAGAAATTGATACTAGGATGGAATTTAAAGTGTGGCATGGATTTGGGAAAATATAGATTAAAAAACTAAGACCTTGAACAAGGGAAGAGTGCAGAGCTTTCCTTATACATGATTTCTGGTGCATTAGTGAGTAGTGGATGTAACTGGTAAATTATGATGAAGTATCTCCACATTTGCACCCTGGAAGGCAGTGACATGTTCCAGAACATAATGAAAGTGAAGTGAGGATTCTCTGGGTCAGATTCTTCCCACTCAGCAACTGGATCTAGCACCAGGAATCTAGGATAATCTCCCTGGTATTGGCTGAGATAGAAGCGATAATAAGCATAGAAAACAGTTCCCCACTGGAGGTCTAGACAGTGTTCTCAGTGCTCTTGGCTTCTAGATGGTTTAATTGTAAAGCCATGGAGATTATTATGGAGGGTTGTATTTATATGTCCATGTGATTGATCTCATCTTTGGTGGTGAGAGGAAATTGATAGGTTAATATTTGGAAGCCTTTTAAGCCTTTTAAAGTAGTCACAAGAACAAGGGCTGGCCATATATCCTGGTTTACTTGAGGCAGCCTGGGTTATGCTCATAGTCCTAGCATAATTATAAACAGTTTCTCTGCCTGTGAAACTATCCCAGTTTGGATGATAAATAACCCAATCATCCTAATGACCAACTATAATGTGGTAGTCTGTCAATGTAGAACACCATTGTCTATCACCTGGGGTTGGCCTAATCACAGTTCCTGCCAAAGTTTCTTTCCTTTTTTTTTTAAAAAAATAAATCTTTATTGTTCAAATTATTATAGATGTTATTCTTTCCCCACCCCTCCCAGAGTTCCCCTCCACCCTGTTCCCACCACACCTTGTGCCCTTACTTGTCCCACTGTCCTCATCTCTAGGTATACGATTTTTGTCCAGTACCTTCCCTCACCCCCATATCCCCTTTCCACCAAGAATTGCCAGTCTACTCCCTTTCTATGCCCCTGATTCTATAATATCCACCAGTTTATTCTGTTTATCAGATTTTTTTATTCACTTGATTTTTAGATTCACTTGTTGATAGATATGTATTTGTTGTCACTTTATTGTTTATAAAAATTATAAACAATAAAGTGACAACAAATACATATCTATCTTTACCTCCTCCTCCTCCTCCTCCTCCTCCTCCTCCTCCTCCTCCTCCTCCTCCCCCTCCTTCTTCTTCTTCTTCTTCTTCTTCTTCTTCTTCTTCTTCTTCTTCTTCTTCTTCTTCTTCTTCTCCTTCCTCTTCTTAAAGAATACTCTTCAGCATTTCATATAATACTGGTTTGGTGGTGATGAACTCATTTAGCTTTTTTTTTTTTTATCTATGAAGTTCTTTATCTGACCTTCTATTCTAAATGATAGCTTTGCTGGGTAGAGTAATCTTGGCTGTAGTTTCTTGCTATTCATCACTTTGAATATTTCTTGCCACTCCCTCTGGCCTGCATAGTTTCTGTTGAGAAATCAGCTGACAATCGTATGGTTACTCCCTAGTAGGTAACTAACTGTTTTTCTCTTGCTGCTTTTAATATTCTCTCTTTGTCTTTTGCCCTTGGCATTTAATTATGATGTATCTTGGTGTGGTCCTCTTTGGATTCCTCTTTTTGGGGTTCTTTGTGCTTCCTGGACTTATAAGTATATTTCTTTCACCAAGTAGGGGAAGTTGTCTGCCATTATTTCTTCTAATAGGTTTTCATTATGTTGCTTTCTCTTTTCTTCTGTCACCCCCATAATTCAGATGTTGGTACACTTGAAGTTGTCCTAGAGGATCCTTACACTATCTTCATATTTTTAGATTCTTTTTTTCTTTTTTCTTTTCCAGTTGGGTGTTGTTTTCTTCTTCATATTTCAAATCTTTGACTTGATTCTTAGGATCCTCTAATCTGCTGTTGGGTCTCTGTATATTATTCTTTATTTCAGTCAATATATGATTAATTTAAGCTTGGTCTTTTTTCATATACTTGAGGGTCTCACTAAATTTCTCAGAGGTTTCTAGATGATTTCTGAGTAACCTTACAACTGTAGTTTTGAACTCTCTATCCAGTCTTTGCTTTCCTCCATTTCTGTCATTTGTGATATGTTTCTTTGTCTCTGCATTTTGGCTGCTTCCCTGAGTTGATAGAATGGTTTTGTGTGCTAGGTGTCCTATAGGGTCCAGTGGCTCAGCCTCCCCAGTTACCTGAGGTGGACACTCTTGGTGCATCCCTTTGTGGGCTGTGTGCACAGTCTTGTTGTAGTTAAGCCTTGATTGCTGTTGTTATCACTGGAAGGAATTGACTTCCAGGCCAATTGGCTGTGAGGATCAGTTGTGTATATGATGGCAGAATTTGTGCTGGAGACACCTTTATGGGGGAAGACTTCTTTAAGTGGGGCTTTTTTATTTTATTTATTAAATTATTATCTGTGTACATATTTTTACATCCCCCCTCCCATACCTACCCTCCTTCCCCAGAGTTTTGTGTCCATTGGTTGTACTTATATGCATGTATACAAGTCCTTCTTGTGTATTTGGGATTTGGCACTCACTGAGTCTGCCCCTTGAGTGTGTCTCTTATAGATGTGAAGAGTTGTAATTTGGATGGTCTCACTCTGACCATTGGGTATACTGGCTCTTGGACCTCCAAGGAGCTGCAAAATCAGCCACTGCCTGAGGCCACCCAGCAAGAGCTACAGAGAGATTTGCAGATTTTTCCTCTTTGTTTGGGGTTTGTAGGTGCCCAGATGAGGCCCAGCTGTAAAGCAATGCAAGCTGCTGTCCATCTTTGGGCCTTCTTTTGGGAGCTCTGAAGCTCTCTGACCCAGTTATAATATGTTAGGTGTTAGATTGCAAAAGGCCAGGCCACTCATATGCAAAAGCCTCTGTGCACAGATTGGTAGGGTTGTAAATTGGGTGGGGTGGGGTCTGAGGGAATCACCAGGGCAGAGCAAACAATAATGACTGACCGTCAGCCCTATCCTGAAGAGGTCCCCGAGCCTATATCATGCAGCACCATGCAGGAACAATGATCACTGCAAGCGCCTCTGAGAGAAAGCCACCCTCATGTCCGGGCCCAATGCCAGATAGTCCAGTTTCTCCCTGCATGAGTCTGGGTCCCGGAACTGGAGTTCAGAGCAGTTGGAAGCTTGTATTTCCCTTCCAATTGAAAAAGACAACAGCATACTCAGTTGCCAACCCATTTTCACATGCACCTCCATACCTCTACACTTCACTTCCGCACCTCCACACCTCCTCTGAGTCTCAGTGTGCTTTTCTCTTTCCTTCTAGTTGTATAAATTCCACTCAGCCAGCCTTCCCATGGTTCTGGATGATATCCATTTTGTCTTTTAGTTGTAGGTTTGAATTGGTTGTGTGAGGCAGCAAGTTTAGGTATTTACCTATGCCTCCATCTTGGTTTCTCCCCACTTTCTTTCATTTCTCATACACCTCAGGAAATTCTAGTGAAGATGGGGCCAGCCATGTTCATTAGAATATCTTGATGAACCATGTGGAATATTTTGAATGACCCAGAGAGATATCCCTGACAGACTTGAAAGATTTTGTTTTAACTTTGCATTCTAAGACAGAGAGAAAGTCATATTGGTAAACTGAGCCTTTCCCAAAGTAGACTTGGGGAAGTTCTGCCCCTTATGATCCTATATGATAAAGAGCTAATATTTAAATAAATGGTCATCACTCCCTCACATTGTCACTCCTTATGGCTCAGACACTCAACACTGTGGAGAGAAATGGGCATCAGTGGCAGCACCTGTGCCTGTGGCCCGGGAGAGGGTAAATCCGTCTGCCCTGTGGTCCTGGGCCCCTGTGACTGAGGCCCAGGTGAAGCTGCCCACCCACAGTCCCCTGTGGCTGTGGCCAGCCCAGGCGCAGCCAGCCTGGGTCCTGGGTGCCTGCATTTGGCCAGAGGGAGGGAAGCCCAGGTCCAAGGTGCCTGCAACTAGCCAGAGGAGGAAATCCTGGGTCTTCGGTATGAGGTGAGGCAGAGGTGGTTAGGGGCAATCAGGCTAGCAGAGGAGTAGTTAGGGGTGATCAGGCCAGTAGGGGAGTAATTTGGGGTGACTAGGCAGGCAAGCAGGCAAGTGGTTAGGAGCCAGCAGTCCTGGATTGCCAGAGGCAGTTGGACATCGCCCGAGGGGTCTCAGATTGGAGAGGGTGCAGGCAGGACTGAGAGACCCTGCCCATGCACAAATTTTGTGCACATGCCTCTAGTCTAAGAATAAAAGTCTCAGCTTCTGAACCTCAAAGTCCTCCATATAGTAGTACTAATAAAACCAATATTTATAATAGTGTACATATACAATTTATAACAGTATTAGCTCAATGTGCAGCATTGTGGTAAATATGTTTCCTGACTATATAATATAGAGACCCAGTGCATGAAACTCTTGGAATTGGGCCTAAACGAGCAGCCAGACATCCATCTCACAATCCAGGACTGCTGGCTCCCAGCCATTCGCCTAGCTGCCTGCCTGATTGCCCCTAACTGCTTCTGCCTGCCAGTCTGCTCACTCCCTAACCACTCCCCTGCCAGCCTGATTGATGCTTAACTGCTCCCCTTTTGGCCTAATTGCCCTTAACTGCCCTCCTCTGCTGGCCCATTAACCCTTAACTGGCCTCCATTGCCAGCCTGGTTGCCCCTAACTGCCCTCCCCTGCCAGACTGGTTGCCTGAAACTGCCTTTCCCTGCAGGCCTGATCACCCCCAACTGCCCTCTTCTGCTGTCCATCTTGTGTCCATATGGGGACAGCTATCTTGTGTGTTGGAGTGACAGTCAATTTGCATATTACTCTTTTATTAGATAGGATGTTAAAATAAGCTAAATTTTATCCTTAATATTACAGATGAAAAATAATTATAAGTTCAGAGGGAAAAAGGAATTTATCCCAGGTCATATATCTGATAATTAATAGAACTGAAGTTGGCATTAGGTCTTATATCAAAAGATGTGCTCTTGACCGTGTAATTAATGCTTCCTAAAATGAGGAGATAGCTTTGGATGCTCCTGGCATTTAAGTGTCATACTTGTCAGTTTCTTTGGTCCACTAGGATCATGAGTGTGGAATCAAAACTTTTAAAAGAGCATGTACTCTATTTTGGATATTTTCTGAGTTTCTGGGAAATAAATGCTCTTGGTTATGGTAGGCAGGTCATTGGAGTGAAATACCAGGCCCCTGAAGAAGTTATGCCTGTGTTCAAATACACCTCCACAGTGAACTGACCTTATACCCTCAGAGAGGAGGTCATGTTTTTAGCACTTCATTTACATGAAAGTAAGGCATTGGGCATAATTTCTGGCCCATGTTAAATAAAAATAAATAAATAAGCAAACAAACAAAACAAAAACAAATGCATAAATACAGAGAACAAATTGATGGTTGCCAGAATGGAGGTTGGAGGGATGGGTGAAACAGAGGAAAACATGACAAAGTACAAATTGGTTGTTAAAAGGTTGTCATGGGGATGTAAAGTACAGCATAGGAAATATAATCAATAATGGTGTAATAACTATGTGTGATGTTAAGTGGGTACTAGACTTATCTGGATGATGATTTCATAAATTACATAAATGTCTAATCACTATGTTGACTATCTGAAATTAGTATAATATTCTCTGTGAACTAAAATTTTAAAAGTTTCTTAAAAAATGAAATACCTTTATATTGCTTTACCTTAAGAGAGAAACTGCATACTGATCTAAATTAGCTTCCAATGTAGCCCAAACTTTTTGAAGAATATCTGCAACACTGGCATTTTCCTTTGTGTCTAAAAATAGCAATAAAAATAACAATATAAATGCTGTAACTTGCCTGGAAGATGATTTTTTTCAAAGCCTATATCTACAAAGGAAGTTGAAACTCATGAGTCAAGTGATATCAAAGTGATAGGCTTTATTAGCAGCAAAATCATTTATAAAATGTAAAAATATATCCCTCTAGCAGAGAGCATTGTTCACCATTTTATGCTTTTACTTTATTTTTAGTTTAAAAAAAGATAAATAAGGTAGCCGAAACCGGTTTGGCTCAATGGATAGAGCATCAGCCTGCAGACTGAAAGGTCCAGGATTCGATTCTGGTCAAGGGCATGTACCTTGGTTGCGGGCACATCCCTAGTAGGGGGTGTGCAAGAGGCAGCTGATCGATGATTCTCTATCATCAATGTTTCTAACTCTCTATCCCTCTCTCTTCCTCTCTGTAAAAAAAAATCAATAAAATATTTTTTAAAAAGATAAAAAATTCTATTATCTAATGAAATACTCATTAATGAGTTCACATCAGGTCTTTTTATAACACCAAAATTTGTTTTGAAAATTATCATATCAGCCCTAACCGGTTTGGCTCAGTGGATAGAGCATAAGCCTGTAGATTGAAAGGTCCCTGGTTTGATTCTGGTCAAGGACATGTACCTTGGTTGCAGGCACATCCCCAAGAGGGGGTGTGCAGGAGACAGCTGATCAATGTTTCTCTCTCATAGATGTTTCTAACCCTCTCCCTTTCCCTTCCTCTCTGTAACAAAAAAAACAAAAAAAATCAATAAAATATATATTTTTAAATTATCATGTCAGAAAAAATAATCAATCCAAGTTTTCTAAAAACAAACAAACCACACACAAAAAAATAGTAGCTAATAAGATTTCACAAAAGTTCAACCTAAAGAACAATACAGAGTAAATGATTTATAAAGAAAGATACAAGTCTATAGTAAGCACTTCAAATTTGATGTAAAACACTGACATATTTCTCATCTTGATTTTTTCAAAGTACTTACCAGTATCTGAAATTAATATCTTAATATATTTACTTTTCTACTATTTGCCCACCACCAGTAGAACATGAGATTTATCAGAGCAGAAAGCTTGCTGCTTTCTGCTCTGATAAATTGTACTGATTTCTAGAAGGCCAGAATCTAGAACAGTGCTGGATACTCAAGAGTTATTCAATAAGTATATGCTGAATGAAGGCATGCAAATACTATGAAAACACTTTTAAATTGCTCAAATTTTGTCTTCATCAAGAGAAAAAATTATCCTATGAATGTTACTTTTGTAGCAATTGGACAATAAAAAGTATATTTTACTATATAATTAATTTGACAAATTTATAATTATTTTTCTAATGGACACACATAAAAGCCTCTTCCTTCAATTCATTCAAATGGACATACATAAAAACCTCTTCATTCAATTCATTCATTCTTTCATTTACCCATTCATGAAGTCATTCATTCATTCTCCCATTCATTCATTCATTCTTTTAGCAAGTATTTGTTGTGTGCTTACTCTGTGCTAGGGACTATGCTAAATTCTGGGAGAAAGAGAGTGAGTGTACTGACAATGTTTTTTGATCTCAAAGAATTTCAATATTTATAGAATAAAAATATTTAACCTATTTGTAAAGTAAGATGACTCTAAAATATTTTTCACTAACACACACACACACACACACACACACACACACACACACATACACACAAATATTTATTGCTATATAGGCAAGTTCATTTTATAAGTGATTGAAAAATTATACCTGGTGTTCTAGCTTTCATAAGCAATCTCACATAAGTCCCTCTCCACATGGCTTGAATTTTTCTTGCTGCTGCTATTGCCTCTTTATCAACTAATGGCATGAAATATTTTGCTTCAGCTAATTCTGCTGTAAAGAAACAAACATTGTACTGAAAGTTATATTTAATCTCTTCCCTAATTTTCAATGTCTTTAACTACTAAATCCCTCTGACATATAAAGTGCCACAACCATAGAGTTATTATTTTGTTTAACATTGCCCTCAGTGCATGATCCTTGTTTAGAAAATAACTGTTCTGGAGAAGGTAACACTAAATACTGTCACCTTAGAGAACTACTATTGAATCTTCTGTGAAAGTAGCAAGAGGCTTCTCTCAAAATTAAAAGAAAATGTTAAAAGGGTAGAAATACAGTGAAGTATTGGGAGAGGCAGGAAAGGAGTATTATTTGGATCAGAAAAACTTACCAGAATTTCTCAAATCATATTGTGCATAGGGTGTGCCAAAAATGTATACACATACTTTGAATAATAATAAAAGCAGTGTTCATTAAAATACATTGCATTTTCAAAACTGAGCTATCGGCTGTTAAAGTATATAGACATTTTTGGGGGGAACACGCTGTATATTAGGGAATTTCATGCATGTTAAGGTCAGGAACAAATGAACAAGGAGATTTTGGATGGATGTGCAGTAGGGGACACACAGGAACTTTGAAACCCTGTGAGCATCCCAGAGCACACCTTGAACTCTAAAACTCCACAAACACTTTGAGTGCACTTCTCTCAAATTATTTTTCCATGTGAGCCTGGGAATTTTTTGTTTTGTCTAATAATAATCTAAAATTAATCAGTACCTAAAGAAGTCTCTTCCAATGTGGAATCCAGTGCATCCAAGTCCAAAACCATAGCACGGAATGCAAATTTAAAGTATGAATGTTTTGTTACTTGAGCCTTTTTCATTAAGCGCCATAAGGAAGTGTGAAAAAACTAAAACAGAAACAGGTTAGTGTATTTTTTAAATGAAGAAAATACTATTACCTGGTCAGAGAGGTTTAAAAAACTTAAGATACTCTAAAAATTTTAAAAACATATTTCTCAGATATATACACAATCTACAAAAAGACTCTTCAAAATCTCACTCACTCACTGAGATATCAAAATAATCATATGATTTTCTAATCTAATAAATTGTTATCACTATAACAATTTTTATAATGTATTAATACACTCAATCAAAATATAACATTAAGCTGGTTGAAAAAGAACTCACCATAAGATAAATAATATTATGGTCCTTGAGCTTAAGCAAGTTAAATATTGTATTTCATAAATTCTAAGATGCTATCTATTGTAAGACTATTACTTCATGTGCTATATGAATGAAAATAGACTAGTTAGAGGTTTTTTTTTTATCGCTTTCTTATTATCTACTAGAGGCCCGGTGCATGAAATTTGTGCAAGGTGGGGGGGCACCCTCTCCAGTCTGGGACCCCTCAAGGGATGTCTAACTGCCCATGCCTAAATGGGCAGTCTGGCACCCCTCTCACAATCCAGGACTACTGGCTCCCAACTACTTGGCTACCTGCCTTCCTGATTGCCCCTAACAGATTCTGCCTGCCAGCCTGATCACCTCCTAACCACTCTCATGCCAGCCTGATTGATGTCTAACTGCTCCTCTGCCAGTCTGTTTGCCCCCAACTTTCCTCCTCTGCCAGCCTGGTCACCCCTAACTGCTCTACCCTTCAGGCTTGATCACCCCCAACTGCCCTCCTTTACAGGCCTGGTGCCTCCCAACTGCCCTCTCTTGCCGGCCATCTTGAGGTGGCCATCTTGTGTCCACATGGGGACAGTCATCTTGTGTATTGGAGTGATGGTCAATCTGCATATTACTCTTTTATTAGCTAGGATAGAGGCCTGGTGCATGAGTGGGGGCCAGCTGGTTTGCCCTGAAGGGTGTCCCAGATCAGAGTGTGTGTTCCCTTGGGGCATGAAGTGGCCTGAGTGAGGGGCCTGTGGTGGTTTGCAGGCCAGCCACGCCCACTCCCTGGCGACCCTAGCAGAGGCCCTGATATCTGAGATTTATTTATCTTCTACAATTGAAACTTTGTAGCCTGAAGAGGAGCCTCCTGCTCTCTCCTTACAGCAGCCATATCTATTGGAATTTATCTTCAATAATTGAAACTTTGTAGCCTTAAGTGGAGGTCAAAGCAGGCCAGGGCTGCAGAAGCTTGGCTTCCCCTATCAAGGGGGCAACCCTAGCCTCCTGCTCTCTCCAGCTCAATGGCTGCCACCATTTTTGTTGAGGTTTAAGTATCTTTTATAATTGAAACTCTATAGCCTTGAGCAGAGGCCTGGGACAGCCAGGGTGTGCGGAAAGCTTGGCTTCCTCCATGGTCAGGAAATCCAAGCCTCCCTCTTACTCCTTCTGTGGCCACAGCCATCTTTGTTGGGTTAATTTGCATACTCACTCCTGATTGGCTTGTGGGCAACCAACTAGATCAGATGAAACACTGGCTGGAAGAAAGAAGAGATCTAGAATGGCATGGAAAGAAAAGGAGAGAGGTATTGAAGACCAATCATGGCCTGGGGCCAGCAGTGGGCTCTATTGTGGCCTTGCCAGATAATGATTTAATTATATTTAGAGCTTGTCATTACCACCTTGAGCCATCTGGAGCCAGCACTTTAAGAGTGGGTGACAGAGTTCAGTTAAAGGAGGCACAATCATACTGGCTCAAGGGATGGATCAAGGCAGATATTTCTTGTATATTACTCATGCCTCACGTGAATGGTTTTCAATTGGGAGTGTTTTGTATCCCAGGTAAGGTCGCCAAATAAAAACAATAACAGGACACTGCAAAGGAGAATACAACTAAAAAATGAGACACTTAATTCTCCTTATGAAAAATAAGGGAAGAGGATCCTGTCTTCCTTTTTCTTAGAGCATTTCCTTTAGAAAATCTATCATTGCAAGTTCTTTCTCTCTTCAAATGTATGCAATTTAAAAAATATATATTTTATTGATTTTGTACAGAGAGGAAGGGAGAGTTAGAAACATCGATGAGAGAATGTCATCGATCAGCTGACTCTTGCACCCCTCCTACTGGGATATGCCCACAACCAAGGTACATGCCCTTGACCAGAATCGAACCCGGGACCCTTCAGTCCCCAAGCCGATGCTCTATCCATTGAGCCAAACCCATCTCGGCTAAAATGTATGCAATTAAAAAAAAAAAAAAGCTAAATAAGCCCTTGCTGGCTTTAAAATACAGAAATATATCTTTCAAGGATTTTGGGATCATCTCTTTAAAAATTAATCACCTGGGAGATGACACCACTCTTTCTAGTATCTAAGGTCATCGCCTAACTTTGTTGGGCATCTACCTCCAAGTTGCAAAAAACTACTTTTGTTATAAATACAAGGAAAGCTTATTTTTCTTTTGGATAGAGTCAATTAGTAAACCCAGTCAAGCATCCCCAATACCAAGTGAATTTAGTATTCAGGCTGTGTGACGAATGGTGCTATCAAATTCTTTTACTCGTGATCATTTATCTTTAGAACATATCTGTGATGAGCTATATGTGCTTGGCCATGCAAGAGGGTGAGATTTCTCTCTGTCTTTGTAATCTGTTTAACAGATTGGTGTGAGGTGCATATTATCCTGGTTTAATATTCATTCAACAACAAAATTACCTTCTTTCTCTTCTATTATATTTTCATAGAGAGCTTTTATGAGTTTGGAGATTTTGTTTTTAATTACCTTTCCCCAAACAAAACCAAATCCTCAGTTAAATTGCAATAATACATAAAATAGATTTTTGTAAAAATAATTTTAATGTATGTCCTATTTATTGCACATGTTGTTTGTTAATATTAAAATTTAACTTGCTGAAATAACTTGATACATAGGCCTGACACACTTCTCAAAAATTAACTCAAAATTTATTACAGACAGAAATATAAAATATAAAACTATACAACCCCTAAAAGATAACCTAGGAGAAAATAGTGAGTTTGGATATGGCAATGACCTTTTAGATTAACACTAAAGACATGATTCATGAAAAAAAGAATTGATAAAGCTAGACTGCATAAAATGAAAAACTCCTGCTTTGTGAAAGAAGATATTTAGAGAATAAGAAGACAAGCCATAGAATGGGAGAAAATATTTGCAAAAGACACATTAATAAAGAACTATATCCAGATTATACAAAGAACTCCTACAACTCAACAAGAAAACAAACAACCTGATTAAAAATGGGCCAATGAGCTGAACATACAACTCACTCAAGAAGACATGCAGGTGGTATTAAGCATAAGAAAGATGGTCCACTTCTGGGAACCAATTCCAGCATGTAACAATTACAAGAGTTCCGTCAAAAGGTTGAGGGGACTTGGTGGCTCAACAAGGGTGAGCCACATATGTAATTTACCTGTTGGAAATGGCTAAAAGGCATTTCCCCAAACGTGAATAGGATTGTTAGCTGCCAGACAGCTGAGGGCATTTTATTGCCTCCTGTAGGCCAAACACCTGAAGAGCTGAAGGCTATTCCCCAAACTGACAATACCCTATGATACCTTACACTTTTAAGTGTACATTTCCACCTTGCCTTGGGACAAATTGTGTTTAATAAAAGCATGGGTCCTTGGTCAAGGTAGAGTCATCTAGCTCCTTCAGCTGAAGCTCCTTTGACCCCCAATGCCTTTCAAAACTATCTTTTGTCCTTGGACTCCTTCTTAATCTCTACACGCAGCCCCTTTCTCCAGAATGCTGAACCCTTTGTAAGGCTGGGAAAAGAACCCCAGCAATCCACACAGTATGTCATCAGGGAAATGAAAATGAGAACAACAACCAGATAGCACTACACACTGGAAAAGCCAGGATCTGGGACAGAAACACCCCTAAGGCTGCTGGTATATGGAACCACAGAAGCTTACTTTCATTAGGTGGGAATGAAAAATGGCACAGCCACTAAATATTCTTTTACTATATGAGCCTACAGTCCTACAGGCTAGTATTTACCCAAAATGGTTAAAAACTTATGTACACACACACACACCTAATACATGGATGTGTATATCCACTCTATTCATAATTGCCAAAACTTGAAAGCAGCCAAGATGTCTTTCAGCAGGTGAATGGATAAACTGTAGCCCATTTAGATGATTGAATATTATCCGGCACTAAAAGGAAGAGCTATTAAGCAATGAAAAGACATGGAGGAATCTTAAAAGTATGTTACTAAGTGAAAGGAGCCGATTTGAAAAGGTTACATAATGTATGATTCCAGCTACAGTATATGACGTTGTGGAAAAGGAAAACCCGTAGATAGAGTGGAAAGTGCAGTGGTTGCCAGGGGCTGGGGTGAGGGAGGAATTAATAGGTAAAACACAGAGGAGGTTTAGGTCAGTGAAAATACTCTGTCTTCTATCATAAGGATGGATACATGTCATTATATACGTGTCTAAATCCACGGGCTGCACAACACCAAGCATGACCCCTAATGTAAGCTAAGGACTTTAGAGATAATCATGTGAATGTATGTTGATCAATATAGCAAATGTCCCACTGTGGTGGGGATGCTGCTAATGGGGGAGGTTGTACCTGTGTGGGAGGGCAAGGGGGGAGGCAGGGGAATGTGAGAAATCTCTAACTTCTCAATTTTGCTGTAAACCTAAATTCTCTAAAACAACAACAACAACAACAAACAAACAAAATATTAACCAGGTGCCATGTATTTTTATTTGCTAGATCTGGCAATGCTACTGCCCAGGGGACATCTCACAATGTCTGAAGCCATTTTTAGTTGTCAAAACGGGATACAACTGGCATCTCGAGGGTGTAGGCTAGTCATGCCCCACAACAGAAATCATCGTGTCTGGCTTGAAAAATCAAAACCTAGCAGGGACCATGGAGTCTTCATATTTCACTCCCTCAATGCTTTCTGTGAAGCCAGAATGCTACTCAGCTCACCCATCCCCAACCGCCTCCTCCCCTGCCGGGAAATTTTAACTGTGGGGAAGTTACTGGCCCTGGGAGTAACCATCTCCAGGGTCCAGAGTGGGAAAAGGGTTGGTGGGTGTGTCACCATCTCCCATCCTTTAGTGGGACCCTTCTGAAGAATGTCCTAACTTATCAACATCCCCTGGACAATTTAGCCACAGCAGCCCACAACAGCCAATGTCACATTCTTTTTTTTCCTGATTCATTAAATTGATTGGGGTGACATTTGTCAACATGAACATATAGGGTTCTGGTGTGAGTTTCTATGTTACAACATCTGTATATTGCACCATGTGCCACCACCCAAAGTCAAATCTTCTGTTACCGTGTAGTAGCACCTTCTTCTCCAACCCACTTCCCTCAGGCAGTTAAATCAGTCAGAATACCACCTTCTTTATCATCACATTCTGCCTACTCCATCATTTCTGCTTCCCAAAGTCAGTTTCCCCCCAAATTGCCTTCATCCACAGCATTTCTCAGGCTCTGATTTGGGAGTCACTTTCCCTGAGAAAGTCTCCTCCTAAGAGCATGTGGTGAGCGTGCTTACCCTGAAGTGCTGTGCAGTCTGCTCTTTGTTGTGGAGGGGCACCGGGTAGTGGGCTGTCTGTAGGTCTTTCAGCGCTGCAGAAAGTTTGGCCTTGTCCTTGAAATTAGCAATCACATTTCCAACAGCCTTCAAAATTGTGAGAGCCTGCTCTGTAAACCGGAAGCTCTCCTGTGAAGACAAAGCATCACAGCCAGCCTCACTCTCATGTAGTCAAGTGTAGTTAGATTTACAACAATTTGATTTCTGTGACTATATTAAATCTCTATGACATGGCTGATTCAATAGTTACTTATAGAGAAGTTATTTCACCAAGGCTGTTCGCTGGGTGGTGTTGTCTCAGAGATGTCAAATAATGGTCCCTGCTGCAGTGGGAACACATGGGAAGACTGCGTACCTGATATTGGAGTTAGGGAAAGCTTCTCCACAGTATTATTATTCCAGACGTAGTTCTGAAGAATGCCTAGGGATTAGTCTGACAAAAGTAGCATGGGGTCTGAGAACAGACGGGCAGGGAAGGATCCAGGAGAGAGCAATAAAGATCAAGAAGACAAGACGGTTGCGCAGATAGTGTGGCTCAGTGGTTGAGCATTGGCCCCTGAACCAGAACATCATGCAGGAAGCAGCTGATCAATGATTCTCTCTCATCAATGTTTCTACCTCTCTCTTCCTCTCTCTTTCACCCTCTAAAATCAGTAAAAAAATATACTGTATTTAAAATAAAGAAGACAAGAGGGCGAACTAACCTGCTGTCAACTAGGAAGAAACAATAAAGGCCTGTCCCCTTTTGCTTTGCCATTAGAACCAAAGAACACTGAAGCCTGGCCTTGAGCCCCAATAATTTTTATAAGATGGAGGAGTTGATAACCCCAGGGAAATATAGGTTTACAGACCAAAATAACTAAGCACCTAGGAAGTTAAGCCATCTAACAAAAGAAGCAAAGCAGAAAAGCCATGCTATCTAAAAGAGTTATTTTTCTTTAGGGAGAGAATGACAAAACAAGAATTTAAAATAAGCAGGGTAAACATGATGAAGGAAATGAGGGACATCTATTAATCAACTGGGCTTGCTGTTCTCCCCTTGTGTCCATTGAGCAGGAGGGAGAGGCCCGTGAGAGACGGTGCAGCAAAGATTGGAGGCGGCCATGGGGCAGCCTGCACAACCACTGGCCAGAGAGGCAAGCATGCATAACCTCAGCTTGCCTGGGCTCAGTGGTTGATCTTAAGCCATCTTGTTGCTACCCTGACCAAGAGCTTACTCTCTGGCTGAGAAAATCCCACCTTGTTGCTATGAAACTGTGCTAGGTATGAGATGGATTGGGGGGAGGGATAAAGCTGACTTGTGTTGTGGGAAGGCCCTATGCAAATCTGTCCCCCAAATGTATGTGCCTACATACCTAAAGAGGATGCTGCTTAGAGCAGTGTTTCCCAACCTTCTCTCATGATGAAAATCACCTGGTGGAGTTGTTAAAACACAGATTCCTGAATCCCAACTAAGAAGTGCTAAACTAGAATTTTTGGGAACATATAGGTAAAATTGCATACCTAACTTAGTGCTCTGTATATAAAATCTGTCTTAGAGCACTAGTTAAGTATACAATTTTACCTATATGTTCCCAAAAATTCTAGTTTAGCACTTCTTAGTTGGGATTCAGGAATCTGTGTTTTAACAACTCCACCAGGTGATTCTCATCATGAGAGAAGGTTGGGAAACACTGGCTTAGAGGATGTACAAAACCAAGACAGGCCCTCGGGGGAGGTGCTGAACCCATTTACCTCCTCTCTTCTTTCAGAAACCAAGGAGAGGCCATGAGGAGGAGGAAGGGGAGATGAAGGAGAGGGACAGAACCTTCCATGATCCTCTCCTCCTGAATGCCAGGGACACAAACTGCAGGTTCCTCAGGCCAAGGGAGAGGCATAATACTAAATTTAAAGTATATTAAAAAAGACTGTACTGATCCTTCTACCTCCTGAAAGACCACTAATACTGTGGAATGAATATATGTGAAGTGTTTACAGATGTGAAAAAGGATTCAACAGAGCAGAGGTGAAGGTAGTTTTTAGAAAAAAGCTAAAATTATTTTATTTGCATCCTGCAGAGTTTAGAGTGTTTATTGTACATGACATATTTTAGAATTTCTTGCAGAATATACTTATAATAATTTTAAAGGGTTAAAAAATGAGTAAGCCAAACATAAAATTAGGACATGGTTTAGTGCAAATTCTTTGAAAATAAGGCACACACGTGCACACACACACACACGTCACAGTTGCTAAAATTATTTACCAGCTCAAAGTTGGGCAGCACCACATCCTCATCCCCGATGACAAAGTTCACCATGCTGCAGACGTGTAAGGAGTGCCCGATGGGCGAGTACGCGGTGAGGAGCAGCAAATGCCTCCTAGAGAGAATGGAGAATGCTGAGGACCAAGGGCTTCCTTTGTTGGAATCCTTGCCTGTTTCTTGATGACAGTTTGCGCTCAAAGTTAAACATTAGTAAGCAATGAATTCTTTAACACAGATGGAATAAAGCCCTTTGGATTTTCACTGCAAAGAGCCATCTGATATCACAGAATGTATATTTCACTGTCAGACAAAAATAGTTACACTAAGTGACAGATGTACACACTGTGGCGACACCTGTCACACACAGCGGTCACATGGTGAAAGACTCCTCTCCATGTTGTTCCCTGAATAACAGTCATTCATGGTGGTGTAAGTCTCTGTAGATTTCATAGTCACTTTCTCACAAATGCCTACTTTCATGAATGTGGTTTATGTCTCTCCTACAAGGATGCAGTGTCACCGAGAGCAGGTGATTCATTTCTCTCAGTTATTGAGCAACTAGAGCATGTTAACAACACACATGCTGATAGTTGAAGCCCATTGGAGGAAAATGTAAATATAACGAGATTGTTTATTAAGTCCCTGACCTTAGTTATCTCAATGAATGAGCCCTCAGAATGAGTAAGGTTCCTAAGAGAATCTCTCCATACCAGAGTTTTTAAGGCATAGGTAAGAATTATTGAAGTTCTAAAATTCATTATTTTTTTAAAAAATATTGTATGCTTGCCATAGATTACTTTAGCAATTGATTTTGTTGCTTCTGCTGCTTTTTTTCCTTTTGTTCCAAACATAGCTTATCATTGATCACATAGAATTAGCATGATTGATCTTGGGAAATCCAGGAAAAATATTTAATTCATCTAAAATATGAGGGAATATTTTGAATTTTATTTACCAAAATCAAAAAAATTCTTTGATTATACCTGTTTTCTTTAAAATGGAAAACATGATGCGATTAGCCAACTTTATATTAATGAAAAATAAAACTACAAATGAAATGAAAAACAAACTGCAGATAAAACTATGGTTTGGCAGGGAAATGCTCTCTCAATCTTTTTAATAAAATCATGGTTCTTGCTAAGAAATATAATGAGATTTATAAGAAAACTAAAAGGATTTTTCAATAAATAAATTTTAGGAATTTAAACCATATGTTTTACTAAAGAAATTACTAGTCTGACAATTATGAATCTTCTAGAAGAGGTTTTGTGTGCAGCAGTTTTTCAATTTATTTGTCCTCAATAACCATAATGATAGACTTGTTCTTATCAAATCACATTAGGGAACAATATCTGAGGTTCTTTATTGTTTAATTACTTAATAATTAACAACTTATAAGACTTTAAAAATTTTTTCTCTGGGAAAAATAAAGTCATTCCATACCCAACAGGCAGGCGAACCATAGATGCCTTGGTATTATAAGTATGAATCTTCAGAATGATGTCACGTGGCTTCACAGATTTCCAAAAAAATGTTTCAACTATAAGTAGTCCAGGCTCTATCTGTGGGCTGTCTTTTGTAAGAGCTAGAAAAAAGTGAAAAATATTAAAATTTTATTGATAGAATGTAGCTGGCTTTCACTTCACAATATTAATAATAATAACATCAGGAAATAGAGATGTTCTAATATTTTCATAAACATTAGAAATTATTCTGGGTAAATATTTATTGGAAATAATATTCAAGTGGAATCCAGATCTTGCTTCCTGTCCCATTTCCTTCCTCATAAGCATCTCTTCAGGTGAAGAAACCAGGGATGAGAACGTGAGGAACAGAACAGGCAAGGACATTTATTGGAGTAAACAATCACTTTTATTATCTGTGACAGGAATTAAAATATATCTCTAGATGTACTTAAAAAAAAAGACATCAAGATTTTCCTAAAAGAGTGGCAAAGCAAGATCAAAATAGTCCATTATTCATCAAACACTTTACTTTTGATTCTTAGCTTTGACTGGATATATTGTAGAAATAGCAAATAATTAACATATTTAACGTTAATATTATGTGTGTTCTCTTAAAATAACGAATATTGATTATTCATCTGTAGCTGAGGGCAAAATACACTTAAAATTTTAAAAAAACAATTGAGATAAAATTGATATATAACATTGCACTATTTTAAGGTGAATAGCATAATGATTTGATATATGCTACATCATGAAATGATTATTACAGTAAGTTCAATTACCATCCATCACCACACATCATTTTTTTTCTTGTGATGGGGGCTTTTAAGATTTACTGTCTTACTTACTTTAAAATATATTTACCATGCACTTTAGTTAACTATAATCACCTCTGGGATGTATATGTTTACCTTATTTCCAGATAATACTCAAGCTGAGCATATAAGGGTCCCAACATGACCCAAAGCACTTCTATACACATAGAATTTAAATGTTTGAGGGCATGGTATGGCTTAGGAGCTCTTGTTTAGGTAGGAATACTAAGCCTACACCACTAAAATTTGAAAAGTTTATTAAACAAGTATTTATTGCCCACCTGCTACATTCTTGAAACCATTGAAAACATTGTCTATATCTCAGTGCAAAGGCACAGTCTCTGCCCTCAATGTTGTTAGGACTTTTAATATGAAACACTAAAAAATATGTATTGAAACCTCTACAGTGCCAGGTACTGTTAATTTGAGTTAGATATATATGTTTTAAGAAAACAAGCCAAATAATTAAGCATATTTTGTGCAAATGTGCGTGTGTGTGCAAAGGGCTGGTCTTAGAAGCAGGAACAGTCAATCCATTAGAAGAGGAGGGGAAGCTGACTGAAGCTGGGGAGAGTCCATTATGGGAGGATAAAGCAGGTCATTTCTGGATTTTTTCTGTCTCTTCAGTGAAAACATAATCAGTTGAAAATGAGTAAGGATGAGAGTGGGTAGTGAACATCTGAAGGGAGAGATTTGAAGGTCTAAGATAGACATCCAGAAAACAGAGTGAGAGAATAAACAAACTTGAGAAATGTCGTCAGTGTCCTAAGGCCTTTTTGAGATCTGTGATCCTCAAGTTAAAGAGCTAGCTGATATATATATATTTTTTCTTCAGTCACATTCAGCTGCTCTGATGTAACCACAGGATTGGTGTAGAGTTCCATTATTGAGTTCACCCAATATTGTGATTTCTCTAGGAACCTCAGGTGAGAGGGTTGAGGTACATGTGAGAATACAATTATAATAGAGGAGCATGGAAAATATACTGGTAATGAGAGAAATAAAGACATGAGGAGAGTATGGAAAGAGAAATAGTGGTAGGGTCAATGGATGGTAGTCCCAGTGAAGTCAAACAACTGTAGGAGTGAGAGTTCCCAAGAGAGTGAACTAGATAATCGGGGGTGTTGGGGAATGGAAGGAAGGGGGGTTGTAAGAAAGCTTGAAATTGAAACATTGGATATGATTCAGTTATTGGTACAATGAGTTCTAAAGTATATACATGAAAGTAGGTGAATGAGAAAAAAAAGATGTTTAGAATTGTCAAATTAAAGAAGAAACGGTACATGTTATTCAATATAGATTTTGGAAGAATTGAAGTATAGGGTAACCAGGTGTGCAAAGAAGGTGAACAAATGACTGCAGGAAGAGGGAGGGTGGTCAAAGTGAGCACAACCCTTGATGTCTGCAGAGCACGACAATTACAAGAGATACACAGTCTCCTATAATCATCTGAAGAGGGTTTGAAGAAGAAATAAGTTCCTTCATACAAAGCCTTAAAATCTTATTATTGTATTTCCTCTGGGCTGAATGCAGGTGAGCTGGGCTTTAAGTCTATAATTTCCTCGGAGCTCTCTTACCTCCAGATTCTCCCCAGCGTACCAACGCAGAAAAGCAAATGAGTAGTTCAATAGGTTTTAGACTATCCACAAAAAGATAGTAGGACACACGCTCATCTGAGAACTGCAAGAAATCAGACCAAACATTAAACTTACCGTATTTTTCGGACCATAAGACACACTTTTTCCCCCCCCAGAAGTGGGGGGAAAAAGTCCCTGCGTCTTATGGTCCAAATATAGCCTACACATATACTTTTAAAAAAAAGTTTTTTTACTTGCCCGGCTCTGTGTGGTCTCTGTATGCTTGCCTGGCTCTAAAATGGTTCTAAATGCTGCTGTTTACTTTACAGGGTTGATTACATGTGTTTATGACTGTGATGTTGGGTTTTAATGCACATAAAATATTTAAGGACACTATTTGTTTCAGAATCTTTTTTTCTTCATTTCCCTTCTCTAAAAACTGGTGCGTCTTATGGTCCGGAGCGTCTTATGGTCCGAAAAATACGGTAATATTTGCCTATAAGCACTGTATTCCCAACTTCTCATAATAATACAACATCTTACATTTACAGAGAACTTACTGTGATCCAGACACCACAATAAGTCCTTTACAGTTTTCCTAAGATGAAGAAAATCATATGGAGTGAATGTTGGCGGGTTCTATAGGGCCTGTGTGGGATTGGTCCCATATCAGAGTCAGAGCTCATCTCCATGAGGAATGACAGGGGTGTGCTTGCCCCAGAAATAAAGAGGAGACTGGACCCAGGCTGAGCAATGCTCAGAGAACGGGTCCCTGATAGGCAGAGAAGCCACAGGGTAACTTTGGTAGAGAATGGAAGTGTGTAATGGGGATGCATTAAGGTATTTTATAGAGTGTAATGCCATATAAACCCTCTATTCCTTCTTTCTACAAGATTTTCAGAAATATACTGAGTGGCCAGATTATTATGATCTCTGAACACATAATCTGGCTACTCAGTGTATATTCTATAAAATAAAAGGCTAATATGCAAATTGTCCCCTCAACCAGGATTTCGACCAGCAGGTAGGCCAGCCAATTGCCCATGTCCCCGCACCGTGGCCAAGCTGGCTGGACCCCACTCATGCAGGAATTCATGCACTGGGCCTCTAATTTATATATATATATATATATATATATATATATATATATACACACACACACACACACACACACACACACACTAAGTGGACAGATTATTATGCGTTCAGAGATCATATTAATCTGGCCACTCAGTGTATATACATTGCATGCTAAGGCACCAGCCTGGATTTTTGTTTTTGAGATTGAAGAAAGTACTGAGAAAAACCAAAAATTCCCTTCAAGGACAGCCACAAAAGAGCTACATATACATGATCTCAATCCATCCTATATGGCACTACTAATAGCCATAACTAAGGATGAAGAAACTGAAACACAGAAAGGGTAAGTAATTTTCCAAAGGTCACAGAGCTTACAAGTAGCAAAACTGAGATTCAAAAGTTGGTCTTTCTGTCTATCTGACCCCAAGACTAGTAATCCCGACTATTGTGCTATTGCTGCATCTCATTCTTGGGGCTTCAACATAATTTTGACTTATGGTACATGGTAAATGTGTTAAATTAATTTAACTGTCACTATATTTTAAATGCTTTTCATGTTACTTTACCACAATATTTAAATAACCAGTTAAAATATGGAAGAAAAATCTCTAGTATTACTGTGAAAAATTAAACCTTGCTATTTAATAAAATATGACAAGATTGCTAGAAATACTCCATAGAGTGTAACAATGGTTCAATGATTTTGTGTTTTGCAAAACTTAGCATCTGACACTTTACTTCCCTTGTTTCTGTTTAGCTTTAGAATGTTGGAATAGAGACAGTTGTTTCAAATATTCACTATCTAAACCTATGAGGCATCATCCTGTGTGGATGCCTGAGTGAATTTTCTAAGCGGAGTTCATTTGTTGTCATTTTTAAGGGTCTGATAATTTTGGGTGGGGTGGCACTGGAGACTTCTGTGAAAAGACTTCCCTGGTGCCACACAGGCACCTATGAGAGCCCCTGCCTCACCCCTCACTGAGCACCAAGGGAACATCTAAGGAGGGTGCCCAGGAGAGGCCTCAGGCTCCACGCCCCCAGCTCGCCTGGTGCTGCTGTGGCCACTAGAATCAGGAATCATGGCCTCAGGCCACAACCTGTCCTGCCTTAAAGGCCATACTAAATGTCTTTAAGTTTGCGTTCCAAAAATCCTAAGAAAAATTTATCATTTTCTCACACCATTGATATAATTTTTTTAAAAAATCAGGGTAATGAAGAGAAACATATAGAAATGTCATCATTTTATTTTACCAAGCTGGGACTTTAAAATTAAAAAAACAAAAACAAAACACATATTTACCATCACTTCTTAAAAATAGGATCAGCATAAAGAACAGTTGGCTATTTTTCAAACATATCTATGTCATAAAAGGCCTGTGGTCATGATACTGTAACAGGGGAACAACCAAACAACCAGTCTCCAGGAGGTGCATGGAGCACCTCTCCTGGGCTGGGGCTTGTGGGGCTGGCAGGGCTGGCAGGGCTGGTGGGGCCAGAGACTTGGGCAGGGTGGGTCTGGGGTCCTGCTGGTATGGCGGGTCTGGGTCTTGAGTGATTTTGCATGCTGGGCCTCTAGTATACATATAAATATATTAGAATAGTGATGTATATAATAAACACTCATATGCAAACTGCCCTTAGTAATTAATAATGGCAGCCAACATATATTTTTATTTACTAGCAGACATTCTTCTAAGTGTTTCACACATATTATCTCATTTACCCTCCAACTTTATGATGCAGGTCTGTTATTACTGTCATTTTATAGAGAAAAAAATTAAGGCAAAGAGAAGTTAAGCAACTTGCTCAGAGTCCCTCCCCAAGTGGGATACAGATTCAAAACCAGACAGTGACACCCCAGAGCCACTAATTTGCTCATCCGACCTAAAGGCCCACCTGTGAGAACCCTGCAGGCTCCACTCCAGACAACCCAGTTCTCAGGATGCTTGTGCCACTTACTAGTTTGGTGATCTTGGGCAATTTACTCAACCTTGATCTGCCTTAGTTTCCCTACCTGAAAAACTATAACGATAGTCCTTTCACAGGCTTTGCTATAGGAGCTAATGCAATGAAGAGCCTAGTTCAGGGATGACAACAGAGTAAGTGTCTATAAATGACTATCATTTTATTTTTACCAATAGTTTGAACATGGGTATATTGCTAAGTTAACTGTAAACTGTGTAGTACTCTCATGGCATACTCTGGGTTCAGTCATTTGCAATGAAAAGTTCTGTTGTTTTCATAAAGCCAAAGCATTCCTCTGTGTGTTCTTATAGATACACTGAAGACTAGGTTGAACATGTTTTGCCTATCCCATCCCGGGTCACTACTACAGATTCGACTCTTTCAGAGCAGGCAGCTGGCTACAGAGCCCCTCTTGAGGAATGCTCGAAAGCTTTTCTCTGCCTGTGTTGTCATCCAGTCCAAGTGCAACAGGAAAGGTCATCGCCAAGACTCCTAACTTCCCCCAATGCTGCCTACTGCTCCCGGAGGTGTGGGGCAAGCAACATGCCAATTTCAGAACAATTTAGTTCCCCAGAACATGTTTCAGAATTTTCCAAAAAAATCCCCTCAAGGTGAGATTCGTTCATGCATTCACTCAACAATGTTTTATGCCAGGATGGGTATTACAATAGTGAGCCCAGGGGCAGAGCTCTTCTCCCTAAGGTGCTGAGGTCAGTTGGGTGAGAAGGTGAAGGGACATGGAGAAGTAGTCAGGCAGTGAGAATGGAGAGAGGTCTATGTCTGCGTGAGAATATGTTCTACAGAGTCTGTGGAGTCAGGGAACTTGATCCAGATTTTATGGCTAGGGAAGGAGGTCGGACAGGGTCAAGGTTATCCATGCTGAAGTATATATCAGCATTAGTTAGATGAAAGCAATATGAATGGAGGGGGATGAACTCCCAGCAGAGGGAAGAACGTGAGTAAAAATAACATAAATGCTAGTGAAAAGTGTGCTACGTTTTAGGAACTGCACATGTTTCAGCAAACAATTAATTGAAATCATATACAGTGAATTTATTTGTGCTTCTCTTTCATTTACTCAAAGATCAAAATTTTCTTCTTGTGAATGGATATATCAATGAACCACTACAACATAATTACACTTGGGGATAAGAAGTAGCAGAATTTTTCTTATCTTGATAAGAAATTAGCAGAAAATGCTAAGAATTGATTTAAAAATATACTTATATATCAATCACCAGTTTAGAAATGCTTGCTAAATTTGTAGGTATTTTTTCCCAGCATGATTCTATCAAAGATCTATACTAATAAAAGGGTAATATGCTAATTACACCAGATAGACTGGATGTCTTCTGGATATCCTTCCAGACAAAGCCACAGTGGTGGGGCCGAGGCAGAGGTGGTTAGGGGCAATCAGGCAGGCAGAGAGAGGCAGTTAGGGGTGAGCATGTGGGCATGCAGAGGGGTTAGGGGTGATCAGGCAGGCAGGCAGGTGAGTAATTAGGAACCATAGGTCCTGGATTGTGACAGGGATGTCTGACTGCTGGTTTAGGCCTGATCCCATATTGGAGAGAGTGCAGGCCAGGCTGAGGGATGCATTCCCCCCACACAAATTTCATGCACTAGGCCTCTAGTTTAAGTATAATAAGGGAAAGAGAATAAGAGATCATACTATTTACCTTGAATTCTGACTTTTGAAAGTTAAAGCAATATGAACTTGGCCTGTGGAAAATGTATAGATTTCTGAAAAACATTATTTATAACAGGTTATTGTCATTATATTCAACAAATTACTATTACTTGTTAAATTTCTTAGATTTAATTATAGGCAGAACAAAGTAAAGACAGATGAAAGTTAAAAAATACTGTCTACAGAGACAAGAAAAGTGGTTATCAGGGATAGAGAGGTGGGGGAAATAGGAAGAGGTTGAGAAAATGGTACAAACTTTCAGTTCTCAGATAAATAAAGTTTGAAGATCTAACATATAACATTGTGACTATGGATAACAGTGGCTTATATAATTGAAATTTATCAAGATAGTAGAATTTAAGTGTTTTCATTTTTAAAAGGCGATGACTATATTAATTAACTCAATGGGAGGATTTTTCATGATATATTTGTATATCAATTCAAAACAATGTATACTTTATTGTAAATACCTTAAAACTTTATTTGTCAATTATACCTTAATAAATCTAGGAAAAATAACAACTGTATTAAATCTCCTGAAAGAGACAAAAATTACCTCAGTGAATAAACTGTTTTTATTTTAATTAAATAAGTCTTTGAGGATAATCTAAAACTGGCCTAAAAATTGGCTTACCTCTTACTGTTCTATGTGACAGTCAGCTCAGCCATTTTTTCTCCTAACATTTTTTTAAAAAATATACCAATACTAGACTAATATTGACTTAACTCTTTTAAGTATTAGCTAAAAATTAATACCTTACATATCCACTATGTTAAATGCACATGAAAAACATACTTACTGAAAGCATGAATAGAAGTCTTTAAAATCAAACCATATTTCTTTACTAACACTAGTATTCATATCTGTAACTTCCTCCTGTGATTTATCCAGTGTTGTGGTCTGGCTGACCAGATCTCTTTCCAAACTCAGTCCATCAACTGGATGTGATGAGTCATTCAATGTAAGTTCTATTAGTTCATCTGTGTATGGCAGAAGACAACCACAGGTCAAACCCACCTACATTGTTAAGTATTAAGTTATCAAGACATGGAAAATCATAGGGGGCAGTTCAAAGTCTACTTCTGAAAAAACATTTACTGAGATAATCATTTACATGCAGGCCTCAAATTTGTGGAGATCCATGGATAAATATTTTCATAACTCAGCATAATTTATTCATAACATATGCATAGTAGAGTCTTTAGAAATTTCTAATTTACTTTGTAAATTTGTGCACACATTCTTTAGAGATTATAAAGTTACTAGAGATGCCTGACTGGTTTGGCTCAGTGGATAGAGCATCAGCCTGTGGACTGAGGGGTCCCAGGTTTGATTCTGGTCAAGGGCATGTACCTTGGTTGCAGACACATTCCCAGCGGGGGGTGTGCAGGAGGCAGCTAATCAGTGTTTCTCTCTCATCAGTGTTTCTAGCTTTCTATCCCTCTCCCTTCCACTCTGTAAAAAATCAATAAAATATATTTTTAAAAAATAAATTTAAAAAATAAAGTTACTAGAAGCCCAGTGCATGAAACTCATGCACTGGAGGGGGGTCCCTCAGCTCGGCCTGCCACCTCTCACAGTCCAGAAGCCCTCAGGGGAGGAAGGCAACCCAATGATCAGGGGAAGGCAATGCCCCATCACACCTCTGCTATTGCCATTGCCAGCAGCACAAGCCTCAGCCAGCCCTGGGTGCCACCATCTTGTAGTTGTGGGCATTGCCATCTTTGAGGGTGGGGCAGTCAATTAGCATATTCCCTCCTTATTGGCTATGGGCACCTCCATCTTTGTGACAGCACGAAGGTCAATTAGCATATTCTCTCTTTATTAGATAGGATAACAGAAATTAGCTAGCTTATGTACTTAAAATCTGCAATAGATAGACATATTTATATAAGAGGGGATAACTTGGATAACAAGAGAAATGAAAATTTGAAAGATTTATTATAATAGAATCAATGTATTTCAGTAAGTGACTTAATTGTTCCTACAGTCAGAAATCCCATGATCTTATTTCATGCTCATTTGGTAAATCCTCAAAATTCCTATAGACTTCTTAAACCTAAATTTACTATCAACACTTTTGGGGATTTGGGGTTTGGCCAAGTCTTTGTTCAAGAACTAATATGTTTTAGAGCTTTGATCAAAACATGCATGCATTAAAACACTTGATCTTTACTCATGGGGCTAATCAGATTGTCTTTTATTTTGACTTTAAGCTTGAATTAAACAAGTGAGATTATCTGATTTTTCTAGCCCAGAGCAGATTAGCCTCATTACATAAGAAGAGACCTGGAGAGAGGTTGCTGGGAGTCAGGAGGAGAGCTCTAAACTATCAAGAAGCAACGTCATGAGAAGATTCACTTACCTTTTCCATGTGTAGTTTGGGAGTAAACATTGCCCTGTGAATTGAAAAAAACAACATTAAGAAACCATTTATAAATTTAACAAAACATTATAGTTCTAAAGCATCACTATTTTTAAAAATTAATACAGTCTTTTAAACATTAGAATTAGATTTCTGAAAATACTAAAGCATACAGTAAATCAGAATTTTTTTACTTTGAAATTCAAGTGGTGAATTTAAATAACTTCTTGAGGATTTAAATTTGACATTAAAATACAGAATATCTGAAGGCATTCCATGATTTAACTTTGTAATAAAAGTTAAATAAAAACAATAATATCCCTAATTAGATATGTAACTTAGTATGGGGCACCTGTTATTATCACAGATTGAATATATTGAGGTTATGATAGACAATTAGTGGACAGATAATAAAAAGACTGGTTTCAAATTATAAAAATGATTCCTCAAAATTTTAACAGGGAAATTAAGTTGAATTCACATTTACAACCTATTCTCTCTCTAGCACAATTAAAATAAGTATAGAGATGTAAATGGTGTACATTTGTACATGCTGATGATGAGTAATGTCAACAATATTTTGGATAATGTACAGTAGATGGAGATAAAGATAAAGTAATAAAGATAACTGAATAGCCAAGTGCTAGTGAGAAAGAAGCCCAGCCAAGCCCCGGGACCCCAGAAATAATTAGCAGGTATCTGAGAAATAGAGAAAAGAGATATAGCCTGAAAGGTGTTGACAATCTATATAAAGAACAGATACGTCTCCAGTTCTCTCTAATCCACTTAACATCTATCCTGCTTTGCCTGAATAGGGCCCTGGAAATTGCTACACGTGAAGAAATTACTTGAGAAACCTTCAGTTCTGGGTTCACAGATGCCATGGGAAGCAGGAGAGTCTACAATGTGGACAGGAAGTCCACATTCTGAACCTTGGTAGTAATTCTGTACTGCTTGGCTTCAATAACTTTAATGGATAAGTGCATGCCAATCCCTGTGACCCCCTTTCTCCCCAGGAGGGAGATTAGAAGACCCTCAACTGGATAAACTGACCAGAGTCCAGGGAAAGCCTCAGGGAATCTGACATTTGGAACTAATCCCACCTTCAAATGAAGCTCATTCATCCCCAATTATCCTGAATTAAAGCTACCAGTTGACAAGGTCTATCAGTGTCATAAAGTTGCTTCCAATGTGTAGCTCTTTAATGTCATAAATTCCTTAAATGCATATGTACAATAAATTGTGTCATAAGACAATTCTGAGGAAATTCATAGAAAACAGAAACAAAGGGGAAAATTTTTTAATTAGTACCATCAGAAAGATAAGAGGGTATTTGTTTATCAAATAATAAACTTCTACAAAAATATAATCAAAAACAAGAGAGAGCTCTTAGGAACTAAAAATAGGAAAGTTAAATATATTCAATAGAACATTTAATTGATACAGTCAGTACAATAAAGAGTTTAAGACTCTAATACTTTGAGAAGAGACTATAAGGGGAAAGCTACAAGAGTTCTAAGGCCTTATATTTCTGTTTTTGAACATTTGAATATATTCCCTATTAAAAACAAATACCTTTTCACACCCACCACACTGGCAAAAGTTGAACTGGCAGACAACCTAAGTCTTGGCCAGAATATGGAGCAAAGACAGTTCTTATCCAGGGCTGACAGGAGTGACTTGGTATTTTATTTTAACACTAGAGGCCCAGTGCACAAAATTTGTGCACAGGGGAGATAGGGGTCCCTCAGCCCAGCCTGCACCCTCTCCAATCTGGGACCCCTCTGAGGATATCCGACTGTCAGTTTAGGTCACATCCCAGACAGGCCTAAACTAGCAGTCAGACATCCCCCTCATAATTCAGGACAGCTGGCTCCTAACTGCTTGCCTGCTTGATCACCCCTAACCCCTCTGCCTGCCAGCCTAATTGCCCCTAACTTGCACCCCTGCCAGTCTGATCCACCTTCTCCCTCCCAACCCCCCGGGCCACAGTCTGGCCTACCTCTGTGGAGGCGACCTGGCAGATCAGGGGAAGGTGCTGCCCCCATTACCCTGCCACTGCTGGCCTAAGCCTAGGCCCTTTGCAGCCTCACCTTGGCCCTCACAGCCAGGGCTGTTTTGTCCAGAAAAGCATTTGGAAGATATCTTCCCTGATTAGCATATTACCCTTTTATTAATATAGATTAAACAGATTGTGACCAGATTCTTATCTTAGCAGGGCCTCCTAGCTAGTCTGCACAGGGCCAGTGCATAGATTTCAGAAGTTCATGAACATGGATATGTTTGTTTGTTTGTTTGTTTGTTTTTAATATATATTTTATTGATTTTTCTCAGAGAGGAAGGAAGAGGAATAGAGAGTTAGAAACATCAATTTGTTGCCTCCTGCAGACTCCATACTGGATATGTGCCCGCAACCAAGGTACATGTCCTTGATTGGAATCAAGCCTGGGACCCTTGAGTCCACAGGCCAAAGCTCTATCCACTGAGCCAAACCGGTTAGAGCAACATGGATATGTTTTAAAAAATACATCTTTGGCTGAAACTCAAAATTTCTTCAATTTTCAATAATTGCGATAAATCACACTATTTTATATTATATTCCAATTGTTGCAAATATCTTAAAATATCACTCATCATTGCTTTGAAATTAAAGCAGTAATTAGGCCCATTGTTAGATTTCAAGTGGTGACATCTTTCTGTCTACAGAAAGTCCTATGACCTGCAGCTGGACTACTATCTAGCAACTGTGTTTAGCAGTCGTTCAGCCACCTAATAGTGAACTTGTGTGTCCTCCCAGTGCTAACCCAGATCCCTATCAAAAATACTCAACTAATACACAGAAAGAGATGATTTGCTTCCATTGTGTGTTAAAATTTTAGAAAATTGACAAAGAGAGCCATGACATATAAAAGTTTACCAACTCTGGAACTAAAAAAAAACTCTTGAGCATGTGTTCAGGGACATTCAAGAATAGCCCTGGTACCACTGAACAGCAAGCAATGGATTTGGTCGGTATCACTGTGAAAGTTATACATTAAATGTCTTTGACCAGTGAAATGAGTGAACGGTGATCATGTGGCAAAATAAATGCATCTCATTAACAAGATTCAGTGAATGAAGGTACAGGAGAATTAATGCAAGAGTCCATTGAAGCACAATTATGTAATAATTAAACTAAGATACACGTGGTTTATAAATGTTCAAACAATTGGAAAATTAGAAGTGTATGGAGTTAATTAATGCCAAACTCTGAAGGGCAAATATAATACAACTCAGAAGGGAGACACATAGAAGACTTTTTGTAAGCAACGAATATTCATTTTGCTGATACAGGTGATTGATACCTAAGAAGCTTCTTTTAACAGTACTCTTTATTCAGTTCAGATGCATGTTACACATCTTTTTATGTAGAGTATATTTTACAATGGAAGAAACATCTATTATAATTAAGAACTGGATCAAGAGTAAGAGTAACATAGTTACCTGAGATGTACTTCCTATCACTTGACTTACATCTGTCTGGGCATAGGTTGCAGTCTCATCATTTTCTGGAACGGAAGATAAGCCAGATCCTGGAGGCACCCCTTTCTTAATAACAGAGTGTGCTAAATGACTGATGGAAAGCAAAAGCAAACTTTAATCTTATCTCTTCTTCAAAGTTACTGATCAACAACTGCAGTTTTCATTGCGATATAATTGGCATATAACATAATATTAGTTTCAGTTATAATTTGAAATTAGTATATATTGTAAAATGATCGCCATAAGTCTAGTTAACTTCCATAACCACATATACTTACTTTTTTCTTCTTCTTGTGATCTTAGTAACTTTTAAATATACACACAGTGTTATTTACTACATTCACCATGTTACACATTGTGCGTCCAGGACATTTAGTTTATAAGTGCAATTTATGATCCCCTTCAACCATATTTTCCCACCCACCAATCTAACCAACCTCTGCACTAAGTTCTCTGTACTTATGAATTTGTTTTTTTCTTTCTTTTCTTGTTTCTTTGTTTTAAGACTTCATAGATAAGTGAGATCATATGGTATTTGTCTTTCTCTGACTTATTTCACTTAGCACAATAACCTCAAGGTCCACCCCTGTTGTTGCAAATGGCAAGATTTCCTTATTTATGATTGTTGAATAATGTTTCATTATATATTAACTAACTGAAGTTTGTCAACAACAGAATGTTATGATTTTGTTCATTTCATCATTGTCCTTCTTTTACAACCAGTCATATTTTTTTTTCCTGTCAACAACATCAAACTTCTTTTTATAAGACCAAAGAAGTATCCTCTATCAGTTAATGCACTTATGCAAAAATTTTCTGAGGTACTATTAATTTTAAAACAATGGCTATCAATTTTGAATGTCGATGAACAGAACATAGGAATTTGACCACAGTTAGAATTGATTTACCTAAGCATCAGAGTTATGTATGAGGGAAATAGAGCTCAGAGTAAAATTTAATTATGAGTGATGAGCACTCAAGTTAATAACTGAAATATCCATAGTAACTACCCAAGTTTACAGTATTTCCTTTCAAGTACCTAATTGCAAATATGACTCCAAATCATCACTGCATAGTGAAAAATTTATAAGTTCAATAAAAAGACATCTGTTTTAGTATATATGTATACATATATGTTTTTATATGTATTCAAAGATAAAATTAAATTAATGTACATAGACTTCCTAAACATTTTGATTTTCTTTTTCTCTTGCCAATGTTCAATAAAACTTCTTAAACCCCCTGAAGTCACGTCTCCGATTTCCCTGAAGCTGCCACTAGAGGGCAGCACAAGCATATTTATGAGGCTTCCATTCTGACAAACAAGGCCAGGAACCAAGAGGGAGTGAGTCTGGCTTGTTTCTATATAGGGATTGTTTCAATGAATGGCAATAATGGTAGTAGTCACTTTCAAGGGCCTGGGGGGGAAAGACTTGCTTTTATGTTGATATGAGAACTGAGATTCTACAGCAAAGCGGGAGAAGGGATATTACTTTCCCACATGGGATAAAGGCCATTCACGTATCTTCGTATCTTCATGTTTGCACCTGACAGATAAAGCAAATACACTACAAATTCGTAACAGTTTCAAGTGGTGAACAGGTTAGTTGAATTAAATCAAGTGTTAGTCACCTGGACTTGGGTTATAGAAGTCAATATACCTTAATCAGGTAATAAAGCTGAAAGGAGGCATAGGAAAATCAAGTAAGAAAGTAGATTGAGGAGTTCTGGTTATAAAACAAACCTGTTTGTGATCCCTGTTGACATAGAGATTTTAGAAATCTGGGAGGCATTCTGAACTGTGAGAAAATTTGTCTTGGTGGCTTTCAGCCCCCATTCTTATAATCTACAAAATATCTGACTAATATGCATCCTTAAGGTCCCCATTCTAATTATATTTAAGCCATAAAATTTGGTGATGTTTCTCATTGCACCCAAAAATTTAGGGCCAAATTTGGAGGAAGCAAAGTTACTAGAAGCAGACAATATTGAGCACTGATAAAATAATATTTGGAACTGTGAAAGCAAAACTAACACTACAACTAAGCCAAACAATCAAACACATTCCAGAAAAGGCTGGTCCTCTGGGGCCATTGAGTGTTGGTTAAGAATAGTTTCTTGAAGTCCCTCTGACATAAGAAAAACAGCAGAACAACAATGCTCAGTATGATTCATTTAGGTAAGGAAACAGAGTATGTTCTACTTAGGAAGAAAAGATATTGTATAACACACTAATTAGTGTATATATATTAGTGTTTATACACACACACACACACACACACATATACACTGAGTAGTCAGATTATTCTGATCTCTGAATGCATAATAATCTGACCACTCAGTGTGTGTGTGTGTGTGTATTAGAGACCTAATGCGTGAATTCGTGCATGGGTGAGGTTCGGCCAGCCTGGCCATGGGGAGGGGACATGGGCAGTTGGCTGGCCTGCCTGCTGTTCTAATTCCTTGTCAAGGGGACAATTTGCATATTAGCCTTTTATTATATAGGATATACACTGAGTGGCCAGATTATTATGTGCTCATAGATCAGAATAAACTGGCCACTCGATGTATATTTATAACCTAAACAAGTAGTCGACATAACATGACTTTTTTAAAATCAAATTAATAACAACAATGATGATAGCATTTGTGTCATTTATATTATACTAATAGTTAGGACTATTTCTGTCCCAAAATGGCAGGAAGTCTAATTCATTGGTAGAATTAGTAGAAAAAGAAGCCACATTGGCTTTTGTAATTGGAAAATCTAGCAGGAATGGAAAATAACTTATCTCTTTACCTGTCTAGAAACCTACTAGGTATATAACTGTTGTTAAATATATAAAGATCTGCTCTGTAGAAATACAATGAAAAACTGAGGCATATTACTTTAATAGCTTCACAGGTTAATCCTTTTGGGGGAAGAGCGGTATTCATTTAGGAAACACCTTGGCAGAATACATTACTTGCTAGATCAAGGGGTAAGGGGAGAATGATGTAAGAAGTGCTTTGAGAACACCGTCAGTAAGGAAGCAGCACAAAACCAAAACAGAGGGCTAGCCTGCTCTCTGAATGAGAACTGAAGAGACAGAGAGGAGAAAATGGACAAAGTTATGCAACATGGTGAGAAGCCTGAAGACTATGGAGAATGGTGGCCAGTGGGATTTCCCAATAGTAGAGTGGCTGAATGATTTAAAATCTGGAGTATCTAATCCTCTCTTTTAATTAACTGGGTTACTCAAATAGGACCAAAATATAATACCTCCATCAACCTATCCTAATTTTCCAGGTACCATTTAAAAAAAAGTCTGCTGTATGCACAAATTTTGGGGTACTTTTCTTGTTTTGCTTTTGTTTGGTTGATTCTAGAGAATAGGAACTAGAGAATAATTAAGGTAAAGTGAATTGTGGACCCGATGGGTAAGAAGCAGAGAGGAGAGCACAGCCATGGCAGGTGAAATGCAAATGAGGGGGCGGGAGAAGCAGGGAATCACCACCAGAGTTACACATCCAGTTCAAGACACAGATGTATTGTACTGTAGGCACTCCTCCCACCTACAACCCCACTGGGGTCTCAGAAGAAATACAAGCAAAATCATACAAACTGGCAAGACCGAGGTGCCATAATTAGAACAGTAACACATCCCTTAGAGACAGATAAGAACAGATTGATGGCAAAACCCAGCAAAGCAGAGAACCGCAAATCCCATTAGGACAAAAAGGAGGGTATCTGAAGCCTGTGAGGTTACCCTGGAGCCTCTCTGGAGAATTTTAAATTGGAGGCAGCAGAGGCCAGGGAAAGACATGGGCAACGCAATAGGAAATGATGAAGAGGGCAGGTGGGCTAACTCTCCAATCACCCCCCCAGCAATTGACTGGAACTTTTGGCCTCAGGTAAACCTCCATTGTGGCTTGGAAGGGTGGCTCTGACTTAGGTTATCTGTGGTTGATGGAGGGAGAGAAGCCGGGCAGGCCCTCACATACTTCCAACAGGGAGCTGAGGAGCCATGGCATTTATCATGGGCTGGTGGCAAGGTCTCCCACATGCCTGCACAGGCACTGGCATCAGGGCTCCTTCACTCAGGGTTCTAATTCTTTCTGCAAATTAGGAAGGGCAACCAACAGCATTTGGGACATACCTTTGTTATGACAATTACACTTTCTTACAATTATTTCCTTATACATACAGCGTCCCCAGGAGCTGACATCTCTGAGGGGCAAGACAAGTGTGCTATCTTCTGTTTTCAAGTGAAATATAGTGCCCTGCTGTCGTTTTCTAGGTTTGCTGGCTTGCTTAGACAATAATTTATTTTCTCACAGTTATGGAGGTTGTCAGTCTGAGGTCAGAGTGACGGCATGGTCAGTTTCTAGTGAGGACACTCTTCCTGAATGGCAGAGAGCTACCTTCCAGCTCTTTTAGCAGTGTCCTCCCATAACCTTTCCTCAGTGAATGGAAAGAGTAAAAGGAGAGAGAGAGAGAGAGAGAGAGAGAGAGAGAGAGAGAGAGAGAGAGAGAGAGAGAGAGAGAGAGAGAAGAGAAAGAGAGAGAGAACTCTTTCTCCTTCCTTATGAGGACACTAATCTTATGATCTCATTTAACCACACTTACTTCCTTAGAGGCCATATCTCCAAAAACAGCCACACTGGTGGGATTAGTGTTTTGGCATCTGAATTTTAGCAGGGCTTAAACGTTCAGCCCATAATACTCACACATAAAAAGTGAAAAAGGCATGTTTGTTAATTAATTAGATTAGTGACATCACAAGCTGTACAAGATCCAAGAACTATTGTCTACTATATTTTATACATATATTTCACCTTTTCATTAAATTGATATATTTCAAAATGCTCCCATTTAGTTTTAGTTTTATCCACATAAACCACAAAATACTTTTTGGAGAGCAAGATGCATTTGTGGGAAAGAATGTAACATACTTCATTTCTCCCAAGAAGAATACAAACAGCCAATAGGTATATAAAAAGAGCTTCAACCTCACTGGCAATCAGGGAAATGCAAATTAAAAGTCCAATGAGATACCACCTTACACCAGTTAAGAGTGGCCATTATCAGCAATACAAGCAACAACAGGTGTTGGAGAGGTTGGAACCCTCATTCACTGCTGGTGGGAATGTAGACTGGTACAACCACTATGGAAAGTAGTCTGGCGATTCCTCAAAAAAAATTAAAAATAGAGCTACCATACTACCCAACAATTCCATCCCAGGGTATATACCCAAAAATCTCAAAATCATTTATACTCAAAGATATATGCACCCCTATGTTCACTGCAGCTTTATTCATGGTGGCCAAGAGCTGGAAACAGCCAAAGTGCCCTACAATAGAGGACTGGATAAAGATGTGATATATATACACAATGGAGTACCACACAGCCATAAGGAAGGATGAAGTAGCATCATTTACACCAACATGTGTGGACCTTGAGAACATTATGGGAAGTGAAATAAGTCAAACAGAAAAAGCTAAGAACTATATGATTTCACTCCTGTGTGGAATATAAACCTGAAACTTATGAACACAAACAGCAGTGTGATGGTTGCCAGAGGGAGGGGAGTGGGGGAAGAAAGGGATCCTAATATGAGGTGACAGGAGGTTTGACTTTGGGTGGTGGGCACATGGTCTTATATATAGATTTTGTACATTAGTAATCCAACATGAAACCTATATGTCACCCCAGTAAAATTAAAAAATAAAATATAAAATAAATAAATAAGAAATAAATGACTTTGAAAAAATAAATAAAATCCATTCTTAAATTAAAAAAAAAAAAGATAGAATGTAACATATTATACTTACGTCTCTGCTGGAATTGTAAATGGAGTCATCCTAAAATTCAAGAATGGACTTGATATTTCAAGAAACTGTTCAGGCTTCTTTTGTATTATTTCTGAAGAGAAAAAGGCAATGTGATGTTCTTTTTCTCCATCTTCTAAGATTACATGTAATACTAATTACAATATTAGTTACCCATCAAATTTCAATAGAGTTAAATAGTAATTTTCAATAGACTTAAATAGGGATGTCCTAGGATACATAAGGTTGCTTTTCTAAAAATAAATAAATAAATAAATAAATAAATAAATAAAGTAAAAAGCTTATCAATCATGCCAATATGAGATTTCTTTAGCTTACTCCTCAGTTGCTTTTCAGGTTTACAGCATGAAACAATGAAGTCTCAATGGAGAACATTAGCAATGTCTTTTGGAGTTATTACTTGGCATTTGCTATTTCAAGTGCAGGAGTGACTTTCTATAAAAATCTTTTACTAAAATAGGGTGTTCTTTTAGTTAAACCCTGTGCAATAGCTTAGGACATGAAAAAGGAAACATGGACTAACTCATAGAAGTAGTAGTGGAAGGACAGAAATGTGACAAAGGGTCATGAGCAGCAAAGAGAGCAGCAGGTCGAGAAAAGGACATGTGGATGTTCCTAGGAATGTGAAGCTAACCTAGAAGGGATTCTCAGTGGACACGGGACACAGACTATGCACTGGCCTAGTCTGAATTAAACATTGAGGAAGGTTATTTTAACAGAAGCTCCTGGAATGGAGAAGGGATGCCCACTGGGGAGAAAAAGAAGCTTTGACACATGCACATGACTTTTCTGTGCTTGCTCTGGGATAGTCTCTGAAATGCTCTCTCTCTATTTCCTGTTAGTTTTAACCCTAAACATTAAATGAAGTGAGAGGAGAAAGACAATTATGTGTAAGCCTTGAGTTGGGACACTGTAATTATGGAATCCCTCAATTCCTTAATTTTTTGACCAGCTTGCAAAAGCAATTACAATACATAATTACACAACAATCAGTAGTGAAATAGAAAACATCTATGTTTAATACTTTTCCTTTCATTTAGCGATTCCTTGATGATCTGGATGAACAATGATTTTAAATGAGTCTCGGTGCACTTAACTAAAATGTTATGTTTAAGGATAAAAGGGTTTCTTTCCTTTTCAGTGTCTGATGGCATTTTGGGGCACCAATAACCCATTGCAGAAACATAAGAAATGTAAAGAGATGACTAACCAATCAAGCAGGAGGAAGAGAGGCAGACAGGCCTAAAGAAAGAACAAAAGTTGACCATTTCTCCTCTCCACTCAAACCAGACATTTCTTTATTCTTTGTTCTTTCTTGGCAAGAATAAAACATTTGAGCTAGAGAAGTCTTTTCTACCAGCTGTACTGGCTGTATGAATGTAGGCAGAAAGCAAATGTGAAGAAAATGACATGGTTAACAGTTGTTATTTATATTTTTTAAATGTGCATCTATGGTTGGAAGTAGGAGGTGAGGAATAGGTATATATCCCAATATATGTGGCCATTGCAGCTCTAGGACCCTGAGAACCAATGAGATGTATGAATTACACTGTGACTGAGGTGTGGTTCTCCTGTGACCTGAATTGAAGGATCAGTGATACTTGCGACACCAAGCATCACCACCAGTGGAGGTACAAACCATGGTTCATGGGATCAGAGGCCTGAAGCACATTGACAGGCTTCACAGGGATGCCTTCTGTAAACTGGCACTTGGCATGTTCATTGTGGCTTTGGCTTTCTTGTTCCTCAGGTGACAGGTGTGTGAACACAGCCCCTGATGTACTAACCTCGGGGACGTGAGGGACTGCAGAGGGGTGAATGCACTGAGATGATGATGAGGTCTTAGAAACGACAAAGGGAGAAAGTGCAAAAGCAAGAAAATGATACCAAAAAATGACAAAAGCGGTTGCTCTTATTAAACACAATTTAAGTTTGTTTAATAACATCTAACATCTAACATACACTGAGTGGCCAGATTATTATGATCTCTGAATGCATAATATTGTATGTGTGTGTGTGTGTGTGTGTGTGTGTGTGTGTATGTGTGTGTATATATATATATATATATATATATATATATATATATATATATATGTTTTAGAGGCCCAGTACATGAATTCATGCAAGGGTGGGGTCTGGCCAGCCTGGCCAGGGGGAGGGGACATGCGCGGTTAACTACCCTGCCTGCTGGTCGAACTCCTGGTCAAGGGCACAATTTGCATATTAGCCTTTTATTATATAAGATATACACTGAGAGGCTAGATTATTATCTGTTCAGAGATCATAATAATCTGGCCACTCAGTGTATATAACATAGCACTCCAGTTTTTTTATCATCCATCATAAAAAACTGTAATTGCTGAAATCGCTATGGAAAGACTTTGTTCCTTGAAACATTGATTATGAGTTATTCTTCTAGGTCATAATTTTTAAATTATTAGTGCTTTTTTGTTTTAATTCCATCTCTTTATGTTTGTGCTTCTACTTTAAAATTGACTTTTCAATTACTATCTCATTTCTTCTCTTGCCATCTTTGTCTCTCTTTCATTCAGTTAATGCCCATGGAAAAAGACTTGTAAAGAACAATATTGAAGAAGTGAAGAATTTGGCAGGAGTTGTGAGGAATTTGAGATAACAGCAAGGTGGGAATGGTTCCCCTTCCCTCTCTCAGCCAGTGTGACTCTATTTCTGAAGACAGAGATAGATATGAGAAGGTTAACACAGGAGGTGACCCAGGACAAAAGCGATTCCTATGAAAGTTCTAAATAGAAACCAGTTATTTCAAAGATTATGTCCTAAGGGTAGCCTAGAGTGATTTCCATACTAGAAATTCACTGCAAGTAGTTTAACCTATGCTACCCAAGTTTCTATATTATTTACTACAAACTACTTTTCTGCCACTATAATAATCATAATGGCCTTGATATAGCTGGTCAGTTTACACATAAACCAAATTGCCCTGTCTTTTATGGAAAATTAATCCTTTAAAGATATAAAATTTAATTAAAAAATTAATTAATATTTCATTCAATATTATTTTGTATGTTTCAGGTATACCACACAGTGGTTAGACAATCATATACTTTACAAAGGAGATATAAAATTCAATGAAGGCTTTAGGCAAAATGTTGGGTGATTTGCCTTAATACACATCTTTCTTTTCTTTTTTTTTTATAATTGATTTCAGAGAGAAAGGAAGAAGAGGGAGAGAGATAGAAATATCAATGATGAGACAGAATCATTGATCAGCTGTGTCCTGCATGTGCCCTTGACTGGTTTCAAACCTGGGACCTTTCAGTCCACAGCCCAATGCTCTATCCATTAAGCCAAACCAGCTAGGGCAACACATCTTTGATTACAAATGAAATTATGAGACCTGTATGCGGAGGTCAACCATTTGAATGATGTTGATTAAAAAGACTTTCAGACAATGTACACCATACCTTGAGGTTCAGCTGTTATCACAGTTTCCCTTTTTAGACGAATGAGTTTCCAGGCAGGCACTGCTGGTGGTTTTGGTGGTGCTATGAGTGGGCAGGACCTGGTTCTGGTGACCAGCACGGGATGGCTGCAGATGTGGGACAGGCCATATTCTCTGAGTTTCTCAGCAGAAGTGGTCTAACAGGTAGAAGGCAGATTTAAAAGGATGCCTGCCATTGCCTCATGCATTTAAAACAATACTTTCCGTCATTATAGAAATACTGCCACCACTATCCCATGATAATAATGGGAAAAGAAATAAGCACCCATATTACTACATCTCTTAACATAAGCACTATTACCTTTTGTGTTTTTAACATCTCTACTTTTTTCTGTGGCCCCATTTCCTTATTTACAAAACGAGACTTTAGAACTAGTGGTATAAGCTACTTTTGAGTTCTAAAAGTTGGATCTATGAGATTGTAAAAATCTTAGTACAATGGTTTTGGTCCAAAGTAATCAATAGTGGCATTTATAGGTTAAAACTTTGATACAGGTACTTAATATGTAGTGTGTGTGTGTGTGTGTGTGTGTCCAGCAATTGCTACAAAATGTTCATAAAATCGACTGCACTGAGTGTCTGGGGATAATCAGTGGCCTTGTCCATAGTTTATGCCCTCGCCTGCAAAGAGCAGTTCCCCACAGGAAATCCCCGTGGTCCCTCTGACAATGGAGCCATTCATAGGACAGAGAATAGGGTCTGCCCTGTATCCTGCCTAGGCAAGTAGATTCCCACGCAGATGCTTCCCATATTCCACCATTGAGATCTGAAGCCACTTGGCTTTGGAGCAGTTTAGTTAGTGGCTGATGGCTGAGAAATGCCATAAGAAATCAAGAAGAATGTGAAGATTAAAGGAATTTACACTGTAGTCAAATTCTGATGCTCACAATCTAAATGTTGAAACTGTTAAAGCAAAATAAAATATTAACTACATTAAAGTCAGTTTTACCAGTAACAATTATTCTCCTGGTGATTTTGCATCATTAATCACTATATGAATAGAAATGCTTAAAATGTAAATTTATAAAGCTGCCATTAGGACCAGAAACCCACCTTGCAGGCTACTCCAAATTATTGCCTGGGCTAGAACACGCCTTGCTCTTGTGACTTATGGCCCAATCTAAACTTCAAGGAGACACCAAATAGGGAAGGGGTGGGGCATCTGTAACATTGGACAGTTCCTCCTGAATCCAGGGATTAGTTAATCATTGTAACAAGAGTTGTAAGGAGCCAAACTGGTTTGGCTCAGTGGATAGAGCATCGGCTTGCAGACTGAAAGGTCCCAGGTTTGATTCCGGTCAAGGGCATGGACCTTGGTTGCGGGCACATCCCCAGTAGCGGGTGTGCAGGAGGTAGCAGATCGATTCTCTCTCATAGGTGTTTCTAACTCTCTATCCCTCTCTGTAAAAAATCAATAAAATATATTAAAAAAAATAATTGTAAGGAGTTCATCGGGGTGCTATTGAGTCCAGATGAGCCATTAAAAGTGTTATAAATATTCAAAATAAAGAGAACAGTGATTTAAAAAAATAGAACTTAAAAATAAACGAATTTGTCACATTCACTTAATATCTTTTGTGAAATGTTAGTAATTTATTTTTTTTAAAAATCAGAAACTGTGGAATTATGCCTAATAATTCCTAAAAATTACTTTTATGCATGTTCTAAAGTTTTACTTTTTTCTACCATTTTAACTCATCAAATTTTAGAAATTTCCTAATACTTTAAAGTAATTCTTTTCATGGGAATTTATTATAAATTTATGGCTCTTATTCAAAAAGGTAATGCCTCAGTTATTGAAACAAAAATTATAATGCTATAAAATCTATATTGAAGTAATATCGAAAATAGAAATCATATTCAAAAGATAGCTGCATATTTCTAAGACTGTTTACTATTCATAAAATGTAGTGCAAATCTCAATCCCTTCTCACAATTTCAACCAAAGTTGTAGTCTATTTACTTTCCATTTTTGAGCTATCAAACATTATAAAACAAAACAATTTGAAATATTTTGGAAGTGTAAGTTATTGTGTGAAATAATTAAGTTTGGTATTAGTACCTAATGTATTGTTTGAATAATCTGCAAAAGTACTAGCTAGCCAGATTTAAGGTATGTAAGCCAATTTTTCATGCTACATTTTATTTCTAACACAATATTGCTGAGTGATGTAAGGTAGTGCTATTAATACCGTTTCCCCAAAAATAAGATAATGTCTTATATTAATTTTTTCTCCCAAAGTTGCGCTAGGTCTTATTTTCAGGGGATGTCTTATCTTTCCATGTGCTAGGTCTTATTTTCGGAGGATGTCTTATCTTTCCATGTGCTAGGTCTTATTTTCGGAGGATGTCTTATTTTCGGGGAAACACGGTAGTAGTTACAGTTTGATGTTGAGAAGCTTTGTTAAAGGGTCTCAAGTTTCCTTTGATTAGAATTAGGGACAGAGAGGAATTTAGAACAGTAAAACAGTCTAATGAAATGCTAACTTGGCACTTAAAAATATTTAAAAATAGTTAATGAAGTTTCCTTGACCATAAGACCCTTTCACTCCCTTTCCCATCCCATGTCAAATATTCCTAAAGTAGGGTTTGGGCAGATGGGAGAGGCCTTTTTAGGACCCATTTAAATAAAACTAAAATGCGTTTAGAATGCCCAAGAGCAAGAAGATGGGGGAAATGTGGAACGCTCATGACACAGTTTTCCTTCCCAAGTTTTGTTGTCTTTTCTGCATTCTGGACCAATTCTTTAAGTAAGTGTAAGTCATTGTCTTTATTTTATATGTTGGGCTCATTATCTTTGGGGCTATACTTTTTATCAGTGTACTCCATTGAACAAAATTCCATTAGAAAAGATATTTCTTTCAGTAGATTTATCTTTAAAACATTATACCTCCGTTCCATTTTGATTTTTACCAGGAGAACTAGATCACCCTAGTGGGGAATATAAAAGAATTAGCAGACAAGTTAGGAAGACTGTGACAGTACAGTCTTGAAGTTCATTTAATTACTGCTACAGACCCTGGGCTAATGCCTGAGCCTGGAGTCCCTTAAGCCATTGTCAGGAGGAATAATAATTCTCTTTCTGTCCTGACTCCCTTTCACTTCTCAAGCTGCCTCTAAGACTTTTCCCTTGCAATCTATGAATCCTCTAGTCGTTTCCTGAACCCAGTGGGTTCTCCTTCACCTTCAGGCTTTCCTCTGCTTTGGGAGTTTTTCCTACTAATTAGGCTAACTTCTTAAGGCCACAGCTTAAACATTTTTGGGGGGGGAAAGGGGGGAAAGACTTCTGTAGCCAACCAGCAGACAGAAAGATGAATTTCTGCTCTGTGTGCCATATTCAGTTTCCTATCCATTCGGTCACTCATCCAATTCATTATTTGAACACAGTCACTACCATCGGCCAGGCACCTATTGTGCTCTCTGTTAGACCAGTTTTCTAACTTCATTGCCGATGTCTGCTTGTCTGCCTTCCTCATTAGACTAAACTTTCCTGGGGCAGATAGGTAGGAGGCACCCTGCTAATCTTGTTCATCGTGCTCAGAGCCTAGCTCATTATAGCAGCAATAAATATCTGAATTAACGAATAAATGCCATTTTTTTTTCATCTTTTAAATTCAAAACTTATCTTAAAGTTAAATGTTAGTTTTTAAGTAGGATAGCCAGAAAGAAGTTCACATGGATACTTGGAGCCCTTTTCTTTCTGTAAGGCCTTCATTCACCCTTACATTTTTCAGCTTTGAAAGTGTGTAAGTGGTTCCTCTAGTTGAGACCATGGCACTCCAAAAGCATGGCTCATAACATTTAATCTCTCAGAAATATCTAAGATAGCACCTTAGTTAATGCCATAAAAAAAAAAAAAAGAAATTAAAGCCGAAACCGGTTTGGCTCAGTGGATAGAGCTTCGGTTTGCGGACTGAAAGGTCCCAGGTTCAATTCCAGTCAAGGGCATGTACATTGGTTACGGGCACATCCCTAGTAGGGGTTGTGCAGGAGGCAGCTAGTCAATGTTTCTCTCTCATCAACATTTCTAGCTCTCCATCCCTCTCCCTTTCTCCCTGTGGAAAATTAATAAAATGTATTTAAAAAAAAGAAATTAAAAACAACCAACCAAACAAACAACAAACTAGGGCTGAGATGGCATATTCAGATCTTCACAAGAGACTCAAATTGGAGGGCAGGCTGGGAAGCACACTGAGATTTACCCACGCTCCAGTTAATAAACTTTGAATTAAAACAGAGAAATTGGTACTATATATTCATAATGGCACATTATGTCCTATTAGCTTGACAATATTACCCTTGTTGTATGGCAGACCTTTACAGGAAGGAGTGATTTCTATTTAACCCCAGATATACCTTCTATCACAAGAAGTAATCACACACACACACACACACACACACACACACACACACACACATACACACACATGCACACACCATAAATGATACTGTGCCTCCTGGATGTGAGTACTCACCATCATCTCTAGTGAAAAGATCCTCTTTTCAAACAAATAGAGAGGAATAAAGGTAGCATATACAACCATGTGAGGGGACTGCATTCCTGAAGAACCTACAAAAGCAAGCATATATTGCGTTATGATGGGTCTGTCAGTAGTTCATTCCAAAATTCCTTAATGAACATTAAGATAGAATTAAAGGTTAAAAAGTTAGAATTAAAGATAATTCCTTATTTTTGCAGGTGAAAAATAGATAAATGATTCTAAATTTTAAAATAAATATGTGCATTCATCTTATAGAATATCTCATTAGTTTTACCTTCATTATAGTACCATGTAGTTGCTTAAAAATCATCTTATCTCACTGTAAAAAAATGTTATCACATAGACTTACCAGTCATCAGTCAATCTAACTTAGGATGGTCTACAAACAATTATGTTCAAACAAATGATTTTAACACTGTGACATTTCTTAGCTTTTGTAGATAAAAATCTTTATTTTGAATTTAAAGAAATCCAAAAGTTTTCATGTCATTTCATGGTCTAGTAGTTGAGCGTCAAGACTTGAACCAGCAATTGAACTATTCAGTTCCCGGGTAGGGTTCATGCCCATGTAGTGGGCTCACTCCCCAGTAGGGGGTATGCAGGAGGCAGCTGATCAATGATTCTCTTCATCATTCATGTTTCTGTCTCTCTCTCCCCGTTTCCCTTCCTCTTAACAAAATCAATAAAAACTAAAGAAAAGGAATAAAAAATTATAAATAAATTAATCCGTCCAGGAAGAAGGAAAATATAAGTAACTTTGTTTGAAATGTTTAATGCTTTTAAAAGACTTTGCTTCTGAGCATTACTTATTTCTCAACATGTTCCTTAACACCCCTGATATTTCTATATTTGATTGGGTGTTTTTTTTGTTCTTTAAATATTTTGGCCAAAATAATAGAATTAATTTTCCTTAATTATTTTTATTTTTAATTAAAAGTTTTGTGTTATTTCTTTACTAATTTGAGCATTTACATGTAATTGTAATAGATGTGTTCATTGAGAATAATCTTTAGAGACACAAAATATAAATTAAACATAAACCAGAATCTCCTTTGAATGGATTAATTGTAAATATAACAAAGTTACACAAACATATTTTTACATGAAAAAATTAAACTGTGTGATTTTCATGGAGCAGAGATCTGAATCCAGGCAGTTTTATCCACAGCTCAAATTCTAAATCATATTCTGTATCTTGAAATTAACTTTCTCTCTTAATTTAGTAGAGGAAAAAGGGATTGTTAACTATTTTCCCAAAGAAAGAAACTCAGAGAAAGGTTTGTTCATTTTTACAGTGATGATGAATTATTGGTAACTTTGGGAATGTCATGTCATCTACTATCTAAAAAGATTGCTTAAGGCATCAAAAGAAGAAAACATTTTTAATACAGAATTAAAAATATAATGACTAGTGACTCTTTTCTCTAACAAACCACCAGACATGTTTCTGAAATTATAAAAAGCCATAATTATTAAAAAATGTCCTCATAGACTGAACATAAGCTGTGCACCTATGGATGAGGACAATGTGGGGTGGGGAAAGGGCAGAGGGTGGGGTGAGAAGGGGGGGGGGGGGAAGGAACATTTGTAATAATATGAACAATAAAAATTTATTTTTAAAAAAATGTCCTCATAAAAAACCATAATAATGTATTTAGAAAGAAGACAAAGTGAAAAGAAAAACTAGATAAAGCATAGTGCTGGAAGAAAAAGGATGTGTTTCCAACCATGGAATGAATGGGAAGCTGAGAATTAGAACCTACATTCTGGAAGCAACAAGATAGATGACCCAACAGTAAAACTATAAAGTCTTTAAAAAAGACAACGTGTATAAAATGCCCCGGCCAGTGTGTCTCAGTTGAGCATACATGGAGAGGTCACTGGGTCAATTCCTCTCAGGGCACATGCCTCGGTTATGAGCTCGGTCCCCAATAGGTGGTGTGCAGGAGGCAGCTGCTTGCTATTTCTCTCTCTCTCCATCTCCATATTTATTTAAAACAAAGATGGGTATAATATATATTATATAATTTTCAAATATTACATATACTACATGTAATTTATACAGAAGACATATACTAATATATAATACATATGCTAACATTTATACACTTTGTATAATTGTATATTAATGTATGTACTTTATATAGCATATAAAACATATAACTTATTTTATTTATGTAGAGTAATATAAATTTTATAATCTGCTAATACTAGAGACCTGGTGCATGCTTACAATCTGATAGAGACAGTAGAGAATTCTGAACATCTGATGAGGGTCTGGAACCATGAATTGACCATTTAAATTTTTCTTTTTCCCTTTCTCCATCTTTACTCTTCTTCTTCCCAATGTCTTTTGTATCTGTTTTCAATAACATATTAAAAAATTTAATAAATATTTTAATTAGAAAACCTAAAATACAATAGCCACAAATTCCCTCAAACACTATTTACCTCTAATTAAAAATATTAAAATAAAACAAGACAAAATTTTGAAAATCAATGTGTATTGTGAAAGACCTGCAGCACTATTTATTACTGACTACTCACCATTTTATGTTCAATATAGGTGATAATTTGATATATGATTTTTGTGTAGAAAATTACAGACTAATTTTCTCATTTTAAAAGAAAAAATTAAAGTACAAAAAATCATATTCTTGAAGTTGAGTTCTAAATGTGGAAACCTTTCAGACCTTTTTTTATTTGGGCACTACATCTCAAGAAAATATACCTTGCTGTCTTCAGAATATCTTCTGATGAAAACTAAATGCCAAACAAATACATTATGGCCAAAATGACTTTCTTAATCACACCCCACACACAGAACTATAATTACATTTCTATAAAACGTATTTTTCTTCAACTAAAAAAAAAAAAAAGCTGTGGCACATATACACAATGGAATACTACCCAGCCATAAAAAGAGAATGAAATCTTACCTTTTTTGACAGCTTGGGTAGACCTAGAGGGTATTATGCTATGTGAAATAAGTCAGAGAAAGACAAATACCATATGATTTCACTTATATGTGGAACATAAAGAACAAAATAAACAAACAAAATAGAAACAGACTCAAAGATACAGAGAACAGATTGGCCATTATCAGAGGGGAGAGGAGTTGAGAATTGGGTGGAAAGGCAAAGGGATCTAGGCGTCCTCAAACTTTTTAAAGTGGGGGCCAGATCACGGTCCCTCAGAGAGCTGGAGGGCCGGACTATATGAACTACTAATTCCTACTGTAACACCTCGGCTGCGCTCACTGCCCAAAAAACCTGGCGGGCCGGATCAGACTCCTCTGCAGGCCGCATGTGGCCCACGGGCCGTAGTTTGAAGACGCCTGTTAGATATTCCTCTCATCTTTGCAAAAGCAGCTCAAAACTCCTTAGGAATTTCTCTCCCTACATGAGGCTAGGTCCCCTGTATGAAGTCCTTTACTTTCCTTCATTTTCGTTTAAGGCTTATTTGTTAGTAAGTGGTTATGATTTTTAAATGAATGTTAGTCTCTATCCCCAGAAAGTACCTTTCTCATCTGATTTTGTTCAATAAGTTATCACTAATCCCTGGAACATTTATTGGAATTATACTCAGTAAATTGTATATTGGATGAATGTGTGGCTGGATGAATGGGTGATAGGTAAATGTTAATTTGTGGTATGTGAGAAAGGGCTTCTCAGTTGAAATTAATCGGATATATACTAGATAAAACAAATTTGATCAGGCTTTTTTTTTCTTTCATACTAGCATATTAGGGCATTTCAAAAAGGGCCTATAATAGGCAGATATCACTCACACACTTGGTTTTGGTATATTTTTGACGAACATTTACGGTATGATTTTTATGCACTGTACTGTAGATATGACCTTGATAAGAAATAACTGGATAAAATGTCAATATTTCCTAAAAATAAATATTTGAAAGATCAAAACATAAAGAAAGCCGTGTCTTTTCTAGAATATTTAACAAGCATAATTGCTTATTTACTTAGCTATATAAAATATTTAAGAAATAAGAAATTATTCAATACATTTCCTGTCTTAAAAAAATAAATAATCCTACACTTGTAAAACAACTAGAATTTTTTCTTCTCAAATTTGAACTTCCACTTTATAATAAATGATCGGTGAATCATCATCTAACCCCATTTCACATTTCCTGAAAAAATAAACAGGGCTACTTTGTCCCTTGCTATTTTGGTTCATTGTGCCATACATATAATATATAAGAAAGATGTGTTTGATGAAACTTGAAAACTTAATGTCTCTCTCTATATTAATACTATATTAATGTGTATTATCAAATTGTATAATTTCCTTTGATTTCTAAAGAGAGTAAAATATGAAACAATAGTTAACATGTAGCAAATACCATTAGAAGTTCTAAAATCCTAACAAGGAAGGATCTTAATTATTTCCACAACATTTAATACATAATAATAACAATGAAGAACCATCAAATTCAGCAATGTTTGTAAAACATTTACATACAATATTCATATTAAATAATGTGTGATATATAATGTCTTACCCTTTGGAGCTCTGTCACTTTTTTCAAGTGATTTTAGTGTTGTAACTGACGGTTCAGGTTTGAATTCTTTGCCATCTTTCACTTCTTTGCCATCTTTCATTTCTTTCCCATCTTTCATGTCTTTGCCATAATTCCCTTCCTTTGCTGTATCTTTTAATTTGTTATCTACCTCTGTTATTTTACTCTCAGAGTTGGATTCATCGGTCAGCTTAAATTCAGGCAATATTTCTTTTAAGAGCTCCCAAACTTTGTCCATATATCGTGGGCTTTGATAAAACACATCAACACTAATTTTCAAATTAAGATTTAAACTCCACATCAAGAAATTAATGACAGAAAAAAATCTACTTACTATTTTAAAATATTTATTTCAAATATTAGTTTAAAACATCATATGTATTCATAGATTAAACAATTTTGAGTTGAATGCCTATGATGAACTGGGCTTTGCTGATGGAAAGAGACCAAACAAGGAATTTTGGTTCAGAATGGGGACATAGGAGGTCCCTGAATTCGTCCATTCCCATGACTATTCTGAATCTACAAGTATATATAAAACAGTTACCTCAGGGGGGGAAAACAGTAGTTGAGTGGCTCCTACACATCTGGTGAACGAGAATAAACCCACATTGATGCAGGTAGGAGAGACTGAGGTACAATATTGCCATAAGCCCAGCATGGAGACCCAGAACTGGAGGGAACTCGCAACCCTGAGTTTATCCCTGAGGTGCAAAGGGTTTGAAACTTACACCTGGCACCCAAACTTTTAACACCTTCTCCGAATAAATGAGCCCACAAAACATCTAGCTTTGAAAGCTCATGGGGACTGCATCTAAAGACCCATGAGGCTATAGTATCCTCAGAAGTAGTTCTTAAAAAGATCCCACAGACTCATCCACCCCAAACCCAGTGCAGAGGCAGCAAACTTTCTATGAAAGAGGCTCATTTGTTTATTTTAATGCATTGGCCTAAGGGGCAGGCTTATAATTAAACACACATCAAAGGGCCAACTGTAATTCTCTCATAGACTGGATGGCAGGAACTATCTTTATGTACCCTTTGTCATGCATCATCCACTTATGATAAATATTCTCAAATACTTGAGTATAGAGAGAGCATATCTCAACGTAAAGACTACATATGACAAGCCCACAGCTAACATTCCATTTAGTGCTGACTTACAGATCAATGAAACAGAATAGAGAACCCAGAAATAAACTTACACATATACAGTTAATTAACTCAGGATGAAAGCATAGTCTCTTGTCTTGAAATTCTCAAAGAATTTTATGTAAACCTATAAAATGTTATTATCCCCAACATTTTTATAAGATGTAACTTTTCTTGAAATTTTCTTAAAAAGTATAAATGTTTTGGTTAAAGAAACTTTACAAGGGGAGAAAGAAAAAACCCCACAAGTAAGTTAATGGTCAAACTTACTGGAGAGGAATGACTTCCGGTAACCATCCTGTAAGTGCATGAATAATGGTAGACTCTCCCAGTTCTCTCTTCTCTATTATATGGATGCTAAAGAAGCAAATGCACAGTGGTATAGTTAATAAATTTGAAAGCACAGAGAGGTATATAAGACGTAGGAATCTCTATTACATAGTGATATAATAATGAATGTAGGGGTCATACTGGTTAAACATTGTAGTAAAAGAAAATACTATTCCAACAGTCAAATTACTTGTTTTGGTAAAGCACTTAAGTAGACTATGATAAAATGTCACATCTATTTGCAAAACATGATTATAAGCTTTATTTTTAAAAGACATAAATTTAAGATTACTGTCATATACATAAAACATATTCATATATGTGACCTATGTTAAAATATATACAGATAATGTTATATATTTTATATACTCAATATGTTGTCATGTTGTTATTTTAAAAATAGAGCAGTGACTTCATGTTTCTGGTTTTAGTAATTATTCTAAGATGCCTATGAAGCTGTGTATTGTGAGTCTCATATATGGCAAGTCAAGATGGGCATCAGACATCCTTAATTAAATTATTAGATAATTTCAGAGAAACCACAGACAGCTGTCCTATCCTATACAAACCAGTGGATTTGCCACCATAGCATAAAATCAAATGACATTGTGATTGACCAAATGTCACTCTTCTCATTTTAGTTTTTTTCTTTCTTTTTTTTCTTTTTCTGACTAGATTAATCCATTTATAGTAACAGGCAAATCCCTCTTCTGCCCAGGAGTCACATCTTTAGTCAACCATATAGTGATGATAGATGAATTGATGCATCTACATATCTCAAAGATAACAAGTATCTATTGAGATAATTCATAGTTTAGTCTAAATTCTTCTTTGGATAATCATATTTAAGAATTGACTGTAAAAGCCTCACATAAATAATGCTTTTTCCTTTACATATCTCACAGTGATATTGAAACAACTACTAAATATTAATTTTTAATGTAGGAAGCTAAAATTCATATGACAATAAATATAATCTGAGAAAATTTGTAGACAAATATAAGTTATACAATTATATTTAAAGCCTAAGAAATGTCTTATGTTAAGTCTGATCTTTTATTTCCAAGCTGGGTTTATTTATTTTTTAAAAATCACAATAATTCTATTACTCAAGTTGCTAGAAAATTCTATTGAACTATAGCTTTAAGAAAGACAAAATGCCACTTCATTTATTCAGGTCATGCCTTTAATGTTTCACTGACCTTGCTGCTTTAATTCTCAGATATTCAGGTAAGGTTTGACAATTAGGAACATTGTTTTCTTTCAAAATAAACAAACATAGCCCTAGCCAGTTTTGCTCAGTGGATAGAACATTGGCTTGTGGACCAAGGGGTCTCAGATTTGATTCTTATCAAGGGCACATACTTTGGTTGCAGGGTCCTCCCGGCCCGGGCCCTGGCCTGGGCATGTAAAGGAGGCAACCAATTGATGTGTTTCTCTCACATCGATGTTTCTCTTTCTTTCCCTCTCTCTTCTTCTCTCCCTAAAAATCAATGGAAAAAATATCCTGTGGAGAGGATTGATAAATATATAAATAATAAATAAATAAAATAAACGTAGTTGTCATCAGTGTGAATACTTAATAGTGTTCAGCTACCTAGGAAGATATTGGATGAGTATTTATTTATTTTACAGGAAGAAAAATTTTGAACTTAGAGTTATTTTTAAATTATTATTATTTTTTAATTCTCACCCAAGGATATTTTCCCATTGATTATTAATTTTTAGAGAGAGTGGAAGGGAGAGAGACTGAGAGAGAGAAACATTGATATGAGAGAAACACATCAATTGATTGCCTCCCACATGCAACAAAAACTGGGGGCGGGGATTGAACCTGCAACCTAGGTACATGCCCTTGACCAGAATTGAACCTGGGACCCTTGGGTCCATGAGCTAATGCTCTATCCACTGAGTCAAACTGGCTGGGGCTTTAGAGTTATTTTTATAGAAAATAAAACATAAATTAAAATTTACTACTTATTAATATATTGACACTGGTCTCTCTCTTGCTCTGAATGACAGACAAGAAAACTTGAGAGAATCTCATAATTTAGAAAGATTAGTAGCATCAACATATTTTTAATTTTTTAGGGTTTTATGAAAACTACAATAGATTATAAAAACATATAAATCCATGAAAACTGTCATATATAAACTGCAGGGTGTCCTAGTACACCAAAAAAAAAAAAAAATTATGGGATAAAGTTGTTTTTCTTTAATTATTGGAATGAAGCACTGCAAGCTGGGTGAAACAAATTCCCAATGGGAAATTGAGGGTTGTTAAGAGAAAGAGGGGAAGGGGGTAGGGGATGAAGAGGATGGCAGGAGGAGTGGTTTTGTGGTTTAGCCTTGGGGGAGAAAAAGGAAGCTGAGCCAAAGAAAATCCAGGAAGAGGAAGAGCAGGCCAGCCTTCTGACTGATCTTGCTATGTTCACAGAAGGGGGAGCGCTGGGCTTTGAGCAAATGGCAGATGTGACTGTACATATGTTCTGCTGACACTGAGCTGTTAGGACACACTGTGAGGGGTGGGGTATGTCAAATTTAAGCTGGTGCAGTGGAAGTGAGTATTCTCTTCCCCAAACAAAGACCCAAAGTAACCATGCATTGGCAACTCAAGCATCTACGCCTGTTTGCATCTCTAGGGCCAAGATGGAATGACCACAGGTCTCTGCGCATGAATCTGAGAGAATAAACAGCAGAAATCCCTCATCTATGCTGGTGCACAAGTCATGCAAAGTGCAAGCAGATTTCATAAGGATATTGAAGATATGTGAATAGTTAGCACCAGGAATGTATTAAAAGGGACCAATGTTATCAACAGCATAAGGAGCGTGTTGGCATCCTTCAGAAAGAGTTCAGGGTTTTCAACATTAGCACATTATTTGTTGCACAGACCTAACCCTTTAACTGGATCCCAGCAAATTATTCAGCATTTAGATGAGTCAGTATTGTTTCTCTACAAAACAACTTCTTTCTTCCCTTAAGCTGAAGCATTCATTTCTGTGGCTGACTTTCCATTCATAGAGAGCAATGAATGTAGACTACTTTTCTTAAATTCCTTCATTGGGGGAAATTTTATTTGATTGCTGGTTAACACAATACTTCAAATTAGTGACTTTGGCATATACATTTTTTACATTAGAAAATTCACACTGTTTGAAAAGAAAGTTTTTAAAAATTAATAAAAAATAAAGCTGTGGAATATAGATGTAGTAGTGTTCTTTTTACTGTGGTCTGCCTTTTTGTTTTTATACAAGTGAGTGATAATTCCACATTCTACATACTCAACATTTGCCAGTTTAATGATAGCTTTAGACAAAAGCATTGGCCAGAGTTCAAGTTCATAAGTTGTAGCTGGAAGCAGTAGATTGTTATCTTCATCAAAAGGCAGAAAGTCATCAATGGTTATCTTTCTCCAGCAACCCTAAAAATGAGAAGAAAGAAATGTATCATCAATGATTTATGTTCTTTTCACTCATACATTATTATGCAAGGGAGAGGGAGGCGGGGGGGAGGGGTGGCAAAAATAGGTTTGCAATTATATGTGACACAGAGTTTATTCTTGGATTATTATTCATTAATTATTGTATTGTTTTCCAAACAAACAATTGTAAACCTATTTTTGCCCCACCTTGTATACTACTGACATCATTATTTACTGTTTTATATTTTTTGTTTTATAATTTTATTTTAACTACTTACATCTAAAGACTGACATACTGGTCTTTAGTACTACTCTGGCTGAGGTTTTGGCTTATTATTTTACTTAATGTAAAATATGATGCATTCAAATAAGGACAAAGACATCTGTCTTTATTTATGAAGTTTTGTAAGCATATTCTTGGATGTCCCATCCTACATAATGCAGTAAAGTGTTTCAAAATAACAAAATCAAAACATTATATAACCATGAATGAATTTGGGCATAATTAAATAATTTAATATAATTTAATATAGTCATAATAAAAATTCTCTAAATGTAATTTTAGTAATTATTAAGCTCAGTAATCTTATGTTTCTGATGATCATATTACTCCCACTTGTAATTAAAGATCTAATCTTTAACATGAAGTTAATTAATACTTTATTTAATACAATCATTATACATTCACCTATATGCATATTACTTCATAATTAAAAGCTTGAAGCAATGATAACATTAATGATTATGAACTTCAAGTTTTTTGTTATCATTGGTTTTACATATAGAATTTATTACAGAATTCTTCCTTTACCTAATGACTATTTTCAGCTGTATAAAAGCATTGTGAATCTAAAGACAGACATAACACAGGGCCAATACAATTGAATTCTTATATATAGTTTAGTGAGGAAAAAAACAATATGAAATTCCATATGTTCAAAGTGCTCTAGGACCAGGAAAGAAAGTATAACTAATTTTGCTAATGTCTCCACAGGAAGGTGGCATTTGAAATGAAAAGTCAAGGAATAGTATATTTTCCCCAGGTAGACAGAAGCAATAGAGTAAAAAAAACAAAAATGCTTTCTTTGTATGACACTTGTAACTCTAAACTTACATTGCCTGGTTTATGTCTTTTTCTTTCTTTCCTAATAGATGATAAATCAAAATGGAATCCTATGAAATGTTCAAGAAACTCACAGGAGGACAGGAAAAGGGAAACAAATTCCTCCCCTCAAAAAAAATTAACAGACTTAAATTCCAATTATATGAAATATAAAGTACTGTACATACAAATTAAAACAAAAGAGTAACTAAATATGCTTATCAACATTAAGAATTTGCATGTATTTTGACAGAAAAATTAATTACACATGTAGAAATCCAAGAAAACATAGTCATGAAAATGGGTAAAGGTCTATACACAAAGATACTATTATACAGTATTATTTTTGTATTGCTGAAACACTGGTCCATAACTTAAATGTCTGTCCATATGAAATTAGCAAAGTATGTGTAGTCATTATTGTATTCAAACAATGGTGTACAAAGTAGATAAACTGGCATAAAAAATGTCCATGGTTAGGGGAAAAAAATGCAGAACAACAACTACTACATGATATTATTGATGCTACAAATGATATGTAGTAGGTTTGCTTAGGTTTCTAAGGGAAAAAGTATAGGAGGATATACATAAATCTGCGATTGTCTATATAGGCAGAGTCAGGGAACTTTCATTTTCTACTCTGAACATTTTAACAGCGTTTGAATTTGTTTTATTAAAAACATGTAGAATGTTAATAATAATGAAATAAGAGTTTAAAAATTTACATTTTGTAAAAAAGTAACTGCATGTTAGAAAAATAGTTTGTCGTGGTCTATGTCTTGTTTATATGGTTTAGAGAACAACAAAAATCTCCCCGGTGGGAGAGCGGTTGTTTCAAATGCAGCCTGCAGGCTCTGCCCAGAGGCTGACTCAGGGGGTCTTGGCTGGGGCATGGAAGCACTTAAGGTTTCTGCACCTCCACCGTTTAAGAAACTGCCCTGGCCCGGTAGTGCGATTGGTTAGAGCATCTTCCCAACACACCAAGGTTTTAGGTTTCATCCCTGGTCAGAGTACATATAAGAATCAACCAACGAATGCATCAGTAAGTACAATGACAAATTGATGTCTCTCTCTTTTTCCCTTTCCTCTCTTTCTCCATAAAAATCTATAAAAAAATAAATAAAAATAAACTCTGAATTCTACAATAATATTGTCCTTAAAAAGTACCAGGTTTAATCAGAAACAAAAGCTAACACATTTTTTATACCAATAGATTGATGGCAACTGGGGGAAATTATTGGTCCCAATGTGTCTGTTTTCTGTTTATTCAGAGACAAATGAAAGCATTGGGACAATCATGGAAATGCTGCCAAGAGCAATGAATATTTCAAGTGGAAAGCAATAATGAATTTGTTTCTTTCAAGGAGCCAAAAGAATCAGACATTGGAAAGTACATGACTAGACTATATATATTCCAGATATATCCCTGCAGATGAAAGAAGAGAGAAAACTGCTCTGCTTCATAATGCTGTTCTTTATGCTACTCAGTTCCTTCTGGTCTGGCTGGTGTCAAATAACCTTGATGCTATTTACTTAGAATCCAAACTGGAAATAATGGAAATACTTTTATGGGAAAAACTGGTATGAAAACCTGAATTTTAAATTTCATATAGAGAGGCTCTGAGACCTCAAGGACAGACTATGCTATCTATACATTTCTTAAAATTTTCTGAATCTAAGTAGGTTTGGGATAGTGAGAAATCAGTATAGTTAAAGAGAAATAAATCACATTTTCTATGCAAAGTGGAATGTAGTACTAATAAATGCTGATCCCTGTCTGGAAAGAAATCTGAGAAGGAAGGATGTTAGGAAGGAGAGAGAGAGAGAGAGAGAGAGAGAAAGGGAGAGAGAGAGAGAGAGAGAGAGAGAGAGAGAGAGAGAGAGAGAGAGAGAGAGAGAAATTGAGGTTGAAAGTAATACTTAATGTTTTGCTGATACTGTTCTGAAATTCTTAATAACTTCAAACCCCTTCTCAAATCAGGTTTAGGTGAATGTGCAGAACTGGGGGGGCGAAATCCCCAGATATCTGACCTCCTCACTCTTCCCATGTTTTCCTTCTTTCCATCCTTCCTCAACACTATCTACAGAGGATCCACTTTCTCTCAATGCCATAGCTCCCCTCTCATGCCTCTTGGGACTCTGTCTCATGCCTCTCATGTCTTGCCTGGGACTCTGGGTCTTCAGAAAGAGCATTTCCCCATGAGCCACACAAAGGTGTCTAAACTCTGAAGTCTAGTCTGCCAGCCTACCTCCTGATGATAAATAAATAGGTAAGGGAATTGAAGAAGTTATTTTCTCTTCTAATAATTTTTTTTAAAATATGACTCCAATAATTTCAGAGATTTGAAAGGAGGGGCATGTGTGGGGAAGGGTTTGGGATGGGAATGGGGGGATGGGAATGGAGAGATGAGGACAAACATGTGATATCTTAATCAATAAAGAAATAAAAATAAAAAATAAAAAGCACAGGTAACTGGTATCACAGGAGAAACAACGGTTTCTTATTAATCCCAAATTACGAATGCAGGACATTTCCCCCTAGCAGCTAGGGGATTGATATCCTGCATAAACCCCATCATTTTGTATTAGCCTAGGTATCAGCCCAGAGGCAGAAATATTTTGATATTAAAGAAAATGGATTTCCATGCACACGAACATGAGCTTACCATCCAGTAAAGTTTCACAATGTACTTTCCATAGCTATTGTACAAAGGCATGTGACCCTTCACGGCTTTGCACAGAGAGTAAATGTGTTCCCAGGGCTTCCAGATGAGAATCGGAGGCTCCCCTGTGGTCCCTTTAAAATTATTGTTCAGAAAAGCCCCATTGAATATCTTCCACACGGCATAGATTTCGCTGATAATCCATCTCATCAACTAGATACAAAAACCATCAGTGTTAGTTATTGTTCAGCTGTTGGGACTGTGACTTAGGGGAGAAATCAGTTAAAAACCTACTTCCAATAACAACATTAAGTTCTATATGTAACGTGTTCACATTTTCATTACTGACCTGCAGAATAAAGCCATACATCTTGCTTTTGTTTGGGGGAAATATTGTCACATTACAGGCTAAAAGATGTAATATAAAACATATTCTTAGCTAAAATCTGTCTTCCAGAGTAAACTGTCAATGACCTCCATTTGACATAGACTTTCATTTGAATTCTGTGTGTGTGTGTGTATGTGTGTGTGTGCGTATGTGTGTGAGAGAGACAGAGAGAGAGAGAGAGAGAGAGAGAGACAGAGAGAACACATGAATGTTTCTGAAAACAATGATTTACTTTGGAATTAAACTTTTTATAAATGAGGGAGCTACTTCTCTGTAAATGTTGAGAAGCTTGAGAAAAAAAATTATCTTTCTTATCAATAAGACTAATGAGACAAGGAATGAGACATGAAAAAAATTAAAATTGCACTCACATATAGATATACTCTAATTTTTAAAAGCCTGTACGTGTGTTAGGCTAAGCTCATAATTCATGTGTTGATCTACAGATGCAGAAATGCTCCGAGTGAAACTCCCCCTGGCTGCGTTAAAAACGTGCAGGGAGGCCCAGTGGGGAGCTGAGCTTTGGAGTAGAAATAGAGACCAGGATTTGAATACTCCTTCAAGTCCTTCTGTTCTTGAGTAAGTCACTTGGACCTCTATCAGTTTCAGTTTTTCATCTATAAAATGCAGATTAAAGTATCTATTTTTCGGACTTCTTTGTGAGTAATAGAAACAATACATACGAAATCTGTGTGTCACAGTGGGTGCTGAGTAAAGCCAACAGTAGTACTAGCTTTTCTGAAATACTCATCTCATGTTTTACTGACTGGTATTTACAGATTAAATACTTGAAACTCACCTCATAAAATTTATGTTTTTTCTTAACTTGCTTTATTTTGGTTAAGCTGAAATAGGCCAATCAGATATCCCCTTGTATATATGACAATACTACATATTATTTTATAATCTCCTCTCTTGGAAAATAAAACCGCTAAAGTCTGTATATGTTTAGGATTCATAAATGTGGAGATAATTTTGTTGAAATATGGAACGTAAGAAAGACAAAGGGTTTGAGTCAATAATGACTATGCTCCACTCCTCTAGTTAGTCTTAAAAGAAAATGATCAGAAATCCCCTGTCTCTGAGTAACTACCTTGGGGAAGTGGAACAAGTTTGCTTCTGATGGATAAAAAGAGGGGGGAGGTGCACCCCCTTAGGAAGTAGGACCACTGTGCTAAATATCTGGCTTGTTTAGAGGAGGTGTTTCAATCAAACCGCACCCCATGATTTCCCCCATATTAGCAAATCAAACAATATAATACCCAGCTCTCTAGGTGAGAGCAACTTTAAGTCAATTGCTAGTAACGTGGAGCTGGAGGAGAAAAGCTTAGATCATGAGAAGCCAGAACCCTGGGCAGAAGAGGGGACCAAGCAGCGCTGATACTAACAGCTCCCCACAATTTGCCTGCTGAACACAAAGGGGCTTCTCTTTCCCTTTGAAAGTCCAGTGTAATCACAGCTCAGTTATACTGAAACTTAAAGGTGAGCAAAGGAGAAGTGAAACTAGGAATTGCTTAAGCTGGTCCGGAAGGCATTTTGCAACGAGGCTTTAGTTGGTGCTTCTGTACATACCTCACTGCAGAGTAAATGTTCATTTACTGAAAACAAGTCAAACTGGGTTTCATTCTTTACAACTACTGGAACCTGAAATAAAATATTTTAAAGAAGGTATTATTCCTTAGGAAATAGAAAGGATAGGTAGCTCATGTGTCCACAGGCCAAACCCGATTTCATCTCTTACAACCAGAGAAGTTAGAGGCAAAAAGTAAGCACATTATTATCTGTTACAGGTGCAGGTGGCATTAATTAAATAATACAATGCCTATAAAATACAATATTTTAACATATAAATATTTTAATATATAAATAAAATGTTATAAGATATTATACAGACAAACTGAGCATGCATAAACTGAGAGTTTAAAATTGTGATTTGAAATTTAAATTAACTACTCAAAAGCTAAAACTGATGCTTAGTTAACATCTGGAAGCTGAAAAAATACCTTCATCTTGGATTAAAAAAATCATTAACCGTGACACCTTTTAAAATTCTTGCCCAGCTTTAAAATGTATTAACTAAATATCTATACTAATAATAGGGTAACATGCTAATTAGACTGGACATCTTCCGGACATCCTTCCAGACATCCTTCCGGACAAAGCCACGGTGGTGGGGGCTGAGGCAGAGGTGGGGAGAACAGTTAGGGGCAACCAGGCCAAAAGAGGAGGGCAGTTAGGGGAGATCAGATCAGCAGGGGAGAGCAGTTAGGGGCACCCAGGCAAGCAGAAAAAGTGGTTAAAGGTGATCAGGTAGGTGAGCAGTTAAGAGCCAGCGGTCCCAGATTGCGAGAGGGATGTCCAACTCTGGTTTAGGCAGGGATTGGGCCTAAACAGGCTGTCAGACATTTCTCAAGGATTGGAGAGGGCACAGGCCGGGCTGAGGAACCCTTAGTCCCCCGTGCACGAATTTCATACACCAGGCCTTTAGTTAATTATAATTGATTATACTTAATCAAATAGAAGTTAAGTAAGTATTGGATATCTCAGGTTTTAAAGGTTAAACTTAATAGACACATACTGACAAAAGAAAAAGAGGAACTAATAGCTTGTAAAAGATACAGATACTAAGGCAGAGGTCTCCACAATGGTATTTTAGTACCTCTATCACCTATGCCTAAACCTGGGACAAGATAAATCCTCAGACATCTTACATTTGTTCAATGCAATCAACAGTCATGGGCCTGGGCCACCAATATCTGGCTCTTATCAATAAACAGATTTGCTCGCTCATTCTGTGTTCAGGACTTGCAAACCTTCTGATTAAGAATGGTCCATGTTGATTCTGATATCTCAAAACCCAGGCCTTTAAGTTAATATCTTAGCTTCTCTCTGATTTAAATCATGTCCTCTGACTTCAACTTTTGCTAAGTGTGTTCTGGGGTATGTTTCTAGACTGTATTGTACTTTTAAATTGTGTGTTGCAATTTATTTACTGATTCATGAAATCAGCTTAATGAATCAGAATGCTCTATCTAGCTAAGGAATAGACTAAAATAGAGTCCATTTTACATAAAAAGGTCATTATTACTTTGCAGAATTTTTGTCAAAACTTTATATATGTCTATATTTAATGAGTCCCAGTGTAAAATGTATTTATTACGGTGGATCTAGACACTAAAACTTGAAAAACACTATCTGAAGACTTTCCCACATAGCTAGACTTTCAGTTCTGTCTGTCTATACACCAACATGGTGGATCAAAAGAAGGAGTCAGTGCCCAGGGAGAGTAGAGGCAGAGGGATGACAATATTATGATAAATGTTGGTGGAAGTATCATCAACAACAATCCATTAATTTACTTTTACTGTAAATGTATCTCTCAGAAATAAGGTATTCTAAAAAGATTTTTTAAATATATTTTTTATAAAACTTTTCTACTTATTCAAATTTGTGACAATCTCATTTTATGGCATTCATATCCTTTATTTGCATGGAATGCAAATGCTGCAGTTAAATTGAGCAGAGCTTAGATATTATTAATAATATCTTGTTATTAAGTGCATTATATTAATGTAATAAATTCATAGTCTTTATGTTAACATTACTTAACACTGTAAGTAATTTATAAGCACGCTTCATGTATATTTGATTCCTTGCATTTAAAATGTCTTACAAGTAAACATTTCATAAATACTCTGATGAAGAGAGATGTATCTTTCCATTTTCTCATCTTAATATTTTTAAATGTAGGATTATCTGACTTCCTCAGCTAGTAACAGTAATGGAAAAAATATGGTGAATAAATTATATTTTCTTGCATTGGTAGTGCTTATAAAGAATAAAACTTTTGGGTTAAAATTACTTTGTATAGAAACAGAGATTCAATGATTTCATAATGTATGAAAGAATCAGCTCCATTACAACCATTTGACTTGCTAACTAGTAACTAATTAAGCCAACTGATTTTCTATGCATATTAAAAGATCCAAGAAGGGAAAAAAGGCATTCATGATAATTAAGTACTTGGAATCACCAAATATATTTCAATGAACAGAGCTATTAGGAAAATAGGTCAGTGGGTATAACATTTCATGTACATACATGCTGTTTTAAATAGATTTCTCAGATTATGTCCTAGTCAATATGATGAAAGTGGCTGGGCGTAGTGTCTAGAAATGAAAGTGGCCCTTGGAAAGTGCTTCAACAATCCCTGGGATAGAGAGATCCAAATGCAAGTCTCTTAACCTTGAAAATTAAGGCTAATAAACACTAAAGTAAACCAACCTTCATGCCATATAAGTTCCTGCTAAAAAGTGGAAAGGAGAAAGTCTGTCAGAAATTAAGGGCCATAATGTGACACCATGGGGAGAAGAGAAAGAAAACTGGAGGCACTTAATAAAATTCCAGTAGTCTTTTGGAAATCAGTACAAGCAATATTCAAACATACCGACAAACATTTATTCCTAATTTAAATGCCAAAATGCAATTACTTATTTATTATTGTTATTATTATTGAATACCACAAGAAAAATTATCCTAAATTGTTTAAAAATGTAAATTTTCATAAATTACCATATTGCATGCCATTGTTAATATATATTTTGTTTAATAATGAAAATACTTCTTACCCGATTAAATAAAAAATCCTGTGGACGTTTCCAGGAATAAACTTTCAGTGATGGTGGTAATTCAATCTTGCCTTCAGGGTCTTCAAAATAATGCTATATAAAAATACATTGAGTTTTATCTCTATATGGTTCTATTAAAATAAAAACAACTCATTCTTAAAAATTAATAATGCATTGATCTAATCTGGGTCCTGTTTCCATAATTATGCCATTTCCATCATGTTATATGAATAGAATCATATAGTATGTAGCCTTTTGGACCAGTTTTTATCCCCTCTTAGCCTAATTCTCTGGAGATTCATTTCACCCAAGTTGTTGTATGTATCAATAGTTTGTTCTTGTTTATTGTTGAGCAATAGTTCATGATCTAGATCACATGTGTCAAACACAAGGCCCGCGGGCCAAATCCGTCCCGCCAGGCCCTGCAATGTGGCCCGCACCGCGCTGTCATCACTGCACTCCGCTGCGTTTCCATCACAATGACAGTTTATGACTGTTCAGTAAACCATTGGGCCCGCGATTTAGGCTGGATTTTAGATTTTGGCCCCTTCTCTGATTGAGTTCGACACCCCTAATCTAGATATTTGTTTGCTTACCTTCTGTCCATTGAACACCTGGACGGTTTCCAGTTCTAGGCTGTTACTAATAAAGCTGCTATGAACATTTGTGATTGGTTACAGGTTCTATCTGAACATATTTACATTTCCCTGGGATAAATACCCCAGATTAAATTAACTCATTAAATTTCAAGGTCAATTAGTGAGCTCTGAAAAAAGAATGATATCTAAGAGTCTACTCACAAGTATTAGTGGTCTAGTAAGTTAGAGAGGCTTCAGGCAGCTACTGTGTAAAAAGTTTTCACAGCTCATAAGGGTGTGTGTGTGTGTGTTAGGAGTACAAACAAAAGGGGTCTAGTAATAATTAATGTCGTTTTCAAACATTCGATTAAAATCTTGCTTGGCGTTGACTTGTATTGACATAACCTTCAAACACGTGGTATCTACAGAATGTGTGAAGTGCAATTAACAAGTTTTGCTTGAAAAAGTTTGTGTTTGGTTTGGTTTTTGTTGCAAAACTAGGGTAAGAAGATGGCGGGTGAAGAGCATATTCGGCACTGCATGCTTTACGAGTTCCAATTAGGAAGAAAAGCAAGTGAGGCTGCAAAAAACATCTGTAGTGCTCTTGGTCAAGATGCAGTTAGCGCCAGAAAATGCCAGCGTTGGTTTGAGAAATTTCGCGAGGGAAATTTTTCGTTAGATGACAAGAATGGTCGAGGCCGTGTGTCCAATTTTGATCAAGAAGCTCTTCAAGCTCTTTTGGTGCAAAATCCTCAAATTACCCAACAAGAGATTGCGACAACTTTCAATTGTTCCCAGAAAACAATTTCCAATCAATTGCGTGCACTTGGCAAAGTCCAAAAGTTTGGAAAATGGGTTCCTCATGAGTTGACCGACAACAACCGTCATCAAAGAGTCACAATTTGCAGTTCGCTCCTCTCTCATCAAAACCATTTGCCGTTTTTAGAGCAAATTGTTACCGGAGATGAAAATTGGGTGCTGTATGTTAATTTGAAAAGGCGGCCTCAATGGTTGGACAAAAATGAGGCTCCGCAGCCCACGCCAAAACCTGACTTGCATGCGGAAAAAAGTGATGTTGTGTGTTTGGTGGAATTTTAAAGGAATTCTTCATTATGAACTTTTACCATCTAACCAAACCATTACAAGTGCAGTGTATAGTGCCCAATTGGAAAGGTTAGCCCAAGCTTTAAGAGAAAAAGAACCCGCGCTGATTAATCGGAAGGGCGTAATTCTTCACCACGATAACGCACGACCGCATACTGCAAGAATCACTGCTGAAAAACTGCGCCAGTTGGAATGGGAAGTTCTCCCTCAACCTGCATATTCTCCTGATATTGCCCCTTCCGATTACCATTTGTTTCGTTCTTTGCAAAACTTTCTTCTTGGAAAAAAAATTTAATAATGAAGAATGCCTCAAAAATGCATTGACCGAATTTTTTGCATCAAAATCACAAGAATTTTACAACAGAGGGATTAAAATGCTTCCTGAGCGTTGGGCACAAGTAGTAGAAAACAATGGCAACTATATTGTTGATTAAATTTTGTGTATTGTTTAAATAAATTCGATTTTAAAAAATATTAGAAAACGACATTAATTATTACTAGACCTAATACTTAAGAAATACAAACTATCTGCAAAGGGAAAAAAGGTAACTAAATTTCATATTAATGAATGGGGGTGGGGGAGAATAAATACTGTTTTGTGATTTTCATAGTAATCATATTTTTATCCCAATGCTGGTGTGTCCTGAGAATGGGTTATATTTGAGGGCATCATCTAAGCTTTAAAGCTAAGTGTCTCTATATATCTAGAGCATGTGGTTTATTGACACATTTAAGATACTGGAATAATTTGGATGGAGACAAGGCAACCCCAACATCTAGTCAAATGATTCATGAATAAGTTTTTTAACAATAGGCTGAGGTTTCCAGAGCTGTATTAGACTTCTGGGGTTCCCTCCCATTTTTTTTCCTTGCAAATATTAATTTGGTTAAAGTTCTCTGTCTGATAATTCAAAAATCAGAGTCACCCGTGGTTCTGTTTATATTATCTGTTTTTTCCTCTTGGTTTTCAGTTGCTTGGTTCTTTTTATCTTCATGTCCAGTAAAATTGGTTATATGCTATACACTGAACATACAAAGTTTTACAGGCTCTAAATAATAACATCTTCCTCCAGAGAGGAGAATTTTATTTTCTTCTGGCAAGCAGAGTATCAGACGAACTTGACCCAGTCAAGAATGGGCCTCAGGATTTGGTAAAGCTGGTGTAAATTTGGTTTGCTTTTCCTCAATACAGAACACAGTGCAGTCCTACCTGAAAGGATGAGTGTTTAATGGAGTCCTATCTTTTGATGTACCATGAATTCCAATTTCTGGCAATAGCACCAGGAATTTTCTAATTCTTTTCCCAGTTATTTAGCCTTCAAACTGCTAATTTTTAACTCATTTTCTCACCTTCAAATACATAGCTCAGAAGTTGAGAAAATGTCTCAAAATAAAATTATATGCAAAATTTTCAGATTACTTCTCTGTAGTTACTGCTGGGATTTTGGACAAGTTCTGCCTACTTTGGAAGCCCTTAATGATTCTCTCCCTTCTGATACAAGCCCCAAGGACTTAGTCTGTACTTGGACTCTAATTACAATGACTTAAATTGATAAATGTCTTTGAGAGAAACAAATAAACAAAAACAAGGTGAATGTGGAGCTCAGCCTGGTTTGATTACCTTTCCTATAGGATGTGAGCCCTTCACATTAAGTTAATGGTAACTTTTCCATTTCACTTTGCTTTAGGTATATTTCTTATATCCACCTTGCAATACTTCATCGTATACTTCTCGGTTTGGTTCACCCATTATATTCTTTCACTGCCATCATTTAGCCAAAGAAGGGGGCCAGACTCTAGGCCTGAAGGGAAGGTTTAATCCATCTGAGGCTGCTACCCTGATCACTAGCCTCACATCCAAAGTAGCAGCTTTCTATAAAGTTTCAAGGATATCTGTTATGGTTTGATGCTTAAGGCAATTAATCCTGGTAAATAAAATTAATGTTACAAATCATGTCTATGCACTCTTGTGCCAATATACCACAGGAATGTAATACAAGCCTTGCAGTGTCCACCATCACTCCAGTGAAGATACTGCTGCTTCCCAAGCCATGAATGCCGACCCTGAGGAACAGAACTGGGATAGCGGAGCAAAGTTCTGTCCCAGATGGTACCTTTTGGCACTGCCGTACTCAACGGCTTCGCTAAGGATTTGCACAAACTACCTTCCTGATGCAAACTTACACACAATCTCCATAAGTTTGGAATGCTATTAAAATATGTAAAATAGCCCTGGGTGCTATGTCTCAGTTGATTGGGCATGGTCTCTTGCACCAAAAGATTGCTGGTTCAATTCCCTTTCGATTCCCAATCAGGGCACATTGCCCAAGTTTTAGGCTAGATACCCAGCAGGAGGCAACCAATCAATGTTTCCCTCTCACATTTCTCTCTCTCTCTCTCTCTCTCTCTCTCTCTCTCTCTCTCTCTCTCTCTCTCTCTCTCTCCCTCCCTCCCTCCCTCCCTCCCTCCCTCCCTCCCTCCCTTCCTCTCTCTCTGAAGAAAAAAAAAATCAATAAACATATTTAAAATATGTAAAATGTGAACTTTTTCATTTGGACCCAGAAAGTTAAAAAGCCCTGTGCACCTAAGAGTTCCATAATCAACTTAGATGTGGTATAAAGAATGCATTCCCACACACATTTCTAATGTGAAATTGCTCAAGTAACTGAGAGGCAGAAGTTAGTAATATGCATTGAATATCCTTTGGAAACAAGTTACTGATTCTGCATTTTATGAACAAAATGGAAATGCCACTAAGTACTATTTCAGAGTACTCTATATAATATAAAATAAAGACACCAGAGTCAACCTAGCCATTCTGTAACACTCTCTCACTCTCTTTAAAACAAAACAACTATCTTTCCTGTAAACTCCAAATAACAGCTCACAAGTCTGCTGAGGTCCCTCATTTTCTAAACCACAGCCTGGTTAAGGAAATACCTGGTTCCCAACTCTGTCCAAAACCCATTAGCTAACCTGTCCTATCAATTTCCCTTTTTTTCATTATGCCTCTTTGGTCATCTCCCTTGTCCCATTTATTCAAGTGGGACCCACCAAAGCTCAGGACTAAGTTTGGATGACAAAGTAGGATGAGGGAGGACAAAAACAGAAGTTCTCTTCGGAATTGAGGCTGTGGAGAAAAATGAGTATACTTACAGGTTAGCAAATATTTTTCTATTATAGAGTTAAAGACCAAAATGAAATCTAGTGACCTTCAAATTTACTTACAAAAATAGGGCTTTTTCCTGCTTTGTCTTTTTCTTTTCCAATTTTGCCTGCATCCCACTTTTCTGCATTTATGTCAATTTCATTCCATTCTGGCCAGATTGGGAATTTCCACTTCTTCTGTTCAACAGTACTTGGTGTATTACCACCAAAAATGTACTGACTAGAGACAGACCAGGAGGGAGATAGGTTAGTTTTAATTCAAATCTCTGAGGTGAAATGTTAGATTAATTGCATGGCATAAATGTAATTTTCTTATCAGCAGTCATGGTAAATGCATTTTTCAATACAGTCATACCTACGGCCACATAGCTTCTACATGTTAGGATTCTAAAGACTGAAATATCCTAAACAGACAATTCCATAAATAAATGTTGTACATTAGTCCCTACTTACTATAGCAGGACATTTTTCATAAACCTATAAGATGCCACATAGGGAAATATTTATATACAATTCCCACTTAAAAATTCTTTACATGTATAATACTAATAGCTTTCTGAAGATTAGTGCAAATGTAATTCTTATTTTTCTCAGGATAAAAGTACTATGTGATGATTATTTAAAAAGAAAATTTAACAAATCAGATAAATAAGAAGGGCATACTCAATCAATTCTAGAAACCACATTAACAACTGCACATTTCCTTAAGCTAATATACAAGAATATACATCTATTCTTCAAAGATGACATCACTCAGCATACTCTTTTATAGACTTCTTTTACCCACTTATCAGCATATTGTTAATAGTGCTCAGATCTATAAACATTTATCTTAATATAAATTTAATGATTGCATAATATTTCATTATATGAATATACTGCCTTTCCTTTAACTAGGCTTCTATTTTAGAAATTTGAGAGTATTGGGTTAAAATTTTTTCACTATTAAACAAGATAATGCTATTTTTTAAATATTGGCATGCAATATTGTTATGCATTATTAATTATTTCCTTAGGATGGCTTTTAATAAAGAGACTCACTCTACCAAAATATATGCATCTTTATAGCTTATATTTTGACTAATTTTCTTTAGAAAAGTTGGTCTTGATTTATACTCTCATTATTAGTGTATTTCAGTTTCACATCTCTAAACCTTGAGTTTTTATTTTTAAGAATTTCAAAGTCTAAACTAGGCATCTTATTTAATTGTTCAAGTTTTAACTACACATGAGGCTATAACCCTGCACTAGTCCCTAGAATAAGAAATAAACAAACCAAAAACATATTTTATGAAATACTTTTTTTCCCCCAGAAAGGAAGGGAAAGTGAGAGATAGAAGCATCAATGATGAGAGAGAATCATTGATTGGTTGCCTCCCACACACACCCTAATGGGGGATATCAAACCTACACCACAAACATCATGACTTAAAACAATATGAATTTATTATAGGCACTCCTAGAGACACTATTCAAAACAGGTAATAGCTGGTATGGAATGAAAAATCTAAATGGACCATGGTCACAGTGCTGGGTCATGTCCTCAAAGCTACCAGCTAGGCCAGATGTTTATTCTTTACTTTAAGTGGTAGGTTGGGTATGTAAGGTCCTCAGGGTATCCAGGGCAGGAGGCAGAAAATCTGGGGCTCAAGGTTATTGGTAAGGTTATTGTTGAGGTTATTCATCAATCACTCTCACAATGTTTCAGGATTAGAACTGTCACTATAGCTGTACATCTGTCTGTATGATAGACAAAATATATATATATCCACATCCTAATTCCTGGAACCAATGGATACATGGATCTCTTTTTCGTGGTAAAGAGAGTTTGTAGATATCTTTCACTATCTTGAAATGGGGTAATTATCCATGGATTATCTGGTAGGCCCAATGTAATCTCAAAGGTCCTCAAAAGTGGAAGAAGGAGACAGAAGTCATCAGAGGGAGATGTGACTCCCGAAGGACGCACAAGTGAAATTGCTGGTTTTGACGAAGAGGAAAGAGTCCGCAGTCAAGGGAAGGGAACCCTTTCAGAAAATGGAAACGATTCTTTGCTCCAGCCTCAGAGAGGAACACAGTCTTGCAGACGCCTGGATGCTAGCTCAGTGAGACTGCTTTTGGATTTCTGACCTCTACAAGCGCAAATAATAAATTCATATTGTTTTCATATATGTTACAGCAGTGATTAAAAAAAAAACAGTGAGGTAGAAAAGCATAATAGAGGGTGATGCCTTGGACGTCAAGAAAAGCAATTTTTTTCAAAACAGATAATGAGCCACAGGTCTAAATGCTATTAATAGATCAAACAAGATGAAGTATAAACAAATAAGTGTACTTAGCAGCAAGAAGGTTAAGGCCTCTGTGGGATTATTGGGGGCAGGAAGAACTTCTTTTATAGCAACTCTCACCTCTCTGCATGCTTTTATTGCTTTATTTTTAGAGTGCCTGGCAATCCTTATTTATGTGCTTGTTGTATGTTTCCACAGGAAGGGTTTGTATTGTCTACATGAGTAGGAACATTGAGTTATTTGCTCATTCCCTTCATCTCCAACATTGGGAAGAGTGTCTGAACAACAGGCAATCTATCTGTCTCCCTGTCATCTATCTATTTACATAAAACAAAAGAACAAATGTCTTTATAGTTATATATTTCTAATTAATACTGTTTCAAATTTTTGCATGTAGGGAGAGTTTGACCAGATGCTTACCAATTTTTTCCCCATTTCCTACATTTCACATAGATGCTTTGAAGCAAGATCTCAAACTTTTGCAGTCTCATGCAAGAGTTTCTATTTCTTGAGAAAAAAATTTCCTTTTTTTCAGTCAGACCCCAACCAGAGAAAAGCTACCTTTCTCTGCCTAGTTTTTGTGGCTGGGTAGGCTTTCACATTCATCATTTTAAAGAGGATTTAACTCTTGGAAAGACATGCCTTCATCTAAGGTTGGAGCACTCCTTTTCTTTTTCTGGGCTTAAGACCTTGAGCAAATATGGTTTAAAAAAATATTCCATTTTCATAAGACTGGTAAGCCTTCCCTAGTGAAGCAGCAGCTTCAGCTCAGAGCCATGACTTTCTGACCTCCAGTTCCCTCCTCATTTCTGAATTCTGGAGATTTTTTTATTTATTTTTTATTTTTTTATGTAGGCATTTCTATTGTTACTTTCAAAAAAAAATCTTAATCGACCATCTTGTTGGAGAAGAAAATCTGAGAATATATACTTTGTAAAAGACTGTCCCTAAGTAGCATCTAGGGAAATATGAGAAAATTATTAGAAGAATTATTTTAGGAAAAAAGGGGCAATTTTTCAAATTAATGAAAAAAAATCAAGAGTGTTGGTACAACAAATAAAAGAAATTGGTGATTTTGTATCCATTCAAACCATGATAAAATTACCTCATTCGGGAGCTCAAAAAAAAGCTATTTTTATAAAAGGAAGATCTATTTCCTTAAAAAATTAAGACCCTGCTAAGATCATGTTTTGCTTTCCTCTTTATTCTGTCAAGTGTAAGGAACTATTCTGGCTCCCTCCCTTAAACTGCTCATCTTTACCACTAATTGGCCTACTTTCCCTGTAACATGTCAAATTTGTTTCCATCTGTGTTGAAGATCATTTAAAAAGACTGTCGTTATGAGGCAGGATAGTACGAAGCCAGAAAAATTGATTGCAAGTGGAATGGGGAAACTGAGACAGACAGCTGATTCAAACTAACCTCATCCAGCACCCCCTCTTCTCCCTTGCAGGACCACTCCCTAAAGTAGGGGTGTCGAACTCAATCAGAGAAGGGGCCAAAATCTAAAATCCAGCCTAAATCACGGGCCGAATGGTTTACTGAACAGTCATAAACTGTCATTGTGATGGAAACGCAGCGGAGTGCAGTGATGACAGCGCCCCGTGCGGGCCACATTGCAAGGCCTGGCGGGACGGATTTGGCCCGAGGGCCTTGTGTTTGACACATGTGCCCTAAAGCATTAAGCCCTCACCATTAAGACAATGAGGTTCTTATCAGCATCAAATAATGTTAGGAACAAAGCTTTGGGCCTGTACCCTGAAGAGACAGAGTTTTGGTCAAACTAGAGATAACATCCAGGCCTCAATTGTGTTTCAGCTGCATGCCCAGAAAAACAGCAAAACCCTAAATTATACCATGGCTGACATCAGGACCAGCAGCATTGATGAATGGCCCCCTGCCCTAGCACTAAACAATCAGTAGAGACCATAACCTTGACCCTATATGTTCATTTTGATAAATCAGCATATTAAAGGACAAACCTGGATAGCTGGGGAAATATTCTATTGAGACCCTTCCCTGAGACTTTCCCTAAAATTTCTGCCTTTAGAAAGCAAATCAAACCTCTAAAGACAAAGGATGCCATGTATGTTCTCTCTTTAGAGAAAGCCTAACCCTTCTCTCTTCAAGCATGTATCTTAGCTTTTATATTTCAGAGAGGAAGGTAGAGGGAGAGAGAGATAAAAACTTTAATGATGAGAGAGAATCATTGATCAGCTGCCTCCTGCATGCACCCTATTGGTGATGAAGTCCTCAACTCAGGCATGTGCCCTGACTGGAATTGAACCGGGACCCTTCAGTACACAGACCAATGCTGAACCCACTGAGCCAAACCAGCTAGAGCTATCTTTGCTTTCTTTCTCCTAAACTCTTAGGGTCCCCAGGAAACTTGCAACCAGAGCAGCAATGGGCAGTGGCAGCTCATTCTGGGCCCTCAATCCAAGGGCCCTTCTTTTGGAAGGCAGCTATGCTCACCACTCTACCACCAACGCCAAGGGCCCTTCTTTTGTCTCTGTAGCTTATTTCCTGAGTCCACACAGCCCAGCTGGCTCAATTCTTCTGCCTCCGTAACTTTCTTCCTAAAGGGGCAAGGCAGCTCTCTGAGCAGCCTGCTCAAATCTCTTCCCATGTACTTTTGCTTTGATGCTAAATAGACTAATACACTTCCTCTTTCACTAGAGTATTGGCTGTGATTTCTTTTTTTGCTGAACTCAGGAACGAAGGGCCAACATTGCTGGTACCAATTAGAGGTATCTTATATCAGTTCAGTGGCTCACCTATAGTGCTATACACACAATATAAACACTGGTCAAATAGGCCCAATGTCAAATATACTGCAGACTTCAAATGATGACATACATGTGTTGAAACTCTCTGCACGATATGCCTTAAATCACTACATTCCTGGTCTCATCATTTCAGAAAACAAGATAATCTTTAAACATAAAAATAGCTTAGGACTTTTGAAGATTTAAGAACTGAATATGTTGCCAAATGTTAAAAAATATAAACATGTAAAGAAATCAAACCTAACACACAGGGAGAAAAATAAGGTATGTACACAGAGTTACCTTACTCACATAGCAATATACTCAAGTTTTAGTAGATGATTCAATCCATTAAAATTATAAGTTTTATAAAAAGATTTCAAAGATAAATCTATTCTCTTTATATATTACTAAATTCTCCCTTCCATGCAGTCTAATTATGTTATTGAGATAGGAGGATTGTCAATGTCCTTTTTAGCAGAGACTATAAGTCTCTATATACTAAACACATTTGTGAAAATTTATTTTATTTTTTATTATTTTTTTATTTATTGATTAAGGTAATACATATGTGTCCTTATCCCTTCATTCCTCCTTCACCTCCCCACTCATGCCCTCACCCTGCTGGTATCTGTGTCCATTAGTTAGAATTGTATGCATTCATACAAGTCCTTTGGTTGATCTCTCCCACTTACCCCCACCCTTCTCTACCTTCCCTCAGAGGTTTGATGGTCTGATGGCTTGGAATCAATATTTTATATATAAAAGGAAGTAGGCCAGTGCAGGAGAGTTAGCCCATGCATATCCAAGCAGACTCCCTGAGTAGAGGAGAAGGAGATGAGAATCTGGGAAGACCAAGGCAGGTAGAGTTTGTAGGACAGAGCACTAGAGGAGAGATCTTCACAGAGACTTCTAAGGAGGAAAAAAAGCAGCAGAATCTTATGTACACAGAAACTCCTATATAGTCATTAGATCATTTCACTGTAAGGATATTAAAATTTCAATAGAGTGAGGTTCTGAAATTTTGCCATTATTTTCCTCAAGCATGCTGTTCAGGGTAAGAACATAATTTTACTCATAGTGGGAGGCAGGTTATTTCTGCAATGTGCAATCAGCATGCCATCGTAAGTAGTGTCAGCTAATATCCTGAAGTGGTCAAAGTATGAATAGAATTACACAATTGACTTAATTTGGGTTGAGGGAACTCTGAGCCACCCTCTTCAGAAATATTAACTATGTAAGGAAATAAATTGCAATCTTAGAAAAATTGTTAAAGCCAGATTATAATGTCGAACTTTTATTCTCTTGGTTGTAGTAGACATATTTAATTGGGCATTTAATTGTAGAAGTGTGATGATGGGGGGTAGAGGGGAGTGGGTGGAGGTAGAAGAGAGCATAGAGGGGATAAATGATGATAAAATAAAGTAAAAATTTTAAAAAAGAATAAAAAATAAAAGTTCAACATTATCTTTTTTAAATACATTGTACTCATGTGAATACAAAGATCAATAAGACTCACTCTCTATTCTCAAATAACAAAATTAATGGGAATAAGTACATCCAATAAAATTGCAAAGGCAAAGTAAAGAGTAAGTGAACTTATAAACAAAGTGCTTTGTTAACACAGAAGAGGAGGAAAAATTGCTTTCAAGTTCAAAAATCAAATGGTGGCTTCATGGACAAGTGCACTGAAACTAAGGATGGCATTGCAGGTTGGGGGAGAGCAACTAAAAGGAGGATAGGAAGAGGCGCAAAGGGAGAAAGTGGATACTGTAAATAGTATGTTAGTATTTGATTGATACAGAGAACAGGAGGGAGCTGAAGCCCGGTGGGGTCTTGACACTTAGCTCATTCTCTCTCTTTTCTTTCTGTTATTTTTTAAAACAGAAAAATCCATCATTGGAATTGTCAGTAATAATATTACTGACAATAACAAAAGGGTAATATGCTCATTAGACCGGATGTCCTTCCAGACATCTTTCCTTCTGGACAAAGCTGCATTGGGTGGGGGCCAGGATCAAGGCCCTTGCACAAACTTATGCATCGGGCCTCTAGTTACATATAACGTACACTGGGTAAGAAACACCCTTGACTGAAGGCAAAGGAACTAGAGTGTTTTCTCAATGCTTCTACCTGGAATTAATAAAGGTCCAAACTAGAGGATGTTGAGGAAAACAGTGACTGCTGAGCCAGGGAAGAGGAAGAATTCGGAGGGGAAATTTAAAGGGAAACTGACTGGATAGGAAGAGCAGAGGCAAGGGGAAGGTCAAAGATGACTGCTCTTTAGACTTGAGGTGTCAGGGAAGTCCTAATAAGATTCTCTAATATGAATATGAAAAAATACAGAGGTGGGCAAAAGTACGTTTACAGTTCTAATACAATAATTAACAAAGAGCAATATAAGAATAAGCTCTGTATTCTGGGTACTCACAACTTTAGACCTACTTTGGCTCACCCCTGTATATGCATTTGGGAGAGAAAATGACGACCTCCACTTTGAACATGTTTAGCTTGGAGTAGATGAGCACATCCAAGTGAACTTGAGCTCAATTACATGACAAGGACTACAGATGCTACATTGGTCACCTTAATCGGGAATGCTTGTTTAAAAGACCAGAGAGAGAAGAAAGGAGAGCGAAATAAGGCCACTGGAGAATCACTTAAATCTGGGGAATAGAAGAACGAAACAAAGCAGGGGCAGAAAGACAGAACTGAAAACTCTAGGCAAGGACAAAACAGGGTGTAGCTGGAGTGACACGTGTTCCCCTGCAAGCAGCCGAACCCTCTTGAGACAGGAAGAGACAAACTAGCTGGAGCTGCTCCAGCTACTCTGGCCCAGTGCAGGAAGGCAGGAAGGCTGCTGGGATCATAAATTAAGCCTCTGCCATTTCTCAGGGGGCGACACCTCCAGCTGCAAAGCTGATGCTTACTAAGAGCAAGCACAGCACGTGGTGTGCAAGAGCATGAGTATCCATGATGACTTTAACCAAAATCCACAGGCTAGTACATGCACAGGTTCCAATGAACCTTTTTTTTTTTTTTTTTTTTTTTTTTTTTACACAACTACAAATTATTTTCCTTGTAAGCTCATTTTTGTCTATGGTAAAACCAGCCATAAATTCCCCCCTAACCCCACCACCACCCCCACCCCCACTTCTACCCCCAGCCTTCAATTCAAGGGGGAGCCGCTCCAGCTTGTTTGTCCTCCTTGAATGTTTTGCCCCTAATTTCCAATGTAATATTACGGCATGCGGAAAGGGCTCTGTTGGCAGTGTGATCAGTCCAGCCTTCACTTTTGACCCTGACCTGACCTTTTGTAAGTCTCATTGTGTTTGTGACTCAGACCTGGGGCAAAAGCAGGCAGAACATTCACAGTTCTCCCTGTTTCTCACCTTTTGCCAGTGTATCCACAAGGTTTTGTGACTGTGGGCCGTTTTCATTAATTGATAACTAACTCAGGTACATTTCCTGCTCTCAGCTTCAATATGTTTTCTCTGAACACCCTCCGAAGCAGTGCTACTGAGAAACAAGTGCTGCAGAAAGTAAAGATGCTGAGGAGCGGCCCCGAGTTTATCCTGACCTCTGAGAGTGTGGAAGGGTGGATGGAAGCCCCAACCCTGGGCTGGAGATTAGAGTGAGGGAACCGGGGAGAAAGGGCACACTGATCTTCTGTGAACTTGAACTGAGGGAATTTATGAACTTAATAGTCATCAGATTGGAAGGACTAAGAATAATTACAAAATATTCATACTATTGCATTCATTTTGACACCCTCAAAAAAGAACATACAAAATATAAATATTGTTCACTTTAAGAAATGTACCATATGTTAATTCAGCCATACAAAATTAACACAGTTATAGCCCCAGAACCTGGAATTAATTAGCCTGGACTGACCTTGGTAAGGAATGTTAATAAAATCTTGACATTCCTTGATTGGCTACTTTTTACAACATATGTGCACTTTCTTTATCAAGGGTGAAAATGAGAGAGAAATCTGTTCTATTATTTATACAAAGTATACAACTCGTATCAGAGGTATATTTTTTAATCCATCTTGGATACAGTTTTTAATAATTTTATCTCACAGTAAGTGGCATGACCAGTTTACAGACTATTTAATCCCTTGATTTAAATAATCTGTGACCTGGAAATATCAAAGAAATATTAAAGTCAATCAAAATATTAAAAGTCAATAAAAATATTGCCACTTCTGATTGAAGCAATATTTTGCTAAATCTAGAAACATTAACAACAATGTTATTTGTTTCAAAGTATGAGTTTGATTATATTTTTAGGTAAGAATAAAGTACAAATTCCATGAGTTTATAAATTTAAATCTTTTTAATCTAACGTCTACTACACTAAAAATGCTACAGAGTAAATTTGGAACCACTTTAACTAAATAAACTAAAAACTGAGTGATTAAATAAATGTGTTTTACTGCCAGAGACAATTCTTAAACTGTGTCAAAGTTTAATAAATTATCGAATAAATGTTCAGATGGAGACTATTCCAAAGGAAGAACTGAAGGCAGACCCCACTAAGACCAAGGGGCTACATCTAACCTCATTAAACAGGGCTTTGGGCTAGGTTTGTACATTACATATTGTGACATTTCTACAATGCCCTAATCTATGCCGAGTTCTGCCCTGCATTCCCGGGGTGACTGACAGGCCGCTCCCCTCTGGCTTCCAGTCCCCATCTGGTTCTGAGTCAGAGGGTTTTATGGCCGAGCTGCCATACCAGGTTTCCAGTTCAGCTCAATTAAATTACACACCGTTATTAAACTCCCATTGTGCCGGGCCCTGAAGAGAATGCAAAACAAATAAGGCAAGGCATTTAGAAAATTGTAATTAAATTTTATCTACACTATTTAATTTTTTGTCTTTTCAGATGTAGTGGCATCACCTGGACATTGGGGCACATTTTGCCACTTCAATTGAAGATCAGAAATTTGGCTCTTATAGGCTTTGACCACAATCGCCTTCAGGTCTGCTCTCTACCCATTCACATCCCCCCATTTAAAAATATTCCTATCATTGAAAGTTCCCAGAATCAGCCATCCCTGTTCTCAGAACACCACCAATTTCTTGTTACCCTGATTCTTATCCAGTAGGAATTCCATGCAGTTTTCAAATTATAGCTCATAATTCATCATTTTAATGTTTAAAACCATCTATGCTTGTCCATGACCTATAGTTCAAAGTTTTAACTATTTAACTATAGCAAAATTTCCTCACTTATCATGAACACATTATATATACTTTAGAAATTTTGTAACTTCAAATGGCAGCCCAAAGTCTGTGCCATTAGTGATTGGGTATTTCTAGAGAAAAAAGAAGGCCAAAGGGGAAAAAATAATAAGGAGGTAGATTCACAGACACCTCATCTCAGATAGAGAGACATATAGATTTCATAAACTAGGCTCAGAATAATTTCTTGGAGTAAACATTAGTAAATACAGACGGGTGCAGTCTTAAAATAGGGGATCACCATTTAAAGTTAAGGTTTAAGATACCTCCATCTCCTCTTCTTACTCCTCCTCCCCCTCCATCTCTTCCTCCTCTTCCCCCCACCTCTCTCTCTCTCTCTCTCTCTCTCTCTCTCTCTCTCTCTCTCTCTCTCTCTCTCTCTCTCTCTCTCTCTCTCTCTCTCTCTCTCTCTCTCCACACACACACACACACACACACACACACACACACACACACACAGCCCAGTAGCAGAAGCAGAGAAACTAGGGTCGTCCTGATCTGAGTTCCCACAGAAGATAAAGCAGCGGGGAGGACGCCCACTAAAATCCGGCTCTGGCAGTTTGCTAAAGAAAGCAGCCCCTGGACTAGGAAAAGGCCAAGCGGTTAGGCTAGGGGTGGATGGGCCGGCAGGGGTCCCTTACTCTTTAGATTTATCCGAGCCATGCACCGAAGTGAAACCGTGCACATCTTTCTTCTTGGCTTGTTTGGTGGTCATGGCAAAGGCTGGGCTCCGCTGGGACTGGGAGCAGGCTCTGCGACCCTGGGCTGCGCGTCTGCCGTTGCCTGGAGACCACAGCGCGCGCCCTGCAGACATGGGCGGGGCTCTGGGGCCTAAGTGCTGCTGCGCAAACGCAGAGGCCAGATCTCTGCACCCAGGCCGCATCTCAGGGGTTAGGAGTCTGCGGAGGAATGTGGGCTTGACAGTAGGATTGATGGGCAGCTCTGATCAGTTGGAGTTGTATCAGGCCTACCTTCGGAACCGTAGATAATATTTATATACAGTATATATGTAATATATTTATACAGTATATATGTAATATATACATATACTAGTGCATACTCTCTCTTGGATTTTCTGCTATTTGAAGACTATAAGGATCCCTCTCCCAGGTCTTCCATGAACAAGTTCCTTCCAGAATAACTAAAGAAAAATGATGAGATCACTGAATTTGCCTATGGTTTAAATATAGTGCATGCAAGGGAATCCCTGCAGAGAAGACAAGATAATGACACCCTTGGTTGCTTAAGGTTTGATGTTCATGATCAAATAAAGTCCGTTCATCTGAAAGAATAAGTCCAAGTCATAGAATCCAGCGGCCCTTGAAACATTCACTTGAGAAGACACGGAGCCAAATGTCACCATCCAAGCAAACCATATTAGGCTCCAACTTAATGCTCAGCCAACCAAGGTGTACTTATCAGTATCTTGCCATGGGCAAGTTCTTCCTTTCAACCTCAGTTTACTCATTTATAAACAGGAGATACATACCTAACTCACCATTCTATTTTGAGGATAAAAGAAATGTATGTAAAATGTTTAGCACACAATGAAAGCCCAGGAAATGGGGGCCCCTTTTTCAAAGATGTTGGCTACCATCCATTGTCCTCAAGGAAGGGGGTGGAGAGGGGGAGAGAATGAAGCTGAGAAACACTTAGACTGGAAACATTTTTAAATTAATTAAAGCTAAAGAAAACATTGTGCTGGCCCAATTCAATCTCACTTCAGAGAGATCTGACTGAGGTTTAGAACTCCTAGCTTCTCCCATGAGCCTAGTTATAAACATCATTAAAAAAAGGAACACTCACTCTTGGGACTGGGCAATGCTCAGAGGCCCAACTACAGGAAGAAACAGCTTCCTGAAAAGCAAATCTTTCAACTGCTCTGACAAATAAATATCCAATTTCCACTCAACATAGCCTCTGCTTGGTTAGACTATCCCAATCTAATTGTTATTGGGGGTTATACAGATAACAATCAGACACCAACTTTGTTGTACTTCTCTCTTTCTTTTCAACTTGGTTGTATTTCTATAAGCAAAACAAATAATTTCAAGTTAGTAGTGTTAATTTTATGATGGAAGAAGTGCCCTACAAAACATCTATCTATGTGAAGACAATGGAGATACATTGAGGGCGTTCTTTCATGATTGAAATTCCAGAGATCTCTCCTGGATTGGAGTAGAGGATCAAAGTTTGACAAAAATATTACTTAATTAGAAAAATCTCATCAGAGTAGTTGAATGTTTAGCCATAAGCATAGAAAAAAAACTATTGGGGGAAAAAAGCAAAATTTAATCAACCAACCCATGGACAGGTGAGTCTCATCTTGAAACAGACCATCCCTGAAGCCATCCATGGTTAATGGTTGTAAGATGCCAAGATAATGAAGAAAAGTCTTAGAAAAGACAACAGCCTGCCCATATTTTCTAGGTAATAGGTGACCCAGTCCAGGAGAAGGGAAGTGTCTTGCCGAAGGTTGTATAGCAACTTAGTGGTAGCGTTTGGAATAAAGGCATGAAAAGGAGGAACACCAGTGTAAGCCAAACATAGCATTATTATACTCAGAGACTGCTTTTTCATGGTAAATTTGGATAAAAATAAGGGAGTTGACAGGAGATGGAATAAAATAATAAAATATTTTTTAAAAGTTATAAAATGCTTATTAATTTTTTTTCCTAGTCTCTTTTTTCCCTTATCCTCCCACTCCCCTTTGGCAACTACCAGCTTGTTCTCTATATCTATGGATCTGCTTATATTTTATTTGTTTATTCATTTGTGTGTGTTTTTTTATATTGCATATATAAGTGAAATCATACAGTATCTGTTTTTGTCTAACTTATTTCACCTCATATAATACCTTTACTTTCATCCATATGGTGGTCCATGACAAGATTTCATTCTTTTTGTGTGTGTGTGTGTGGCTGAATAATATTCTATTGTATATGTATACCACATCTTTTTTTTAAAATCTATTTGTCCATTAATGGACACCTACATTGCTACCATATCCTCACAACTGTAAATAATGCTGCAATGAACATAGTGGTGCATATATTTTTTTGAATCTGTGTTTTTGTTTCCTTCAAATAAATACCCAGAAGTAGAATTGCTGAGACACACAGCAGTTCTATTTTTAATTTTTTGAGGAACCTCCATACTGTCTTCCATTCTGACTATACCAATTTACAGCCCCACCAACAAGACTTCCCTTTTCTCTTATTCATTTCTAGTGCCATCTTCCTTCACTTTTATTATATTTATGTGCAGCATGCAAATATGGCATTTCTTTTCTTTATGGAGTTAAACTCCTCTGGTCAAGCCACAATTTTCCTCAACAAACCTTAAGATGGTATTTGTATGTGTCAGTGTGAAAAGGACAATTGGACCTATATAAATCTTTTTTTTTTCTTTTATCCCATATTCTTAATTGCAAATAGTAATCATGAACAATGTTATCTTTAAATGTTAATAAGAGTTGTGATTTATTGCATTCCTGCTACATTCCAGGCTTAGGGAGGGGTTCTGGCTCCTTAGCATGGGTTTTAGAGACACACCTGAATATAAATACCAATTCTTACCCTCAGTAAGTTATTTAAACTCTCTGAATTCCATTTTCTTCATTTGTGCAAATGGAAGAATAGTACTTATCTCAAATGTTGTGCTTGGAGCATCACAAGCACTCAAATAGCGATGGCCAATATTATCACCATTTCACAGGTAACAAGCCTGAAGTGTAGACAGGTAAGGACAGGCCTGGTATGGGGCAGGTGGTAGAGCAAGATCAACCTGCCTGCACACCCTTTGCTCTCTGCAAGGCTGCAGCTGATGGTCCTTGCTGTGACCTTCAGAGTCACTTCTGAGCACAGCAAATGCAGATGACTGCCCTGCTACTCAGCTTGGCGACTTCCAAGCTCTCTGGCTGTTAAATACTTTTCAAAGGATGAGAAACAAGACTTATACTTTTTCACTGCCTCTCTCCAATCTATACCTCTCTCCAATCTATACTTAATGTTTGAGGAAGAATTCCCTGGCTTCAATAACCCCTGCTCTGTAGAGAAGTGGTTAGAAATGCTCACTTCCCCATGCCAGCAGCAACAGAACAGACAGGGGCTCTGTCTTTGGACTGCTCAGGGAATGCTGACATGGGGAAGTGAGCTTCAGTAACCACTTCTCCATCCTTCCAGATGACTGAAACCAAACAGGGATAAGGGTAGGGGAAGGGCAGGAAGGGAGGCAGCATTTCTGTTTCTTAAAGGCATAGCTCTAAGTCACCTCAGACACTTTGAATCAGTCACAGGACTTCAACACTAGTAGTGCTGCTCAGCCATCTCTTTGCAATTAGGTCAATTACAAAATTGCCTAGAACGTAACCAACCAAGTGAGCAAACATAAAAATCTACATGTATCATTACTCTTGCCCTGGCCCTTCTCATTTATTAGATTACAAGAGCCCTTAAAGCAGGACCTGGTTCTACTGCAAATTCAATCCAAACTTTGCAAGCCCCCTTCACATCTAATAGAGCTCACATTTATTGAGCACTTGCTATATGCTTGGTACTCTGCTAAGCTCTTTTTCTGTGCTAACTCAATCCTTATAAATGCCCTAGGAATTTGTAATTATAACAATCTCTCTTTTGTAAATAAGAATATAGGCAGAGATTAAATTAAGTTAGTTAGTGAGGATTCAAGCCTACAAAGTCAGCCCCAGACCAGTTCTGTATATAACCATGTTATTCTGCCTCTGACTCACTCAATGACCACAATCCTATGAGGTGTAACACCTTCTGGTGTTACAATAAGCCTATTTTATAGAGAAGGAAAGTGAGCTTTAGAAAGGCATAACAACTTGTTCAAAGTCCAAAGCACTGAGGAAGCAGAGCCAGGATGTAAAAGTGAGCAGTCTCAGAGTGTACAAATATTGTATTGTATTGTATTGTATTGTATTGTATTGTATTGTATTGTATTGTATTATGTTTTTCATTATGGTAAGAACACTTAACAAACTTTAGAGTGTACAATATAACATTGTTAATTATAGGTACAATCTTATGCAACAGATCTCTAGAACATATTCACCTTGCATAACAAATTTTATACCTGTGAACAGTCTTAAGCCTCTGCTACTCTGCCTCCTTCAAACAGTGGGAGTACAGAAAAATGTTTACTCTATGTCATTCAAAATGTTATAAATTACCACTTAGTTCTGTCTCCTAATGTTCAGTCTCCTCAGAGCCCACTAGTTAGGGAGGACATGGATCCTGTATATATGAAACCAATTGTCCCTACCAGAGAAAGCCTCATTATTTTACACAAACCCTAACTTATTGTTTAGTTATCCTTTATAGGAAAATCTTTTAAAGGAGTCTTACAAATGGGATAATAAGGAAATAATTATTAGCAAACAAATAATTTCTACTTTCGTAAGCTATTTAAATAAGGAGCCATAGTTTTCCTGACTGTAATAAAACACTTCATCAGGGTGCAAACTATCCACATTTGTATAATGTTGAAAGCAGCCATGAAGCAGATCCAGTGGTACTAATCCAGATCCCCTTCCAGACAAAGGCACTCCCCCACCGGAGGCAGCCGCTTCACTCAACCTAAGGTTATGCCTTCTCCCTGATAGCCTTTTGCATCTCACTAGGGATACAACTGGGACAGCCATGAAAGATCATTTTCTTTCCAGAACTTCCAACTTTGTGGTTTAAATTCTCATTCTGCCCAATCCTGCTTGCCTTACCACCTTAGAAGTGATACAGAGAACACTGTACATGCAAATCTCAGCATTAGGATCTGTTTCCTGGGAACTGGCCTTGATCATTTGATATCTAGGAAGCCAACTATAAAATGAGACTTGGGAAGACTTCTGCTTCCAAACAAGATGAGGTAACAGGGAGTGAATTTAACCTCTCACATGCAATAACTAATAAACAAAAGGAAATATAGGAAGACATTGGACTAACAGGCAATAAAAAGCACTGGTCCCAGAGAGGTGGAAAACAAAAAAGGTGGGTTTTATCATTGTCCCTGCTTATGGGGAGGCTCCAGCATAAGGCCTGGGAACTCAGGAGTGCCTAATGGTGGACCTGATTTGGGGGGATGGAGCTGGAGTCCATTTGGGGGGATGGAGGGTAGGCAGCTAAAGTTCCCAGAGTAGAGGATGTGGAGGGGAGAGTAGCAGGGAGGACACCCTGGGAGGATAGGCCCTCAGGGTCACCTGAGTACTGATCTGCACATGCCCAGGAGGAAATGCTCTGAGGCCACAGAAAGAACCACATGAAAGGATTCAAAGGAATAACTTCTCTGAGCTCACATGGGCCTGTTCTCACCAGCATGAGGAGAAAAACCTCATAGTTCACAGGAAATGGGGTATGGAGCTTTGCCCCCTGGGTAGTGGTGAAAATCTCATCCTAGACTAAATGCTTCACTGGTCCCATCTAACAAACCTTAAAAATAGGACTGAACTGATCAAACTATTTCCAAGTAAGTTAATAGCTTCCTTGAATAAAACTTAAGAATATTAACCAGCACCCAACAAGTAAAACTCAAAATAAATGGTGTCCAATAAAAATTATTAGGAATAAGAGGAAATAGAAAAATATATCCTATTAAGAGGGGGGAAAAAAACAATTAAAAGTGACTCAGAAAAAACATAGACATTAATATAGTTGTAACTGTATGCCGTGTGTTTAAGAAGCTAAGAGAAAGATTGAATGTGTTAGGTTCATCTTAAGAACATCTAAAACTGATTATAGTGTTTATGTTGAAAAAATAGTTTGGATGGAAATAATGGCAAATTAGACATCGCAGAAGAACAGGTTAGCAAATTTGAAGATAGCAATAGAAACTATATAATATGAAAAAAAAAAAGAAAAAAAGATTTCGAAAAAAAGAATAGAGCAATAATCAGGCAGCTATGAAACAACTTCAAATGAACTAATGTGCAGTATATGCAGTTGGAGTCCCTGAACAGGCAGGGAAGGTGGGTGGAGAGAAGACACTGAAAAATAATAATTGGAATTTTTCCAAATTTTGTATAAGCTATAAATCCCTGAAACTCAATAAACCCTGAGCCAAATAAACATGAGCAACAACAACAACAACAACAATAACCCTACAGGCAAGGACATTCATAATCAAATTGATTGATACCACAGTAAAAAAGAAAAATCTTAAAATAGAATTTCAGGGTTGCCTATAGGTGATGAGTTGTCATTGGTGATAGATGGAGCTCTGACAGCCCTGACATGAAATTGCAGGGCTATTGTTCAACTCTGACCTGTGGCAAACTGGGACCCGATATTAGTGGAAGAGGATGCGTGTCAGGCCTATGACAGTTTAGGAGAAATAGCAATTATAAAGAAACTGGAGGTCTATTGCCATCTTAAAAATGTGAACTATAGTTGTAACTTTTAATGACCTATTAAATTTATCATCTATACCATTTCTAGGTCAGTTCAGTTGATTTATATTTCCCCTCTGAATGGGAAGCATTTTCCTGCTTATTTGATACATTTTTTTATTAGTTACATCATATTGTGAATTTTACCTTATCTATGAATAATAATTTTTGTTTCTTTTATGACTTCAAGTTAATTGTATTTATATGGAGGTTTAATTTATCTGTAGATTTAATTTTATGCATTGGGTATTACTAAATGGATTAATAAGAGTTGGTTAGTGCCCCTGAAGAACTCATAATCTTGTGGAGTAAACAGAAACTAGGACTGATATAAAACAATGCAATGAGTCTGGCCTGTGTTGTGCCATGGTTATGATTAGGCGTTGGCCCATGAACCAGGAGGTCACATTTTTATTTCAATTAGAGCACATGTTCTGGTTTCAGGCTCCATCCCTAGTAGGAGGCAGTTTCTCTCTCAGGGATGTTTCTAGCTTTATCTCTATAGTGCAGAGGGAAAGTTTAAAATATTCTTTTAAAATATTCTTTTATTAGAAAATCATTAATTTTGGAATTATAATAATATAAATACAAGTAAACAACAACAACAACAACACATCTCTACTCCCATCTTCCAGAAATAGCATCCAATAACATTTTGACATATTGAGACTTTTCATCATATACACAACTATTTTATAAAATTGAAGTTATACTACTTGATTTTTTTAGTTAGTTATACTGCCAATATTTACCCATGTCATTCAATGATTTTTAATAGCTGAGTAGTAGGTCATCATTTGAACATATTTAACCATTGTCTTGTTATTGGGCATATAGCATATTTCTTATATTATATTAATATGAAAACAGGGTAATGAAATTCAGTGCAGTAGAGATTAATAGGCATGAGGAACTAGAGGTCTGGACTCTAGGGTCAGCTTTGAGAAGTTTTGGATAAGTCATTTCCCCTCTCTGAGTTCCAGTTTCCTCACTTAGAAAATTGTCAGGCTGAACTAGATGAAGTTTCACATCCTATTTAGTGCTAACACAGACAGACAACTGCACTCCCAGGATTAAAATCACTTCAGTGGGGAACATCTTAGTAGAACTCTGAACTTAGTAGATCTTGAAGACAGCATAAGGACCTACACTTTGTGGGTTGTTCAAAGAAGTAAAACAGCAAGAAATGAGCATTTGCACTGGGAAAGTTATAAAGCATCAAACTTCCTCTGACTCTACCAGCCCTTTCCACTCCTCTGAGAGCTTAGAAGGATTGACATCCTACCTTGTCATCCAACCTATAGATTTCAAGCATGTATTTGCAATTGGAGGATGCTATTTACAAGTGAGATTGGGCACTTTACATTGTTTGCATTTGTGCATATTTTCAGCTTTATAAAATGAACATTAATGTAAATATGACATTTAAAATAAATTTGTTTCATTGAGTCTTTTTTAATGGAGCTAAAGTTAAAAATTAGAAGAGGACGAAGAACATTAGATAATATAAATATTCTCCTTAATAAACAGATTCACTCATTCTTTCATTTAAGAAATATTTATTGAACATCTACTATGTTTCAGTCCCAGTTTTAGGGGATGGAGAGATATAAAACAGACAAAGCCCTAGCCCTCATGAACTTACATTCCAGGAGAGGGAGACAGACAGTAAACATACACAAAAGAAATTGTGTTGTTACAGTATGTCAGATGGGTCTAATCCACTAAGCAAGAGAAAGGAATGAGGGTAAAATAGAAAATGTGAGAACTAGGGAGGAAGCTGATATTTTACATGGAGAGCACAGGAATGGCTCCTCTGGTAATGTGATGTTTGAAGAGAGACCTGGTGTGTAAGATCAAGCCATGCAGACCTCTGAGGCAAAGAGTATTTTAGGCAAGGTCAATAGCAAGAACTTTTTTGAGTAAGAGAATATGTGGTGTGCTCTATGCCACCATGAGCAGAGCAAAAAGCAAGGAGAAAAGTCATGAAACATAAGTAAAAGAGGTAGTGGATTGCATTTGTTCAGAAACATTGCATTTGTTCAGAGTTGGGTGGAAGAAATTAGATTTGGGACAGGGATCTGATTCAGGCTTTAAAGAAATATTTATGGATGCTTTGTTGATAATAGGCAAGGTAAGGTATTGAGAAGTGAAGAAAGAAGAAGCTAGGGAAATTAATTAAAATGCTTTTGTGGTAATTCAGAGAAATGCAACATTGTCTACACCGCAGAATTGTGGAAAGGTGAGAATGGGCTGACCTCAGCGAATTTGAAGGTATAGATAAAAAGATATGCTGATAGAATGGTGTGGGCTATGAGGTAAAGGGGAATAAAGGATGATAGTGGTCAATGAGGCGGCGGAGCAGCCTCCCAGCAGACGCAGAAATGCAGATCTTTGTGAAGACCCTGACTGGCAAGACGATCACCCTTGAGGTTGAGCCCAGTGACACCATTGAGAATGTCAAAGCTAAAATCCAAGACAAGGAGGGCATCCCACCTGACCAGCAGCATCTGATTTTTGCGCGCAAACAACTAGCAGGGGTCCTCAAACTTTTTAAAGTGGGGGCCAGATCACCGTCCCTCAGAGAGCTGGAGGGCCGGACTATATGAACTACTAATTCCTACTGTAACACCTCGGCTGCACTCACTGCCCAAAAAACCTGGCGGGCCGGATCAGACTCCTCTGCGGGCTGCATGTGGCCCGCGGGCCATAGTTTGAAGACGCCTGATAGTAGAGGATGGGCGCACTCTCTCAGACTACAACATTCAGAAAGAGTCCACCCTGCACTTGGTGCTTCGTCTGAGGGGTGGCATCATTGAACCCTCCCTCAGCCAGCCCGCACAAAAGTACAACTGCGACAAGATGATCTGCCGCAAGTGCTACGCCCGCCTGCACCCCAGTGCTGACAACTGCCGCAAGATGTGTGGCCACACCAACAACCTGAGCCCCAAGAAGAAGGTTAAATAAGGCCCCTCCCCAACTCCTTGGGTCCACAGGGCAGCCTTCTATCTGAACCCTGTGATGCTAGGGCCTCAATAAAGTTTCTGTTTTGTTGACTGGAAAAAAAAAAAAAAAGGATGATAGTAGGGTTTTGACCTGAGCAACTTAAAATTAAAAAATGGAACTATCATCCCCTGAAATGAGAAAAACTGGAGCAGTAGATTTTGGGAGAAAAGTGAGAAGCTCAGCCTTGAATATTTGAATTGCCTATTAGAAACACAAGCAGAGAGGCAGTTAGATGTGCGAGTATGGACTTTAGGAGACTGGTCTGAGCTAGAGATAGAAATTTGGGGGTCATCCCCATAAGGTGAATTCGTTGAATTACTTTACCGATCTCATAAAATATTATTTAATATTACTAGAATGTATGGAAACAAGCTCAATTAGGTCAGAAAACTATTAAGAAGAATTTGTACTTGAGTCTTCTGGCAAGAAAAGTTACCCTGGTTATTATTTTTAAGTCAATCTGTGCCACTTAGATAAGATTTCACTTTAGAACAATTTCTTTTATTGCTTTAGATGATTTCTCTAGCTTATGAAAAACACTACTCTACTGTTCTCCCTCTGCACAGAGCAACTGTTGACTTAAATGAAATTTGTATCAGCAAGGAGTGAGTTTTCATATGCAAGCACTGTATTTTACAGCTGGAAAGGTCTTAATGACCTTGTTTAATCTACTTGTTCATTTTACAGAGAGAGGAAAAAACAGAACCTCAAAAGGCAACGTGAGTTCTCAAAGTCACTCAGCTGGTATAGAATACTTATTAATCATTTACTCAATATAGCAAATATTTACTGAGCACTAGGTGCTAGGTGACATTTAAAGGGCTGAAGATAAAACAGTCAACAATAAAAAATAGACTCGGTTGTGTGGAATTTACAGTCCCTTTGGAAGAGCTAGAAAACGAAAGTGCAAGTCTACCATATGACACATAATTAGTAAGTGCCATGAAGAAAAATGAATCAGGATAAGGCTGGGTGATAAATAATTTATTGTTCAAATTGGGACAATTTTTAGTCTAACAGGAATTGAAAACTGATGGGATGCCAGGTCAGCAGGCATAAGCAGGGGTGTCTCTCCTGGGTGGATGAAGATATAAAGTCACACAAATGAATTGGACTGGGAGTGCTGAGGTGGTGAGTCAGGCTTATTTCATATCAAGTGGTGGGTCACAAATGACATGGTGACACCTGAGGAAAGACCTGACGTCAGTGAAGGAAGGAGACATGCATTTATTGGAAGTAAACTGTTGCAGGCAAAGAAAACAACAATGAAAAATCTCTAAAGAGGGAGGCATTTGAAGAAAGGAGGTCAGTGTGGTTGCTAAAGAGAAAACATGGGGAAGAATTTGTTGCAGGCAATGAGGCAGGATGATTTAGGAATTTTTAAGCTATTAAAATTATTTAGGTTTACTGTGCTTACTAAAAAGAAGCCACTTGTTAGCTATGAAACAAGGAGTGACATTATCTAACTTATTTTAGTCTAATAATCTGGCTGCCCTATTGCAAATTTATCAGCAAGAAGAACTGCCTAGTTATAAAACTGAACAAAAGCTGTACATGGCTTTTACCTGAAAATTTTATTGCTAAAGTTAAAGAAGATTCAAATAAATGAAGAGATACATCATTGTAGACTATAAGACCAAATATTATTAAAATGTTAATTTTCCCCAGAATTCTATAGAATCAGTGCATTTTCAATGAAAACACAAGAAGGTTATTTTTTGTTATAAATTGACAATCTAATATTGATGCTTATATAGGTAGGCCTATGATTTAAAACAATATATTTTTTTTAAATTGTAAATCAACAAATTTGGAAGATATGTTTTATTTCAAGAATTACTATAAAGCCATAATAATCATTAATATGGAATAGAAAAATAGATTAATCAAAATAGAAAGTCAGAAATAGATACATATAAAGAAAATGTGGTAAATTAATTTTTTAAAATATACCAATTAAATTTAATATGGATAGGAAAGATTATATGTGTTTTTCAACATATAGTACCAGAACAATTGGATTTCTACATGGAAAAAACTGTAACGTGATCCATTACACTATTCCATATACAAAAATGAACTCGAGATAGAATGCTGATCTAAATAAAAAATTCAATCTAAATGTTTTTTTAAAAATATCAGACAATATCTCAGTAATCTTAGAGTATTCAAAGACATTTTAGAGCACAGAAATTACTAACCATAATAAAATTATTTGATAAACTAAACTTCATTGAAATTAAAAACTTCTGTTCAAAAAGTCATTATTAAGAAAAATTAAAAGGCAGACCTCAATGAGATAAATATATTGCAATATATTTATGCAAAAAAAAGATTTGTACTTCAAATATTTAAAGTATTTTTAAAATTCAATAATAAAAAGACAACAAAATTTGGCAAAAAATTCTGGCATTTACAAAATAAGGTATATAAATGGCCAATAAGTACAGTCATTAGGGTAGTGTAAATTAAAACCTAATGAGAAAAAAATAAAACAAAAGCAATGAGATATAATAAGTAGACATAGATCTTTTACAATGCTGAAATTAAAAAATAAAGCCCCACTATAAATAATATAGTGGATTATTCTATGCCAACCTGGTCATCTTGAGGACTACATTTCCCAGAATTTCCTTTTCTGTTTTAGATTTGGCCAAAAGAGGTACGATTATGTATGATTTAAAGCATACAAATGAAACAGTGGGCATTACTCTTATTGGTGTCAGATTTAGTGCTAGAGTGAAACAGCTGTGTCCATTGTGTCACAGTATGATCACATTTTGCCAGGTTGTCCAACCTATTATCCAGGCTGATTAACAGTAGTCCCAGTTCTACTATCAGATACTTGATTGTGGGCCGCCCCACCCCCCCCAAAAAAATGGTAACTACACCACAGCAACAACTTCCCATAGAGATTGCCATGAACTTCCTCTTCTTGGTCCTACTGCAGTGACTGGATATACTTGTTTCTCATTATTTCCTGCAAGTTCTAACTTGTCTGCGTGCATCAATACACTAGGCAGACTCACTGGTGACTCTTTTTCTGATCCTTCCTCAACCTGTCCATGTAGTCTCACTTTTGTATAAGATTTAATTTATATCATTAATTTTTACCAATAACACTCATAATAGCTTGATTACTACAGTTCTTGGCACTCATCTGCACTTGGATCTGATTTAAATAAATATCCTCAACTCTGAATCTGATGTCACCAATGAAATGAAACTTGGGAATTCTGAAATGAGAATGATTATATTTTTCAAGAGAATAAAAATGATTTATGGCTAAAGAGCTAGAGAAGACTGTGGTAGATTGTAGAAAGGCCTCAAATACTTTCTATTCCAAAATGACCTTTCAGTTCTTCCCATTAAAGTTGGAGTCTATTACTTCATCCATTAAATATGCTCTTGACCACGAGACTTTCTCTGGCTACTGGGACATTAGCAAACATGAACCCAGAGGAGTGCTGGAAAGTGAAAGTGTATTGGAGCTTGCTTTCTCTCGCTGATTCTGTATCCTAGCTGCCACGTAAATGACTCCTGGCTAAACTTTGGAACACTCAAGCCCAAGCCCTGCCTGTCATGCCAGTTGACAAGGAGGCACCACCAAGTACACAAGTGAAGCAATCCAGTTCCAATAAGCTGGCTAGAGTGGTGTTATTTTTTTTGCTCTAATTTATCTAGACGTTTAATTTGAAGCAAAAAAACAAACCAATACAAATATCAAATGTTGAGAGGAGTCCAAGCAACTGAAATTCTAAGTCACTGATAATGGGAAATGATTCTGCAAAACTATTTGTCAGTTTCTTATAAAGTTAAACACAGACTTACCTTAATATCCAGCAATTCCAGAATTAGGCATTTATCTAAGAGAAATCAAAACACATGTTCACATCAATAGACATGTAAGAAAGTGCACGGTAGCTTATTCATAATAGCAAAAATTGGAAATGACTAAATTTCCATCAATAGGAGAATAAACAAAATATGATAACTTCAATAATACTATTCAGAAATAAAAAGGAATTAACCATGTATAGATACATACCGGATAAATCATAAAAACATTAAGTTTAATGAATGAAGCAAAATATAAGAATATTTGCTATGTAATTCCATGTATACGAAGTTTCAGGAGAAATATAAAAGGAAAGAGAAACAAGGGAGAATGATATATTGTAGTTAATCCTCCTTTATCCATGAGGGATGCTTTTCAAGTGAATGCCTAGTGAGGAGGTTCTGAGGAGACCATTAGATTTCAGGCATAATTATTGATATAGGTTAAATTTACTAATTTTCTTCCATCTGTAACATTTAACTCTGAATACAAGTTAACATACATCTTGATGCAAGATGATTATTTTGATCATCTATTGCTGTATAACAAACCAGCCAAAAGTTAATAGCTTAAAACAATCTTTTTATTACTCCTTGTGGTTCTGTGTGTTGATTAGAATCATCTGGGTAGTTCTGGTCTGGAGATGTCACCTGGGGCCACAGTGAATGGGTGATTCTATTGGGCTGAGACATCCAAGATGGCTCGCTCACACGGCTGCCACTGATGCTGGCAGAAGGCTGGAACTCAGCTGGGCATGTTGACCACAGCGCCTCGCATGGCCCCACATGTCGCCTGGACTTTTCACAGGGTGGCAGCTACATTCAGAGAGGCAGAGTTTGGGAGTGAGTGGTCCCAGAGAGAAGAAGCAAAAGCTGCTTGTCAGCCCTCAGTAGGGCTAAGCCTAGAACTGGCATGGTGTCACTTCTGCCACCATCTAGGGCTTATGCAGTCATAGGGCCAGACTGGATACAGGATGAGGAGATTATATACTCCAATTCTCCAAGGAGAGTCACAGAAATTGGGGCCATCTTTAATCCACTAAGTCTTTTGTCAATAAACAAAGTTATGGATTACACAAAAACATTTTTTGGGGAAATCTATGTCTACCATTTTTTTTCAATGCTTATCTCAATGGTATGCTAGCTAATATGGCAAATAACACCACATTTAAAATCAGATTATAGGCCCCATTCTATATTCTTTTTTATTGGGGATTGCTTACTTCTTCCATATGGTACAGCTTTAAAGACACAACTTTAGCAAACATATTTGCTCCTTCCTTACAGGCTTTCCCCCCATTTACCTGTGTGAAATCCAAGTCAGAATGTCTTTCACATCATAAAGCAAGATCTCTCTACCGGTAGGCCACGTTTCCCCTCTCGCATCATCAGCTACATTCCACACTGAGCATTGAATGTGAACCTGGACGATCTTTTATTATTTATTCTGAATTTCTAGCCTCTGCCTCATAAAATTACAACTGTGTGGGAAGCAATTTCTGTTCAGGTCAGAATTCTGTTGAAGCCATGCAAGTACCTTGCCCAAAGCAATAGAAAGAACCACTGTGTCATACCTGCAGCTTAACACCTAGCTCTACAAATTACACAGGTAAAACTTCCTTTTCATACAGGTGAGCAGTTCAAGTGTCAGAGCAGGGATGATCCTATATGAGCTGACTCAATACACAAAGATATACATCCAAACTTCGGATTTAGTGTTTGCCCTTTTATTAGCATTTACTTGTTATTGGAAATTCATTTTTAAGTGTCCCATCAAACATGTTACTATGTTTTGTGTAGAAGAATTTACTTATTATAATCTATTAGAGGTAAGATTTTGATTCTGACGTTATCTGCAGCTCAGAAGTTTCTATATGTGGGGTTTTGTATAATTTATTTTTCAATATTTTGTAACTTTAAATTTTCCCCTTGGCCTGAAATATATATCCACATTGTTTTAATTTACTTGGTTTGATTGTGTGCCTTCTACTGTTTTCTGATCGTACTTGGTTTATGATGAATGTTGTCAATTTGATTTCTTTCAAAATTTGAGGTTTCTCCATGGCTAGCCCATGGTGACCTTTGTGATTGATTTTTCCATGGTTATTGAAAAACAATATGTTTTGGGAAGAAAGTGTGTGTGTGTTTGCAGAGGATCTATCTTATGTTACTTTGTATGTGAGTGAGAAAAATTCAACTGGAGTTGTATACTACATTTTTTTCTTAATACTTCCTAGAATTTGTTTTATGAATATTGATGACTTGTGTAACAACATTTATAACTTAAATTCTCATTGTGTATTCCTTTCTTTGTAACAACATGTTCTCCTGTTTCACACTTGGTGTTTTTTGCCATGCATGATTGATCTATGTGCCTTTTGGGGTTTGTTTGCATAGCCTTAATATGCTCTGCCCTATTATTTTCAAACTATGAGTCACTTTAGTTTAACATATTCTGAGTATACCAATTGTGAGAGTTCCATTGTCCATTCTCCCTTTTGTTCTCTGATTTAAAAAAATATATATTTCCATTTCTTTTTGTAATTTTTATTCTATCTCTCTTACCATTCTTTTATTTTTTTAATCCTCACTGGAGGATATTTTTCTGTTGGTTTTTAGTGAGAGTGGAAGAGAGAGGGAAAGAAATATCCATGTGATAGAAACACACTGATTGGTTGCCTCCTGCAGGAGCTCTGACCAGGGCCCGGGCTGGGGAGGAGCCTGCAACCAATGTATGTGCCCTTGACCAGAAATGAACACCTCGAACCCTTCAAGTCTGCAGGCTGACACTATCCACTGAGCCAAACTGGCTAGGGTTCTCTTACGGTCTTTGATGGAAGTAGACTACAGTAATAATTGTTTTAGTGAAGAATTGTTGTGAAAAGTGAATATAGCGTCCAGCATTTGTTCTGTAGCAGCCATTGCAGAGGCAATGTGCACCCAGGCGGTGTGAGGGCCCCCCTCCCTTCCCCCTGCCAAGCTCCCTCCTGGGAACCACACAGCTTCTCAGCATCAAGGCCTATCATTGCTCTACCAGGGGTCTTCAAACTTCTCTCATTATGAGAATCACCTGGTGGAGTTGTTAAAACACAGATTCCCGGATCCCAACTATAAGAAGTGCTATCAGGAATCTGTGTTTTAACACCTCCACCAGGTGATTCTCATAATGAGAGAAGTTTGAAGACCCCTGCAAACTGTGACTGTGAGCACCTGTGCCTCATCTCCATTTACTTTGTGCATTCCTGCGTTTACTGCAGGTTAGTGTTATTTTAGGAATTAGGTTGTGTGTGTTGTTTAGCATGATTTGGCAGGTTCCTTTTTGGGTCTGGGACAGCTCAAAAGTTTTTCCATATAAATTCATGGTAATTGCTTCTTCGCTTTCCACCATTTGGCTTAGGAAAGGTTTCATAAGAATGCTGCACCTCCAGCTAATGGGAGAAACCGGTATACAAACACTTAAACCTCTAGGGCAGGTTTGGCAGTGAAACGAAAATTCAAAGACAATGGATTCAATATGGGAAGTGCCAATGGACTTGTAGGTCAATACCAGATGGTATTTAGGTGACAGTTTGGAGGCAGTAGATTGAATTACTAACATTCCAGCGGTTTTTTAAAAAAATATGTAACTCTAACCTCTATCATCCACATTTCTACCTCTTCCATACAGACCATATACACACAGCTTGGAGAATCAGAAATAAGAATGGTGGCTTAATCATCTTTAAAAACAAAATCCTGTACAAAGAAATGGGTAGTTCATATAATTTCACATGCATATAAAGCCTGTTCTTTAAATTGCACAATTTAATATATATATATATATATATAACCATGAAATATATAATATATATAATATATATATATATAGTGATTGATTTTTTCATGGTTATTGAAAAATAATATATTTTGGGAAGAAGGTGTGTGTGTGTGTTTTATATATATATAAAAAATCAGAGAGGGAGAGGGAGACAGAAACATCAATGATGAGAGATTATCTATGATTTGCTGCCTCCTGCCTGCATCACACTAGGGATTGAGCCAACAACCCAGGCATATACATTTTTAACTCTGAGCTGAATAACTCCAGCTATTAATTTTAGGAAAGTTAACTGAATTAGCAAATGAACATAACTAATGGACACAGACAGTAGGGGGGTGAGGGCATGTGCTGGGGATGGGGGTGGCTGGGGAGAGGTCAATGAGGGGAAAAGGAGACATATGTGATACCATATGTAATACTTTAAACAATAAAAACAAACAAACAAACAAAAAACAAGTGTTGATTGTAAAGGAAAGACCAATAAATAAATGAGGGGGGAAAGTGTTTTTTATATTTTAAAAGTATTGTGTTCTCCGTTGGAAGTCTCCTTTTGATTTCAATGACAGTGCAGGGAATACCCTGATAGGTGTAAAATGAAGCTGTACCACAAAAATATAAACCTTGTCTAAAAAGCCCAAGTCAGCTCTGATCAACATCCACAATTCTAGCCTTTATTGAGATAAAGACTTTGGTGTTTATCATTCTGAATGGCTCACACAGCCTTTCATTTTTAACACACATTTTAATTTAAATGCTACTATAATGCTGCACAGTATCTCCTTGTATGGGTACTGTTCAAGAGCAAACCACAGGCTCAAATGCCATCACTTATGCTAAAGCCCATGACACCAAACTTAGATTTAATACCTGACCTATTGCTGTTTGAGTCCCTCCCAAAAAGGTAATCTTAGTTAACACCCAGAAATGCTCTGGTGAATGAGGTAATGTGTGACCTGGGCCTTCTCATCCCCCACCCCCACCCCCCATTGAAAAAAAAAAAAAAAAGAGGCAATTTGCATATAAAAATTCTGGCTGTCCATCACTCCCCCAAAATGTCTTGGCCTAAAAATAGTCCTTTCTTTTGTTAATAGCTCCCTTTCTTATTAAAACTGTCCCTTTTTGTATAGTTCTTTGGAGAATTCTTCTACTTGCTCTATTGGATGCTGCTGGATTCATGAATTGTTTAATACAAACAATTAAATCTTCCAACTTATGTGGTTAAACTTTGTTTTTTAATAATATACAATTGTGCATTTTATTTTCCCCCTATAGCTAAGCATTTAGCTGTTGTTATTTACTACTGCTATCGTTATTAATTTGTTGCATGTATATCCAAGCAATGGGCTTCTCTATATTCTCCCTTGTACACATAAGCAAATGTTTATTCTGGGTTGATAGTAAGGGAAAATACAAATTAAAAATAGGGCTTAATTCTCCCTGTTGAAAATAAGGGAAGAGACTATACCCACTCCTGCGTCCTCCCTACCTTTTCTGAGAGTATTTCATTTGAAACTTGTAGGTTTTTTCTCTTTAAGTATGTAAATTGATTTGAAAGCTAAATAAGCCTCTGCCAGCTTTCTCAAGGACCTTGAATACATATCAGAAAAGGTCAAAGAGTTATTTAAAAATGTAATATACTATATAATAATCCTATATAATAAAAGGGTAATATGCAAATTATCCCCTTGACCAGGAGTTCGACCAGGGGGCAGGGCCAGCCTGTCTGCCACCAGGGGCCCCCCTCATCCTGGCCATGCAATAATTTGTGCATCGAGCCTCAACTGTACATATTTGTGATTCCCAGGCAAAGCTTAGTTGGTGAAAAGTATGAGCTCCATTTTGCAAACCATGACTATTTATTCCCAGATCAAGCATAATTCTGTGCCTGTCAGATCAAGTGTAATTCGGTGCTATTCCTCCACCCCCACTATTAATAAATGCATGGATCATTCCTATTCAAGTTCATAATAATGTATAAGACAATTTTTTATAGCTCATTTCACATTAGCTTTGGATTATGTAACAAACACCTTTAAATATCCCTCTAAAAAAGAGAAGTTGCACCTTCCACATGATACCATTAAGTTCCTTAGCAATAGAAGCAAAAGTAAACAGACACAAAGTTTTCTAAGGCATAAAAATAGACCCTGGATTGCCCGGTAGAGCTACATTAATTTAAAACAAAGACATCAGTCAAAATATTTATTCTGTTCTTAATTGGGTTGAACGGTAATACAAATATTGTGAGCCAGACGTACCTTTCTCATGTATTATACTTTAAATGCTCAAAACTTTATATAAAACCACAGGACCTTGTTTCTCTCACAATTCACACTATGGAACCTTGGATCTAATCTTTGAATAACTTCTCTCCTTGACCATGACTGTTATAGATATAGGCTCCAGTTAGAAGCTTGTTTTACTGAACAGAAACGTCAAGCCTTCTGTGGCTAACAGTCTAAAAGCCTCCCTCAAAAGCGAAGTTAGAATACAAAAATATGGACTCGTACCATTACTGTAAAAGTGCTGGGAAAGTTTTATTACCACCCCAGTGCTTACACTAAGAGCCACAACGTGCAACTCGTACCAAATCCTGGACATTGTCATTTTCAAAGATGTGAAGAAGGATGTAAACATTATCCTGAACCTGAGGGCAACAGCAATGAGAGAAGCCCGAGTGCTCACTCTATGTCTGGCCATGCTCAGGATAGACACTAATACCCACTTCAGCTAAGGCTCCCATGGCCCTCACAGTCACGTTAAAGCACAGCCCTGGGAAGATCCCAGAGCAGGGCATCCACCATCTCAATCCCTTCTCAGAAATTTGCTCCAAATGGAGAAATGAAGTCAGGCTGCCTCTGGCAAGCAGGAGAGGAGCTGAAGCCACGTCAGCAACACTGCGATTTGCTCTCTGCTGGCAAGGCCTCCTGGTGCAGCTTAATTTTGTCCCCATCGTTGTCTTCATTGGGAAAGCTTTGGTGGTTCATGAGGATGTTCTCTACCAGGAACCGGGCTGCTTCTTCTATGTTAATGTTGTCCTGTGAAGCAAGAATAAGGAACAAGATCAGTTCTATGAATTGACCCACAGAATAAAGCATTAAGAACATTCACAGGAACTAGGAAAGTTCCTCAGCATCATCTTCTCTGACACTGAAGTATTACCCAAGAGTTCAATGCCACTGTATCATGTGGCTATGGAAACCTCTTTTTTTTGACAAAAGATCACCTTTTTAGATGTTCCTATTTTAAACATTTTGCCACTGAGGTTTAAAAAAACGATTTTGATGGTTGCAAATAAAAAAACAATTTTGATGGTTGAAAATAAAAATTCACCCCCCTCTGGGTTGCCACTCACATGAATGGAAGCACTGAAACGAAACCATCCCTGCCTTTGAACATCTAATTCAAGCATTCTGGATACATCTGAAGAAAAATGTCAAGGGGCCACACCACATTAAAATAGGATAAATCCATCCTGTTGCTTCCCCATCTCTGAGTGGTGCCAGAGGAGTGGGTTCTTGGCTTCACACAGGTAAGAATTCAAGGCAGGAGCCAGATAGACAAGAGGTTAATGTGGAAAAGCAGGTTTTATTGAGCACAGAGGACACGTAAATAAAGCCACTCCACAGAGTAGTCTCATTTCCTTCTCTTGTGGGGTCTCATGAGAGAAGGAAAGAGACTCCAACAATTTCTAGAGGTTAAGCTTATATCTGTTCTGTTTATAGTTTCCTTGAAAGTTGCTGGCATGGGGAAAAGTTGGGATTAACTTTAACCATTACAAGGTATATTTTGTGGCCTTGTGCTTTCCCTTTTTTAAGGTATGGGTGGAGTGGTAAGGTACGGGTGAGGAGCTAGTCATCAATCCTTGTGGGACCTTTCCCTGTCCAGAGGCTCTTCCTGGTCTGCTTGCATCTCTGGTCAGCCCAGTTCCATGTCAGGCAGCATCAGGCAGGCCCTTGACTGATTTTGACTTTAGTTGATTTATATAGTCCTCATGCCCCTCCTGTTTTATTAGTAGGAATCATTAATTTTAGATGGCACATGTAAATTGACCTGAGACAATGTTGTAGGTGTGATATCCTTTAAGACTATCCTATGGAATCACTACCTATCACATGTGTGCAATAGATTTATAAGTCGTCATCAATTAGACAAAAAGCAACACAGAGCAAAATCTGTGATTTTTAAAATATATAACTTAATATTTTTAAATAATTTTATTTAGTAAAACTGCAATAATAGTAAAAATTCACCCATATTCCTCAAATGTTAACATTTTAGATAACTGGAGTACAACTATCAAAATCAGGAAGTTAGATAATAGTACTATCAGCATTATTCTATTTATCATATTCAAATTATACCAACTGTACAGGTGAGCAGCTGAATTTTGCGGTCATGTCTCCTGATTCCTTTAATCTGAAACAGTTCCTTAGTCTCCTTATTTTCACGAATTTGACATTCTCGGAGAGTACTTGCCAGAGAATATCTCTTAATTTGGGTCTGCTTGATGCTTCCTTATCATTAAGTTCGTTATGCATTTTGGACAAGAATAAGGCATGCATGATCTGTCCTTATCAGTGTATGAGGCCCACTTGCTTAAAGTTCTGTCTGTCAGGTAGAAGTGAAACTTCTAACACACACACAAACAAGCACCCTCTACCCTCCAGTACTTTGTGCTTTTGATTTTCACTTTTGCTTTCTTGCATATCTAGGCTGTTAAGACTTTCAAAAGTGACTTATGTGTGTGTGTTTATTTTACTTATTGGTTTAAGAGAGGAAGGGAGAGAGAGATGGGAGGGAGGGAGAGAAGGAGAAAGGGAGGGAGGGAGGGAGGGAGGGAGGGAAGAAGGGAGGGAGGGAGGGAGAGAGGGAAGGAAGGAGGGAAGGGGAGAGAGGGAAGGGGGAGAGAGGGGGAGAGAGAGAGAGAGAGAGAGAGAGAGAGAGAGAGAGAGAGAGAGAGAGAGAGAGAGAGAGGAGAGAGAGAGGAGAGGAGAGGAGAGGAGAGGAGAGGAGAGGCGCGGAGGGACGAGGAGAGGAGAGGAGAGGAGAGGAGAGGAGAGGAGAGGAGAGGAGAGGAGAGGAGGGGAGGGGAGGGGAGAGGAGAGGGAGGGGAGAGGAGGGAGAGGGAGGGAGAGGGAGGGAGAGGGAGGGAGAGGGAGGGAGGGAGGGAGGGAGAGGGAGGGAGGGAGGGAGGGAGGGAGGGAGGGAGGGAAGGAGGGAAGGAGGGAAGGAGGGAAGGAGAGAGAGAAACATCAACTTGTTCCACTTATTTATTCATTCACTGATTGATGCTTGTATGTTCCCTGACCAGGGATTGAACCTGCAACCTTAGCATATTGGGACAACACTCTGACCAACTGAGCTAACACACCATGAAAGATAAAAAAAATTAAAAAATAAAATTATCCAGCTTCCCATAATGGTTCAAAGAAAAATTCTCATTCTACTATTCATGAGGAAATATATCACAAATATTGATACTTTCTTCTTGTTCAAATGATTTCATACACAGTTAATATAAAACTCATCAAGTGTCATCCAAATACATCTCTCTGACTCTTTCAATGCCTTTGCTAGCCTTGCACATGAACTACATCTTCACCAGGGTCATGGCCCTAGGTTTTGTTAGCCTTCTGGAAAATTAAAAAAAAATGCTTGTGCTTCACCTCATAAACTCTTGGTGCACGAGACTTCATTTAAAGACTCAAGCTCACAGAAAATGGCATTTGTTATTTACTCTAAGTAACAGCTCATTTTCATTTTAATGTGAAATCTATCCTATTCAACTCCCACTAACCAATTTTGAAAGCATTGCTGCTTTTGACTGAACTTTTTTCTAGGCTTCCAACCAGCACTCACCTAAGTCCACCTAAATACTTCATATTTACAAGCTAACAGCAGGGTGGATACTCAGGCAGATCTCACCTTAGCGGAGGTTTCAAACCATCCAGTGAAGCCATGTTCTTTGCAGAACTGGTCCATCTGGGCAGGACTCTGGCCACCTTCCTTTTTCTGGTCACATTTATTAGCTAAGAGAACAGCAGGGATAGGGCTACCATTTGGAAGATGAACTTTACTGTCCAGGTCACTTTTCCATTTTAAGACGGCCTCAAATGTGGAACCTCTCGATATATCAAAGACTACAAAAGCACCAACAGCTTCTTTATAGTAGACTCGGGTCATGTTGCCAAACCGCTCCTGCCCTAGAAAAAAAATACAGTAAGAGGTTAAACACTCACGATTTAGTCAGGATCCCTATTTAGAGTGAACCTCTCTGACCCTAAGAATAATGGCATAAACACATATTCTCCCATTCCACTGCAATATCAACTGTGAGATTAAAAACATACACATAGAGCTGACTCACAAAGCAGAGTGGCTGATCATGTGGCCTGCATACACAAGGAACTCATTTTTGTTCTGCTTGTGTACAACACGGTGTCCATAACCTTCAAGGTCAGTACTTAAAGTACAGAGTCCATCACTTCCCTCTCTCCTTGGGCTAAGAAAAGAGAGGTACCAAAGGGAAAAAGCAAGCTGGGAGTAGTGGAAGAAGAGACAAGAATAGAAGAAAATGAAGCTTGCAGGAAGAAGATAAGTATAGTGGGTTAATGCTAACCAAAAAGATTGGGACTGGACATGAGATAAAGAATCTCATGCTCTTAACTTATCTTTCACATCTCCACCGGATTTTGACTTGATATACAAGATTGCTCTCTTCTAAAAAGGCAGACACATGCAAAACTATTATTTTAGAACAAAAAGTGGCACCATGGTTGTGCTATTAAAGGAAGGATCAAATTACAGAGTTCTCCAAAGATTTTACTTTTAAAATAATTTAACAGGTTAAAAACTTTTTGGGGAAAATCTATTGCTTACACTATCATATAAGACTTTGCAAAGCATGCTCTTACTATCTGATATCACACTATTCTTGGAGTAGGAAGGTCCTTATCTTCAGCTGACAGATGAAGAAACACGCAAAGAGCTGCTTGACCAGTATTCAGTAGCAATGACTCAAGATGAGACTTGAACCTGGGTCTCCTGACTCCCACATGCCTATGGAAATATGATGCCAGCCATTCTGAACTTGCAGTTGCCTTGACTTTTAAAGCTTATACCTTCAATCAGCCAAGTTACTGAGTAGAGGACTAAGAAAACATGAGTGGCAATCAACATTAATCTGAGATTTATAACTCTGATCAATGTTAAAAAAACACTGCAATAAGACATTTTCCTAGTAAAACACATGATGAAAAGCATGCTTTATCTACATTTTATTGATAGTAACAAATGCAAAGCTACCCTGAATAAATATATTTCTCCTTCAAATTCTACTAAGCCATCATGCACTTTTAGATATTAATGGAATAATGGAAGGATAAAATAATTTTAGCCCCCCCCTCCCCCAAATCTTGATTATTCTGAGATTCTACTTTCCACAAACACATAAGTGAAATTCCCGCAATGCTGAACGCTCCTGGGTTGTGTCCTATGACAGGAGAGGACTGGCTGGAGAAGAAAGCCATAGTTACTCACTACAAAGACAGTTGCATAAGTTTTGTTTTGTGTGGTGTGGACATGTTAAGCATTAAAAGTTTACAGCAATATGGAAACTCAGCAGGACCCAGAAGATCTTCCTCTTTTTTAAAAATCTCATTTTATTGTATTGATTTCAGAGAGAGGAATGAAGGAGAGAGGGATAGAAACATCAATGAAGACAGAATATCATTGATTGGCTATTTCCTGCATACTCCTTACTGGGGATCCTGCCCAAAACTGAGGCATGTTTCCCTGACCAGGAATCGAACCGTGACCTGCTGGTTCATGGGTAGACACTCAACCATTGAGCCACATTGACCGGGCGAGAGATCTTCTCTTCATAGGTCTGAGGAAGTAGTTCAGATGGTGGGAGAACTTTTAAGCAACACCATGTTCTTCAACCAGTCCTGTGGCTATTTCTCCCTGGAGGGAGGAGAACACTTCCATGCTTTCCCGACAAAACACTTAAGTGGACAATATTATAACTGGAAAAGAACAGCCTGTATTATCTAGTCATACCTCTCTTACTTTGTAGCCAAGAAAATAAAACCCCAGGGAAATGAAGTTCCTCAAGTATCCTAGGCTGATTGGTTATCTAGCGTGCTGTCTGATCTGTTGGGCAAATATTTTCTGGATATACACTGCTCCATATGTCCCCATGTTTCCAAACAGATCCAAGGCAGTAAGTACCATAGCATAGCCCTAATGCACAAGTTAACCCTCTGCTCTCTGTCCCTTAAGGCTTTTCTATGGCAGCTAAGGGAAATGTCCCACTGCTGACTACCTGAGTGACCCTGATATTAGGGATGGCCTTTTTCATTCATATTGCTGTGGGCACATTGCCAGCATATTTCAAAGGACTCTACATTGTCTTATCTAGAAGTTACTATCCGTGTTTTTATTATAACTACACATCTTGGCACTGAGAAAGGAGAAAAAGAGCACTGTACCAGTCATCTAGGTTCAGAGAAATGTAAAGATGCTCACCTTACCTGGAGGGATGACCCCTAGGGTACACATGTTACCAAAAGTATTAAAATGCTTATCTAATATCTGGGAGTATCCAACTCTAATAACTCTGAAAAGAAGTTGAGACAAGTACTGCATTCTTGAACCATTACCAGAAACACAGGCCACAGATGCTTTCTCTTAGGATTTTAATCACTGGTTTCCTTTAGTTTGCTAATGTTTGTCTCCATATTTTATGTTCATACCCCACTTACTAAATAATATAAACGTTTCTAAATGTTGTTTGAAACTCAAAATATAAATTTCACAATTACAATCAAGTCAAGCACTGGGACAATTGGTGCCTAGTTTTCCAAGTATAAATGCTTACTTTTTCCCATGCACTGAGCTACATATTCTTGCACAAGGTGACTGGATGAAAATGCATACTTTCTAGTGAGTGCATGTGAAACCATTTACAAAAATCCTTAAATATCACTGTGCACTTCAGAGATGAAGTTCTTCTAACAAGCTGATATGGTTGGCGACTGATAGGTCAAGACCCAGCCAAAATTTAAGTCCAATCATTGGTTCTAAAAGGATAACTGTATGTCCACTTAACACTTTATACAGCTTGAATTAGGTAATAATGTGGTGTTGTAATGTGTCTTGGGTTTTACATGTAAGAGGTTATAATTTGTAGCCATGTGAGTATTTTTGTTATTTTTAGGCATCAAGTTTATGACTCATTGTGCTACTAATTTATCAAGCTATTATAAACTTACCCCAGCATTACACTCTAGTATTTAACATGTTAGAATTATAAAGGTATTGTTAAAAGTAAAACAATTTCTTAAACTTCCATAATAATAATCAATAAAAGGATGTGAGAATAGACTGTATGCTAGTTGCACATTCCCCCTGTCCCCTGCACTGACTTGCATAATTTTCCATAAAATGAGTGTACTATTCTCAGTAAGAGAAGTTTAAAAGATAATGCATCAAATTAGCACCATCTGAGTGTAGATTTGATATGCACTGAATTTCACAGTTTAATAATGTACTAGTAAGAAGGGGAGTTACATGATATAACACAATTCCATTCATTTCTCTAATTTTCTTATTTTTTTAATGTGTTTTTATTTATTTATTTAAAGAGAGAGGAAGAATGATGGATATAGAGAGAGAAACATTGGTGAGAGGAGAATATTGATATGCCACCTTCTGCACGGTCCTTACTGGGGACTGAGTCCACAACCCGGGCATGTGCCCTGATGGGGAATGGAACCAGTAACCTCTTGGTTCATGGGTCAACACTCAACCACTTAGTCCTATGTAAAATGATAGGGAGATAACATAACAATGGAACCTTTGTCAGAAATATCTGGATCCATGCTCCATCTTTGTAAGTCAGTGACATAATAGCTGTCCTCAACTTTAGTACAAATCAGATCACCCATGGGGCTTGGTAAATTGCAAATTTTCAGGCCTCATCTCTGGGAATTCTAATTTGCTAAGGATGGAGGATTTCTAATTACCTACCCCAATATCCCATTACATAATTTTATTTGGAAAAGCAATATAAAAATGTTTTTAAAAGCCCTAGATTTCCTAGCATGTACATTTGATTGAACCACAAAAATATGAACTATGGCCAAGGAATAGCTGAGTGGTGAAACTTCAGCTTCAATCCATAAAAACTTTATGGTTCTTTCTGCTCACCAGCCTTGGATGGCTCAACCACACACTTACTAGTTGAGTTAACTGACTTCATGGTGATGTTTGTCAGATGAAGCCAAGTCTGTTGATACAGTTTGATGCTAAATAATCTGCCTTTTAAGAACCTCCCATGAGTCTGATGGAGGAGGCACCATATAACCACACTAAAAACAAAACAAAACAAAACAAAACACCAAAAAAACCCTCATACATTTAGCTTAATTTCAAGAAGCACTAGAAAACATCACTGCATAAGATGCTTAAGGCAAATATCTGGATAGAAGTTAATGTAAAGAATGGGAAGAAGAGAATGTAAGGCCATATATCAGTTAAGAAGACCAATAGAGATCCTTAAATTAACCCCCTGTTAGCCATTTATTTTTATGTGGTTCTATCTGGTTCATCTCATGCAAAAGAGTGAGGAAATTACAGATTCCTAGTCTCCTGGATTGCAAAGGGTCAAAAAGCTTTTTTGACAATATAATTGAATAAAATTATAAAGCACCTTTATTTTCCTTGAACTTTTATGTCCTTCAGAAATTTCCCTACATTTATGCTTTTACTATTTTTATTATCATTCAAGGTAAGATCTCTACAACCATAATACAACTTAAACTTGTCAACTTACCCACTCCCTATTAGGTAAGTGTAGTTTAAGTGTGAAATCCTTACTATTTTAAGAATATGCTATTTTGGGGTTACAAATCTAAGGCCTTCAAAGTCTTCCTCTTTGCAAGTATACTTTCAATCTGTCTTAATAAATGCCTAGAAGTATATATTAATTAAGCTTTTTATTTTCTACATTTTATGAAGCTTTGATATCCTAGGGCCTTGTGGACCAAGGGAAGGACTGACCCTCCCAGGGTTAGCTAGTTCTTAGATTTAGAGACAATTTGCTGAGAGCATGTCTTTGATATGTAAACCAACCAATACAGAGTCCATACACTCCATCAGCCTCCTGGTTGCAGGCTCCTGCATTCCAGGAGTCTATCCTCAGGCACTAAATCATCCCACAGCCAGCAACTAGACAACTAGGGACCACCTTATATCCCAGCCCTCTGAAATTTTTCCAACTACCCAAACTTAAGTTTGCTCAGCTTGTCTATGCTGCCTTGTCTATGCACATTCCCTCCTATAAGAGCCACAATCAGGGCTCTTGCTCAGGCTTTCCCTTCACACATCTTGCCACCTGACCAAGGAGGTCCTCCTCTTGGGAACCATAAGTAACAAACTTTGTTTACAATGGCTGTAGGCTCCTGATGGGTAGACCCCATCATACCTGAATAAAAATGAAGTCCTGGGAACATTTAAAAATAGAATAAGGATCATTAAAATTTCATATGAAAAGCTTAAGAAAATTGAAAGATCAGGATAACACATAGATGAATAAAAGATCTCCCAAAGTATATTTGAAAATAACATTGCATCTCTAGACAAATGCGTGGCTTTACCAGTGTAATCAGTAATGTCACAGAGACCAGGTAAGCATCTGTAATTACTACCTTGCTTTTCCTGGATGTGCTCAGAATATTTGCAAATTTAGACAAGAATTTATACTGCTGTTTTATCACCAGTAAACTCCAAATTGGACATACTATTAATAGCTGATTGTTTTCATATCTCAGTCATGAGACCTGTACAGTGCTATTGATACCTATTTTTTCTTGGTCAAGTTACTACACCTCACTGTATTTAGACTATGGGATCTCTAAAAGTTTATAATTTAATTCAAACAACAGAATGATTAGGAAAATGGTTGGGAGCAAAGTCAAGTTTTAGTACTTTTTACCAGTGGTCTATCTATACAGCTAACCTGAGCACCTTTTTGCTTGGGTTAATTGAGGCAACTAAGAATGGTAACATATTTAAAGAAATAAAGAAAGAAATAATAATAATAAAGGAAAGGCAATCGGCATATCATTGTCAGGGAATTTCAAAATGAGTAACACGTATGTTATCATGCTGACCATCCTGCCTGTGCAATTGTGAATGCACAGTACTGATTGGGGCACCCAAAAGTGTCTCAGGACTCAGAAATTGGGGAAGACTGAAAAATGTAAAAGGGACAATAAGCTTTGCTTGTAATTCAGTAAAGCAGGTGCACCTGAGTAAGACTGGGGATGGCAGAGTTGTACGGGAGTCAGATGTAATACATTCTTTTAAAATCCCTATAAATGAGCTACTAAGTAACTGACCACCAATAAGCCCTTGGAAAGTTACTGTAGTAGTCACTGTTTAAGACAGAGACTGTACAAACTACATAGACTAAGTCCTTAGAGCCCTGCTTCTTCCTATTTAGAAGAAACTTGGACATTAATAATCCCTGACTTTATTGTATCTATATTTTGAATGTCAAGAATACATCAGAGGTAATAGTCCAGATTTTGTTCATAAAGGGTTAAAAGTTATAAAATACGACAAGAACAGGCCAATAGGTATAGTACTTGACAATATGCAAGATGAAACAAGAAAATCAAGGTCAACATTCAAATCTAGGATGGGAATTGAAAAAATACACACTAAATCTATGTATAGTTTATATAATTTAAAATGTCTTCCAAGCATGCATTTTATGTTTTGGTTAATAATATTTACATGAACTTCAGGGTAGGCTTTTGTTGATTTGTTCTATGGCCCAAAGGAATGTTACTCGGATTTTTATAAAGAAATTTTAATCCCCAAAATGCCACTTGGCATAAGGATTATTTTGAACTAAAGGCATCTTTTTGTTCAATTTATATTTAAATATTTATGGTCTGTCCAGTTGGTGTGGCTCAGTGGTGGAGTGTTGACCATGCACCAAGAGGTACACTGGTTTGATTCCTGGTCAGAGCACATGACCAGGTTTCGAGCTCGATCCCCAACAGGGGCTGCGCAGGAGGAAGCCAATTGATTTTTCTCTCTCGTCAATGTTTATCTCCCTACTCCCTTCCTCTATAGAAAATAAACAAAAACATTTAAAAAACAAACAAACTATGTTTTGGTACTTGGGGTTTCATTTCCTTAAGAGGGCTCTTGGGTCATGTAAAACTTACATTAAGTAAATTTCTACTGTTAACTTATCATATCAATTTGATTCTCAGTCCCAGCTGAAAACTCTAAGAGGTATATAGATAAAAATCTGCCTCTCCTAAAAATGAAAATCACTTCAATGAATACATGGTTAAATTATATTAGATTTAACTCGACAAAATTTGTTTGTTTATTTGTAAAGATTTAGTCTAAACCAGCCATTCAACCTACATCGAAAATTCTATAATTACTAACAAGCTTATAATAAGTAGTAAGTCAAATACTACTTCACCTATAATATATAATAAATTAAGATCAGAGACATCTCTTGCTACATCTTAATTACGTATGAATTTATTAAATACCTTGCCAGAGACTTCAACATCCTATATAATAAAACTCTAATATGCAAATCGACCAAATGGCAGAACAACTGGTCACTATGATGCACACTGACCACCAGGGGGCAGATGCTCAACACAGTAGCTGACCCTTGGTGGTCAGTGCGCTCCCACAGGGGGAGTGCCACTCAGCCAGAAGCTGGGCTCATGGCTGGTGAGAGCAGCAGCAGCAGCAGCAGCAGCGGCGGTGAGAGCCTCTCCTGCCTTTGTTTCAGGCAGGCGGTAAGGAACGAGGGGTCCCAGACTGCAAGAGGGCACAGGCCGGACTGAGGGAATCCCCCCTCCAGTGCACGAAATTTCATGCACCAGGCCTCTAGTTAATATATTTCAGCAGCAGTCTCAAAACAGGCATGAATTAAGATACAGCAATTGCCTAACACAAAAATTATTATATTAAACTGTATCTGTATTTTAAAACCACATTCATTTGATGGATTAAGAAAGGATTCCCTAAGGCCTGTACAAGAGTCACTATTTTTCTTATTTTGAAGAGTTTAACTGGAACTGCTTGGCCACATTTACAAAAAACATTTGGACAACTCCTGCCTGTCACACTTGCCAAAGCTCTCAAGTACAGAGAGTGGACATAATCTCTTTACCACATTTCCTAACTCTACATTAACAGAAAAACTAGATCATATTAACACCAGACCTTATGTTAGTCATATCAAGTGGCCAGCTGTACTTACTATTTTGCAATTAAGGACTATTTCTGTCCTTTGAGATTTAAATATTATTACTTTATTACTACATAAGGCAAATATGTTTGTACAAAGGGAACTTTTTGGAGTGGCCCCCAGTTTGCCTTCATTACATCATTACTACTTCATTCCAATGGTATGGGTTAGGATTCAAATACCCAAACCAAACACAGTTAACAATGTAGCTCTTTAAATCTTAAGTTAAAGCCAAGTTATTTTTGTCTCTCACTGTTCTTATATATTAATATTCCATCTCTGAAAACCTATTTATAAGGCGACCCTAATAATTTCCAATTACCTCGTAAATTTAATTTTGTTAATTGCAGGTGTGTTTGGGCTGAATGGTCTCTAACATCCAGGAATTCATTGGGGGATGGGGAGGGGTAGTGGTGATGGTGGTGGTATGTGTGTTTTAAGGCAAAAGTGCAAGAATATTCCATTTGGGCTGATATGTATCAGAATCCGATATAGACCATGTGTCCTTCCTGGCTGTACAGGTCTTTTCAGGAAGAATGAAAAAAGAAGAGGTGATACCCAGAAAGAAAACTCTGATGTTTTTGCTTTCCCCAAGTCTCTAAACAGCAGCATTTTTCCTTGAAGCTTAAAAACCCAACTGTGCCTTATAAACCTTCCATTTGCCTGCACTGGGACCTAATCATAATTTAATAGCTAAATATCGCGTTATTTAAATGAAGACTAATGCAAAGTCAACAAGCCTCCTACACAGGGGCTTAAAATCACCTTCCTGGAAATCCACAGCTACACTGAAGATTCTGGGAGAATGATTCTCACATGGCCGGCAACCGTTAGAATCCAGGACTGTCACAAAGCAATACTACTGTTCAGAAGTGTTCTGTGAAATAGCAGGAAGTGTTTCGAAAGAAGCCTCTGGCTTCAAAAGATGACTTTTCAAACGAACTTTTGGTTTTCTGGAACCAAAAAAAACCCAGCTGATGATCCCCCTTTCTCTGGGGGACGGATGACCATAAATGTATTCTCGTATCTGAAGTAGGGAAGTCTGATCTTAAATAAACGAGGACCCAAGTTATAGTTTTTCAGTCCTTTCTCATAGGTAATAAGCGTTGGATGAAAAGGGCACTGCCTTGCCTCACTCACAGACCTGTGTCCCCACGGTCCCTGTCCTCCCCCACATGGGTGACCAGAGAAGGTGTGGGCTTCGGTTTATGCATTTACAGGGTCGAGGATGGCCTCTCCAACCCTGAACGTGCCCCAGCCCAAATACGGAGCTGCTTAGCACTGGTGATAATTGGACAGGGCACCGCTTCCATATTTAGACTTACCAAAAGTTGACATTTTTTTAATACCCACATCCCACCCACCTCACCACCCGGAGTTCAAGTGTTCACAAATTAGAGCAAGGAGAAGAGGCACCCCTCAAAGAGGGGTGTTATGCTCCCAAATGACAGCTGAAAGCAAATGCCAGGAAAGCAGATGGGGGAGGGAGAGGGGAGAGAGAAGCTGGTGCAGGAGTGGGGCGCTAGATGCTGGTTTAGAGAGAGGAGCACCGAGTTTCAAGAGATGCCTTCCCAAACCTTTCCTGGGGTGGCCTGACCTGGAAATGAGAGCAGTCCTTGCAGAGAGGAGTTTCACTCACAAAGAAGAGGGGTCTGGGATCACCCCAGGCAGGGGGGTGAAAACCGTCCTGGCAAGAACCTGGTTTCAGTTTGGTTATTATGTCACTACCTAGAGGAGTCACTTTGAGTCAATCCCGGACTTCAGTTCTCATCGGTGAGGGTGAAAGCTGAAGGGAGCAGCCGGCCAACCTCCCGCGACCCTCTCCCGGTGCTGATAAGCTTGTCCAGGCTCAGAGTTCAAACTTCTGCTGCAGAGGCCCGCTAGGCTTGCTCCCCTCGGGCCAGGGGGGCGCGCTGAGCCAGGGCTCTGCTCCATCCCTCGCACAGCAAACGCCTTCCCCAGACTCAGCAGGAGCATCTCACGGGGCTCCTGAGCCATGCACTGACTTCCCTGGTCCTGCGGCTCAAGTCCCCAGCTACCGCGCGGTCCCCTGTCCTGCTCCGCTGGGGACTCGGGCCACTCCCTCCCCCGTGCGATTTAGTCTCTGTTCCAACGGTGCCTAGGCGAGCCCAGGGGTCGAGAGGAAACCGAGCAGGGTCCCCCGGCCCCGGGGTCCCGGTGGTTGGCGAGCCTGGCAGACGCCCCTGCCCCGAGCCCGCCGCCCGCCGCCCGCCCGCCGCGGGCTCCCCGCGGGCGCCGCTCACCCGCGATGTCCCACAGCTGCAGGCGCACCAGCGTGCGCTGGTCCCAGTGGAGGACCTTGAGCGCGAAGTCCACGCCGATGGTGGCCCGGTAGTGCTGGGAGAAGAGCTGGTGCACGTAGCGCTTGATGATGCTGGTCTTGCCCACGCCCAGCTCGCCGATGACCAGCACCTTGAAGAGGTGCTCGCGGGTCTCGGGGGCCTCGGCGGCCGCCCCCCGGCCCAGGTCCCCGGCTCCGCCGCCCGCCATCGGCGCCCGGGCCCCGCTCCTCCTGCCCGCCGCCCGCCCTCCGCCGCCCGGGCCCGGCCCCCGCCCGCCGTCGGAAGAAACTTCGTCGACGCCGCGCCCGCGACGCCGCCTGATCGGTCACAGGACCCGGAACCGCAGGCCGCTCGCTGCCCGTGCGGGGCGGGGAGGGGGCCGGGCTGGCCTGGGGGGAGGGCCGACTCGCGGCGGGTCCTCCCCCCGGGGCGTCGCCAACCCGCCGGGGCGGCCCGGAGCCCGCGCGCCCCCTAGTGGCCAGTCCTCCGGCAACTCGCTGATGGCAAAGGCGCGTGCAGGTGGTTCAAGGTCAGCCTGACAAAGTGCAGGCGCCCCTGAGCCAGCTCCTGCAAGTCTGGGTCAGAGCTGGGAGGGTGGGAGGGTGGGAGGTGGGCGTGGGGTGGGACTTAGGGAGGTGCTGGCCTTGGACTGAACCTTCATTCCTGGCTCTGTCTGCACGGAGGCGGTTTGACATCTGGAAATCACTGACTTTGCTTTACCTCTAGGGCCCAGTGTTGTCGGTGTCTATGAGTATGTTTTTAGTGTGTGTTTGTTTTGTTTTTGCTTAATCCCTTCAACCTATTTTACCCAGCTCCCAACCCCCTCCCCTCTGACAGTTGTCCGTCTGTTCTCTGTACAGTATATTTGAGTCTGTTTCTATTTTGTTTTGTTTTGTTTTCCACACAAAGGTCTCACCCTTTTTTAAAAGTATATATTTTATTGATTTTTTACAGAGAGGAAGGAAAAGGGATAGAGAGTTAGAAACATCGATGGGAGAGACACCGATTCAGCTGCCTCCTGCACACCTTCTACTGGGGCTGTACCCACAACCAAAGTACATGCCCTTGACCGCAATTGAACCTGGGACCTTTCAGTCTGCAGACCGATGCTTTTGTTTGTTCATTCAACTCCAGATATAAGTGAAATTCGATGGTATTGGTCTTTCTCTGACTGGCTTATTTCATTTAGCATAATACCCTACATGTCTATCAAAAGGTAAGATTTCTTTCTTTTTTTACAGCTGAATAGTATTCCATTATCTAAATGCACCACAGCTTTTTTATCCTCTTTGTCTACTGTGGGGCTCTTGGGCTGATTTCAAGTCTTGGCTATTGTAAATGGTGCTGCTGTGAACTCCAGGGCCCGAGCTAGGAGAGGTGAAAGGGAAGGGCAGGATGGCTCTGAACCTGATAAAGGAAGAACAACGCGTTAGTGTTTAAATGGAGGGGTGAGTGTGAGGCAGGTGACGAAGGGTCTCATGGGTATTTTACTTCCAAGCTTTCAGCTGCTAGAGACTCTGAGATTAATCCTAGGAATTGATTGAAAAGCAATAGATAGTATTGAGGGCTTTTGTTTGAAAGAAGAAAGTCTTGCCTTTCTTGAATGGAGGATGCCCTCCTCCCTACTATTTAGAAACACCGGAAGCTAATACCCTCTGATTCTTCCTTAAATGAACTAAAGCACTGCTTACCCAGCTAGCCTCGCTCCACCTGACAACCACTGAAAAGTGTTTTGCTGTTTTTTGTTTTTTTTTCTTTTTTCCCAGAGGTGGAGGCGTTTTAAAATTTAAAAGTCAAGGTGGGAGTAAGACCTTTATTAGAATAGCTATTGAAAAAAAAGATCACACATGGATTTATCTCTCAAGTTTAATGGCCAACCAGCATATGAGTTTTACGTTCCCCCAATCAGAGAGCTTTTCCAGTTTTCTCCAGTTTGGGGGAAGGAACCCTCCAGTTATTGCCATAAGTGCAGCATATTGTCCCATATGTACATACGTATTACCACAGGTTCCTCCTTCTCTAACCCTCCTGGGGCACCACTGGCAGAAGTAGAACTGCTGTGCTGAAATTATATGAGACAAATGATTTAACATTTAAAATGGTCACAACTACCAGGGAAGGCAGGATGCTAGCTTGGATCCTGCGTTCCTCACTGAGTGGTAAGGGTTTGTTAGGACAGAGTATCAGGGCCCCTCCCTGAGGGATTCTGACTCAGCAGGTCTGGGTGGGCCCAGGTAATTTGCATTTCAAACAAGTTCCCAGCTGATGCTGATGCTGTGGGTCTAGGAGCACATGGTTTGGATCAGTGCCTGCTTCTTAAACTTAAAAATTTCACATGAATCATCTAGGATCTCATAACAGCACAGGTTCTAATTCTGATGTGTGGGGTGGGGCCTGAGATGCAGAATTTCAAATAAGCTCCGAGGTGATGTGAATGCGTGGGTTGGCAAGGGTTTAGATTAGAATTTAATAGTTCCCACATTTCTTTCCTCCCACTTCTCCTTTCCTCCACCAGGGCTCCCTTTACTTCCCAAAGGAACTGCTTGAATCCATGTGATTATCTTCACATCAGCTTCTGAAGAACTCCTAACGCAGGCATGCAGTAAGCATAATTCAAATATGAAGGGAAAACACATGCACGCAAATGTACCTAATGAGAATCCCAGTCTTTCAAATGGTTCTTGTTTCTTCCTGTAAATGATAATGTCTCACTTCACTTTTTCTTTTTTATGTGTTATGTCCTTATTCGGAAATCTTCTCCAAACTCTCAAAAAGACCTATAAAATCTCTCATAAGATAGTCAAATTTTTATCAGTTAAACTATCATATCAGTTCCATTATTTCTTATGAAGATATCCCTCCTGCAGTATATATTTCATTGTATTTTCCTCATTTGGATTGGAAATTCTTGGGCTGGCTGCACAGTTTTGTTTTGGTACTTTCCTTTGCCCTCGTTCTGGGTTTTTTCTCAATTTCTCTGATATGTTGGAGCTTTGACATCGTGGATTCCAAGTCTACCTCACCTTACTGGAGCATATTCTTCACTAACTTTCTCAGAAAAGGTGCTTTGAGCCGAAGCCGGTTTGGCTCAGTGTTAGAGCGTCAGCCTGTGGACTGAAGGGTCCCGGGTTCGATTCCGGTCAAGGGCACGTACATTGGTTGCGGGCACATCCCTGGTAGGGGCAAGAGGCAGCTGGTTGATGTTTCTCTCTTATCAACATTTCTAGCTCTCTATCTCTCTCCCTTCCTCTCTGTAAAAAAAAAAAAATCAATAAAATATATTAAAAAAAGAAAAGGTGCTTTGAAAGTAAATGTTTTTGAGTCCTTATAGGCTTGAAAATATTATTATTGTACTCTCACATTTGATTTAATGTTTGAATAATTATATAATTCTAGATTACAATTTTGACCCTTTCAAATTTAATTTCAACAGCATTTGCTTATTGAATTCTTCCTTTCAGCGCTGTTCTTTTAAGTCCAATACCACTCTGATTGACATTTTTTATATGTGTTTATTTTGTCTGAATGTTGTTGTTGTTTTTTTCTTTTTTGTGGGGTCGAAATCTGGGTTCAAAATAAGACCACCGGAGGCTGATGATTAATTTTAAAAAGCAGGCAAGGATTTATTGAAATAAAAACTGGCCAGGACAGCCACGAGAGCACAACCACGCAGGTGGTCTCCACACAACTGCACTGTTTCAGGGGTAGGCAGTCCCTTTGAAAGGTTCAAACCACAGGAATTTTCCTTTGTTCTAAATTCTAAATCCTAAAGAATATGTTCTAAAGACTGGGGTCAGCCCACAGGGTCGTTGCTAGTCACATCCTGCTGGACATTGGAATGTGGCCCTCTCTTGCGATAGCCAATAACACAGAAGCAGAGCTCAGCAGTTAGTCTCTAAAAGTTATCTATAGTTTCTATCTCTGAAGCTACTGAGTCAGTGGGAATCAATCTCCTGTGGTCCTGGTCCCAGGCAAGGGAAAATTGCCTTAGCCCCCAGGTCTTCACCTGGAAGCTGAGGTAAGTATTCCATGTTTAATCAGGCAGGAGCCAGACTTAGCAGGGTTAAAATTCAAACAGCAGTTTTTACCAAAGTATGGTTGCCACTATATTTCAACTTCTCTTTATTTCTGATGGTCTGAGATTTCAAAAGATCTGCGTTAGTGTGGATCTTTTTTATTCATTGGGCTCTTTTAATATGGAAATTTAGATCACTCAATTCTGACAATTTTGCTTGTATTATTTACTTTCTATATTATCCCCTTATTTTTCTTGGTTTTCTCTTGTGAAACTTCTGTTATCTGGTTGTTTAAATTTTTTGTCAAGTCTTTTTTTTGTATTGATTTTTATTTATTTTGTCTTATGTCAGTCAACAAACTTCTCTGGAGCTCAGTGTTACACAAAAACAAGCATTTGGTACTCACCAGTCTGTAGTGGACTAGGGCTCTGCAAGGCTTGGCTGGACTTCGCAGGTGAGGGTCATGTGCCGCTTGTATTTCTCATCTTCCTTGGACCAGTAGCTTCTTCAATGGCAGATGTTCAAGAAATGTGCCTGTTGAGACTTTGGTTTGGAAGTAATGCATGATCACTTCTGCATACATGTTTTTGGCCTTGTTGTCCTAGCCAAGCATCAAGAGAGTAAAAAATAAAAAAAAATAAAAATGGCCTCTATTCAGTGGGGAAAAGGAGAAAATATTTTCTGGAAATTAATTTATTACACTTACATTTTTTATTTTTGTTTGTGGGAGGTTCTTTTTTCTGAAAGATTTCCTGTTGTATTTCTCTTATATCATCTTTTTTATTTCCAAGACTCTTATTTGTTTTTTGTTTTTTTTTCTAACAGTGCCACTTCTTTTAAATAAAATAATGCTTTTCTCATATCTATCTGAATAATAGTCTGCTTTTACTCTTTAAAAAATGTTTGTCCTGCATTCTATATTCCACTTGGAGTTTTTTTCTTTTTCTTTACTATGTTTCTGTCTTACATAATAGAGGCTATATTTAACTGTCTAATGATATTTCACTGATTCAAAAGTGAAACACCCTCCTTAGATGGAATTCTGTGAGCATAGGTAGGGATTGTTTTTAAAAAAATATATTTTATTGATATTTTACAGAGAGGAAGGGAGAGGGATAGAGAGTTAGAAACACTGATGAGAGAGAAACATGGACCAGCTGCCTCCTGCATACCTCCTACTAGGGATATGCTCGCAACTAAGGTACATGCCCTTGACCAGAATCAAACCTAGGACCTCTCAGTCCGCAGGCCAGTGCTCTATCCACTGAGCTAAACCAGTCAGAGCCTAGGTAGGGATTATTGATGGGTCAGTTTTATAGCCAAATAGTTGGATAGGAGATCCAGCTATTTTGTTGCTCTTCTTATGTCAATACTGGAGGCCCAGGGCACAAATTCGTGCATGGGTGGGGTCCCTCGGCCTGGCTGGCAATTGGGGCTGATCAGGACTGGCTGGCCAGGGAGAGGGACCACAGGAGGTTGGCCAGCCACAGGAGTTTGGCTGTGGGAGTGTACTGACCACCAGGGGACAGTTTCTGTGTTGAGCGTCTGCCCCCTGGTGGTCAGGGCTCACCATAGTAACCAGTCGACTGATCGATTGTTCAGTCACTTAGGCTTTTAATATATATAGATATGTAGAGGTTTTCTGTTTGGCTGCTCTAGTTTTCCAGAAAATAATTATCCTGTCTCCTTTCCGAGAGCAATAACCCTGGTTGCTTAGAAGTCTTGTTGTTCAGCATATAGATGTTCACCCTGCAACCCTCTTTTTAGGATGGCAGTTTGTCCTTCATTACACCATGCTTGATATCCTCTTCAGCGTAATTTCTCCTGATAATGGGCCTTATGTATTCTATAGGCATGCGTTTGGGTAGTAAGCTATAGTACAGATTGCAGAGAGAATCTCATCAAGTAATTGAACTTCAAAGTGACAAAAACTCACTTTAAGCAGTTCAGAGTCTACTTTTGAGCTCTACTATTTCCCTCTGTCTCCAGTGCCTGAGCTTTTCCATGTTTACACCATGAACTATGTTGTTTCTTCTGGGATCCTCTCTTATAAGAATATTTTAAATTCTCCTCTGTTGCCATTCTGTATACTTTACATCTTCAAAATATTTGCAGCCATTTTTCATTTCCCTATGTCTCTGTCCTTGGTCTGTTTGATCTTTTGGGTTTTTTAATTTTTTAAACTTTTAAATTTCATCTCTTTCAATGTTACCATATGCAGATAAACACTTGTGTTTAATTGGCCATGTTTAACCAGAATTCAGAATAATATGTCTGAAACCTAAAATCATGTATTTACCCCATTTAAAAATCATTAGTAGCTAAAAAAAAAAAAAAAAAAAAAAAAAAAAAAAAAAAAAAAAAAAAAGCTAAATTTGAAATCTAAACTTTGGAAGATGGCACTTACTACTTCACTTACTACTTCTCTATAATGCTACTGTCACTCTTACTAACTCACCACTCATTATAGAAATTCATCCTGTTTTTCTGAAATGTTCTGCTTTCTTTTATCTTGGGGTGTTTCCTCCAAATCCCCCCCTTTCCTCTCTCTTCCTTTGTCTAGCTCCTAACAGTCTAGCTCTCATTTTCAGCATCACCTTCTCTTTTCACTTCCCTGAAGCTTAGGATGGCTGCCCAATTTTCCCCTCTGCAACAGCATCCTGTGCTATGCCAGTCACTTTGGCACTGCATTACAAGGTACATTTAGTACTTTGTGTCCCCCTCAGCATTCTGAAGGCTAAGCAGGGGCTTGGTCTTCTTTGCTATAAGAACCTTAGTGTTTATGAAGCTGATACTCATTACAAATTTGGTGAGTGAATACTGAATGAAAGCTCTATTCCAAAACTTTAATTTACATCTTAGCTTTATCCATTGGCCAACTTTGTGTTCTTTGAATAGATAAAGAGCAGAGGATATGGAAGTGGTGAGGTCAATTTCTAACTCTGCCATTTCTTATGTGTTCTTAGGAGATCACAACTTCTCCAATCTCCATTTTCTTGGCTTCTCTGTCATCTGTACAAAGTAATAATATTCACCAATATGTAATATATTTTATAAATATATAAAATATACTAAAAATCAGTCTCACTTTAAGGAGCTATTTAGTACCTAGTACTATGTCCCCTGTCAAGTTCTTTGCTGTGCATGTGTAAGTGTGTTTTGTGTGCACCCTTCTGTTTAAATAACCAGCCTCTCATTTTTCTTGTGTCTGTAGTATCTAATATGATTATGAACAAAAGCACAAAGTGCCCCTGTTATTAATACAATTTTAAGTAATTATAAATGTATCAAATATTTAAACATATCATAAAATTAAATTTTGCAATATTTTACCATAGGTTACATATTGCTATTTAAATATTATCATTTTAATCCATATTCATTTCATACATTTTTCAACAGTGAATGTAGAACAGCTTGGCAAAATAGAAATGAAATTCTAGGCTGTTTGGACAATTCATTTTATTGCCTTCTGTTTCTATCTTGTGCAGGATAATCTAATATTCATGAGATTATGAGCCAAATACAATTATAATCTCTTCTCTGTTAATAGATTGTATTTTATATTGCAGACTTACTGTGGTGGCCTCACAGTTATCACTTTAACTATTTCTTCACATAGCTAGTTGGCACACTCTTCTAGAGAATGCACAATAATCAAATTTATGGCTGATTCTGATACTAAATTTAATATCATATTTGAATCCACCAAAGACCATTTGAATCAATTTATCTACTTTTTTATCTGCAATATGATTTTCATGTCTAAACTAGTCATTGCAATGTTTATTCAATTGCCTGGGAACTTTAGAAGGAAATAGAAAAGATAGGAGAAAGAATCTTTAACAATGCCACTTTTCTCTGAACCATTCAAGGACATTATTTGAGAAGATATGAATATTTAGAAAACCCAGGTTCCCATGTTTTCATGGGAATGTCATCATAGTTTGATGGAGACTTTTATGAAATATGGCTTGGAAGGCACATTTTAACATAGATTATGTCATTGTTTTTAAATTCTTAATTTTGTCTGTTTCAAATATATTTTGAAATGTTCAGTTGGTAGAGCCTGGAGCCCCTTTAGGAATAGCAACTGCTTGTCTAGTTAATGTGTGTAGCACTTTGAGGCAATTCTGTGCAGACTCATTCAGAGTCCCTGTAGATAATGTAAGTGCACTCGTACTAAGTCTATTGCTCATTATAGAAATTCATCCTGTTTTCCTAAAATGGTATGCTTTCTTTTATCTTTGAATACTGCCTCTGTGGCAAATAATAGTTTAAGCTCTTTACAGGTATTAATACACTTAACTGAACACCCCTATCATACATTACAGATAAGAGAATGAGCCCTCGGTGACATAGATAAGAGATGTAGGTTCCAGACACAAACTGACATCTCGTTCCATAAGCCCTGCTCTGCACTGTTGTGCTGCAGATTCCAGCCTCCATCAGTGAGTGGCTTCAAGGGGGCAAGTAGACTGCTTTTTGTTATCTGGGTGTAACAGTTTGTGGATTGGATTGGAACTGTTTGGCCACAAGAGGGCAAGCTTTGCAAATTCAGTCCTGCTTAACAGTGACAGAAATGTCCTGGAACGCATAATTTACTAAGGAATTTCCTTGTAACCAAAGACAACAAAGTCTCAGTGGTGGGTGGTTGCTCAGTGTATGTGGTTTGGCATTTGAGTCAGATAAAATATCAAGGGGTTTCAAGATTTGTTACACATTGTGTAAATGTGTGTTAGTGTTGAAGGATGATATACCATAAAACGCCTTAGTCAAAATTTCCAGAATTTGAAATGCCCCTTTGAAAACAAAACCGCAAGACCAGAACCAACCTATCTGTCATCATTGGGCAGAGGTATTGTTGTATTTGATACATGAGGGAATAAGTTGAAAAGGTGAAATGCTTTGTCCATATCACAAGGTGAGTAAATGACAGGGAGACAATCTAATCTAAAAGAGTCTCACTCCAGATTCATAAATATTCCTAAATTTTATTGAAGACCTCCTATGTGATAGGCACTGTTCTAGTTATAGAGGATACAAAGATGAAAGATCTGGTTCCTGCTGTGAGGAGACTCCTAGTCTAGTGGATAACAGGCAAATTAGCATAAAATTGCAACGGAGTAATTAAGTGCTCTGATAGAAGGGCTTACAGCCGTCAGAGGAAGGAACTTCCCCCACAGAACCATCAGAAAAGCAGTGGAAACACTACCATGAAAAGGAAGAAATGACAGAAAGTAATGGGACAAAGAATGTTGAGTTTTATTTCTGAGTCACCACAGGGAAAAAAAAAATGATCTAAAATATAGACAACTGCAGAGAAGATCAAGAGGAAAGAAAAAAAAAGATATTTAGAAGGTGAGAGGGAGGAGTTGTTAAAAAGCCACTGATCCCTAAACACACAGCAGGAGTTGTCTGTGTAGTTGCAAAGACGGAAACAACCCTCACTTCACAGGTGTTCTTCAAATGAATCACATTGACCTCAAAGGAGAAATTCTAATATAGCAAATCATTAAACTTTTTTTTTTAAAAGCTCAAACTGTTTGTCTCTGAAGCAGAAAAAAATTTTAATGAATATGAATGGGTCAAAGAAGGGCTTTTTATAAGCAATATAATTTCTGAGAATTCAGCCTGCTGGAAGGGCCCTGGCCAGCTAGCTGGCTTACCTCAGATTTGAAATGTGGTCACTTGGAAAGAACTTGATTTGCCTTTTGATTTGACTATGTCTTAGTATTTAAATATCATGATTATTTTTTAGTGTAAGAAATATTTTACACATCTAGAGATTCATTAGTGATTTTCTGCCCGTTTAATAATGCGGCCAAGTAAATGACTATCAGCTACATATAGAGTGCTAGCTGGGCTTTGTTCTTTAAACTCCCACTCATGACACTATGGGCTGCTATTGAGTCAAACATGTTTTCAATTCCCTGTTTGGAAGCCAGAGAGGATGCAAAGATTGTTTCCTCAAACAGGGGCCTCTCGGCTTCAGTGTTCTTCATTCTTCAAGGTGAATCACTTCTCTCTTAGCCTTTACTCCGAACAAGCTGTCCCTTCCGTCAACAAGCTTTATAACCAGCAAATAGTGACTCATGCCTTTTCCTGCCGCTGTATTATCTCACTACCTCTGACTCACTCTACCCACCCTACCTGTCACCTAGTTTGAAATCTTACTTCTTTCCCATTGTCCTGATTAAACCCTTACTTCTCTGTCCAACTTTTCCTGCTTTGAGGCATCAAAAGTAGTCCCTGCTTTCTGCATTCTGCTCTATGTGTGGGTCGCTATTGGCAGGTATAGTATTCCTAGTGTTGGTTGAGGGCAATAATCCACACTGCGATTCACTCCTCCCCAATTTCCCCCACTTGGCCCCTGCATAAAAAAACAAACAACAACAAAAACAAACAAACAAAAACAAAACATACAGCGGGAAGATCAGCAGCTGCAAAGTCATTTTGACAAACAAATCTTGCAGGAGTAAAACTGGAAAAATCTATGAGTAAGAACGGCAGCTTAAAAAGAGGTAAAGGGGGCAGAAATAGACTATTGGGGACCAGCTATAATTGTAATAAATATTAATTACGCTCTGTTAACTGATTATTTTGTTCTGATTAAAGAAGGCACATACTAACCTGGCTGGGGTTACACATGGGACCTGGGAGCTCACCTGGAAATTTGGCCCATCCTCCGCATCAGGGAGGTGCCTATCATCATGAAAAGATGAACAACTTTGTTGCAGAAACCAAAGCCACCAGCCTTTGAAGACCCTAGCCTTTGCATATCCACAGGCCTTTGCAAATCTCCAGCCCCCATTACCTGTAAACTGCCCATTTGGCATAATCTTTTGCCCACTTCCCCATGTCATCTTTGTCCTACCCAATATAAGCAGCTGGCTTCTGGTGGGGGACAGAGCAGATTTTTGTGGATGACCTGCTGCTCTCCCATACTGCCATCTTGTAAGAGGGACAATATCCTCTGGACTGAATCCCCCAGAGGTTCACCCATGAGTGCCTGAGAGTTCCCAAGAGATAGGACCACTGGCATCCAGAAAAGGGGAACCTTGGGCCATGGAAAGGGAGTGGAAAAGAAGTAGCTACAGCTTCTAGATGTAAGGATTAGAAAATTGCAGTCTCTAAGAAGAGGAAAGGTAGGACAAGAGAAGAGGAGGGGCCATCAGGAGCAAAAAAGAAAGGGGGGGGGGTGTTTAAGAGGTAAAATTTCTAAATATAAAGCAAGTCACGGGGTGTAATGTACAGCACAGGAAATATGGTCAATGCTCTTGTAATAACTTTGCACAGTGACAGATGGTTACTGGACTTATTGTGGTGATCACTTTGTAAGTTACATAAAATCTAATCACTTTGTGGTACACCTGACATTATGGGTCAACTAACATTTTTAAAATATAGAGAACAGACTGATGGTTGCCAGAGAGAATGGGGACCTAGGGATCTGGGTGCAAAGGTGAAGTGATTAAAAAAATACAAATTGATAGTTACAGAATAGTCACAGGAATGTCAAGTACAGCATAGGGAGTATAGTCAATGATATTTTAATAACTATGTGTGGGGCCAGAGGGGTTATTGGAAACATCTAAGGGACCACTCTGTAAAGTACATACTTGTCTAACCATGCTGCTGTACCCCTGAAACGAATACAGAATAATGTTGAATGTAAACTGTAACTGAAAAAGTAAAAAAGTAATCTGGGTAAGCACAGGGGGCTTAGTGAGCAATGATTCCTCTGGCATAACCAGATCTTAGTACCTAATTATGCCAGAGATCTAACTCTATTATAATGTCTTGGTTAGAAGCAGAGCCCAATGTATAAGTCTCAGCTATGCCACTGGTAGTCATGCATTTTGAAAATTTTACTTACACTCTTTAAGACACAGCCCATGCTATGGAAGTTTTGTGGACATCTAATGAAATAAAGTATGTTGAACAATTGCACGGTGCCCAGGACAGGGCAGCACTCAATCAGTGATGCGCTCCTCCTGTCTCTCTCCATGATGGGACAGGTGGTTGTGGGGTGGTGTCAGGACAGCATGGATAGTGGATAAAGCATGGACTCAGAGTCAAATAAAACTAGATTAAAATCTACTTTGAGTTAGACCTCAATTAGTAGATTCAGACCTGCCCCTTGCAATGGTGCAGTCTTCATTAAGATACTAGGTAAACTTTATGAGCCTCTGTTTTTCTCATTTTTATAAGATGCTTTATAAAGTATATCTCAAAGAGGTCTTAGAAGGATTAAGTAAGGATTAGACATATTGTATATGTAGCTCTTAGCATAGTTCCTATCATAGACTAAATAAAGTATAGCCAGTGTTGTCAGAACTTTAATGATTCTAGATTTTTTGTTCCTTGACTGAGCTTTCTCAGGATGATGCTCTATGAAACAATTTAGTTCCACAAAAACATACTTGCATTCTTACCATGGGCAACGCACTGGGCTAGACACTGATGGGATTTGGGGAAGGATAAAAGATAATGCCTCTCTTCAAAGTGTTCACAGTCTGATGAGATGAACAGACAAATACATATCAGCAGGAAAATGGTCCCCTTGCAAAATGCATGAAGAAAGGGTTAATTCTTATTTTAGAGATCCATAAGTCCCCAGGAAGCCAAATCAAAATGTGAAGGATGAATAGCATTTCAAAAGCAGAGAATTGGAGGAAGGCTGCCTTAGGGAGTTGGAATGGCTGTGCAGAAAGCCTAGATGTGAAAGTGCTTGATGTGTTTGTTGAATAAGTAATATGGGGCTGTGTGAATGTGTGTCTGTGTGTACTGTGGGTAGCTATAAACATTTGCAATCTTGATGCTTGTTTTTTTGTTTTTCCTTTTTTAATCATGAGAACTATTTCTTATTCAGTTATGTAATTCTCACAACCCTGCGTAGTGTCTTCCAAGAGGTAAATTTCAGTGAAATAAATTGAGGATGAGATGCTTTCTCATTAGATTTTAATTTTCCCAGTATCCTAATGTTTACTGCTATTTTTGCATGATACGTTTATTTTATAATACCATTCCAATTAATATGCTTAAGTGCCTGCTGACAGTGTTTCAGAAATAATAATGGCATGATGTTTTAAAATTTTTTAATGGCAATTTGCTTGGCTTTAAATAACTCAGCCTTCATACCAGGTTCTGTAAAACTCTGTAACAATATAGCTTCCACCCAGGCTTTAGATTCTGATGATAATTATGAGGTTTCTTTCTGTCAAGGAGTAGGAATCAGAGAAAGCCTCCTCTGCCTCTTTAAGGGAAAGGACCTGGAAGGGGTTCTGGAGAAGAAGCCCAGACACAGGACGCAGCTGATCCAGAGACATGGGGGAGCTGAAGCAAGGATGAGTGAAACACTGGAGACCAACATCCATATCAAGTGAACGCAGTTGGGTTATTCAGTCCTGGCCTACAGATGAATGAAGAGGAAGAGGGAGAATGAATAGCAGTGGTTCTCAACTTTTCTAATGCTGCAACACTTTAATACAGTTCCTCATGTTGAGGTGACCCCAACCATAAAATTATTTTTATTGCTACTTCATAGCTGTAATTTTGCTACTTTATGAATCATAATATAAATATCTGTGTTTTCCGATGGTCTTAGGCTCTACAGCAGCGGCTCTCAACCTGTGTTAAGCCGCTAGCAGGTTTGTTTTAGGTGTTGCACAAGCGAGAACACACTTTTGAATTAGAGGTACTGCTGGTGGGAGGAACCCAATCCTCAAATGTATTCAGAGTTTGTTTCAGTAAAAAAGTAAATAAATAAAAAAGAAGGGTAAAATTCAAAGAATTATTCATTTAATGCTTGTTTTCTATTACTGGTGAAATATTGTGTTGTCACCTGACCTTGATTTTATGTACAAGTTCGTTCTTAAATAATTCTTTTTTTTTTTTTCTTCTTCTTCTCACTACTGGACTATTCCCTTGACTCCACACTCCCCTCCAGCTACCACCTTGTCCTCCCCCCACTTACAAGCTCTTCATATTCAATTCTTCTACTTGTACATACTTCCATTCTTTCTCTGTCCTGAGAATTATAGTAATCTTCCCACAATTAAACCACTGGTCAGCTCTGAGTTCTCACCTCACTGGGCCTCTCTTTGCCTTAACACATGGAGAAGCCCTCCTCATCGATGCATTCTCTTCCCTTCTTGCTGGGCCATCACTCTCTGCTTCTCCTTCTCCTCCTTCTTGAGTACTCTTTCTTTCTCAGACATCTTTTGTGATTTTTCCATCATATTTGATATGGGGGTGTCCTCAGGGATCCCGGCTCTCTTCTTTATCTACATTACTCCCTAGCTGAAATCATCCAGGCTTATGGTTTTACATATGGTCTGTATTTTATTGGCTCTGAGATATTCACCTCTGACTTGTGTCCTGAACTCCAGACTTTTTTTTTATCTATCCACCTATATACCATGGCCAAGCCCAAACTCTCATTTCCCACCCCAGAATTTGTTCTTTCAAATGTTTTACCATCTCTGCTTTTCTGGTGTTCAGGTCCCAAACTTGGAGCCATTTTTGATTATATTCTGTTTCTCACTCCCCACATCTAACCCACCAGCCAATACCTTCACTCAATATTTTTAAAAATACTTACTAAGTACCTGCCATGTGTCTTATAGTGTTCAGGAAGCTGCAGATTCAGAGAGAATAAATCAGTACTCTAATTCTGATGACTTTAAAATAAGTTCATAATCAAGTCACAATATTACTCTAGACAACATCACCCAACATCTCCTTGAATTATTGCAATAGCCTCATGCTTCCACCCTTGTCCCCCATAGCCTCTTCTCTCCATATTAGTAAAAATGATTATTTTAACATGAAAATCAAATGCCTCGTCTATGCTCATAACCCTCCAATGACCCCTCATTTCACTCAGAGCAAAATCCAAAGTCTTAAGCAAAATCCACAGGCTCTAAATGACCTGGTTCCTGCTGTTGCTCTGATATCCCTTCTAGCACCCCCCCCCCCCCCCCCTTTCTCTGACTTTGCTCCAGTCACATCAGCCTCCTTGCTCTTCTTTCAATACTACTAACAGCCTTCAACCCGTGACCTCAGTTCTTGCTACCTGGCACATATCTGTGCTTCAGGTCTTCCCTAAAATATAGCCTTATTGAGGAGGCCTTCCCTGCTCTAATATAAAATAGCATTCATGCATGAAGCTTTCATCACTCTCCATCCCCCTTACCCTTTTTTATGTATTATATATATGTATGTATGTATGCATATATGTATGTATGTACACCATGGCAGTCTCTTTCATCTAGCATGTAAATCTTTGAAAGCTAAGATTTTGGGGGGTTTTCTCACTGTTCTGTACCTCCATCTCTTACAGCAGTGCCTGAAAAATATTATGTACTCATTAAATATTTATTGAATTATCTTCTATCCAAGATTTTTATAACTTTTTAAAATTTACAAGCGTGTTAAAATGTCCCCTTTGATCAAGGGTCTGCATTAGTGAGCCACCTAACACTAGGTAAGCGTCCCACTTATGGCTCAGGAATAGGAAAACTCAGTTTCCCTGTGACCTCATTAACATTGTTTTATCCAAATTAAGTGTAACTTTCAAGTCTAAGATTAAGTATCCCTTCTTAGGTTGTGACTAGTTTTCCATTTTTGCTAAACCATTAAACGAAGAGCCTGCTGTAAATAGGCAGTTGTAAAGCCCATGGGAGGTAGTACAAGAAATTAGCATGCAGTGGTTTATGGCTCTCTATGTCAAATGAATCCCTTTGAAACTAGGCATGTGGATAAACAATGCAGTCAGGTGAACTATATATGAGGGAAATAAATACACTCCAACCCTCGGGTAATGAGCTATGTAGGTCACCATTTCTATATATCTCAGAGGCTAAAGCCATTGAGAAATCATGACTAAAAATAGTCACATGCAGATATTTCTAGACAAAATAAGTTAGGGGCACTGAAATGAATAATTAAATAAAAGACAGGGTGTCCATGCAATAAGAGCACTGGTATCCTACTTAGCTACCGCTGCCCGACCTACTGCCACCTAAGCCCCAGCCATGTGTAACGTTCTCCATGCTGTGTCTTCTTAGCTCTGAACTCCTGTTCACTCCTATACATGCTTTCACGTACTTGGTCTGTCCTTGAGTTATACACTGCAAATTCTGTCTAAAAGATCCAGTTTCAACATTGCCTTCTTGGTAAACTCTTTTCTGAACCCTTTGATAGATTTACTTGCTTTTTCTCTTCTGTTGTCATGTCCATTGACATGTGCCTACTACAGAATATGCCTGGATTAATTTGCTTATGACTTGACCTCACCTCATCTCTATTGCCTCTTTGAGGATAAGACATATTTTCCTTTCTATATCTCCATCACCTAACCTATTGTTTCTTATAGTGAAATGTCTTGTCATAATTTTGTCTGCTGAAATTAAGAAAATAGCCTTAAGTATTATGCCTTCTATAAATTGTTCTTTCAACTTACAAGGATTCTAAAATCTCATATAATGCAAGCATGCTAATTATAAATAGATACATTAGAGTAATCTCATTTCCTATTGCAGATACACAGACTAGTGTAATATAACATTTTTAAAACATTAGTGTCTCCTTAAGAAACTTGTTTACAAAAGGATCAATAATATAGTGCCCTTTCATCTCTTTTACTGCTGAAGAGTCCAAAACACTATCTTGGTATAAATTTAGTCATCTTCATGAGAGTCTCCCTTAAATAGGAGGGACATGGTTATTTCTAGTTTGTTGGATTTATAGATGAGAGAACAAAAGCACTAATGGGCAGAAGCTCAGTCAGTTACTTGTTAAAGTATAGTGAGAGAATTATAGCTTTTAGAACACCATTCCTAGTTTTGTACTTCTCTTGGTAATATGTAAGCGTTGAAAAAAATGTAATTCCCAAGCTGAGAGAGTGTTCATTAATTGTTCCTCAAATTTCTTAGAAAAATATGTCTCCCTTTCATTTCTATTATTCTGCTTTATTTTATTATTATTATCATTATTAATCGAATTCTGCTTTGTATTACACCATTATTACTAGATTTTCAACTCTCACCTATCTGTCTGGCCTTACTGTTCCATGTTTACTGACTGTGTCTGGAAAACAGTGCTTTAGGGACAAGGACTTACATTCATTTTTGGAAATCCCTAAGCCTAGGTGCTTCATCTTGTAAGTGCTACCTGTGGGAGAGACCATCCTTAGACTCTTTTGGATTTTTAAAAAAATATATTTTATTTATGTTTTACAGAGAGGAAGGGAGAGAACTAGACAGCTAGAAACGTCGATGAGAGAGAAACATCGACTAGCTGCCTCTTGCACACCCTCTATCAGGGATGTGCCTGCAACCAATGTATATGCCCTTGACCTGAATCGAACTTGGGACCTTTCAGTCCACAGACCGACGCTCTACCACTGAGCCAAACTGGTTTTGGCTAGACTCTTTTGGATCTTAATGAGACGGAATTCCCAGGACATTAAAGAGAAATCAAAAGCTTATACTCTCCCTTTATTCCCCAGTAACCATATTGCGGAGCACTCCCCAGCCGGTGCTTGCCGTGTTTTCAGTCCACTCCTGCCAATGACAGGGTAGGTGGAGATGTTTTGGAGAAGTCAGTTGTTTTGTCCTCAGTCTGTAGCCAAACCCCATAGGGAAGCCCACTAGCAATGGTTCCTGCAGAGAGAGATGTTCTTGTTACTTCTGTTTACAAGTCCCTGGATAGCATCCAATCAGAATTTCTTATTGCCTTATCTGATCTACAAAGGGACAAGTGTTCTGCCAATATTTATACTATATAATAAAAGGCTAATATGCAAATTGATCAAATGGCGGAACAACTGGTTACTATAACGCACACTGACCACCAGGGGGCAGACACTCAATGCAGGAGCTGCCCCCTGGTGGTCAGTACACTCCCACAGGGGGAGTGCCACTCAGCCAGATGCCAAGCACGACACGCTGGCGAGCGCAGTGGCTGTGTTAGGAGCTTCTGCCTCTGCAGCAGCTCTAAAGATGTCCAATTGCGGGCTTAGGCCTGCTCCCTCCTTCCTCCTGCCCCAGAGAGCGGGTCTAAGCTTTCAGTTGGACATTCCCTATGGGCTCCCAAACTGCAAGAGTTCACAGGCCTGGCTGAGGGGACCTCCACCCCACACCCCGAAATTTGCACAAATTTCATGCACTGGGCCTCTAGTAGAAATATAAAATACCAGCAAGCATGGTTTCTCAACAATACTTTTTAATTAGTTTTCAAATATTCCTCTTTCTTCTCTCATGGCAGGTGGGCAATCCAGCTCCAGGAAGGGGCATGTGAACTATACCTGTTAACCTTCTGCATTGCTCTGAGAAGGACAATCATTACCTGGTCTGTCGGGGGAGGGGAACCGAGTGTAGGCGTGGGAAGGTCAGATCCCATGTAGGATATTTTCCACAGCAACTCCCTAATACCACACTTGATGAATACTGATAGAATTAAAATATTAATCTTTTCATGCCTGTGTTCACCTCTGCTTCTCAGCTTTCCACAGCACTGAGCTGACCACAGTACCCAATGCTGGTGCTTACGTTTGTTAAATAAGTAAAATCTTCTAAAGAGCTGCTGAAATTATTACCTGCAGTTTGCATATTCTCCATACGATTTTTTGGAATGATCTGTTTTTCACAATGGCTCATAGATTCTGACTTTATGGTGATTTGCATTATAGCCTAGTCAAAAAATAAAAAATAAAAAAATTACCTATTCCTTACTTTGCAGATCCTGTTCCCCAGGAACCAATGGCACGTCTCAGGGCTTCTTCCCCTGACCTGGAGACCCACAATACCTGACTATCTGGATACATTGTTAAACTTTTGACCTTTTAATTTTGTCCTGGTTTTGCACCGCAGATATAATTATATGTGAATCTAGATTCTAAATCTTAATGTAATCTGGCAAATAGGTGAAACAAGACAACTCCTGTCTCATGGGCCAAATTCTAGGAAGACCTGGGTTATTTTTTAAATGGAGAAATTCTCACTGGATTCACCATTAGGCATAATTTAATATCATTGCTTGGGACATGTGCTCTAGATTGCGTCAGTTAGCCATCCCTTCTATTCACCAAAATTCCAGGGAACCACATCTTGGGCTGTGTAAAAACAGTTATTTCCCCAAAGCTTACTTTTAATAACTGACACTGGTTGTACCCCCAATTCTACTGTTGAAATGAGGCTGTTCAGTTGACTAGGTTTGGACGAGGCTGCCAGATTCTGTCAGTGATTTATTGCCCTATGATGATCTTTGAATCTCTCACTTGATGTGTTGAGAGAGAGAAAAAAAAATTCCATTTTTTCCTTCCTAGTAGATCATAGGTTTAAAAATCAATCTTTGTTGTTTGGAGGAAATGTGGGTCTCTCCTTTATAAATAGTAGTGATAATAGTAGTAGCAATGCTGGACAGGTGATTCATGGAGTATTATTTGAAGTTAAGACAGAGAAGAGTTCTTACAACTGTATCAAATTCACATCTCAATGTAATATAAAAATGAATAATCAATTCTTGCAAGATATTTGGGCACAGCTGTCACAATAATCTGAGAAGATTTTTGGTTAGAAACTTTTAAGGCATAAATGGCAATTGATTGTTAGGGTCTGGGGGCGGGGGGGAGAAGCTCTTATTTTTCTGTTTTAAAATCTGAAGACAACTGCCCTTAAAGTCAATGCTGTTCACTTGGGTGGAAAGGGCTGCTTTTCCCCCTGTACTTTTTCTGAACTATGAAAATTAAATTAACTTTAGGACGATTATTTTAACGTGCAACATCATCTGAATTACATGAACTCCAAGCATCATTTGATAATAGTATCACCTGAATTAGTTCCCCCTGGAAGAATTTGGGAATTGACACCAAGGCTTCTCATGCCAATTGCTAAAATAATCTCATCTATTTTAATTGATTTGGGTTATGCTTGTATAACGATAATTAGGGCTCTTTATTTAGAACTTCATTTAGACTTACCCACAAGGAACATATGAAAGAGAATCCAGTTTTGAACTATCTCAATGCACTAAAAAGCTGAGAGCCTTATTTTACGGCCCTGTGCTAAAAACCTAGATGGGGGTATATTTAGATTATTCCTGACTCTCACAAGGCGTGAAACTAAGTCCCAGGGCAAACTTTTTTTTTTTTTTTTAATGGTACTGACATCATCAAAGTGTTCAAATTGGAACTAAACCTTTTGTTCTTAATCTACTTTTCCTATTCACAAGAAAAAATTGTGGTTTAATCAGCTATGATCTCATATAAATCTCCTGAATATAATTTTTATATTTTAAGAATTGTTTCACATCGTTCTTTGTTAATTTTGAATTATCCAAAAGCACTGCTCCAAGAATTTCTTTAATATCTTTGAATATTCCTGTTGGACAGAGAAAATAGGCGACAATCAGATGGGAGACCAGTGTGTTTACATTACCTCTTGCAGTCATTTTTTTTTTTTTTCCTCCCACATGGATTTTTCTCTTTGCAATCTCAGTTGCAAACATCCTCCTCCCTCTCCTCTATCTTTGTTCAGAGTATTACTCACAATTTGTCTCAGGAGTCACATTATTTTTAGTAGCTCAGTGAGGGGTTTAGGGACACATTTTGAACAAATGCTACAATTCAAAGAAGAAAACCCCTCAGTATCAGGCTCTCAGGCTTCTGACACTGCAGCAGCGAGGCAGGAGAGAAAGAAGGCAACACAAATCGAACCTCATTTATGAATACGGCCCCAGCAGGCTTCTGAGCCTCCTATTTACTGAATCCTGAATGTTTCTCCTTATAACAGTGTTCTGGCCTGGCCCTCGCCGATTTGGTTCAGCGGATAGAGCATCGGCCTGCAGATGAAAGGGTCCCGGGTTTGATTCCAGTCAAGGGCACATGCCTGGGTTGCAGCTCCATCTCCACAAAGGGAACGTGGAGGAGGCAGCCAATCAATGATTCTCTCTCATCGTTGATGTTTCTATCTCTTGCTCCCTCTCTGTTGCTCTCTGAAATCAATAAAAAAATATATATTTTTAAAAAAAGTGTTCTGGCCTGGATCCTTCATTTCCTTTTCCTTCCAGAAGTTTGACTACTCCTCATGCAATGTATCTCCAGGAGAGAAAAGTCTTCAATGCAGAGGGTTTTCTCCCACATGGTCTCCCAGAGATGGTTGGAGGTGGCAAGAGGAACAAATGTGCCTTCCAATGAGCAGCTCCTCAAGAGTATGTATCAGAGAGCCAGCAGCATCTTCTTCTGGCTATTGCTTTTGAGGTAGGAGCATTTCCTCTGGAAATCTATTATAACCTACTCCAGGGAGTTCCCTCAAATCTTCCCCTCGAAAATGGATAGCAAGTAGAACAGAATCAGCTTAACCAGATGAACTCTCTTACTGGCAAATTTGTACCTCTAAGATTGGTCCACTTATCTTCTCATTACTTAAGGAATCGTAGAGATCAGGCATTTAAGTCCTGCACTGCTGCAGTACTTCTGTGATGACTGATTTGGTATTTAGAAAAGCTCTGTTTCTCAGAACTTGATCTTCAGTCTGTATCTTTTTTTTTTTTTTTTTTGAGCTCCAGTCCTTATTTTGAGATGCCTGCTTGTATATCTGTAGTTGGCTAGCACATTGTAAATATTGCGCGCGTGCACACACACACACACACACACACACACACACACACACACACACACATTTTTCCTTGAACCTTTTGCCTAAGCAATTCTATGGGAAGTTTTGATGTTGGCCAAATGAAAACACAGTATTTTCCTGCCACACCCCAAGAGATCATGCCTTTCTTCCCATGTTTATTAAATCTGACCTGTGAGCAGTTCTCATCCTTCCCTTTCATAGGCAGCAGCTTCCTATGAATTTTTCCCAGCCCTGTTATTCTATGAATGCTCCCATTTCTAATTTAAGGGAGCCTGGGCAGCTCCAGCTTCTTTGATACAGTCAAACAATCTTTCCTATGAAATATTTAGTCAATCTTTCCTATGAAATATTTATTTTGGGATGGCAGAGGGAAACTCTCTAGATGTGTAGAGAGAAATTAAACTCCAAGGCACATTTCCCTGCATAATGATCTGAAGTAAAAATTGATCTATTCCTAAAGCACGGTAATGAAGTGGCAATCACATTGATAATTCCCAGGAGGGATGTCAGTGCTATAGACTGGTTTGTGAAAAAACAGTGTAGCCTGTTCTTCACTGACTCCCAGGTTAGCTCGTTTGTGATTGTTGAATAGGTACTCAAGTATAAACAATACTCAAGTACTGGGTTCATGTCGTTCTTAATGAACTACCTTAATATTGCATTGCCCTCTTGCAAGTATTACTGCTACTTGAAGCCAAATTCTGCAACTTTTATGAGCCTTGATTAAACACACTCACTCGGTAATCATGTGTATACAACACTTTTCTGAATAAACTGATGACTGAAGATAAGCATCTATTTACACAGGCAGATAATATCAGGAGCAATTCCACTCTGAAGCCATAGCTACTAATTCAGAGAAGCCCTTTGGGAGAATGGACCATCTAGGGACTAATCTTTATCGATTAATTGCTGCTCATCTCTCAGTTCCACTTTGCTTTTGTGGGCATAGTCAACATTTTTGTTATGGTTTGGGAAATGCTATAGTTATATTAATCATGTTTGGAGCAGCTGTTACTGGTGTGTTTATTTCTACTTTTTCTATTGTGCCATATTTAAGAAAAATTCTTCCTCTCATTATATTGCTGTAATTTCTTTTCCTTTTTCCTCTCAAAGTAGGAGGGAGGAGTGAGAGACAGAGAGAGAAAGGGGAGAAAGAAGAAGGGGAAAAAAGAAGAAAAGAAGCAGAAGGAGAAGAAAAGAGAAATTTTATCTGTGATAATATAATTACTTTTATTTTTGCAATTCATTATAGGAAGAGTACAAGTCAGACTTCTCTCGCCAAGTTGTCATCACACTTTGAAAGGATGATACAGTTATTCAGGGCCCTGGGCTCTTATAAACTTCAGAACTTCAGTGTGCAAAGAGAAAGAGGACACTGGAAAAGAGACTAGGGGGTGTAAAGTATGTTAAAAAAAAAAAAAGGCTAACAGATGAAATAGAGCAGGCAACTGCTGATATCAGATGTAAACATGAGAGGTGACTGACTAGCTATAGGGTGTTGAAGTAGACAACAATTTTTTATGTTCCTTCTAGGAATATTCCATTGGAAACAATATAAATCAATCCAGCTGTTCAGAAAATTATATAACCCTGAGTACTGGGGCAAAATGCCATGACAAAAAAAACATGTTTGCCATTTACCTAGTCTTATACATAGTATATCAGACTAACTTATCTGAAAATCTTCTCTAGGTATCAATACTTTTAGATTTGTGATCATGTTTTAATATTCCTGAAACCCTAAAAGGTTATCTTTGCTTCTTATAAAGCAAGAGTAGCAGTATGTCTACAGTTTTTAGAAACAGGGTGTTTTATTTTAGATTCAGCTGCAAAGTGCATGTGTAATGGTTATTTGGAAGAATTATTTAAGTGTCATACACGATATATTAGGAAAAAAATAATGCTGTGCTAATTTGTATCCCAAGAAAACCAATAGGCAATTAAGGTTGCATCTCAACTCCTTTGAAAACACATAATTCACTTAGTGTCTGCAATGCTCAAAAACAATATCCTAACATAACACTGATATATGAAATTCTCTCTTTAAACTTGAAATCAAGAACATGGAAGCATATCTAAGATTTTCTTAAAGTTCTACCTGAATAGAATAAAAATGCAGACTCCTGAACCTTGCTCCAAAATAATCAAGTAAAAACTAACTTGTAAAGAAAGAGATGCCCACATATAATACTAGTTTTCTTAGATTTATCTCATATTTCCATTCATTTATTCATGCAGTAAATGTTCATTGAGCATTTACTAAATTCTAGGCACTTTTGGACTTTGGATTTAAGGATAAATCAAACAATTTCTGCTCTAGAAAAACTCAGTGTTTTTTTGTGAGAACAAAATTCAAATTAATGCCATTAGGAATATAGTGAAGATGGCCACCAGGCAAGAATCCTATGTAATAAAGAGGGAACATGCTAATTGACCCTCACACCCTCACAAAGATGGTGGTGCCCACAGTCAATAAGGAGGGAATATGCTAATTAACTGCTATGCCCTCAAAGATGGTGGTACCCACAGTCACAAGATGGCAGCCCCCAGTCCCTTCAGTCCCCCAGCTACCCAGGGCTGGTCTGAGGCACAGGCAAGCCTCAGATGGTGGCTGCCCAGCTGCCCAGGGCCTCCCGAGGCTCAGGTAATCAGGGCCAGCCAAGGCTTGCAATGATGGCAGTGGCAGCAGCAGAGGTGTGATGAGGGTGTTGCCTTTTCCTGATCACCAGCTGGCCTCCCACCCCTGAGGGCTACTGGACTGTGAGAGGAGACAGGCTGGGCTGAGAAACTTTCTTCCAGTGCATGGATTTTCATGAACTGGGCCTCTAGTGTATCTATAAAAACCCACAGCGTGGTATCCAGTGGGCTATCTCTCTACCCTCTTCCCCCAGGTGCCTTTTCCTTGCCTCTCTCCTTCTCCTAAGCTCCAAACCTTCCCCCATACCCCTCCCCTCCTTTTTTTGCTCTGTAACTTGTTTCCAGAGCCATTTCTTTTTTCTTTAATATATTTTTATTGATTTCAGAGAGGAAGGGAGAGGGATAGAGAGATAGAAACATCAATGGTGATAGAGAATCATTGATTGGCTGCCTTCTGCACACCCTACACTGAGGATTGAGGCCACAACCCAGGCATGTACTCTGACCAGGAATTGGACCATGACCTCCTAGGTCAATGCTCAATCACTGAGCCATGCCAGCTGAGCCCTGTGATTTTATTTTACTTCTACCTTTGTGATTTTCTAGTATAAGTATACGTCATCTTATAATTTGAGTTTTGATTCTGAATTCTTCTTAGTCAGAGCTCAAGTACTGAGGAGGCTGGACTGAGGTCTGGTCCAATATCAAACACAAGTAATACCTGGTGCCCTGTTGGGGCTAACAAAACAACTTCAGCTTTTTTATAAAAAAAAGTAGGGAATGGCACAAAATCACAACTTAAACAGGCTGAGGGCCAATGATTCTCATTTTCCAAGGGGTTAGAGAACTAGGCAAAGTATAGAGTGGACTACAAGGCAATAAGCTTAGACACAGACCCTGATCAATTGGAGATCAGAAACACTGGACTCTTCCAAGGAGCTCGGATATTTTTGATTAGGAGGCAGCCATGGAAACACAGGAAGATCTGGGAGTCCAATAATTGTGTCTGAGTGAGTGTACAACATTAAATATTGACTTACAAAACCCCACATTGGCCTGCAGAAGTCAACATTGACCTACAGAACTCAACATTGGAACTGACTCAATTCCACATCCCAATGGTCAGGGAGCATGGGAGTTCCCATTGCAGGCCCTCCTCTTCTAGGACTGGCCCAGAAGTAGAGGCCAGAGGCTGTATCTGGATCTAGCTATAAGGAACTATGGAAGGCGGGAACCAGGGCACCTGAGCCTCACTCATTAAATGGCTTATTACAATATTCATTTCCCAAATGAGGACATCTGGGACCCCCGATTTTTCTAAAAAAATCTTTTCCTCTTGTATCCATCCTGCTTTTGGGATCTTCTGGGGCTGCAGCAAGGGAACTACAAAACATTTTGGTGATTAAGGTTATGAGCACAATCTGCAACTCTCTTTTGATGGTGGTTGTTTTGTTTTCCCACCAGAAAGAATAGCTTGCACAGACAGGCAGTATTTAGAATTCTTTATTCAATGTTCTTATTTCTCCAAATAGTCAAACATATTCATCTTGTTTGATCGGTTTCTCCAGTAGGATAAACTGGCTCATCCTAACTGAGACTGGCATTGATCTCTCTGGTAGTCACTTCCCATGCATTATCTTCCACTATTTTTGCATGATTTCCCTTTCTCTGGCTTTGGAATTCAAAGTCAAAACAAAATTTCAAACTTATAATCTCCTGAGGGATGAGCTCACGGGGCCTCAAAAGCATGCTTATTGTATTTGTTGTTCTTTAAAAGTTCCCCACAAGCAAGGGATCTAAAAGAAATATACAGGCAAAGCTATAAATATAAATAAAAAGACTTGTTCTTAAGACTGATTTTTACAGTCATCTGCAACCCAGATAAAATATAGACACCGTTTTTTAAAGAATAGCAATGGTGTCTATAAAAGCCAGCAATGTAACAAACATCTGAATACCTTAAACACATACATTAATAATGTCTGGAATATTTCTCAGGAGAAAATAAAACTAAAAGTATTAAAGAAAGCAAAGGGAAATACAATGAATAGGTCAGAATCTTATTTTTTTTAATATATTTTATTAATTGTTTACAAGAGAGGAAAGGGATAGAGAGTTAGAAACATCGATGAGAGAGAATCATCAATTAGCTGCCTCTTGCACACCTCCTACTGGGGATGTGCCCGCAACCCAGGTACATGCCCTTGACCGGAATCGAACCCAGGACCTTTTTGTCCGTAGACTGATAGTCTATCCACTGAGCCAAACCAGTTTTGGCCCAGAATCTTATACTTAATAAGCCTTCAGGCTTACGCCTCTTGGCAGGTATGGGTCAAATTCTCTGTGTGATTCAAACACTGTTGCACGACAGAGATAACATTGGTCAGGGTGAGTTAAAATAATTCACCAATTTGCCTGTGATCTTCAATTGTTTTCTTGTTCAGAAAAACTTGCAAACAGTCTGCATCCTCTCTCTTGGAAAAGCCCAAACAAGTTTGTTAGCCACGGAACTGTCAGACACAGTATCATTAGAAAAATGTGCTGTCACAAAGCTCTTGGTCACAGGAGGTAATTTTGTCTTGGTTTAGTTAGATGACTTTTCTCAATGTTGAAAAGTATAGCCAGAGGGGAGCATGCATTTCCTTTAATTAAAAAATAGCTGTGAACCGAAGGAGTCATTTAACCATGTGGAAATAAGTAGAGAGACTGGAATGTGTTTATTTTCAGCAGGATAACAAGTTGCAAATAAGTGCAAAACATTTCAGGGCATGAATAAACTGAGGATCATTCGTGAAATTATATATTAGGGATATATTTCATAAATAATATTTATGTTGTCAGGAATCCCATGAAAGTTTCTTGAATTGTTTGTAATCTGTGTGACTCAGAGCTAATCCTCAATTCTTCTCCTAAAGATTTTTTAAAGCTGAAGTCACTTGAATCTAAGAAAAGCCCGATATTTTTTATTTGTGGATTCTGAGTATGCCACTAGCTATGAGAACATATATAAATCACAAAAGCTTTCTGAATCTTATTATGTTTTTCTGTAAATTGTAGGTGAGGATTTAAGTGAAGTAATAAGAATAATAAGAATTAAGATAAATTTTTCCTTGTATAAGGTCAGAGGTAGAATGCTTCTTTTTCCCTTCTTTATGGCCAAGGCCATCTTCCCACATTGGTCAGCTACCCTAGATGACAAGACATGCTTTTGATGGCCTATGCTAGTGCTAGAATTGCAGGTGTAAGGAAAACAACTTGTTGTTCAGGGAGGGCATCTCCCATTGTTTGCAAGATTCTATGAGATCACAGGTGATAGTGGAAGGCAAACTCATTAGTCAACAGAGCCAAATATCAACAGTACAACAGAAATTTCTTTTGAAGGCCAAATTTTTAAAACTTAAACTTCTTCTAATGCCACTTCTTCAAAATAGACTCGCCCAGGCTGTGGTATTTTGTGGAATAGCCACACTCAAGGGGCCAAAGAGCCGTATATGGCTCACGAGCCACAGTTTGCCAACCACAGGCCTAGGTGAACTTGCTGGAGAGGGGGCAGCTCTCCAGTAGGAAACAAAGATGCTTTCTGACCTCAGATCCCTGTGTAAAGCAGCTTCCAAACTTTAAGATTCTACAGATAAGCAAATTTTCATATAGAACAGAAAAAGATAAGTGTAGAGATGTCAATTTTTGCCATGAACAACATACAAACAAAAACCATAACATCTCCACTATGATTTCATAATACAAAACCATGTTAACATGAAACACTTTAAAAAAGACATACATTTGGAGTAGGAAAACTTCCCTTTGGATAGAATAAGTTTAATACTATTGTATTGCACACATTTAATTTATTTTCCTACAGATTAATGGAAACTCTGTGAAACCAAGTGGGTCTATGGGTAAGCACAGGTCCCATTGTTCTAAGAAACCTATTCTCTAGTTTTACTGATGGAACTCCGTCAGTAGTTTTTAGGCTTGGTTACAAATGTGTTTTTAAAGATATCTATCCTATATAATAAAAGGCTAATAAGCAAATCAACCATCCGAACAAAGGAACAACCAGTGGCTATGATGCTCACTGATCACCAGGGGGCAGATGCTCAATGCAGGAGCTGTCCCCTGGTGGTCAGTGTGCTCCAATAGGGGGAGTGCCTCTCAGCCAGAAGCCAGGCTCAGGGCTGGTGAGTGAGTGCAGTGGGAGCAGGCTAAGCTGTCAGTGGGACATCCCCTGAGGGCTCCTGGACTGCGAGATGGAACAGGCCAGGCTGAAGCACCCCCTCCTCTGAGTGCATGATTTTTGTGCACTGGGCCTCTAATCTCATATAAAAACTCTTTTTCCTGTTAGTATATTACATTAGTGCATGCCACTTGTAACAAATAGTGGTAGCCTTATCTTCTAAAACACCAGAAATGCAGCCTAAGCTAACTTTCACCTTTGTGACTATGTTCAGAGAGGCAAGTAACAATAACATTGACTAAAACCAAATGTGTTCGGAAATGACATGACTTTCTCAGAGACAGAGAACCTGTTGTGTAAGATGCAGCCAGTTCTCATAGCCTTATAACATCCTAAATATCCCAGGATCCTTATCTGGGCAGCTGTCTCACTAAGCCCAAGGGAATAAAATCACAATTTATTTAATGTTCATAATGCCAATCTGTTGCCTATAGTCTTTTTGTCATAAGATTGCTGTACAAATAATATATATTTTAAGTCATGGTCCAAAACCTTCCTGCTTTTCTATATCTATGAAAAACAAAATGAAAGAGATAAAAAAAAAAATTGGGAAATACCATTGTTTGTTAGGTAACTACTAAAGAAATCTCCTATAAAAAAGATGTACATTAGAAAATAGAGGCTAGTGAAGGTGAATTTTAAATGCTACAATATAGAATATTAACAGCAAGGAAGTGAATCTGAACTCTCCAAAAAGTTAAATGGGGATTCACAGATATCTTATACAAAAGCAAGGAATAGGGGTGATAGAATTTACACATTGGGAAAATACTTCAATAATGCTTAATAAAAATAACTTTTAAATTTTGTTATTTAATCAATACACTGCTGATCTCCTTTTTGCTTCCAAGTCATATGCTGTTATGCAGATAATAAAATGCAACTATTCACTAGTGTACACTCTAAAACACCGACTTATGCTAATCACTATGAGTGATAAATTCTAAATGCCTAATGCTAAACAAGTCCATTTATTAGCTACTGGTTATATCCAATTTTACATAAATGATTATAGTTGAATGTCGCTGAACAGTATATGATTATATTCCTTTTTCCTTCAACTGTAGCCTGTGCTTTGGTTTATCTGCATTGCAGCCTCTTCAGCTAAAGAAATTAATTTTTGTACAAAACCACTTAGAAATGGTTGGATAAAATTTAACTCTTAATTAACCACTAATTGGAAAGAAAATATGGAATGTCAAATCTGAAGTTTTTTCCCTCACAATAAATTCTACATTTTTCTAGTAAGTTAAGAAGAACAATTCAATAAATTATACTATATCATAAAATTAATAAGCATTATCATGAGACAGATTGCCATGTTGGGGAGCTAAGAATACCAAGAGAAGGCATGCTGACTCACTGCCACCATATCATCTTGAAAAACAGTATGCACTTAAACTTGAATTTTTATAAAGAAAAACACTGCTAATGGAAAATGACTTCCACTGAACCAATTTCATTTCTCTGCACCCTTCCCCTCTTTTCACCTTAAAAAAAATACATTTTCTCTTCTGAAAATACTAGAAGCTTGGTGCACAAAATTTGTGCACTGGCGGGGGGGCGGGGGGGGGGGGGAGAGGGGAGTTGTACCTCAGCCCAGCCTATACCCTCTCTAATCTGGGGCCCCTCGGGGGATGTTTGACTGCTGGGATTGGGCCTAAACTGGCAGTTGGACATCCCTCTCACAATCTGGGACTGCTGGCTCTCGACAGTTTGCCTGCCTGCTTGCCTGCCTGATTGCCTCTAACTGCTTCTGCCTGGCAGCCTAATCACCCCCTACCCACTCTGCTGCCAGCCTGATCTAGGCCTAACTGCTCCCCTGTTGGCCCAATTGCCCCAACTGGCCTGATTGCCCCCAACTGCCCTTCCCTGCTGGCTTGGTCACCCCTAACTGCCCTTCCCTGCTGGCCTGGTCAGCCCTAATTGCCCTCCCCTGCTGGCCTGATCACCCATAATTGTCCTCCCCTGCAGGCCTAGTCACTCCCAACTTCCCTCCCCTGCAGGCCTAGTTGATCCTGACTGCCCTCCTCTGCTGGCCTGGTTTCCCCTAACTGCCCTCCCCTGCCAGCCATCTTGTGGCAGCCATCTTGTGGTTACATGGGATTGGCCATCTAGTGACCACTTGGGAGCAGCCATCTTGTGTAAGGGTGTGACAATCAATTTGCATATTACCTCTTTAATATGTAGAATTTTCCCTCCTTTTGACTGTATTTCATTAATTTATAAAAAAATATATATATATTTTTCAGATTCACAGACATACCCATGTAAGTATGGCATTTGGAGTTCAGTATATGACAGGAAAGACCATGAAGGGATAAAAACATTCTGGTTTTCTGTTAGTGATGCTAGTGTAAATAATATTGTGTTTTTAACTTCAAATATTACTTGTTTGTTGCTGGTATATAAGAAAACAACTGTCTTTTGTTATTCACCTTTTATCCTGCAACTTTACTATAATTACTTATAAGTTCCGCAAGGTTTTTTTTCCTCTATGTTTTTCAGATTTCTTCATAGACAATTGATCATGCCATCTGCAAACAAATAAAATTTTATATCTTCCTTCCCAATCTGTATAACTTTTATTTAGTTATTAGAGGCTCAGCGCATGAATTCATGCAGCAGTAGGGTCCCTCAGCTTGGTCTTGCAATCCGGGACCCCTTGGGGGATGTCAAACTATTGGTTTCAACCCCATCCCTGCAGGTCAGGCCAAGGGACACACCAGTGCATAAATATGTGCACTGGGCCTCTAGTATGCATAGAAGATCTTTGTTTGCCCTGACAGGTTTGGCTCAGTGGAGAGAGTGTTGACCTGAGGATTCAAGGGTCCCAAGGTACATGTACCTTGGATGCTGAAGGCAACTCATCAATATTTCTAACTCTCTATTCCTTTCCCTTCCTTTCTGTAAAAAATCAATTATATATATATATATATATATATATATATATATATATATATATATATGTGTGTGTGTGTGTGTGTGTGTGTGTGTGTGTGTGTGTGCAAATATATGTATGTATATATGCAAATATATGTATGTATATATATATTTAAAAAAAGATATTTGGTTAATCTCTTCCCACCCTCCTCCCTCTCCTCTTCCTCCTGAGATTCATCATTCCCATCCATGTTTCCCTGCCTGTGGTCAGTGTGCATCATAGCTACCAGTCGAATGGTCAACAGATCACTTAGGTTTTTATATAGAGAGATTAGTAATGTGGCCAGTGTTCTTAGAGAGGCAGAGAGAGAAAATACCTCCAGTATTTTTCTTGCCTTATTCTGTTAGTAAGGATTTCTGCTGTCAAAAAGGATTTACATTGTTGAAAAGGAGTGGTGAGTGGGGACATTCTTGTTTTGCACCTGAAAGCTTTATTTTTCATCCTTAAGTATTATATTAGCTGTGTTTTTTAAAATTTGTTTTTATCAAATTGAGAAAGTTACCCTCTATTCTTATTTTACTGAGAGTATGTTATCCACTCCCCCCCCTTTTTTTTAAAAATATATTTTATTGATTTTTTACAGAGAGGAGGAGAGAGGGGTAGAGAGCTAGAAACGTCGATGAGAGAGAAACATCGACCAGCTGCCTCTTGCACACCCACTACTGGGGATGTGTCCGCAACTCAGGTACATACCCTTGACCGGAATCGAACCTGGGACCTTTCAGTCCACAGACCGATGCTCTACCACTGAGCCAAACTGGTTTCGGCCACTCCTTTTTTTTTTTTTTTTTTTTTTTTTTTTTTTTAATATTTTATTGATTTCTTTTTTTTGCCCCCCTCCCACACATCCCCTCCCTCCCCAGAGTTTTGTGTCCATTGGTTGTACTTATAAGCATGTATAAAAGTCCTTCGGTTGATCTCTTATCTCCCCCAGATCTTCCTCCCCTCCACGCTGTAATTTGACAGTCTACTTGTTGATATACTGTCTCTACATCTATCTTTTGGTTCATCAGTTTATAATGCTCTTTATTATCCACAAATGAGTGAGGTCATGTGGTGTTTCTCTTTCATTGATTGGCTTATTTCACTCAGCATGATGTTCTCCAATTCCATCCAGGTTGCTGCAAATGATGAGAATTCCTTCTTTTTTATGGCAGCATAGTATTCCATTGTGTAGATGTACCACAGTTTTTGGATCCAATCATCTGCTGACAGGCACCTAGGCTGTTTCCAAATTCTGGCTATTGTAGATAGTGCTGCTATGAACATAGGGGTGCATATGTCCTTTCTGATTGGTGTTTCTAGTTTCTTGGGATATATTCCTAGAATTGGGATTACTGGGTCAAATGGGAGTTCCATTTTCAGTTTTTTGAGGAAACTCCCTCTTTTATGAGTTTGATAGATTGTATCTTTCAAGAAACTGGTGCATTTCACCTAAGTTGTAAAGTTTGTGGGCATAGAGTTGTTTATATTGTCCTTTTATTATTCTTTTTAGTTTCCATGGAATCTGTCAGGATACCCCACTTTCATTTATTTTCTAATTTCAATTTTATTTTTTTTCTACTCTAATTATAATAATTCTTTTTTTCTGCTTTACTTTGGGCTTTTTTAAAAATTTAACTATATATTTTTTATTTTTGATAGTATTACAGATATTCCTCATTTCTACTATCTCCTCCTATTCCCAACTCCTTCCTCCCAGGTCTTCACTACTCTATTCTCATATACATGGGCTATGCATATACGTATATAATTTTTTTGTTTTATCTCTTCTTGTCTCCCCAACCCCACATCAAGGTATCTTAGTCTGTTTTATGCTTCCCTGCTTTGGGTCTTGATTTTATTGTTCAATTCATTTTGTTCATTAGATTCCACAAGTAAGTGAGATAGATGATATATGTCTTTCTCAGTTTGGCTTACTTTGGGCTTTGTTTGCCCTTTATTTATTAGTTCCCCAAGTTAGAATTTTAGATCTCTCTTTTCTAAATATGCATTTAAGGATTCTTTTTGCTTCTTACAAATTTTGATAATTTGTATTTTTATTTAGTTCAAATTATTTTAAATTTCTTTTGAGATTTCCTCTTTTACCTGTTTGTTATTTAGAAATATGTTGTTTAACTCTGTATGTTATAGAATTTCCAGTTATGTTTCTGTTATTGATTTCTAGTTTAATTCCACTATAATCTGAGAACAGACATTGTATGATTTCTACACTTAAATTTTTTAAAGATATGCTTTGCGGCTCACAATGTGATCTAGCTTTGTAAATATTCCATGTGAGCTGAAGAAGAATGTGTATTCTGCTGTTGTCAGATGAAGTAGTCTATGGATGTCAATTAGATCCAGTTGATTGATAGTGTTGTTGAGTTTAACTATGTTCTTAATGATTGTCTATCTACTGGATCTGTTCCCTTCTGACAGGGGAGTGTTGAACTCTCCAACTATGATAGTAGACTTATTTATTTCTACTTGAATTTATATTAGATTTTGTTTTATGTAGTTTGATGATCTTTTGTTAGGGGCATACACATTAAATACTCTTTTGTCTTCCTGGAGAATTGACCCTCTTATAGAGAGAAAGGGAGAAAGAAAAAGAGTGGATATAGAAAGAGTTAATTAAAGAGATAGGCAGGAGGGGTAGAGAAGAAAAGAAGAGAGAGAGAGAGAGAGAGAGAGAGAGAGAGAGAGAGAGAGAGAGAGAGAGAGAGAGAGAGAGAGAGAGAGAGATTGGTAATCCCCACCTAAACCATAGTCTTTCAACTGTAGCTGCATTCTGGCATCTCCATGTCACTTTAAAAATAGTGATATGGTGATGCCTGGGGCCCATCCCCAGAAACTCTGACTTACTTGGTTTGGGTAAATTTTGCAAAAGCTCTTCAGGTGATAAGTGATTCTAATCTGTATCAAAGCTGAGAACCACTGAACCACAGCAGTGCCCCTCCAACTTAATGTGCATACAATTTACCTCAAAAATCACAGATCTGGGGTGGAGCCCAGGATTCCTCATCCCTAAGAAGCTTTTAGCTCCTGGCAGGCTCCTGACAAAGCTTTCTTTAAGCAACTAAGGTTGCTAATCACTGGGTTTTGAGTGCAGAGCCCAGGGAAGAAATTGATGGCACTAATGATAGAGTCCAAATGTCACATTTTCTGGGCAGTTTATTCTAGCAGCTGGAGGTACTTTCTTTTCTCTCTGAACTGCCCTGCCTTCTATCTCTCTCTCTCTCTCTCTAAGAATACTGACATTCTGACTTTATGATCAGTATTTGTGGCTTTATTCAACACTATTTAGAACCTATAACTTCTGAGGGCAGTAAAACATAAAATTAAAATAAAATAAAAAAGACTTCATGAAAGGTTTTCTTTAGGCAGTGTCCCCGAAAGAAATAATTTTAAATAAACATATAGATGTTGGTTTAACCTTTAGAGTGAGCATTTTATACATATTGCTTCCTTAGAGAGTTCCAATGCCTATTGCAAAAACAAACAAACAAACAAACAAACAAACCACCTCTAAGATATTCTATAGTAAGGCAGTGTCTTTAATTTTGTTTAACTGAGCTTTTACAAAATATTTGCATGTAAAATACTATTGATATTTTGTTTTTAAACACAAAATTTGGGGGAGGTGATTCCAGTGTAAAGAAGAGAATGATCTTCTGGTTACAAATCCAAGAAAAAATAATACCACAACTCATAATGTTGTTATGAAGGAGTAAGCTTAATGAGGTAAGAAATGATGAATATAATATGTATTAATAAAATAAATGACATGATTTATGTAACATATCTATTATAGTGCCTGATGCTGTGGGCTCCTTTCTTTTTCATCTTTGTAGCGTCAAGAGTACCTAGGACAGGCATTATCACACACACACACTTTCCATAAGCCACAATCCTAGTATACTTTTTTTAAAACAGTAAAAAAAAAAAAAAAAAAAAAAAAAATCTCCACAATTCATAGAGGGTGTCAGAAACATTAATGCCGACTAACTTGACAACCTTCTTTACATGTACTCTATTACTAATGGTTACTGAATAATAAGGCATCCTCCCTTTGAAATTCGGTATTTGTTATGCATTTATTGATCAGGTGTTTAACTGGGCCATTAATGTGTGCAAAACCCTCTGGGAGACAAAATCATCAATAAGTCATGGTCTAATTAGGGACCCCCCTGAAGTGCCTCTCTGCACAGCTCTTTTCTGAGCGGACGGTCAGTGGGCTGATGGTGCAGCGGACACAGGCAGCGGTGGTCATGCTTGCTGAGCAGGGCAAAGGCTTGGTGCTGCGCCAGATCCGGTCACGGCCATTTTTGTGTTCCTGGGCATTTTGTTCTTAGGTTTTGCATTGCTGTGAACTCTTACAGAGCACAATGTTTAGCTCTTTGTCCATTCTTTATAACTGGCTCCATAATGAATCAGTTATGGATTCATTCTGATAATACAAGAATGGTAAGGAGTCTGATGGAACTCAGGTGAATAGATACTAGTAAGTGTACTATTGTCTGTGTTGAGAAGAAAATATGAAGAATAGAACCAGTCATGTTGTTGTTGGTGTTATTGATGGCACATAGAGCCCATCTTCCAATACGGCCTCTCCCATTCCTACCCGGCCTCCTTCGATGTCCAGTCTAAACTCCACTCCCACTGAAGGATGCTAGCTCCAGTTGGAAGATGAATAGTAATGAAAACAGAGAAGAAAACTCTTCATTTCCTTCAGAGTTGTTTACTGTAGCTTTTCTTCCTCCATTCAGCATGCTCTATGAGGGCCTCATAAATTGTTATATAAAATGTGAGCCAAGATTACAGATAGGAGCATGAGGGTTTGTTTTTTGTTTTTTGTTTTTTTAAATGGCCCTGGCCTGAGTGGATCAGTTGGCTGAGCCTCGACCTATGAACCAGGAGGTCATGCTTTGATTCCTGGTCAGGGCACATGCCTCGGTTGCAGGTTTGATCCCCAGGGTGGGGCATGCAGGAGGCTATCAATGATTCTCTCTCATCATTATTGTTTCTTTCTCTCCTCTCCCTTCCTCTCTGAAATCAATAAAAATATATTTAAAAAATAAAAATAAAAGCAGACTTATATAACTCTTGAGAATTTCTTTTTCTTCTTTTTAAAATCCGGTGTCTCTGCTATACACTTACGCCAATGATTCTCACACCTGGCTGCACAGGGAAAACATGGAGGGATCAGGCCCTGGCACATGTCATGTATTTCTAAACTCCCTGGCTGCTTCTCAAGTATAAACTGGGTTGAGAACTACTGCCTGAGAGGAACCTCACTATATTTTTCACATTCATTAATGTTAAGTGATTTATCTAAAACCTGGGCCTTGAAAGACCACTAGGATTTTTGGTTGTCTATTTCCAACAATGAGAGGTACTTCTGCAGGAAGAAAGTAGTCGAAATCATTTGGTTGGGAGGTTCCCATCCTGACCCATGATTCTTAGCAGCAAGCTACTGAATGTGTAAAACATGGTGATATTCCTTTGTATCACAAAGGTCGCAGGGAAGAAATGAACCCCAATCCTGCCTTTGTCCAGGTGACACACAAAGTAGCTCAACATTCTATTTGAAACATCTGGAAGAACTTCCAACAACTCTCTGAGCACTGGTGGCATATGCATCAGTCCCCTTTCTACCTATATATTTGAATAGAAAGGAGAATGGTTTTGATAAAGAATTAAATTTACTGACATATCAGGCTTTAGTTCCAATACCTTGAGTGATTCCATGGCTTGCAAAATGTGCAAAAGATTTTCTTGTCCTTCCTGATAAGAAAGGATAAGGAGGTGAAGTTCATGTTTACTATTCAGGGGTGGTCCAAGACTCTTTCTAGACTGCAGTTTAAGGGGAATCAGCTCAGAGATATTTTTTTCTTGTTTTTTCTTTTTTCTTTTAAATATACAGTGGTGCTGTTTCTTAAGCCTTTGATAAATGTTTTTGGAGATAAAATTAAAGCCTGACTCATATTTATGTTGTTTGTAAGAATGAGGAACATAGAAACTTAATGGTTTAAAGTGAAACTGCTTTGTACATTATACATAATGCTCTTAAGTGTCATAATTTTAACATACACCAGAGCCATAGAAAAATACAGTTTGCCATTCAATGTTACCTGCCAAAGCCAACAGGAATGGTAAATAGCAAAATGATAACTGGGGAAAACGAAATCTTTCATGAGTGTGTCTTTTTGCTTTAGTTTAGCCTTTATATTTAGGCAAATTTGGAATGACCAAATAGAAAGGGAAAGGTGGATAATATTTACAGATCACAGATCTAGAGGTTCAATCCATGGGAGGGAGGAGGGGGAGGGCAAGAAGGAGCAATGAGAATCAACAGCTTTGTGAAGGTTGAACAGACTGAAACAATACAGCATTTGACCAGTGGGCCAGATTTTATTACCTGTTAAAATGTGTAGAATTTGTCTGAAAATCAGTGTGGCAGAGAACCTGATTTTTAAAAAAGTGACTGTAAATAATGCCTTAAATGACATCCTTCTTGTATCTTGGCAACAGTCATGTCTACCTATAGATCACTAGGCATTGTGGGTCGGTGGTCAGCACCCTGTCATAACTCCCCTCTCTCTGGGTCTCCAACCCTGCAAGTCTGAGGCTCCCTTTTGCAGGGGAGGCTGAAGCCACTCTCCACGAAAGGGTATGCTTTTCACAGGGAAATGAAATCTATCTAAGAAAGTGATAAATGCTACCTATTTCTCCTGGAGAAATAGATTGCATTTTGGTCAGGCCAGATATTACCAGCCTGAATGAGCAGAAACTGCTCATCTCTCCTAGAAAAGTATTTCATTCTATCACTGGGGTTCTGCAATAATCCCGTGGATGGGCGCATTTCACCCCCTTCCCCAATCTCATAACGTTTAACTACTTATGTAACAAGTTAGGCAGTAAGAAGTTAATTTGCATTTGATTAATAACTAGGAGAAAGTTAGGGACATTAATGATTTTCAGTCATTTAAAAGTGTTCACCACTCCCATAATCACTACTTAGGTCAATTAAATGCCTCATTATGGAAGAACTAGAGGCCTGAAACACGGAATTCATGCAAGAGTAGGCCTTCCTTCTGCCTGCACGGGCTTCCCTCTGGCTGCATGGGCTTCCCTCTGGCACCCGGGACCCGGGCTTCCCTCCTAGCCCCGGCTTCGGAAGAACGTCTGGTCTAATTAGTATAGTACAATTTTACTATCATAGATTAAGGTCAAGTCAGGTTCATTTACTTGGGGTGGTAGAACATGCCTGAAGGCCTAGTGGCACTCTGTATTATCAGAGAGGTTTTGATAGAAAGATTGGTTGTAAAAATCTGTCCAAAAAAATTTTGCCATGAACTAGTCGATGTGTCTTCATAGAAGATCATACATTGTAGCAAAAATATGAAAAAGGAAAACAAACCAAAAGAACCTGCACACACAGGTGCTGTTTGCTGGGTGCCGTTTACTGGGGGCAGTGCAGGAGGTGAAGCAGACTTGGTGGTCCGCATGGTCAGTGTCTTCTCAGTGAGCCCTGGATTCAGGCCATCCTGTCAATTTTGTCATCATCACTTAAGAGATCTGGACCCTGGTATTTCTAAGGTAAGATAACCAGTTTTCTTGTTTGCACATTGAGGAGAATAACTGACACAGGTGAGGACATGTGTTTACCATTTCTGTCCTTAGGCATTAGGATGACTACATTTCCCAGCCTCCCTTGCAGCGAGGTTTCAGGGAACACCTGATGGGCTCTAGAGCTAAGGAGTGTGGGGAAAAGGAAGCCCTCCAGTTTCCATCTGGCTCTTACAAACTTGCAGTCACACGTTTCCCTGACTGTAATGACAGAGACCTCATATTCCACATAGGGTTGCTGTGAGGATGAGGGATGGTGGCCCAACCGGTATGTGATTGTATGTGAGCATGAAATACTTTATTAAGGCACTGAAGTTTCAGTTGGGGCTTTCACCCACTTATCCTTCCTCCTCCTCTCCTTCCTTCCTGATGCTATAGCACAACTTTGCAAATCCTGATTAATGCACACTTTGTATATAGATTAAACAACCCCAAGAATATAATGCTGGCGATATAGAAGTGCATAATAAGTATTTTGATGCATTTAGTATTATTATTATTTTGTATGATCCAAACTGATTATTTTAGAGATAAAAATGCTGAGGCTTATAGAAGTTAACTGATTTAACAGCTAATTTGGTATATGGCCTAAACATTGCTAATCTAGGATTCTTTCATATACACTGCAATCTCCCCATAAACCAAATGTACCAATCAATGAAATAAAAATTTAGGTACAATGAATATGTTGAGTTTAGTCTATTAAAAAACAGGAGCTGAATTTATTTAAAGAAAGCAACTAATTCGTTGATGTCTTAAAGGTAAGCAAACAATGCCTATCTCCATTTCATAACTGTTAAATGATTCTTATTAGGAACTTAGCTGACTATCTTTACATCCACTCATGAAATTTTTTACATTTTTGAGGAGAGGGATCATGTCTACCTCCTCTTCCCTGCCCCCCTCTACATTCATTTAATAAACATTCTATTATAGATGTAATAATGACTTACTTAAAAAAGAAAAGAAAAAAAGGAGTGACTCTTTAAGAAATTCTCAGTAAACATGTTACTTTGAGTGAGATATCACTTATTAAATTGCAGAATCATAGAGAATACAATAATTACCATATTTTACTGTGAGTACTTTTCTAATAACTCTATAAATTACCATAATTAAACAGTGATTTTTGAGTTAGAATTTTTTTCTTTTTGTAGCTTTGCATTGTGCATTAATACGTGACAATGGTTCTGCTATGGAAATGGGCAAATTTCCCTAATTCTGTGGAATCCAGAGCCCTTTGGGACATAATTCACACCCACTTCCCAAATGGCAACTCTAGAGCAAGCAATATAAAATTTTCATTAGTTTGCTATTCAAACGAAGTGTGCTTATGTATAAAGAGCTTTCAGAACAGTATTCAGTGTAGCATTTTTGACATAGTATTCAGCATAATTTTCAGCATAGTGTGTTGGTTCAGTGTGCTGACTGCTCTATATCCAACCATCTTTGAGTCTTAGATACGTTACTTTATTATTTTTAGCCTCAGTTTTCTCATTTACAAAATGAGAATAAGTCTTACCTTAAAGCCATGGTTCTCAACCTTCCTAATGCCATGACCCTTAATACAGTTCCTCATGTTGTGGTGACCCCAACCATAAAATTATTTTCATTGCTACTTCATAACTGTAATTTTGCTACTGTTAATGAATCGTAATGTAAATATCTGTGTTTTCTGATGGTCTTAGGCTCTATAGGTTGAGAACTGCTGGCAGGGTCACCTAAGACCATTGGAAAACACAGATATTTACATCATGAAACCCAACACAATAAAATATCACATTCATTTCCCTTTCCTGCATATGAAAATGCCTTGAGGATTACAGCTGGCTCTGAGCTAAGTGTGCACTCAAAATGCGACAAGTCTGCTCACAAAATGCACACACTCTTAGGCAGCCACACCAGAATAATGATTAATGAGATCCAAGTAATTGTGTGATAGCCTAGTTATGGATGCAACATTTTAAAAATATGTTAAAAAATTGGAATATGGCCATAGCTTAATTAGGATTTTAGGAACCTAATATCAAAGAGAGCAGTGAAAGGAAGCAAAGCTCTCTGGCTAGAAGAATAAACCACTAACTAAGGGCCTAATCACTGTATTCAAGTGGCCGAAGGAAGTCATGTGCACATGGACTAAATTTGTTCAACCTTTTCCCAGAGGGCAAAACTCTAATTGGACAACTGTCAGAAAAAGGCAATTTTTAGCTCTGGAAAGTGAAGAACTTTCTAACCATTAGTGTTTCTTATCAAATGCAAGACCCTAGTCTACAGAAATTGCTAAGCTGAGGACTAAAATCACCTGAATCCATCCCATTCCTTAAAATAAACCAGATCCCCCAAATGAACCCCTGTGGCTGTCACCAAAAGCTCATGTTGGTCACCAGCATTCTGTCTCTGGAATGATGTCAGACTACTGTCCTGTCATGTGCCCTCCTGGTCCTGCCTCTCCGCATTCCTGGTCCCCCGACACCTTCATCCTGGATGTGTGCCTTAGCTCTGTTCTCTCACCAGCCTCGTGACTTATGCACAATGTCGCTTTGCACTTGCTCTCCCAGTGTTCATGGTGATCTGCTCTCTCTCACTGCACAACTTCAGGCAATAGGCATTGTAACCCCAGGCCCTCCCCTGCCCTACCCCACTCAGCTGTGGCTTCCCCACTGGCCCCGGCCTGGTATAGAAAGAGAAACAGGAGCAATGGGAACAGAATCCTAAATGGGGTAAAATATATTTTAAGTGACTTCTAAATTCACTTCCAACTCTACAAAATTATTGGGGCAGTTACTCATGTATCATTCTTTCCCTTTTCAGCCTTTGCTATCCTTTTCTACGTTTCATTTCTTTTGCTTATTAATTTACAAATGTTGATTCTCAAACTACCTTGAGAAAATCAAACCAGTTTTTGGTTTAATGGTGTCATCGTTTCGGCTCCCTAAATGGGCTCCATGTTCTCCCAAGCCGTGGTGACTGGTTTTGCCTTTTACTTTGTCGGAAGTTGTATATGTACCTCTGTGTTGAAGGAACCCACCCAGCCCATGCTTTCCCCATGGGTGACTTATTTGCACTCATTTTGATCAGGTTTCTCTTTAACAGTCGTTTTACCTGGAGTTTTCCTGCAGAGGACGCTATTCCTTGGGCCTGCTACTGCCTTACCAAACCTCTGGTTGAGCTCTGTGGACACTGAATATCGCCACCCTCTTCCACAGGAACTCAGACATGCAGCCCAGTGGGACAGCTCTCTCTGGTGCCAAAAAGAAAGCTTGTTTTTCATGCAGGAAACATGTGTCCTTTCAGTCGGCAGAGTTAGAATTAGTAGGTTGAAATTTAGAGTGCTGGACCCCATAAATACCTTGAGATAAATCTTCAGAGAATTGATCTGGGACAGCTATATGGTGTTATAGCACCATTTCCTTTCTTAACAAACATGTACTGAGTATCCATTTTGTCCCGAAGGTTCAGAAATTAGAAAGAAAAATGGATCTCAGGCAAAAGGTAACTTATAATCTACTGAGAGAAAGAGACCTGTAAACTATAATGTTGTCTTGGACAGGAATAAGATGTGGTGGGAATGCCAACTCCTGTCTACTCTCCGGGCTCTGGAGAGGAAGGGAAATGCACAGGCTGAGGGTGGGGGTGGAATCCCTGTTGAGCCGCTTAAAGCAAAAATAATTCAGGCAAGTTACTTCAGTTCTCTAAAATACCCATGTGCGAAGATTAAATGAAAATTAATACAAAGAATCTAGCAAAATGCCTTGCAGAGGGTAGGTTAATAAAATCTTGCTTCCCTTATCTTTGATTCCCTCTCAGGGGGTTCTCTGTAGAAATTATTGGGGCAGTGACTCACGTGTCCTTTGTGGTATCTGGATCACAACTGCTGTCTCTCTAAATTTCTTCCTTATGGTAAAGCTTCTGGAGTCTCCAAACGGAGGCCCTTGTGACTTACTGTAATATATGGACTACACACTTGAATTTTTTTTTTTTTTTTTTTTTTTTTTTTTTTTTTTTTTTTTACTCTGTTTCTCATTTTCTCTCCTACTAAAGGTCTGGTGCATGAAAATTCATGCACTTGGTGCAGCACACAGGGGAGGGGGAGGAAGGGCGGAGGGGGGGGGGAATCCTTCAGCCCAGCCTGCACCCTCTCCCAGTCTTGGAGCCCTCGGGTGATGTCCATCTGCTGACTTAGGCCCACTCCCTGGGAAATCAGGCTTAAGCTGTCAGTCAGACATCCCTCTGGCAGCCTGGGAGCCCTCGGGGGATGTCCAACTGATGGCATAGGCCCACTCAGACATCCTTAGCACTGCCAAGGAGGCAGAGGAAGCCACCATTGCTGCACTCACAGCCATCAGCCTGGCTTGTGGCTGAGTGGAGCACCCACTGTGGAAGTGCACTGACCACCAGGGGACAGCTCCTGCATTGAGCATCTGCCCTCTAGTGGTCAGTGTGCATCATAATAACCAGTTGTTCCAGGTCATTTTGCCACTAGGGTCAATTTGCATATTACCCTTTTATTATGTAGGATGACTTTTCCTCTGAGACACCAAGCTTCCATTTCATGATCTCCCACTCTATTTTCTGGGCACCATGAAGAAACCCCTGGTGTCTCAGCCCCTGAGTCTATAATTCTTTCCTATACAGAACTTGCTCCATCTAAACACATCGTGATCTCACAAATATGGGCTTTGAACCACCATGTTCTCTCCTTGAATGACACGGGGTAGGTGGCTTCCTGTGCAGGCATTTCGTGGATGAAGATGTGAACAGCAGAGCCTCCCTTGTTTTGAGGGCCAGTGGAGTCTCCATGGAAATGTAGAGGACTAGAACTTGGGGTGAGCAAGAGTCTATCCACAAGGTAAGACACCTGGCCCCCTAGAGTGTGAGTCTTATAGGGCACAGATGAAACAAAGATGAGGCTCTCATAGGCCTCTGTGTCCAGAGTTCTGCTGATGATCCAGAAGTTGGTGAAGCCTCACACTTGGTCTAAAAGACCATAACAATGTCTGCCATGGTGTTGAAAATTTAAAATTTCTCCTTTTTCTTTTTAAAATAGTTTTCAGAGAGGTTAGGAGACATAGAAACATCAATAATGAGAGAGATTCATTGATCAGCTGCCTATGGGGATTGAGCCCACAATCTGTGTATGTGCCCTGACTGAGAATCAAACTGTGACCTCCTGGTTCATAGGTTGTCGCTCAATTACTGAGCCACACTGGCTGGCAGGGTTTCATTTTTAATTGTCAGAGCTTGAGTTATCACCTTCCTCATGACCAAACTGTACTCTTCTTTGTCAAACTGTACTCTTCTTTGTCACATACCCTATCTGTAGATTTTGTGTGGTATTCTCCATCCACCTTTCACCTAGAATAGGGGTGTCGAACTCAATCAGAGAAGGGGCCAAAATCTAAAATCCAGCCTAAATCGCGGGCCGAATAGTTTACTGAACAGTCATAAACTGTCATTGTGATGGAAACGCAGCGGAGTGCAGTGATGACAGCGCGGTGCGGGCCACATTGCAAGGCCTGTCGGGACGGATTTGGCCCGCGGGCCTTGTGTTTGACACATGTGACCTAGAAGATAAGTTCTGAGCAAAATCAAACCATTGGGACACTCTCCGATACCAGTCTCTTTCTGTGTCTGTAGCTCTCATAAGCTATAGAGGAGGGCCACACACATTTAATAAATAGAAAATATTTATTATACAGCATTGTCAAGATTATTTGACAAAAGGCAGTAACAAGCCAAACTAAAACACGTTTACAAGAAGCTAAACAGCATGTATAAGCACATACATTAAGGGGAAGAGTTTCTGTTCTTTGGGAATCAGATATGCATGTTTCCATTTCCAATTTTGAACAATTATAAGACCTAATATTCTATTGTATTGAGGAAAACTTAATCATAATAGGAGGCATTCAGAGTAATTACATGACCAATATTGAATGTGTTCACTAAATGTCTCACAAAACCTCAGGACAAGATGACATCTTATAGTATTTTAATAGCAGAAGCAATTTTCCTGTTTTATTAAAAGAAAAAACTGAATGCACAAGTCCTGTGATATCAAGGACATGGGTTAATGGCCTTAAGATAAAAAAAATGTTTCACTAATATGAAATAGTATGCATTCCCTTGCTCGTTTACCAATTATTTGTTATGTTTTAATAAGCATAGGAACCATCCATATTTCTCACTCTGCTTCATTACAATGAAAATATGGAACTGAAATCCTCATTTCAATCATAAGGTCTTTCCCTCAAAGGTGTTATAAATGTTAAAGGTGTTATAATTTTTTTTAAAAAGAAATACAGTCCATCTTTGATGTGGAACTGACTAAACTTGGCAGTAGAATTTGAGGAAGGCAGAAGAAACATATGCCTCTGCCACTGGAGTTGATGCTAAATTCTGAACAAATGATGCAGCATAGGTTTAAAGAGTCTAAGATGAGTTTTGACTGAGAAATCACAATCTTCAACATAAGGAAGCACACTAAAATATGACTGAACATAAGGCATGAACAAAGGTATTTAAGGGGGAAAGATTCATTCCATAAATAATAGAAATCAAAAGCAGCAAGTAAACCTCTTCATTTGGGGTGAAAAGGGAAGGCAAAAATAAAACACCTGGCTTGCACACACATGGATATTACACAGAGCAAGTAACAAAAACGCAAAGAAAAGGCTGACCGTGGAAATGTAGGAAGAACACATGAAAATAAAATTTAAAAGAAAGCAAAAGGGATAAATAATTTGAGAAATTATGATCAATCTTAGAAGTTATTGTGCTTTAAGCACATCAAGCTCAAGTAGCTGTGGAAAAGCTGTGTTAAAAAAACAAACAAACAAAAAACAACACCCTAGAGTAATCTGAAATCATCTAAATACTGTCATTTCAATCTTATGTTTTCATAATGATGTGTGCAAGTTTATAAAACATAACTTTTTATTTTTACTCACAGTTCTTGTAAACTTTCACTGTAACAAATTTTCAAACCACTTCATCAATAACATTTGCAGGTCATAGAATATCTTAAAAATAAGTGTCCTCTTAGAAGAGAAAGGCCCGTCTGAGCAGCATATGAAAAACATTGGACCACAGCACTCAAACCTTCAAACAGTTCCTATAGATATGAGGACGGTCTATAAAACATGATTGGGACGTAAGAATATCTATATTACATCGGAAAGACAATCTTCTAGTTGCAGGTAGATTGACATCACATTGCACAAATTTTATTATCACATGTATACAAGAACACAAGAACACGTTCACTCACTGGTTACTGGGACTTCTGTGACTACGAGGAAGAATTATTCGTCGTTAAAACATTTAATTTGCCAGTAGTACCAGTTGCTATGAGTACACCGTTAAATTCAGAGACGGATTCGTTGCTGTACTTACTGGGAGAAACGTTGGCACCAAATACACATACTGCATCCTTAGAAGTTCAACTGGGAAGTATTATTTGCTACAGTTAATGGAAGGTAACAAGTTTGCCACATGGTTTGTTCTCTGTAACTGGCGGGCAAAGGAGAGCCCTCCTGGCACTAACGCAAGTTAGTAATAGTCCACCAAAGGTCTTCAACCATTCTTGAAACAATCTCTCTCATGCTGGCCTTTCCCCTAATCATCAGCAAGCGAGTATCAGATATGGGAAGCTGAATGTGCTGATTTTGTTCAAAGCTCCATGCTTATGTATGTATTGTCTAGTTTTCTCATTGCATCCTTCCCTAGCTCTACTGATGAAGCACTTTTTGGTGATAGTTTTGCTCTTATTTCTGTTTTCCCGGAACAGAATACAGTGGCAGGGTGCCCATGCACCTTTCTCTAAGCGTGGCAGCAGGCTGCTCTGTGTCAGGTGCAGTGGGAAAAGAGAGGCCCCTAACCTGGCCAGTCCTGGGGTCTCCTGAAGACCAGCAGTCTGTGCTCCCACCCTTGGCTCCTCGTGTGGTTCCTGCTTACCCCTCCCTCCTTCACCCCTGGCTCTGACTGGCTCCACCAGGCTCACCAGGAATACCATGTGGGGAAGTCATGATTCAACTCATGGTCCTGCACCTTTCAAACTGACCACGTGTGTGTGTGGGCATGCAACTCTATGCACAATTGTCCAAAAAAAGAGAGATGGTTTTCGTCGATTTCATTTTGATCGATTTTTTGTGATAAAAGTTACATACTATATGGGGTTGTGCTTTGTCAGAATTCCCTTTCTTCCCAGGGAAGACTGTGAATAATGCAAGAATCGTAATTTCCCCCCTCCGGCCTCCCTCCTCGGGGCAACAGCAGCCTTCTCTCCCCTCCACACCTCGCCCTCCACTCCCAGGCGCCCCCCAGCTTTCTGCACACCCCGAGGCGCTGGTGCTCCCGCCCTGCCTCCTCTTGCTTTCCCCTGCGGACACCTCCTCCCCTACAGGGTGGAAGAGCTTTGCTTGTAGTCCCTCAGGATGACGGAGGCGTAGGTCACGTTGGGAGGGGTGCAGAGCACGGACTCGGACACCGGGGAGCTGGGCGCCGAGCTGCCCGACGCCACCGAGTCGCGGAAAGGCGAGGGGGGCGTGAGGGCGGGCGAAGCCTCCAGGGCGGGTTTGCGGGGGGCCGCCGGCGGGCCCTCGCCCTCCCCCTCCCCCTCCTCCTCTTCCTCCTCCTCCAGCTCGTCTTCCTCCGTGGTCCCTTCCCGCTCCGACAGGTACTCCTGGAGCAGCTTGAACCTCTCGCTGTCGTCTTCGTCCTCGGCCGCGGGGGAGGCGGGCTCGTCCCCCGACGGGCTCAGCTGCAGCGGGAGCATCTGCAGGTGCTGCGGGGGCGCGGGCGGCGGGAACAGGCACCGCACCCCGTTCCCCGGGCCCCCGGGGGCGGCGAGCACCGCGTTGAAATCCGGGATGCCGGTGGTGCTGAAATTGTGGACCACGCCCTGCAGCTGGTCCAGGAAGGATGTCTGCGGCTGCAGCTGCGGGAGGGGAGGGGGCAGGCCCTGGGGGACCTCGGGGTCGGCCAGGAACAGGGGCGTCTCCTCCGCCGCCAGGTGGGGCAGCAGCGGCGGGGTGCTGGCGGCCGGGGGCACGCGCCGGTGCACCACCATGGAGGGGCTGCTGGCGGGGCTGAAGCCAGCGGGCTGGGCGTCCTCCTCCACGTTGTAGAGGGTCTTGGTGCTGGCATCCGAGAAGGTGAGGCTCTTGCCAGAGCCCTGGTGACTTTTAGTGAGGGGCTTGATGACGGCCGTCTGGTTGCAGGCCGTTGTCTCGTTGGTCTTCACGTGCACAGAGAGGCGGTGCCACATGTGCTGTCCCGTGGGCGCCTGCCTTCCACCCGGCTCAGACCATGACACAGACTTGCCATTCGAACTATGGATAGAATAGAGATGGGTTTATGGGCAGGGATTGCATGCACACGGATAAAACACATCATTAAAAAAAAATTTTTTTTTGCAAGCCCAGCTCAATGCAATCGGATTTGCCCCTCAGCTGTCCCCAACTCCCCCAGCCTCTCCTTATCACTGATTCAGTGCTAAGAGCTGCGGGGCTAAGAGTGTGGACCCCAGGTTGGCTCCGAAACTGCGGCTACTGGTTCCATCCACCCCAGGATGAGGCAGGACCTTTTGACCCTGTGGAAAGTCAGAGGGGAGAAAAGCCAGCCTGTTGTAGAAGCAGCTTTTTAGGTTTGGGGTTTCACAAAGTTACTGCACAACCACACACACACATACACACACATTCTAAGGCAATGATAAGATTATTGTTCAATGCACATCTTTAAAAGACTCCAAGACTTAGTTACACGCGAGTAATAGAACACAGTAACCTCCCTTTCTCCTTAGTTTTCTTTGTCCCTGAAACAAATTCAGACCCACAAGCTATTCTCATTGTCCTGTGGGACATAGCACACTGCCTCTCAGCTGCCCATTCTGCCATGCAGGTGTCTCCTGTTACCGGAGCAGCATGCCCACACACATGGTACCTGTACGGGCGAGAAAGAAAAGCAGATGACAGGAAAACCCAGACCCATGCTCCATTTCAGTGTTTCGAAACTACTGCTTTTCCTTTTATTTCCAAGCATTGCTCCTGACACATAGGATGGATCCCAACTCACATAAAGGCCCCGATTCACAGCTTTCACCCTGGGGACGTTTAACCAGGTGCATTTGAAAAGAGATAGAATTGGGAAGCCCAGGAAAATACAGATGCTCCATCCTGCTTTAGTTCTCCGGCATAGTTTGATACCAATGAGACAAAATGAAGATTCAGATAAAGCAAAACTTTCTGAGACCAAAAACCCCTCCCTGGCCTTTTCCTGACTCAACCCGGATGAAGGAAAATCCCAGGACAACAAGAGCCCCACAGCCTTACCCAGTCCATCTTCATGGGACTCTCATAAAACCAGCTACATAGAATAGAAGAAAAGGAAATACATTGTGTGTGCCCACTGCACATTCTATTCTGTATGTTGTAGTAACTATGGCCTTACTTTTGGACTCTAGGCTTATGTTCTATGTAACCTTTTAGCAGATGGTGGTACTTGACCATAGCATGCTATTAATAACAACAGTGTTAATACTTAAATTGGGAAATACTTTCTGCTCTGTTTTATTAGGAGTCCATGAAAACAAGAAAATAGCACAATAATAACACATTGAGACGTTAAAAGGAATAGGTGAATGTGTAAAATAGATTATTCCACATTATAACCTTTTGTTTGAAAAAAGTAGGAAATGATCAATTGTTAATATAACAGCTTACTTAATCATTTTGAAAATGCAGGTATGACTGCTTCAAAAGTTGTATGTGTGTCACATTATGATGAGGATAATATTTTGACATTTCATACTTTATAATTTAAAAAGTGAAATGAGCCAACTAAGTACAGATTTTTGTAAGAATCATGTTATCTACTATAGAAATTCTAGATACCAAGGTTCTAAAATAGATATAATAGCTAACATTTTTATCTGTGGAAAGGGTAATTTCTCCATACATATGACCACCTATGCTGTATTTTTAATTGTCTAAGAAAAATCTCATCTCTGAATGATTATATCAAATTTAGTATTTGAAACTATAGGTAAATTCACCTCCCACTTTCATCTTCCTCGATCTCCTCCATCCCCACTCAACTCACACTGTTTCTTTATAAAGTCAATATAGTTCCTCCAGAAAGTATAAAACTTGTATTTGCCTCTGGCCTTGCTCATGTATGATATATTTTATTTGGTGTCCCATCCAAGCTCAATGTCTTCCATCTTCTTTCAACTGAAATAGAAACACGTTTTCCTTCTCCAAATTCCTGCCTCTCAATGTTCACTCAGAAAACCCATATAAAACAAGTCCCTTGAAAACAAAAACACTAACTTGAAAAGATCTATGCACCCCTATGCGCATTGCAGCATTACCAGTAATAGCCAAGATATGAAAACAACTTAGATGTCTATCAACAGACAAATAAAGAAGTAGTATATACATAATGGAATATTTATTATTCAGCAATTTTGAAAGTATGTAATCTTGCCATTTGTAAGAACATGGATGGAAATGGGGGGTATTATACCAAAAGAAATGTCAGATAGAAAAAGACAGCTATCATATGATTGCACTGATGTATGGAATTTAAAAACAAAACATAAGAAATGAACAAACAAAACAGAAAAAGACACAAATATAGAGAACAAGCTGATAGTTACCAAAAGGGAGGGCCTTGAGAAAATAAATGAATGAATAAATAAATAAATGTCATTTGAGAACAAGTCTGTCCCTGCTTCTACCAGTTTCCACAGATACTAGCCAAAAGTGACCTCTATTAGAAAAAAAGGCATCCTTTTATGCCTGGGACTTACTCACTCACATGAGTTGTTTTCCTCATTGCTCAGGATTTCTATGGGGGCCTCTTTTAAAATCATGCACTTCCATGTGTTAAAGGTATTATCAATCATCTGGCAGACAGATATAATCATAATTTAGTTCTGTTTTAATTTGATACACTTTTTATTCTTTTGGTGGGATATTCTCCCCTCACCCACCCCGGAATTAATCAAAATTAGCAGCTTTCCTTCCCCTAGAGTCTTGCTCTGAATCTGCTGTAAAGTACTGTTTAATTAGGAAGCAATTATAATCCCCCAGGGCATTGATCAAAGTAAGAAAATTAGATTTTTTTTTCTCAAGGACAACATAAACCATTTTCTAAAATCCAGAGATAGTGGAGGGGAAAAAAAAATGTGTCGTTTTGTATAAAGTGCAGTACAGAGTGTAAACCTTGGCCACTGGAATAGTTATTTCTAACCTGCGGTTCACAGACAGTTCGATGTGAATTTACATGGGCATTAAGCATTGTTTTTAGACTGAATCAATAGTATGTCTTTGTAGATTAGGCACTGTTTGTTTTTGTTTGTTTGTTTTTTGCTTGTTTTTTAAATATGTTTTTACTGATTTTAGAAAGAAAAAGAGAGGGAGAGATAGAAACATCCAGGAGAAACATCGATCAGCTGCCTCCTGCATACCCCCTAATGGGGATCTAGCCCATGACCCAGGCATATGCCTTGACTGGAAATTGAACCTGCATGGGATGATGCTCAACCAACTGAGCTACACCAGCCAGCCGGGCACTGTTATTTTAAATGCACGCAAATGCTGTTGTGATAAAATGTACTGCTAGATACAAATGCAACTAAATCCTGAAAAAAGATTTTTTTTGTATTTTGTGTTCAAGTGGCCACTAGTTAAGGTACAAATAATATCATAAATTTTGTTGAAGGTTTATATCCATTTTGGTTTGTAAAGCAATTATCCAATTTGAAGCCCATTGCTGATACCAAGAGAAGAAAAATGTATAAAATATGGGGCAAAAAAGGAATAAGTGCACTATAAAAATAAAATAAGACTATTATTTAATTTCAGATAACTTCAATACCTTCTAATATTTGATTTGACTGAGTTTCCTAAGAAAAGCTCCCTGGTCTAGAAACACCACATAATTGATACAAAGGATCCCATTCTTCTTGCTCTTTCAAAAGACAGGTATCATGCCTAAACTAATCTCGTATTTGAAGATTAAATGCAGTAGTAGCTGGTGTAACTACCTTGGGTGCCTAAATATTTTTGTTGATATTGGAGGAAACCCCTGTTAGGTCTGGGAAGATATACACCCATAGTGTTGAGAGCTAAGCTGGCCTGGGGCTACAGTTTCAGCTACAACAGGCTTGGGACCTTGCTTTGGTTTTCCTTTCATTAAATATTGCCATCCCTCCAAACAGAAAACGCAATATTTACAGCACTGCAGAGACTAATTAGAAGTGGGTGGTGTACACAGATCAGTATATCTTAGCGGTCAGAGTGATACTTTCTCATTTGTTTCAGTAAGTACTAGTTACATCTGCCGAGAACACTGTTCTCTGCTCCAGAAAGGTCTAAAATGGGAATAGCAGTGGGTGGGTGTTTGAGATCAGGAGGAAAGCATCCTGAACAAGCTGCCTGAGGGGGAAGCTCACACAACACCTGTCTCCCTTATGTCCAATTCCAGGCTTAATAGCTTCCCAACAGACATAAGGATGGCATCCAGAGAGCCCACAGACAAGGAAAGACCTTCATGTAAGGGGGAGGGAAGGCACTCCTGGGAACCCGAGAGGTTAGCATTTGTTTTCTTCTGAAAAGGAAAGTGGAAAGAGGAAATGCCATTAGGCCACGCCTGGAGAGAATGGGGTCCAAGTTAAGAAAACAAGCCAAAGCCACAGATAGGCGTGAGAGTGATTCTGCCTAGGCCTTGCAGCTATGGCTGAGACAGGAGGCCTTTCAAGGAAGGCGTGGTGCTGTTTCCATGGGGACACCCCAAAGATCTCACCGGTACCTGCTTCAGCGCACTGGTACCAAAATGCAGTTTGAGTGGTGATGTTTGTAGAATCTCAGTCACAGGAATTATTTGAAATCCCTTGAATCAGACACCTGTTTTCCCAGGCAATCTCCAGCTAGTCTTCTATACAGACAGCTCCCATGGAATCCAGTTCCACTTTTTGAAGACTTTCCAGAAAAACCTGCATAGTATCATTCTCTGGGAGCCTATCTGAATGTAATTAAAATCTCTCACCTTTTGACTCACCACTAGTTGTAAGGTAGAGAATCTGTGACTGTGTTATTCAAGACAAACGCTCTTTGATTACATGAGAATCTGTTGATATTAAATCTTAAACAGCGTTGAGAATTTTATCCTTCTCTTCTTGAGTCTCACCTCATCATAAGCAAACCAAAGAACTATTTGGCTAGCTGGAATTTCCCATATTACAAAGTTTAAATACATGGTCCCCTCGACAATATTTGACTTTGAGTGGTGGGCACACAGAACACTATTCAGATCTTGTAACATAGAAACACACACCTGAAACCTATGTGTTCATGTTGACCAATGTCACCCCAGTAAATTTAATAAATAAATAAATAGTCCTCCTTTAAGAATCTTTAGATCAATCACACTCTTTATCCTAAAATTATATTATACTGGATAAAAAACAGCACCAAGGAAATCAGCTTGCCTCTATTAAGCCTGAGCTTTCTTCAATGAATTAATACAGAAATTACCTCAACAAGGTCAATAAAGTAAGGAAGGCCCCATAAACTTTGGACATGGAATCTACTGTTTTAATAAATTGACAACTTAATTTCAAGCTGAAGAGCTGAATTCTGATGGTTACTAAACTTTTCCTGAGCACATATTAAACATGACTACTGGCTGATTGAAGAAATTCTCATGCCAAAATTTATTTAAACTATTATATGGTACAGAAGCATTGTTTTAGCAACCATATGCCAGGTGTAATTAGATTCCTCCAGGAAGCAGAGATGAACCTAGATTATGCTCCCTAAGAAGAAATGTCAGGTCAAGCATTATCATTGCTTCTATGGTCCATGCTACCAAACCCATATTTTAAATAGCAAATCCTTTGATGCTCTTCAGCTCTACCTGAAATATAGAGCAGTTACATTGCTCGGCTGAGATTATTTCTCAGACCCAGGACAGATCTGGGTAGACTGTAATGGTCCAGTAGTCACCTTTATTTCCATCACTGGTCCCTTTACCTTTCTTATTTGCAAAAGCTATGAGAACTGAAGGTCACAGAGAGTGCGTATTTTTCTTTTTTTCTTTTCAGGAACACCCAAGGCTAAAATTAGCCAGTCTTAGCTTTGAAGCTACCAATATCTTCTTTATCATGTATAGTTTCTAGAAAGCAAGCTTGAATAGATCCTGATTTGAAAGTTCTTAGCCAACCTGTTAGCTTTGCTGATTGCTGCATTCACCTCCCAAGGATGTAGCTACTACTTTCAGCCTTTGTTTTTAGGCACTCACCTTCATGTCATGGAGTGTTAGGAGATTCTCCTCTCTCTCTGGCCCTGCTGTCATGACAAGACAAATACATTTACTCTCCCCATCAATACCTTTTGACAGGCAGCCAGCAGCTGTCATAATGAGGACTTCCTTGGTGTGTCCTTGGTCAGACTCAATGCCTGGTACAAGAAACACTCAATGGATTTTGACTGGGGAGAATTTTTTAAAAATGCATCCAAGCAGACTAGAGTGGCTTTGATCTATAAATGCAGGAGCCTTCAAACCACCACCTGAAACATATTGACATCGCTACTGTATTTTTCCCTCTAAAAGTAAAAAAATTTGGTTTCCATTTGGGTGTTTTAAGGGTCTAGCAGAACACAGACTTCCCAATGCACTCCACTGAGTCAAGAGAAGTGATGCTAGGGCCCCATTCACCAGCCTCCAAGGCCAAGTTCAGTAGCAAACATTTGGACAAATTAGGCCCTTCTCATCCGAAGAGCAATTGAAACCACAGACACCTCATCAGTGGGTTCCCTCCTGCTGCAGGAATGTGTACCTTTGACTCTCCCAGGAGTTTGGAGGGCTGTAAAGGAACAGCTGAAAATGACCACAGACTCCATGCACAGTGAATTGAACATGGTCTTTGTTCTTTTGTTAACTTAAAGAGACACTGTCAAGATCTACAGGTCAAAAATTGGACCAAACATGCATCGTTTTTATCAGATAGGGAAAATCTGATAAAAGCACTCAGAATTCTGGGAAAACAACTGCCCTGATTTTTATAAAACTTTCTTTTTGTGGGGCTTAGAAAACTTTTGGTTTTTTGCTCCCCAAGATGAGAGACCCCCAACAGAGGCTCCTGTGAGCGCCCACCCCTGAAACTGACATTGTGGAACTTTTCCAGAAGTTCAAGTATAGCTTTGCTTTAATGCAGACAGGATCAATTTCAAACATTTGTGCAACAGCAAAAAGGCAGAAAAATAAATAAAAGGGAAAAGCTCTGTTTGCCAAGGAGAAGCTGACAACTTTGTGAAAGGGAAAAATTCACTTTCGAGCTTGTGAGTGGGAGTCACAAACAAAAGCAAATCTCCATAATCAGAAAAAAAAGTGTTGCATCTTGCATCGAAACATAAAAAAGCGAAAAGACTAACAACTTGACAGTGTCCTTTTAAGAAAGATGGACAACCAAATTAAGTCAGTCGTGCAAACCATGGCACGTAAATGGTTCCTCATTCTGGATGGCATGCACCACATCTTGTTTCCATATTATTGTAGAAAGTGGAAAAACCCAGGAGAGAGAAAGCAAGGGCAAACCGCTCTATTTTCCATGCAGCTTCTCTTACACATTCACTGCAGTGTGGGGGTTTTCAAAGCTGCACATGTGCCGACGGACACTGGCTGGTGGGCGAGAATTCTGGCTGCCTCTTCCTGAAGATTGAAAAGAAAAAGACACCCAGTGAGTGAGTGGTTATGCATGTGTACAAATAAGGCAATGACACCACTCAGGTGGTGCCTGGGGCTGGGGCAGGGCCTGGCCTGGCCCCTGAGCTTTTCTCCATGTCATGTCCACCTCCATGTCCTGGAACTTCCTTGAATAAGGCTGTTTCTCACTGCCAGGCTCGTTTCTGAAAGCCACATCAGTGGCGTGCATTCTTTGACTACGTCTTTCCGAGTGGCAGACATTATTTTGTTGTGTTAGTGCCTGTTAGCTCTTTCCTTCCCCTCTTGCCACCTCCCTTTATTCCTAATGGTGGTTCATGGTTTTATATATTATACCATAGCTGCTAATTTCTCTCCATATTATCTATATAATAAAAACCCAGTGATCATAACACTGTAACAACCAAAGACCGGTCACCAAGAGGTGCATTGATGGGTTCTGCAATGCACCGGGTCTGGGTCTCACACAATTTCGTGCACTTGACCTCTAGTGTTATTATGAAAGCATTGCTGTCACTTTATATAATGCCACATGTATCTCCTGGTCTAATGGTAGAGAAGAGGGGAGTGGCAAGAGGTTGAAGGCACCTGTCACAGGGCAGGGTGCCCCCTCATTTCTTGGTTGGATGCCTCCTAGTATGCCATATAAGGTAGATCAGGCAGGTGAGAGAAGCACTGACTGGACAGGACAAGGATAAAGGGGCAGTCATGCATAGTCCATCTTTCCATTATTTGTTGGGGAATAAGTAGGTTTCCCATGAACTATGTAGCACTTCAGAAGGTGGTGAGATCAATCCATCTTCTTGTCAAGCCACGTAAAGGGGCTGCCAGTTACAGAGAAGAACTTCAGGAACAATATGTTCCAGGGGAACCATCAGCAGGTACTGTGGTGATACGGATAATATTGGTTGAACTGGGGAGAATCTCCCATAGTAGGGAACTCTGCAGTGATGACGTCCTCTCTAGGGCTCTAAAAAGCCACAAATGTTCTCTATGAATCAGCATTGGATCACCTACCCTAGGATCTTGTTGACAATGATCCAGTGTTAATCAGAAGAGGATCACAATGGCTCCAGGTTATCCAAAGACCTTGGTCATCTGTCCTCTTTTCTCATCAAAGACAGAGAGGAGGGGGAGCTCAGAAGAGCGAAGAGGAATTTACCATGCCCCTTCCCATTCCAGGTTTTTCAGGCTATGGCCTGACAAGCTGGGAAGGAGAGGTGTCAGTTTGAAATTTGAAACAAGAATACAAAAGAATAGCTTTTTAATACCTTAAAAAAAGGAAACTGATCTGAATGTAGAGGGCAGGGGAAAATATTTTCCATAGCACAGTTGATGTTAAGAAAGAAAATAACAGAATTTATCAATGTGTGTATTTCCAATGTGGACAATTCAATAAACCATTTGAAAATGTGTGATCCACCCAGAACAATTTGAAACCCCCATCTAGGGATGAGATACCTTGGTGTAACCTTATTACTCCTTCAGTAATCAATTTATTTAATGTAAGTAGACAAAGAGATAATGATTGCTTTTGAACTTGTGAAAATAATATACCGTGTTTTTCGGACCATAAGATGCACTTTTTTCCCCCCAGAAGTGGGGGGGGGGGGGGGAAAGTCCCTGCGTCTTATGGTCCAAATATAGCCTACACATATATTATACTTTTTAAAAAAAAGTTTTTTTACTTGCCCGGCTCTGTGTGGTCTCTGTGTGCTTGCCCGGCTCTAAAATGGTTCTAAATGCTGCTGTTTACTTTACAGGGTTGATTATATGTGTTTATGACTGTGATGTTGGGTTTTAATGCACATAAAATATTTTAGGACACTATTTGTTTCAGAATCTTTTTTTCTTCATTTCCCTTCTCTAAAAACTGGTGCGTCTTATGGTCCGGAGCGTCTTATGGTCCGAAAAATACGATACTTCTGCTCTTTAATATGCCCACCTGAAATTACAATGGTCATAAAAAACAATGAGAACAATAGCAAGTAGAGGCCATAAAGTAATAAAAGTGTGATGTGTGACTATGCGAAGGAAATTACCAGTAAGAAAGATCAATTAACCTGCAAAATAATATTCCAATTCAATTTTTCATGTAGAGGGAGAAAATATATCAAGACCTTTGGCTTTGCCTTGCTAAACTGCCTGCATCCCCTTGAATCCTCCAATTGTACGTATAGATGATGTTTACAAGATGTCTGGTCCAATAGTCTGGGGAGCCAAGACCCTGGCAGGGCTGGCTTCATGGCCCTGTAACTAATGCAGACACCAGGTCCCTCATTAGAAGAGCCCTGTGCTTGGGGTTTAAAGCTCCATAGTCATCTTTTTGAAATTCATAATAATTTTATCTCATGACTTGTGTTTTGTGATATTGGAGAGAAAAAATGGAGCATGCACTTTGGACTTGGAGCCCCAGCTCAAGCACAGTCATGCCTCCCCAAAGTCCCTAAACAGACCTTCAGTTTCTTGCTCTCCTGCCCCCTGGGACTTGAGTCAGCCTAGTCTCCCTTGGGAACACGGCTACCCTTCATGCTGCGAGGGTTCTCTGGGCACCAGCAGAGAAGATCCTGGTCCTGTGCACGTATCCTGTAGCACCTGGGGGCAGCCAATGGCCAGGGCCCTCTCTTTCCTTGACTGGCAGGGCCACTGTGCTTCTTGCCCATTCTCAATGCCAGTGCCTTACAGGTCCCTGAACTGTTGCTGAATACCCTTGGGAGTCACCTGTCCACTATTGGCTGAAGCAAGAAGCTCATGGGAAGGCAAGCTCCCTGGTTCAAGTCCTCAGTGGCATCTGCTCAGTGATTGGTTGGATGGGAATGTGGCAACCTGAGAACTGTGCATGTGCAGACTCTCATAGTGGAGACTGCAGCTCTCAGAAGGGCCTGCACTTACCCTGTCAACCCCCGCCTCCCCCCCCCCCCCCCACACACACACACAAGGAAGCATGACTTTACATGACAAATAAAAAATGCCCTGGCAGGTAGCGAGGGAGACGACAGAAGAAAGGAAAGAGCTTCATATTTTAGTCCTTTTAACGCCTTTCCCTCTGCATTTTGAACTGGGCCTCCCTGTTTTCATTTTGCGCTGGTCTGCGCAAATGATGTAGCCGGTCCTGTGTGCTGGGATATATGATGATGAAAACAACGCAGAAACCTTTCAGGCAGGCCGAGTGTGGGCAGACACTACTGTGTCTCCAGGCACCGGGGCAGGGAGCTCTGTGGCCTCTGTGGCTGACCTAGAGTCACTCCTGCAGCGAGTGAACAGTGTTGTGGGTCCTCAGGGAGTTTCAGCTGTCCTGACAGCCAAACTTCACAGAGCAACTCTCAGCAACCCCAAAGCTACCTTCACTAACTGTGGATTGAAACGGTTGAAAAACTACAGCATCTCCTTCATGGTGTCATTTCTTTGGTCCTCACCCTTCACTTGGTGTTGAAGTGTAAATCACTGTACATGCAGACACTGCTTTTATGAAAGGAGTGGCTGACTAAAGGGTATAGGCTAAACCTTGCACAACCTGATGCCAGGGTGGCCAACTGCATAGAAACTGGGAGAAGGAGTTTGACTTCAGAGTATTTTTAGCAACTGTAAAACCACATATTTAACCAACCACAGATTCCAGAGCCAGAGCGAAAGCTTGGAGGGAAAATGGAGCATATGGGGGCTTGTCAATTATAAGTCCCAAATCTGTGCTTGAATCTTTTGGCAGATATTATGGATTTAAAGAGACCCCAGAATTTCACTTAGAAAGATTCCTCTTCAATTCTTTGGAAAGTACAAAGTTTGCCTTTTTCTTTCTTTCTTGTTCCTTTTTAAATAAAGAGCCACTGCTTGTTTTAAACTCATGGATTGTGCTTTCCCATTGTCTATATTAGATATATTTTATATACATATATATATACACATACATATATATGTATGTATGTATATATATCCTGTTTCCCCGAAAATAAGACAGTGTCTTATATTAATTTTTGCTCCCAAAGATGTGCCAGGTCTTATTTTCAGGGGATGTCTTATTTTTCCATGAAGAAGAATACGGTACACATTATTGTTAAATAAAAATAAAGGAAATTTATTACCTGTATATGGTACGGTAGTATGGTAGTTGTCAACACAAACCAGACAGACTGTGAATCCTATAGTATCAAGAATTTACTCATTTATTCAATGACAATCATGTCATCATCTTCTGGAACATCATCATAACAATCCAATTCCTGAATTTCCTGGTGAATTTCTTGTGATTCAATTTCTTTCAGAATCAGTGGACCAAATTTCTCATGTTTAGCAATAGCATTCTGAGACAGAGCCTGGAGGGGTGGGGCTTATTTTCAGGGGGATGCCTTATATTTCACTTAGAAGGAAACCTGTAAGTAGGTCTTATTTTCGGAGGATGTCTTATTTTCGGGGAAACACTGTATACAAACACACACACACACACACACACACACACACACACACACACACCATACTCTGGGTGTACTTTGTTTAAATGTTAAACGCATTCTTTTCTTGAGAGCAGGTTGCTCATAGACCAGTTTCTATGCTAGGAATTATCCTTTACATGAATGTGAGATGTTATGAACAAGCTTAATTCATTATAGCACAGCAGTAATATCACTGGATAGGACTCAGGAGACCAGAAAAATTCCAACTGTGTATTTTCCCCTTTCAGACCCAGTTTTATCTTCCATGAAGAAAGATTGTTGAAATAGTACATGTAAAAACTTCCTAATAGCAAAGTGCTGTCTCAGCTTAAGCCACTACCACTGATACCTTTCCTCTGAAGGATGGAGAAAGGAGAGCAGAGACAAAAGACCCAGAGGTTTTAAATCTCAGTGTGTATGTAGATGAGACTCATTCAGAGTACCTCAAACTACACTACACTTGACTCGTGGATTTTATTTTATTTTATTTTATTAGGGTTTTCTTTTTTTCTTTTTTAAAAAATTTCTTTATTGATTATGGTATCACATAATTATCCTCATCCCCCCTGTGGATTTTAGCTACTTTCCTTATTTAACATCTAGCAGAAAATAAGCTGAATTCTGTTTGTTCTCTGGATTTATTTATTTTTTATTTATTTATTTTTGTAGGCATCGTTAGTGACATTGAATGGCTGTGTTAGGAGCAGGTAAAGGCCAGGTACACAGAGTCAGGCTAGCTGTGTTAGGTTTGGAGGTGAATCTGCATTTAGCACAGAAAAAAAATGGTCTATACAATTCCAGATGGTCAGCTCACCATGGAAATAATAATGTGGCAGTTGTCCAAAGTAATCTTAAAGAATGACAGCAACCACTCAAGACTATTTTAGCAAACTGCTGTTACTTTTTTTTTTTTTACAGATAAATATTATAGAATAATCTGTAACTCTGTTTTTAAAAGTCAAATCTATTTTTCCTATTATCTGAATTTAAATATTTATTTCTCACCATTCGTTCATCAGAGTGGAGAATGGAGCTCTGACTGTGCGTAGGTCCTCTCTAAATGCTAATGTCTTCCACTCTTTTAACAGATACATAGTCCGGTAAGACTTTTTGCAAACACACATAGTGCAGATTCTCCATTTAGGGGTAAAATATTGCTCTATTTTTAAAATTCTTACTTATAAAGGTTTCCAAGCTAATCAGAGACTATGGAGAATGATTTAGTAAGATTAATTAACATTAACATTTGACCTTCTTAAAGTCCCTTTTCTTTTTAAAACATTAATAATATATTTCAAGTCCTCTGTGCATTATCATTAAAACTTATTTTCTCATTTTTAAGATATACTTTACTATGTATTATTTACTGGCATATTTAATGTTTTTACAACATTCATAAAAGTATGTGTGAATAAATAATATATGGTAGTGTTCAGCATATTATTGGACTTTTATATAGCATCACACTATATTTCCATTCAGTATTTTTTTTAAGTAAAGCTAAACTGAATAATTATCACACTATAATAAAATAATTCTCCTATTGATGGTCACTTAGGTTGTTTCCTACATTTTTTCTATTTTAGGCAATGCTGCAGTACACATTCTTGGTTAAGTCTTCTTGCACACCTATGGGAGACTTTTTCTATGGTATGGACTCAGATTTAAAATTTGTAGATTGTTGTACATGCACATTTATTTTTCTTAAATATTGACAAATTGCTTTGCAAAGTCCTTCCACAACTTACACTAATTGGTGAGAATTCATATTATTCTTTCAAAGTCTGTTTTTTTAGGCATCTTTAAATTTGACTTTTCATTATGGAAATTTTAAAAAAATATATAAACATAGAGAAAATGTTAAACTGAACACCCATATCCTTATTATTCAGCTTCAATACTAACCAATGCATATGTGAATCTCATTCATTTATATTCCCACTTACTTATTTAAGAAAAAATCTAAAACATTATGGCCTTTTATCCATAAATAATTCAGCATATGTCAAGAATATAGGTATATATTTTATAATAAAATAAAAACTAATAATACTATCACACCTAGACACATTAATAGTAATTCCTTAATATAATCAAATATCCAGTATTGAAATTTCCCTGATTGTCTCATATATTTTTATTTTATTTTTTATTTTAAAATTGGCATTCAAATAAGATCTGCACATTGTTTTGGATGAGTCTCTTGAGTCTTTTTAAATCTATAGATATTTTCTTCTCCTTTTTGCTTGATACTTATTTCCTGAAGAAACATTGATTATTTCTCAGTTTATGGATTTTTACTGTTTAAGTTCCTGTGGTGTCATTTAACATGTATTTCTGTCCCATATTATTTCCTTTAAATTGAAAATTAGATATGAAGGCTTGGTCAGATTCAAGATTGATTATATGGGGAGAATAATTTATATGAGGTGGTTTTTATTTCCTATTATATAAGACTGGGAAGCACATAAATTAGATTGTCTACTAATCCCATTAAAATTGTTCAGTGGGTTCAGGTGTTGTCAGCCTGACACATATATTATAAAACTCTCCCTCAGTCTTCCATCTGATGGTTTTAGCAGTCATTGATAATCACTATGTGGATCAATTACTTTATTACAAAAGTATAAAATGGTGACATTATAATACTATTATCCCTTCTATAACTAGAAGAACTTTCTATTTACTGAAGATCATTCTCTTATTGGCTATTTGAATCCTATGAGGTAGAATTCAAAAGAAAATGCAAGCCAAATGGATACTTTTCCTCCTTTATTGACCCATGTTCAGAATAATGATTTTGTTTTCTAATATTCTTCTTCAGCATTGATCAGTATGTCACTTGTTCTGCTTCTATGTCAATTGTTTCTGTTGGTTTTTTGATTATATGGTACTAACTCTTGCATGCCTAAACATAGTTTATATCATATAAGACATTATTGCATAGATGTATATTTAAAACTAGAGGCCTGGTGTATGAAATTTGTGCACTCAGAGGGGAGTGATCAGGAGCCCTTGGGGGATTTCTGACTGACTGCTTAGGCCTGCTCCCTGTGGAGCAGGCCTAAGCTGTCAGTTGGATATCCTTAGCACTGCCACAGAGGCTGGAGAGGCTCCTGCCACTGCCATTGCACTCACCAGCCATAAGCCCAGCTTCTGGCTGAGAGGTGCTCCCCCTATGGGAGTGCACTGACCACCAGGGAGCAGCTCCTGCATTGAGCATCTGCCCCCTGGTGATCAGTACCATCATAGCAACCAGTCATTCTGCTGTAGGGCCAAAACCAGCTCTCTGACAACCCCGAGGGTTCCTGGATTGCAAGAGGGCACAAGCCAGGCTGAGGGACCCCACCGATGCACTATTGGAGCTGGGAAGGGACATGGAGGTTGGCCAGCATGGGAGGGGCAGTGGGAGGGCTCCAGGGTGTATTCAACCCCTCTCGCTTAGTCCTGATCAGCCAGACCCCAGCAGCAAGCTAACCTACTGGTCGAAGGATCTGCCCCCTGGTGGTCAGTGTATTTCATAGCAAGCACTTGAGCGGCCTTAGCATATTATGCTTTGATTGGCTGAACAGCCAACTGGACAATTGGACACTTAGCATATTTGGCTTTTATTACATAGGATAGGATTATGCAAAGGCTCTAGATAGTATAATCTCAACCAGAGTTACTTCACCACTTTCCCTGATAAGTAGAGGGAGACATATCAACTTATCCCAATTAGGAACAGAATTGAGTCAAAGTTAGTTTGCAATTTGGATAGGAGTCAGTTCACAATAGGGCATATCCCTTCAGGACTTGCCCAAAGTCAAATCATCTTCCATCACCATATATCGGGTCTAGTAATAATTAATGTCGTTTTTAAACATTCGTTTAAAATCTTGCTTGGCGTTGACTTGTATTGACATAACCTTCAAACACGTGGTATCTACAGAACGTGTGAAGTGCAATTAACAAGTTTTGCTTGAAAAAGTTTGTGTTTGGTTTGGTTTTTGTTGCAAAACTAGGGCTAAGAAGATGGCGGATGAAGAGCATATTCGGCACTGCATGCTTTACGAGTTCCAATTAGGAAGAAAAGCAAGTGAGGCTGCAAAAAACATCTGTAGTGCTCTTGGTCAAGAAGCAGTTAGCGCCAGAAAATGCCAGCGTTGGTTTGAGAAATTTCGCGAGGGAAATTTTTCCTTAGATGACAAGAGTGGTCGAGGCCATGTGTCCAATTTTGATCAAGAAGCTCTTCAAGCTCTTTTGGTGCAAAATCCTCAAATTACCCAACAAGAGCTTGCGACAACTTTAAATTGTTCACAAAAAACAATTTCCAATCAATTGCGTGCACTTGGCAAAGTCCAAAAGTTTGGAAAATGGGTTCCTCATGAGTTGACCGACAACAACCGTAATCAAAGAGTCACAATTTGCAGTTCGCTCCTCTCTCGTCAAAACCGTTTGCCGTTTTTAGAGCAAATTGTTACCGGAGATGAAGAATGGGTGCTGTATGTTAATTTGAAAAGGCGGCCTCAATGGTTGGACAAAAATGAGGCTCCACAGCCCACGCCAAAACCTGACTTGCATGCGAAAAAAGTGATGTTGTGTGTTTGGTGGATTTTAAAGGAATTCTTCATTATGAACTTTTACCATCTAACCAAACCATGACAAGTGCAGTGTATAGTGCCCAATTGGAAAGGTTAGCCCAAGCTTTAAGAGAAAAAGAACCCGCGCTGATTAATCGGAAGGGCATAATTCTTCACCACGATAACGCACGACCACATACTGCAAGAATCACTGCTGAAAAACTGTGCCAGTTGGAATGGGAAGTTCTCCCTCAACCTGCATATTCTCCTGATATTGCCCCTTCCGATTACCATTTGTTTCGTTCTTTGCAAAACTTTCTTCTTGGAAAAAAATTTAATAATGAAGAATGCCTCAAAAATGCATTGACCGAATTTTTTGCATCAAAATCACAAGAATTTTACAACAGAGAGATTAAAATGCTTCCTGAGCGTTGGGCACAAGTAGTAGAAAACAACGGCAACTATATTGTTGATTAAATTTTGTTGTATTGTTTAAATAAATTCGATTTTAAAAAGTATTAGAAAACGACATTAAGTATTACTAGACCTAATATTTGACCATCTTTACCTTTACTAACCTCTATCCCCTGGTAACCACCATACTGTTGTCCATGTCTATGAATTTTTGTTTGCTTGTTTCCCTTGTTTGTTGCTTTCAGTTTTATGCCCCACATATGAGTGAAATCATACGATTCTTAACATTTTCTGTCTGACTTATTTCACTTAGCATGATATCCTTCAGGACTTTTAGCAGAGCACCTGTACTAGTACTCTTCATCTGGTGGATCTCTATCTTCTCAGCAATAAGAGACTGAGGAAGTTTCATCCTACTTTTCAAGGATTTTCAGTTTAGATTTTTGGTCTCCTGCCACATACAACTTTAGAATTAGACAAATGCCTTGAGAAGGAACCTTGACCACTTGTTAGAGTGCCTTTGAGTTTGTTGGTCCAGCCTGTCTGATTGCTAAGAGTAATAAATATTTCTCTCTGCAGGTGAATCTGTCTCCTCAGCATTGAAGGACTCCATGAAAATCGATTCTGTACGTCAGAGGTGTTTGGCTTATCTTTTAACCTCTGTAACTTACCCAATTGCAGACATCAACATTTTGAATGAAAAACTGGAACATGTGTTAAAACCTCTTATGCCTTTCATTTTATCACTCCAGCTTCAAGTGGAAACAGGATCTCTCTGTCTTCCTGCTCCTTCCACTGATTCTCTGCTTGGGCCACAAGCATGGTTGGATACTCAGCCTCTAGCCAGTGCCGGGAATTGACAGATGTCCCAGGGAAAGCAGCTACAGTTCTGCTCACTTCTCGGTTCTCCTGTCTCTGAGGTTTTAGTTTCCCTAATCCTCCCTACTTCAGCAGCTTTCTGGTACTATAAAAAGATAGCTCTTGTATTTTATATTGCTTTGCCATTTATTGTTGGCAAGAGCTGTTCTACTACCATGCATTTTTCTTCTACCAAGAATCAAAAGTCTTGCTAGATTTCTTAATTTCTTAATCTTTGCCAAACTGATGGTTGTAAAATGATAGTTTTCTTTCCCTACCTCCCTTTTTTGTTCACGGTATTTCCTGAACCTAAAGAATTCTTACTTTCTAAGTTTAGTGCATATTTCCTTCAGAATTCTAAGATGTTTATTAAGTTCTTGAGCACATTTCAATATGTATTATATCTTGGCATCCCTCCTGTGATCCTTTTCAGCTTTATTTTATATATACTAGAAGCTCAGTGGACAAATTTGTGCACAGGTGGGGTTTGGCTGGCCAGCAAAAATCAGGGAGGGTAGGGCCGAGCCTGTCAGGAGTTGGAGATGGCGGGAGGTTGGACAGCTGGCCTTCCCCAATCAGGGCTTGATCAAAGCTGGGCTGGCTGGGGGAAGGGGCTGCAAGTAATTGGCTGACCAGCCCTGCCCCTGATGGTGGGGATGGCCGTGGGGAGGGGCTGTGGGTGGTGGGCCAGCTGGCTCCACTCCTGATTTGTGTGCGGGGACTGATTTGGGGTGGAGAGGGCTGAGAGGAGGGGCCGCAGGCCAATTGGAGTGGTGGGGGATGATTGGGGGTGGGGCCGGCCATGGGGAAGGGCTGTGGGCAATGGGTAGTTGACCTCACCCCTGAGTGGGCCATGGGTGGTTGGCCAGCCAGCCTTGCTCCTGATCAAAATGAAGGGGGGGGGGGTGTTGATTAAGGGCAGATCTGGCCATGGGGAGGGGTTGCAGGCAGTTGGCTGGCTGGCCGACCCTACCCATGATCAGGGTGGGAGGGCCAATCTAGTGTGGGGCTGGGCAGGGGGAGGGGCTGCAGGAGGATGGCTGGCCAGCCCTGCTCCCTATTGGAGTTGGGGGGACAATCAGGGGTGGGGCCAGCTGGGGGAAGGGCTGTGAGCCAGTTGGGGTGGTTGGGGCCAATCATGGGTGGGACCAGGCAGGGGAAGGGCCACAGGGGCAGAGGGTTGCTCCACACACACCCCCCCCCTAGATTGGGGTGGGAGAGTCTGATCAGGGGCAGGGCCGGCCAGGGGAAGGGGTTGCGGGAGATTGTTTAGCTGCCCTCCCCACACACATTGGACTGGTTCACTGGCTGCAGTGGGCGACATAATGACTGGTCACTCTAGTTGTTGCATCATTCCAGTTGTTGGCTTTTTATAAATATAGATTTGATGTGAATTCTTATCTCCAATAGTAGGTAGGCCACAAGTTTCTGAGGCAGGATCCATGTCAGCTTGACTATTGTGTGTCACTTTATCTCACTTTTACCTGACTCAATTTTTAGAAATAAAAGAAAACTATATAATTTTTCATGAAAATTGTTTACTTTTAAAAATAAAAGAGTGCTCTTAAAAATTATGTCATGATAAAAGGCATAAACTGAGATTTTCCTGAGTTTACCAGGACATATGGTCACTTATTTATAATAAATGGTCAACAAATGATTTAATAAATCAGAACAAAATGGAGAGACATTCTTAATATGAAAATACGATTCAAGTAGTTCTGAGCTTCTTCATCACTGCAGTAATTTGCAGGAATATCAAAAGCACCTATTATATTGTTAGTAGAGGCCTGATGCACGAAATTTGTGCAAGAGTAGGCCCTCACAGCCCCAGCTGCCTCCTCCACACTCGCAGCCCTGGCTTCATCCTGAAGGTCGACCAGATAGTTGTCTGCTGCTTGGCTGTTTGGTTGATTTGTATATTACATTTTTATTATTATAGATTAATTTCTAAATTAATTGTAACATTAAAAAATTGATTGTCATAAAATCTCAGCAAAATTTAAATTTAAAAAATTAGTAAAAGTAATGTATTTACTTGTGTGCATGTGTATGTGTGTATGTGTAAAAACTAAGATATACAAAATATGTTAATGGTGTTTTCTGTGATACTTAGAATTGTGGATAATTTTTATTAGCTGTTTTGTGCTTTTCTATATTTAAAAATTTGCCTATAGTGAAAAGTTATCGCTTTTTATATGAAAAATAGTGACTGCTATTACAAAAATAAATTTATTATAGCACATAATTCAGAAGTAAAATTCCCTCTCTTCTTTTTAGTTTTACCCCAATAAACTAAGGTATTAATAGGAGCTATGAATATATTTTCTTTTTCTCAAAAAAGAGGTAAGGTAAACATTCTAAAAATATGTATTAAATATGAGAAACTACTAAAGATAAATATGAAATAGAAGTTATAGAATCTGGAAATCCATACTGATATATTTTATCTAAACCGGTACTGAAGTTTTTCTTATCTCAGAATTTTATGGTAGAAAAAATTTAGTCATTATGCCATAAATAAGATATTTTATTGTATATATATTTTAAAAATGTTTATTCTCACATGTAGGCATGTTCACTAATGAGAAAATAAAAGTTCAAAATTAAAGAAAAGACAAGTTTCATAAAAGGAAAACTATCCTACTATGTTTCCAGATAGACTTTAGGTACCCAACAGCTAAAGTGAGTCTTTTTATTATTTTACTCTGACTTATTCAGACAGAAGGAGGGGGGGAAATGAAAACACTTGCCCAAAGCTAAAATCTTCACCTGTAAATGTTTTGGAAAAAAAAATAAAGAAAGAAAGAAATGATTACTTTGGTATAGAAACTTAAAATTGATGTTGTAATGATAACAAAAAGGACTTACATAGCTTAAGTCTAAAATTTTGTGAGACTTCTGATATTGTTGCCTAAAGCACTGACATCAATATTAGATATATGTTTCCACTAAAGTTTATTTTATGCTATCATTTCTCTGTAAGAAGAGGCATTAATATGCTCATGTCACCACTCATCAAAGCAGAAATATAACTGAATAGGCAATAACCATACACTTTCTTTCACAATAGAATAGTCATCATAGCCCCCAAAGAAATATTAGTCATATCACAGCCTATTGAGAAGGGGAAAATAGAGATATTAAAACTGGTATAAGAAGACTTCTGATTCTGGCTAAGATATGGCACCTTGGGGTAGAGCAATTATTCCTCTGAGAACAACTAGAAAAAACAGATAAAATATTTTTTAAAGCCCTTTAAAGACATTAGGAAACTGTCATGGCGACCAGAATCCAAGGGACCAATAAATCAGAATGAAGAGAACTTTGAAGGAATAAGTTGATAATCTCTAAGCTCTATTTTCCCTTGGGATATCTGATCATTCTTGGTACAGAGAAATGGACTGAGAATCCAAACAGAGGTTCTTAACTAAGAGGTAAAGAAGCAAGAAAAACTTGATTCATTCACAGGACTATAGACACAGAAATTTGAGTTCAAGTTTTCCAAGGCAGCCAGGAATTGAGAAGCCAAGATCCTGGAGAAAGGAAGGTCAAGAAGAGTGAGACCAACATTTGATGGGTTTCCTCTAGAAAATTTTGCAATTTTTACACTGCACAAAGCACAGGGTACAAAGCTAAGCAGAAAGTTGCTAAAACTCAGTGAAGTTTTTGGAAGTCTCATAGCACTGAAGAATCAAAATAGGCATTCAAGACATTTTAAAGAATGAGAGACACAAGTAAAGAGTTGAGACCCAGGTTCTTATTCAGGATCCCTGGGTAGCTATACCCCTGGACCGGATGTACCAGGGGAAGCACAACAAGCTTTGTAAAACTGCAATACACACTCAAACCAGTTCAGTCCATAATTGGAATACAACATAAGGAAAATATATGGGAATATATAAGTGTTCATTATGCAAAACAATAATAGTAATGTAAAATATGTGCAAAATTAAAATGTACTACATAAAAGCACAAAAGTTGATGCAGTTAAAGTGTTTTAAGATATTTGCCTTGTTTGAAAGTGATAAAACTGCTATAGTAATTTATTTGAGATTATGAAAAGTTAGAGAATACTTATTGTAGTCGCTAGGGTAATCATAAAAAGAATAATAAAAGAATATAAAACTAGCAAATTAATAGATTGGAAAATTGAATATTAAATTACTAGATTAATCCAAAGAAGGCAAGAAAGGAGAGAAACAGGACATTTTTTAATGGATATAATTATTTCAGAGAGACAAATAGAAAATAGTTTGTCAGCATTTTTATCAAATGTAAGTGAACTAAATATTCTAATTAAAAGGCAACACTATTAGACTTACTGAAAAACTAAATCTAACTTTGTGCACATTATGAGGGATTCCCTTACCCAGAATCTTGTTCTCAGCCTGGCAGTCACTGTTCCCAACAATCACCACCCAGGCAGGTCTAGCAGCAGAACTTGCTTTGTTTGCCCAATAACAGTGATACATCATCCAGAGTGAAACTTCCATTAAACAAGTTCATGTAATAAAGTCGTCATATACCAGAATTCCAATTTCATTTTGCAATGGGAAATAATGAGCAGGATTTGGGATAGTACTAAACTATACATAAGTAAACCTATAGGTGGGAAAGACAACATTGAATAGTTGCCTGTTCCCAGGGAATCAGAGAAGAAGTGGAGGGTGGCAAGTTTCAACACTTAAACGTTTGAGGCCATGGCACTAAGATAGTTTGCTTCATCCTTTTAGTTCTAGGGATCATCTTGTCATTTGGACTTAACTTTTCAAAAACCCCTTGGGTCATATTTTCCTTCACCCAACTTCACACCCGAGAGGTCCATGGTCATTTCCATTGTTTGCTGCAGTGACTGCTCTTCTCTTTTTGTGTCTGACCAGTCTCACCTTCTTGTAGGTTAATCATGCTTTAGATGTGTAACACATTAATTGCATCTGGTCACAATTCAAATATCATAGGTTTGGAGCCAAACAACCTCAAGGTGAAAGCATATCTGTGCTTACTGTTTATGGATCTTAGAATAGAGTTTTGTAAAGCAACCTTACTTTTTTTTTTTTTTTTTAACCTTTTAAGCATTTATCTCTGTTCACTGTCTTCACCCCAACTAGCAAAGCCTTAGGTCAGGCCACTATCGTCTTCTACCTGGACACTGCGGCAGCCTTCCCTTCCCCACATCCACCCCAGAGCCCCACCTCTCATTTTGCTCTCCTCACACTGAGGTTGGGGTGCTAGTTCTAACACACACTTCTCACTGATTGCACTACACCCCTACTTTGTCACTTTAGCAGCTTCCCATTGTTTAGAGGACAAGATCCAAGCTCCTAAGGCCTGTGATCAGGTCTCGAGGGATCTGGTCTCAGCTGACCCGTCCAGTCACTTCTCATCACACTTGCCTTTTTTCTCACCTCCAGACATCCTGGAATTATTTCATTTTCTTCAGCCATCAGTGCTTTTCCCCACTTATAGCCTTACACTTTTATTCCTTAACTTATCTACCCAGTCTCCCTTCCTTTCTTAGCTAACCTCTTTGCACCTTCAGAAGTCTTAGCTGAGATAAAACTTTTTTGGGGAATGTTTTCAGCCTCCATGTATCTAATCCTTAAAAGAGCTCACTACACTTGTGGTTACACATTCAATGTCTTGTCTCCTGGCTAGATTTCAACTTCCACAAAACAGGGGCCAGATCTGATTTGTTCACCACTGTATTTCCTGCACTTGCCCCAATGCCTCATAGTAGGCGCTTTAAAATCATTTGCTGAGCCGAAACCGGTTTGGCTCAATGGATAGAGCGTCGGCTTGGGGACTGAAAGGTCCCAGGTTTGATTCCGGTCAAGGGCATGTACCTTGGTTGCGGGCATATCCCCAGTGGGGGGTGTACAAGAGGCAGCTGATCGATGACTCTCTCTCACTGATGTTTCTAACTCTCTATCTCTCTCCCTTCCTCTCTGTACAAAATCAATAAAATATATTAAAAAAAATCATTTGCTGAGTGAATGGGTCATCAATGCTTCTCTTCCCAGTCTTAAAAAATGGTGTCATATCTTGAAATCATTCCAACCAACAGAGAAGAACTAATTTTACACTAGGATCAGTCCCCAGAATAACTTTTGGCTTTAAACCTTTGAAGCTAAACAAATATTTTTTATAGAAAATTATTGTCGGCCCTATGAAACCTTTTTTTTTTTTCATTTTGCTAATACACTGTAGTCTCTCTTGCCTTCTCATCCCCCCCTCCCCCTTCCCCCGATAGCTCTGCCTAGAACATTTTCTCTGTATCTTCCTTCACTTTAACCCACCACTTGGTGTAGCTTTTAGCTAACGGAACCCTGGTCATAGCTCTTCTTTGATTTAGTATTGACTTTTGAGGCCTTCTCCTACCCAAAGGTCAATAGCAGAGGCCCCTGCTATATGCCTCCTGAAAGCACATGCTCCCCCTCCTTTGCCATAAAACTTCATTCTGTTACAGAATCATCGTCAGGTTTCTCGCTGGTGTCCTCCACTGCACTTGAAGTTCTCTGAGGTCATGGACCATGCAATAGATATTCACTAGCCAACTGTCCACAGTGTTTAAAGCAATAACCCCTCCATATATTTTGAACAAACAACTGGGTTATGAAAACCTTACTAAAATCACCTGACATGCTTGCAAGAAGACATAATCCATGGCTAAGGTCACAGAGCTGGCTGCTCCCTCTGCTCCCTCACCCCACTCCTGCCCTCTTGTCATAATTTCTTTTGATTTTGATTATATAGGTCTTAAATTTTTCCCTTTGTTAATACATTTTTTACTCCCCATCCCATATCCACCTAAACCAAATAACATAATCAGTGCAAAGTTTGGTCAAGTAGAAAATGATACCAGTCTCACAGTGCTTAAGAACATTTGCTAGGAGCAAGAATAACAAACAGTATATATTTTCATAACTGGAAAGTCAGGGAAAGGAAAGTATTTCTTATTGTTATTGATCTCTTTTAAGCAACTTGTTTTTCAATATGGTTAGCAGTATCACTAGGGATTTGGCCTAATTTTGTTAGCAGTAGACTCCTCATTTATCTTAAAAATAATCTGCCTAGAGGGTATTAAGTTGCCTTCAACTATAGGAGGTTTCTCTTACCCTTTTAAAATAAAATCAAATAACAGACATTTTGGGGTTAACTTTATTAATATTAGCTGATTTTCTTTTACTACTTTACTAGAGGCCCGATGCATAAATCGGGCTGCCAGCACCAGCTTCCCTCTGGCACTTGGGACCGGGCTTCCCTCGTAGCCCTGGCTTTGTCCAGAAGGTCATCAAGAAGGATGTCCAGTCTAATTAGCATATTACACCTTTTATTATTATAGACTAAGGACAGTTAGCAAGTAATACTTTATTGTTGTCCTGATATATTTTAATTCATTCAGAAAATGTTACACATCTAAATAATGCTCTGTTTTCCTTTAAAAAAATGTTTTTATCCTCTTTGTTCGTCTTTTTCTTTTTTTTTCTTTTTTTTTTCCCCCCCTTTTCATTTTGAGGCAACTGAGAAGCATTTTGTAGCCAGGAATCTCTAGAAAAGGTCTGGTTGTTAAATTTGTTTGATTCTACACCTCACACCTGCATAATAAATGGTGTGCCAGAGCCCCGGTGTTTTCTTTTCCCTCCACTGGCATATGTATTGGAATTTGGGATAGTTACTTCTGTTTTTTGCATGAATAGTTGATTAATTATTTGACTGGCTGGCCAGCCACCACTATGTAGGTTTTGTAGTTCCTTTTTGCCAATGTTACCAAATAGAAAATGCTGGTGTGACTTACTCAGATGGCAAGGGAAAAAGGATAGGGATTGGGTAGAGATGGGTTTAGACACTTACAAGGCTTCTGCTTATCTCAAATCATACCCACCTCTCTGCCCACCTCTCTGAGAATTGCCTCCTTGATCCTACTCACGGTAACAGGAGTGACACTTCTCTGGAAGACAGTTTTATACTCAGTGACTATACCCTTTGTCCATTACAAACTTGACCTCAGCAGATAGACCGCTGAGCCAGTTGAGCCAATTAGTCTCTCTTTGTGTCCTGTAGGACCACCTGGGGAGAGGAAGAGAAGCAGTATCTTTGGGCTCTCCTGAAACTCACCATGAGGGTCCAGGAAATGAAAAAAAAAAGCAGATCTATGAAGAGGAAGTGAGGAGGCATGCAGGGAGACAAAAGATGAGATTGAGGCCTGGGCCTCTCTCATTAGAAATCCAGTCCCATACATGGCCCAGAAATGTTCCAAACCTTGTTACTAGGAGATACCTGAAATTGTTCTCTATATTCTTTCTATTAAACACCCCACTTCCTTTTGTTTAGGCTATTTAATTGGCTTCTATTACTTGCAGTCAAAGGATTCTAATTAATGAGCCTACAGGCTCTGTTCTCATGATCTGAAACTTCCAAATCTACTGGTACTCTCTCCTTATTTGCTTCATTATTCAAGTTGCTAACATTTTTACTCTTGATTAGCTTTAGGAACACATTGTTCACATGTTACTCTTTTGAGTTGGTAACACTATACACTGGGCACTAAAGCTAACAGATGGAATGCAAATGACCTCATCTCTCTTTAGGTCTGGCCAAGCATGGACAGGTTGCCAACCCATGTCCAACAGGGTGCCCTTCCTCTTACACATCTCACACAGAGTAACACTTACATGTCTCCACTTTCAGCAGCTACACAGCTCCTCCGCTCTACACAGCATAGATATTCTGAACTAATAATGACGCTTGCCCTCAGTTTTTAGCACTCTCTGTACATGAAGGTATAATGCAGAGTTCTATGTTAGTATTGTACATAAACTCTATATTAATGTTTCGGGCTTCCCAGCATAAACCATATGATCTCTCTTATATTTTCAATGTTTCTTTCTCTATTGGCTCTTTCTCAGATATCACAAGTAAGCTTTAATTTCTCTATTATACCACTCCTTTCTTTTCCCTGGCCTCTTAAAATACTATGTGAACATCTTAATTCCTTTAATGCCAAACTCCTCAACTTATTGCAATAGAAATTCTACCCGCATTGTACCCTTAAAACCAGTAAAAAAAAAAAAAAAAAACACAAACAAAAACATAGTATCTCCATCCTTGGGTATCTTAAGGATTCTAAGTTTTGTCTTCTGTTAATGGATTGAATAGTTGTACCCTAGTGCCCAAATCATATGCTGAAGTCCTAATTCCCAATGTAATGGTATCAATAGATAAATCTTTGGGAGGTAATTAGGGTTAGAAGCGATCATGAGAGTGAGGGCTTTATATGGGATTAGTGCGCTTGTAAGAGACACTAGACAGACCTTCCTCCCTTTCTTGCTTCCCCTGCACCTACACAGAGAAGAACACACAGCTGGATGGCAGCTATCTGCAATCCAAGGGAAGAGGTCTCACCAGAAGTCAGCCATGCTGGCACCCTAATGTGGACTTCTAGCCTCTGGAACTATAAAATTATCTGTGCTTTAAGCCACCCAGTCTGTGGGATTTTACTATGGCAACCTGAGCTGCCTAAGGCACAGTCTCCTCTTTGGTTTCCATGATACTGCAATTCCTGTTTCCTCATTCTATTTTATTCTTTTTCTTTTCTTTTTTTTAACACCTTCTAACTGTTCTTATCTTTTAAGTGTGTTTCCTAATGATCTTCCTCCTATTTTCTTTTTTCCTTATGTCATATCACTGCTTTGGCCTCTAAATATTGTGACAAGTGAGCCCTCAAATCTTGAACTCTGGCTCAGACCTTTCTCTTGAGCCCCTGACTTAAATTTCTAAATATCTTAAAATGTCTCTATTTGGATGCTTTTATAGAATTTTCAACAGACAAATCCGAAACCCAATCATCAATATCTCCCCAGTCTTACTCCCATAGTTCTGATCTGTTTTTATGATAGCTGTATTTTTTCTAGTCACCCAGACTCAAATCATGAGAGTGGTATTTGATTTTTTATTTCTTCCTTCCTCTTCCCAAATCAATATTTCAATTCTAATAAATGAAATTCAGAAAACTCTTTTCATATATGATGCTTTGAATTTGACTTTCATCTCACCACTCCAGTTTAAGACTTTTATTTTTAACCTGTCATTTGGATTAATATAGTACTCTATTAAAGCATCTTTCTATAGTCAAGCTCTTCCCCCCAAAAAAAGCTTACTTGTTATCATACTTCACAAAAATCTTTACTGCATCTTATAGTTTATATACAAAAATATCTAAGTTTCTTCTTAGAACAATTGATCAATCTGTAATATGTCCTCTTTCTGCACTTACATGTTTACCTACCACTATATTTCTCCATATACTTCATTCATACCAGATTCCATGTTGTGGCCTGAAAATGCATTAACATGCTGAATTTTCACTTACATTATTTTCCATATGTGAAATGGAATAGTTTCTCCTGTTGAAAAACATCCTTTAAAGTCAACTGAAAATTCCACTTTTATTTAGAAATATTTTCTCATCTTTCCACAGATACTACTCCACCAGCTGGCCTTAATCTCTTTTTTCCCTGAACACTCATAAGTTATATTGGTCGTTTATTATGGCACCTAATCCAGTATATTCTGTCATAGTTTTAAATGTCTCCCTTACTATATTGCAAGATTGGTGCAGTTTCTGCTTCTTATATCTTTTTTATTTGAATATTACCTAATACCAATATTATAAAGTGCTTTTTAGATTACTTTTGAAAAATGATTGATTGAATATATTAATGAGTAATCAGTAGGTCTTTCATAAATGTTACTATGAAGCAGTAAAATTTTATGATAAATTTTGTTTTGATAAAATCTTATGTTATTTGCTTTAAAAGCAAGTGAAGAATTGTAACAACTTTTAATGCCATTTATTGTGTTATTAAGGGAAAAATAACTTCAAAATGACAGATTTTTCTCATTTACAAGCTGGAATAGTAAGTGAGTTCTTTCTATAAAAAAGAACCTGTTATTTCTATTTGATAGTGATGTCTCTTGGCTCACTATCATATTTCCTTTATAATCAAAGGAGGAAAGACAAATTTACATTCTTATACAGAGCATAATCAGTAATGCTGCATGATTATTTATTTCTATTTGTGAACAAAAAAGTGTTTCAGGCAAACCAAGAGTAAAATTTCTTCTATAGCATCACTCCATTTAGTATTTCACTTAGTTCTTGTACTCAGTAGAAACATATGTTCAAATGCTTAAAAAACAATCACAGGAACTGAATAATATTCTATTTATTTAGAAACCTAAATTTTAAAATTATTTGCTTCCATCAATCTAATGCCTTTTTGTGATTGTAATTGTTTTAGTTTTGCATAGTTATACAGATCATAGAAGTATACTAGTATTATCACATTTTAGTTCCATGTGCCATCAAATTATTTGGCACTCACTGAAGTCATTTATCCAGAAAATAACTAGGAATGTTAGTTTGACATTTAGTCATCGATATGATTTTTCTTAAAGGAAATATGTCATTTACATAATATTTTATTTTTTCAGTTGCATAATGTTAACTCATTTTGGCTTTAAAAGGAAGAGATAAATCACTTGGATCTAAATAATTTAATTGTGAATAACTATGCATTTGTATCTTTATTCGACTGCCAACAAAGAGAATTTTACCAATATCTTTAACATTAGGTTAAGCCTGGATATTTCCCCATTCAAATATGTTAAACTAACAGCTAAAGAAATTACAAATATCAAGGCAAATATACTATTCAGTTAATATTCTAAGGTAGAATTATGTTTAATAGGACTCCTAACTATAAGCAACTCAAGTAACCCAGATAACCATTTTATTGACATTACATTTCAGAAGAATATGTAAAACAAGTGCCCAAACCTTTGGTTGAGTCAGATACTTGGCTGTGAATGAAATTAAAAAAAAAAAAAATTTGAAGTAAACTTTGCAAAAACAGACCCACGATGTCATCCCACCCATGTATCTCAGAAACAGCCTGTTAGGAGGATGTAGTCAGACGTGTATCTCCTCAGAATAATATTCCAACAGATAGATCAGTTGGAAGCTCTTCATTACAGCATCTGTTCTGTGTTTATAGCTATATCTGCAGACTGCCGAACACCCTCAGTGCACCATAAACGCAGGAATTACACATCCAGCATGGTAATAAACTCGTTGGGTGATGTGTTTGTCCTCTAGAGTTTTTCAGCCCCTTGTGTTGGCAAGACTGCTAGATTTTTGTTGCTGCAGAAAATATTAGATTGTTTGTAGTTTTTGTGACTCTGGTGACAAACCAGGAAAACATAACAACAATAAAATGGTAAAAACATAGGCACTGAGATTATTGTTGCATTTTAAAATTACAACCTCAGAGAGAGTTACAAGAGAAGCCACCGTAGAATGAATAAATGAGACACCTGAGTAAGTGAATGGTTGTTTTCCATAGAAATTTAGCCTCTACTACCCTCTCTGGGTCAGCTTAGCTGTGTGGCATACCTTGGAGAAGCAACAGACTGTAGTAAAAAAAAAATAGCTGCATGATATAATTATTAATTAGAAGTATCTTTCTTACTGTAAACAATCTGATAGTGCCTGATCAATTACAGCTAATAATTAAGCAACTTACTGGTGAAACCAGCATTTCATAGAGAATAATTTCAATTTAGACCAAAATTTTTCTCTCAAAACCAGGATCCCAAATGAAATTACTTCCAAATTCAAAACAGTGAAGGGAATATTGTCAGCATAGAAGGAAAGCATCTGCAGGTGTGAGAAAGTGATCAGAATGTACTGCAATGCCTGGCTGCGAAGGAGGTGCTACGCCTCCTTAAAGTAACATCGGCTAGCTTCATCTTTTCCCAGCAGTAAGCACTGTGTACTCTCCATCAGTAGTCACTGCTCTCTTGGGCAGGTCCCAATACTGTCTGTACATAGAATCACTGGGAGGGCTCTCATCAGTGCACGTTCTTGGTTACCAACACAAGCTGTCTCAATCACATAGGTTCTCCCTTTTCAGTAAGTGGCTGGGAGCACAGTTTTCATTAATGACCAAAAATCAAATGAAAGTTTCTGAAGAATCATAATAGAGGCAGACACGTTAGGAACATGAAGCTAGATATTGGTGGATGGTGGGACAGAATCTCATAAAGCCATATGGGATGTGAAAAAGAATGTCTCTTAATTCCTATAAATACTCCAGTTTAAAGAGTATTTTCTCCCTTATTTTTATTTAATTTCCTCTTGTTCCTCTGAATGAAAACTGTTATGCCACTTTACATCTGGACTTGGTGGTCTATTTTTTTTTCTTATTTGATGACATTGTTGGTTTGCTCTCATATCGCTGGTAATTCCCTGCCAGGAGGCTGCTACTGAGGAGTGCTGGGTAGCATAAAAACCATGGCAAGGGCAAAAAAAGAATGACTAAGCAACTTGATGATCAGCATCCTATGAAGAACTTAAAATTGATACAGTGAGAAATAAGTGTAAATTATTGTCTTCATCCATAATGCTGAAAAAATTTAGGGATGTCCTTAGTTGAAATAACTATGGATTTCAAAAATATATTTTTCCATAGACTGTCTCATCTGATCATCAAACCAATGACAGGATTTCTGTAAAAGATGCTCATAGTGGTGCTTGGCAAGGAAAGATACAAAACTAGAGATTTAAGGCATGTAAATTTTTTGACATATGTTAAGATGAGACATTTTATGCCAGTTAAGACATAGGCAAGGAATGGCTAACTAAGTGAAATTATACTTCAGAGTTACATAAATTCACAGTGTCTCAGTTTCCTCGTCTACAAAATGGAGAGAAATAACACCCATCCCTCTTATCTTGCTGATTTGTTCAGATAGGTGGGATAGTTATAAAGCAATGTATACCTTATAACAATTGCTACTAAGAGCCTTCATTTCAAAGGATTATTTCAAAAAGTAAAATTAATACTGTTAATGGGGGAAATTATCTTTGGACAATTCAATTACCTTTAGAGCTCCTAGCATCCATGTCATTTTCAAAATAGTAAATGTTACATGAAATTTACTTCACAGATCTCAGGAAAGATGACTCATGTAAAATTTAATATATGCTTCTTTGCAATGCAGAGGCAGGAAGTATTTATTACATAAACTACTCAGAAAAAAATGATCAGAATAGAATAATCTGGAGTTTGATGTTCACACTGATTCACAAGTTTGGGGCTCATCACCTTTATCTGGTTCTTTATGGCTAAGAAAGTTCTGATCATGACCTTGCAGTTGAGATAACTCAATTAATATATAGAATATGGAATATCTTTACTACAATATACATTAATGTTCAATAAATAAGAGGGACATCTTACAGTTGCCTAAGCAAACTAAGTTTAGGACATATTGGTGCTCAGTTGTAGTCAAATCTTGAAAAATTTCCCCAAGTGCTTAATTCCCTTCCTCTCACCCCAGATTAGTGATGAGGTGGCTCTCTTCAGCCATGGTCTAAACTAGAAATTAGAACTAGAGTTTGCATCTCTGACCCAGACCCCAGGGAGGTGTTGATGTTCCATAGAGAGGGGGCCCACATGAAAGGGAAAACATTATTGGCAGAACAGAAGCTCAGATTCTAGGTCAGAATGTGTTCAGCTGGTTGGTGCTTCATGCTCCTTGCTCTTTCAAAGAAATGAAAACAAGAAGGTAGTCCTAATCCAACAGAATGTGAAATAAAAAAAAAAAACAAAAAAACAAACCACAAGAAAATGTTAAGAAAAAAATGAAAAAAAAAAAAAAACCATAGGAAAAGTGAAGAACAAAATTTAGTCAAATAGAGAAAAAGAAAAGAAAATGAGAAAGAAAGAGAGAAAGGAAAAGGGAGAGAGAGAGAGAGAGAGAGAGAGAGAGAGAGAGAGAGAGAGAGAGAGAGAGAGAGAGAGAGAGAGAGAGAGGGAGAGAGAGGGAGAGAGAGGGAGAGAGAGGGAGAGAGAGCGAGAGAGAGCGAGAGAGAGCGAGAGAGAGCGAGAGAGCACAAACCCGATCAGATTACTCACTTGGCATTCCCTGCCCCTGGTTTCTTTCTTCGGAAAATGTTGAGGAAAGTGTTGGAGCGGCAGGGCAGCTTGCCATCGCCGACGTGCATGCGGACTACATCAGAGGTGGTGAAGGCACTGCGGACGTTCCTCTCCGGCTTGGCAATGATGATGTACATCTTGGGCGTGAACATGCACCCCAGGGCCACCGTTACGCTGAGGCTCACTGCAAAGCAGGTAGTGATGATCTTGTAGTTGCTCCCAAAGTAAATGGGCACAAAAGCCAGCCAGATGATGCAGGTTGTGTACATGGTGAAGGCGATATATTTGGCCTCGTTGAAGTTGGCGGGCACGTTGCGTGTCTTGAAGGCATAGTAGGTACAGCTCATGATGAGGAGTCCATTGTAGCCCACCGGGGCTACCACACCCAGGTTGCTGGTATTGCAGATAAGGTAGACTTCCTTGATACTTGGGTATGACAGGATGGGCATGGGGGGCTCCATGATGATCAGGGTTACTACCAGGGTTAGCTGCACGCTAATCAGAATGGAGGCAATGATCACCTGGGCCCAGGCACTCATGAACCTGGGCTTCCGGGTGCAGATCTTCTTCTTGCTGCCAGCTAGGATGCGGGCGATGCGATTGGTTTTGGTCACTAGAGCGGAGTAGCACATGGCAGAGGAGAGGCCAACCAGGAGACGCTGGAGGTAGCAGGATGTGGTGGTAGGTTTGGCAATGAGAGTGAAAGGGCATACGTAACCCAGGAAGATGCCAGCTAAGATAATGTAGCAGAGCTCTCGGCTGGAAGATTTCACCACTGGTGTGTCCCGGTATAGCACGAAGATCAGTGTGACAAACAAGGTGACAAGGATGCCCAGGCAGGAGAAGGCGATGGCTATGATGGATTCTATATTGCTCCACTCAAGGTAGCGGACGGGGATAGGTTCACAGCCTGGGAGGGAAAAAGGAGATTTAAAATGACTCCAAGATTTCTACTGATCAATAATAGCAGTGCTTTCTAGTTACCAGAGGCATAGCTAAATTCACATCTTCCATGCTTTTAAAAATGCTTCACTAGTACACAAATAAAAATATATATTGTTTTCTCTGGACAGTTATATCCTTAAACCTAATTGCATTACACTCCTAATATGATATACTTGAATCTATAAAAATTATCCTCTTTATCTAATACCAGCATTACAAATGAATGACACTCTATGGGTGAAACTTGGTTCTACACTTTTAGAAAGAGAAAGACCATGTTTCCAGTGGGGTTAAGTGGTGACAATGTATTAGATAAGTTAGTAAGAAATAAACTAATACAACTTTTATTTTCATGTAGTTATTGCCTACAGGCAAGTCCAGCTTACAGATAGTGTTTTAAACACAAATTTCACCTCAATTTTTTAGAAGAATCCACATTGTGCTATATGTCACATATCATATTATTTACTTTAAATATCACCCCATTATTTATGTTTGATCTGTATGTGGCAATTAAGAGCCTCTTAGTTATCACCCTCTACCAGACATACCAAGGGAGAAGGAACTCTCCCTTCACCCATCTCTTGAAAAGAGAGGCAGAGCTGTGATCCTAAAATGCCTGGCTAATCTTTTCCTTTGAGATGGAAAAATGAAGTCTTTTTTTTGTATTTCACACTGAGAGAAAAATGTCTCAGATCCAGGAAACAACTCCTTAACATTTTGTGTTTGGTCTATGCCAGTATTTTCCAAATTGTGAGAATAAAAATATTTCTATAAATTTAGGAAAAGACATTGTTTTGTAGGCATGGTAACCTGTTCAGTCAATCAACAGCAGCACCCCTCAGCAAACATGTTTTTACATGCCATCAGTAACACGCTTGCTTCTCTGATAAACACCTAATCAGGAGCAGATGCACATTTAACAAATGAGTGCCAACCATTCACAAGCACAATCTCTTGACGGATCTTAGTGGTCTTGCTCTCGCTTTTCTGACAGGGTTTATCTGTCAAGGTCTCAATCTCTCCCTGGGAAGAACTTCTGCTTCCTATAAAAAGCCACATTTTAATTTTAAATCTTCTAATTTCCTTGATGAGTCTGTAAAAAATTATCCTTTTTTTTAAATACCAGCTTTAGAAAATTTAGAAAGATGATTAATAGATTATTTAGAATAACAATGATCACTAGGGAGAACATGACACAATCAACAAATTAAAATATATGAAAGGCTTTGTAGACAAATTAGGAAACAAAATACTAAATAGTTAATATTCAGCTTCTTCATTGACATACTGCAGTTGCTAAATAAAATTTAAATTTCATTGTAGTCTTTGTCAAGGCCTTGGTAACCTTTTGAAAGCAACCCTCTCTGCATTTCTCTTTTTCTATGTAACTTTACCTGATTTTTTTTCATGAACTGTTCTGACATCAAAGTTTTCATTAGAAAAAAATACTATGTTTTAAATTTGGAGAACACAAGTCATATCTGTGGAAGTTGAATTAAAACCCTGAGTCAAATTAAGAGCTATAATTAACGGTTTTCCTAAATTTTAGAGCTACAGGCAAAATATTTTCTGCAAAATTCAGGAACTTTATTAGATACTTATTGTTACACTCTATAGATATATACCAATTAATTCAATTAATTGTTAGCCTCATGGAGGAAAATGTTTAAAGATAGCAGATTAAAAAAGAAAAGACTTAAATAACATAGTGGTGTACAATTTTAAAAATAAAAATGAATTACATAAGGCAATTTCAGAAGCTCTTCTTTGGTAAAGATTCAAAGAAATAAACTAAATAAAGATTGAAGACAGGCGTTCAGAAACCTTCAAATAATTCTAGGGTGGGCTCAACAACTGAGAGAAGGACTATATCTTCTCTTCCTATAAATTGGCTCAAACCTGAATTAGAGGAATCAAACTAGAGAAAAATGTTAAAATACATAATTACTGACTCATCAATATTCTATATGTGACTAGACATTTAGATAGAATATAAAAGTAAATAAACTAGAAATCAATGTAATTGTGGATCTTTAGGTAAAGCAACAAAATCCAATGATTTTCAATCTGGATAACCAACTCTTCTGCCATGTTGCAAGGAACTGAGATTAGTTCCCATCCAACAACCAGCAAAACACTCTGAAACTCTCAGTCCAACAGCCTTTGAGAATTATATTTTCACAATGACCACACCAGTGGGATTGGAAGTTTATCCTTCAGATTAGACCCTATCCCTAGCTGACACCTTGATTTTAGGCCTGTGAAAGATCATGAAGCAGAGAACCCAGCTAAACTGTGTCCATATCCCTGACCCACAGAAACTGTGAGATAATGAATGTGTGTTTGTTGTAAGCTACTAAGTTTTGGAGTGATTCAGCAATAGATAACCAATTTGCCCATTAAAACCAATATTTCAAGTCAATAGCCAAAGCATAAGGACAATTGCAGGTATAACCTAATTGGTCAAAATATGTTTAGGCTTTATACAAGGTTGTTCAAGTGTTATCATAAGTAATAAAACCCTATTTAAAAAGTCAACATTTTCTACTAGTTAATTAGCTAATTATGAATTGTTGCTTCCTCTCCTTCCTATATTACTATCCACTGATATAATACTCATATATCTTAATCAATGTAGAAAAATCTCAGGGTTGTGTTTATGCCACTTAAGAAGTGTTCGTACCCAGAAATGAATTTTAAACAACCCAGTACTATTGTTCTTATACTAAAAATAAAAAGAAAAACTACTAGATTTAATATATAACAAATAGACTATTAAGTACTACAAAATGCAATACTACCACAATCCAAACTTTTCTAAGAAATAAATTGTGGCCTCTCTGTGGCAAAACACACTGTTAAAAGAAAATAACAGATATGCAAACTAATAGCTGGTATGTTTTCAGAATAATTCACTCATTTAACATAAAATAGGAACGTTTTTTTAAAAATAAGTTTTAGGGTACTTTTTAAAAATTAAAAATGTCAAATTTTTATTTATTGATGCTATGTAAAATAATTGCTTTCAGAAAGCAATTATTGAGATCTGCAGTAAAAAGGTTCTATAAAAACATCTTAAAATATAATAGAAATTTTGAGAGATGATCATGCTAAACATACTGCTCTGACTAGAAATCTTTATACCAGAGCCTCACATAAAACAACAACAATTTATTCCCAAGTTTCTGGACAAATAAAAAGGAACCTTAATATTGCAGAAGGTTAAATCCCTTACTGATTTTAATTTGAGTTCCTTTTTTCTTTTTCTGACTTTAGACTTCAAACCTTTATTTGTAACACTAGAGGTCTGGTACACGATATTCATGCACTGGGGAGAAGTGGGGGGTTCCCTCGGCCCAACTGCACCCTCTCACAATCCAGGATCCCTTGGGGGATGTCTGCCTGCTGACTTAGGCTTGCTCCCTGGGCCTAAGCCAGCAGTCAGACACCCCCCCCCCCCCCCCCCCAAGGGTTCTTAGCATTGCCACAGAGGCCCTTGACAACCATGAGCCTGGCTTCTGGCTGAGTGGTGCTCTCCCTGTGGGAGCACACTGACCACCAGGGGGCAGCTCCTGCATTGAGTGTCTGCCTCCTGGTGGTCAGTGCGCATCATAGTGACCAGATTGCATATTATGAGAATAAAAAAAAGCATTAGTCACATACATGAGAAAAAAAAAGCATTAGTCACAAACATGAGGCAACAGTACTAGTTCTTATCAAACAAAGCAACATGCAAATACTTCTCACCACCTACATTTACAGTTTCAATGGCACAACAGCATACCAAACCTATTTTCCCAGACGTGCATAACTAATAGTCTTTAAATCCCAAGGATAGTAATTGTGTCATGCCCAACTCACTGATTAAGAATGAAACAATCAGACTCACATATTTTAAAACATTTTAACAAACCAACACACCAGAAACAGCAAAAGCCATAAGGGCAAAATGTACTGTGGATTTAAAATTTCTAAACTGAAATTTAAGGGGAAGAAAGCCATGATAAAAAATAAATAAATTAAAAATTAAAAAAGCCATGGATATTACTTTACTAATTCAGTAGATGCATCTCAAACAAGTGATATCATAAAGGGTTTTCAAATCTTTCCCTAAATTTTTACAATCAGATCACATCCCATTTTGCTCTGACCTCCCAAACTGATTTTGGCTGATAGTTTTCCCTTTAGTACTGGATCACTTAAAAAGCAAAACTTTTAAACTAAAAATATGATGGATGCTAAACCTTAACTTGGTACATGGATATTTTGCTACCAAATATTACAGTCATTTTACATGACAAAAAAAAAAAGGTTATTTGGTTTTCCTGTTCAAATGACTTTGAAATGATAATGTTAAGCAAAAACTATTGTTGCTATTAATACTGGCCACAAAAAAAAAAAGAGAGACAAGTGATGTATCTATAAGGCATAATGTGACATAGAGATTCCTTTAGAAATCCTTGCTTTGCCCTTTGCTCAGAATTTTCAATCACAAAATCTCAGTGAATAAAAACAAGTTGTAAACCAGGAAGAGTAACTCAAAAGCATACATCTAATCTCAAAGTGTATCCCAAAATCTCAAACTAATACCAGTAGTTTGTCTTTTTTATCTTTTATATGTTTTTATTTATTTCCGAGAGAAAGGGAGAGAGAGAGAGAGAGAGAGAGAGAGAGAGAGAGAGAGAGAGAGAGAGAGAGAGAGAGAGAGAGAGAGAGAGAGAGAGAGAGAGAGAGAGAGAAACATCGATGATGAGTAAGAATCATTGATTAGTTGCCTTCTGCATGACTCACACTGGGGATAGAGCCTGCAACTCGGGCATGTGCCCACAACTTGAATTGAGATGTGATCTTATGGTTCGTTCATAGGTTGATGCTCAACCACTGAGCCAAGCTGGCTGTGCTCAAACTTAAATACTTTAAAAGTCCATTATTTGAGCATGTAGTCTTTTTTATGACTCATCTTCACAGCTTCAGATATACCACTTAAGAAGCTTGCCAAGCAGTGAAAGATGTTAGGATCCTGCTGAAGCAAGTTTGTGAGGCCCATCTTTCAAATGACCCACACTCAGGTTTTCAGTTATACCTTCTCAGTCTTTCCCGCTTTGCAGCAAAGCAAAATAATTTTGCTTTTTCCTCTGCACTGAGAATCCTAAGTGCTTTAGAATATATATAAGGAACTTCTGTGCTTCCAAGCAGCAATTCAACTAGCATTAACAATTTACTAATATGAACTTGTATTTGCCCACTAGTTCTATTAAATTCTCCAGAGCTCTGCCCCCTGATATTTTCTCCCGAGAATTCTCTACAACCCACATTCCCTACCAGCCGCATCCTCTGCAATATAACTAACCACCCCTTTCCCTTTCTTCACTCCCACCCCTCCTGCTATCAGTGTCAAGCTGTGCCCTCCCCCTCCTACAACTCTCATCTCAGGGTCCTTGCATTTGAATGCCAATATTACTTGGAAATCTAATCAAGTAAAATTCAAGTTAAAAAGCATAAAGCAAGATGAATCAAAGATCACTATCAGTCCCCCACCATTCCCTTCTCTTAGTAATCTTCAATGTAATCGGAATGCCCAAACAAGACCCATCATTCTAACAGAATTTGGCTATGACCAACTTGTACCTCCCAGACTGTAGCACAACACAATGACCACCCCTCTCAATTTGCTTCCTCCAGGCGTTTGCCTAAGGTACTCCAAACGTGAACATTTGCCCACAGTTTTACCATCACATTAAGAATTCACACAGGCAGGCAGGTAGGTAGGTGAGTAGGTGAGAGGATCACTGGAATCCATCTACAGGCATCACTCTGCATTGTGGCATCAATGTTAAAATGTTCATAGCAGAGAACTGGCATGACAGGAGGCTCAATTTAGAAGATGAAGCATCTGAAAAACTAAAGCACCTAAAAAGGGAAGGGTGCCTGCTGGCATTCATGCGCCCAGAGGTTGGTGCTCCAAGATCAAAATTCAAATAAACACATCTGCTGGTGGCCCGGATGCATCTGACTTGGACTTTTAAACATTGTCACCTCAGAAGCTCATCTGGAAACCTTAAATGATGGCTTCTTACGTACAAGGCTTCCTGAGCCACATGCAGCTCTTTGGCCCCTTGAGTGTGGCTCTTCCACAAAATATCACGTGCGGGCGTGCACATACAGTGCAATTGAAACTTTGTGGCCTATGCACAGAAGTAGGCTTTCGGCCTGGGTGGTTTATTTTGAAGAAGTGGCGTTAGAACACTTAAGGGGCCAAACTGCTGCATGTGGCTTGGGAGCCACAGTTTGCCGATCACTGGTCTAATCAACTGACCTACCCAGCCAAGGCTATAATTGAGTATTTTTTATTTCTAATGATTAAATTTAGTGTAGTCTAGCTTTTAGTGTAGTATAAGAGAAATTCTCTTATACTATTTGGCTTTTTAAAAGAAATAAGTAGCATTAGATTATACATAATTGTCCCATGAATTGTTAAACTGCTGTCAAGTTGTATATTATGGCAGAAGAGATCCCTGTTTATGTTTATGCATCATAAAAAAATGAAGTGTAAAATTTAAATGTGCATTTTTCCCAAAAAGGAAATATGAAAAACTTATTAACAGCTTCAGAAATCACATCCTCTAAGAAATATACCAATTTTTCTTCATAGCCAGAAAACATATGCTAATAAAAATAAAAACTCACTTAAAAACATGTTTTCATTCATTACTATTAGAGTCTCTGGAGCATATATGGAAAGCAGCTATCTCATAAAAGCATTTTAAACATATCTTAAGAAACTTTCTCTTCAATTTAAAAAAAGCACCATTTCTCAGAAAATAGTTTATCAATTTTAACTGAAATTCATTTTTAAAAAAATCTACCCATGCAAATAAAATACCTATTTAATAGCAATGCATTTACCCCTCAATTTCAAGTGATTTTTGGGATTCTCTGCCTGTGGGTTTTCTTTTTTAACAATTACTGCTACCATGGCAACAACCAACAATGCATTGTCCTGTACTATACCCTTGCTCTGAGCCTGACATGGCACAAAATAAGTGGCAAATGAGATCTCATTTTCCATTCATGTATAAGACTAAAAGATGCAGAAACAACAGATGGCATTTAACACTAAGGATAAATTAGTGTGAGAGATGTATATTCTAAAAGATCCTAAATAAAAGATTTGAAAAATATGGATATTTGGCTATATGAAACACTTGGCTATTGTAAGATAAAAACAGTCTGAGCTATTGCTGGCTCAACTCATTTGAATGTTAAAGTGACTTTTATATATATGATAGATTAAATTCTTTAAAAGGATAATTCTATAACATTTATCTACTTATAGTCAAGGAGGATTTTTAAAAATATGTCTTTATTGACTTTAGAGACAGGAAGGCAGAAGAAGAGAGAGACAGAAACATCAATGGTGAGAGAGAATCATTTATCATCTGCCTCCTACACGCCCCACACTGGGGATCAAACCCGCAACCTGGGCTTGTGCCCTGCCGAGAATTAAACTGTGGCCTCCTGGTTCATATGTCAAAGTTCAACCACTGTGCCAAGACAGCGGGCTATATTTTATATTTTTACATTTTTTTTTCCTAATAGATTTTAAGTAAAACATGGCTGGGACTCTATTTCACTTATCTTTCTACCTATAGGGCATGCTATAATACTTCACACATGATGTTCAGGAAAGATGTTCAAATATAAATTCAAGAGATTAGAAATACCTTCAAATGAAAATTTTGAAAAAGAACCAAAACAACCGGCATACCAGAATTCACTGTCAATGCATTTTAAAATTTAGATTTAAACAAACTTTTCTTTTAACATAGGTCATGGAAAATGTATAAGAAGACTGTGCATACGCTTTGACATGAGCCTTCAAGAGTGCATACTGTACATTAGGGGTGTCGAACTCAATCAGAGAAGGGGCCAAAATCTAAAATCCAGCCTAAATCACGGGCCGAATGGTTTACTGAACAGTCATAAACTGTCATTGTGATGGAAACGCAGCGGAGTGCAGTGATGACAGCGCGGTGCGGGCCACATTGCAAGGCCTGGCCGGATGGATTTGGCCCGCGGGCCTTGTGTTTGACACATGTGCTGTACATGAACATCTAACAGGGCCTGAGCTGGTTGCTCACATTTTAAAGATTGTGAAAGGGCCAGTCAACAGAGACCAGGTTTACAAGTACAATGACTCCTACCTGTGAGATCTGCATTGGGCCACCACCCCAAGTCACAGGCTTTGCAGGTGAACTCGTCTTGCACATATTCATTCTCTTTACAGGCTGTGCAGATCCAGCAGCAGCTCACTTCTCCTTTCCTTATGACCTGTAACACAGCAATATTTCACATGCCTAAGGAAGGTTTCTCCAGAAAGTCTGCTATTTCAGATGACTTGTTTTCATACTGCAATAAAAAGGTAACTTTAAAAAAAAAAATTCTATATGCTGGAGACAATTAAGCACATGGATTAAAATATACCTGATTAACCTTAGAGTCCAAATGTGAATTTCAACTCATTTCATGCTGGATTTGGAAGCTTTTCAATAATAATTTCTTTAATAAAGAGAATTGACTGCATTATGTTTTACAGAGTTAATAATAAAACAGGTGCATTTTATTCTTCTTCAAATTAATAGCTATTAATTATTCTACGAAAGTAGAGCTTTCTTCTCTGAAAGAACAAGTAATATTTAAACACAGAAGTTTCTATATAATAAAAACTCATTAATTCATGAAAACTTAGGCGTTATAGAATGTTTATTATAATTACGAAAGTCTGAGAAATTTTATATAGATAAAAACAGACTGATGGCTAAGAAAGTTATTGGCCTTGCTATTTGCTCTAGTGAATTCAAAAGGTCCCATAAATTGTTGGAAGGAAAAAATCACTAGTTCAAAATTACTGAAGAATTGCTCATTATCTGAGCAGTTTAAACTTTCTCCCATTTTCAGATTGTTGGGTAAGCATTTTTTCACTTACACAATACAAAAATAAATATCAAAACACACTGCATTTAAAGTGAGTTTCTTATAAACAGCACATGAATAAATACTGCTTTCATCTCCAGTCTGACAATTTCTGCCTTTCTATTAATGTGCCATTTATTAGAATCATTGGAATGATTGGATATGCATCAATTATCCCTTTTTTTCTATCTATTCCATCTGTGCTAGTATGTTTCCTTTTCCTCTTATTCTGCCTTCTTTTGGATTGAGAATTTTTTTTAGCACTTCATTTTACCTCTAAAATTGGCATACTTGTTAAACCTCTGTGTTGCTTTTGTGGCTGTTGTAGGATTGAAAATATGCACCATTAACTTATCACAGCCTACATTCAAATAATATTATACTACTTCATGACATTATAAGACCTCTACAATATTCTTCCATCTTCCCCTCCTATTGGGTATTGTTTTAGTACACATATTTTATAAACCCCTATGAAAAATATTTTTGCTTTAAACAATCATCTTTGAAATGCACTTTTGGAAAAAGGAAAAAAAATCATTATATTTTATATTTACCCAATAAATATATTTTATATTTATATTATAATGTCTGGTGCTTTTAAGTCCTTTGTATAGACCCAATTTTATATCCTTTATAATTTTCTTCATTCTGAAGAACATTCTTTAACATTTATTGTGTGCTGGTGTGAGAATTATGAGTTCTTTCACCATTTGTTCATTTGACAAGTCTTCATTTTGGCTTAATTTTTGAAAAAAATATTTTCACTTGGTAGAAAAGTTTAAATGACAGGTTTTTTTAAATTATTATTATTATTTTTTTATTATTTCTTTTAGCACTTTCTGCCATTCCATTATCCTTGCAAATAGAATTCTAGGTTAAAAGATTTTTTTTTCTTTTAACACTTTAAACATGCCCTTCCTTCCTTGCCTTGTATATGGTTTCTGATGAGAAGCCCACTGTAATTCTGACTGTGTTTTATGGCTGATTTTAAGAATTTCTTTCTTTTTTTCTTTAAATATATTTTTATTGATTTTCTTACGGAGAAGAAGGGAGAGAGATAGAGAGGTAGAAATGTCGATGAGAGAGAAACATCAACCAGCTGCCTCTTGCCTACCGGGGATGTGCCCGCAACCAATGTAATACATGCCCTTGACCGGAATTGAACCTGGGACCTTTCAGTCCGCAGACCAACACTCTACCACTGAGCCAAACCGGTTTCGGCAAGAATTTCTTTCTTTATCACTGGTTTTTAGCAATTTAATTATGTGTTCAAATTCTTTGGGATTTGTTGAGGTTCATGAATTAGAGTTTACATTTTCATTACATTTGAATATTTTTCAAGTAATTGTTTCTTAAATGATTTTCTCTAGCCTGTCTCCCGAGTCTCTGATTGTGTTTGTATAATATACCTCTTGCCTGTATTCTGCAAGTCACTGAGCATCTGTTCATCTCTTTAACTTTGTTTTCCTCTGTGTGCCTCATTTGCCTATTTTCTGTCGCTATGTTTTTAACTTCATCAATCTTCACTTCTATAATGTCTAATATCTGTTAAGCCCATTCATTGAAATTTTATTTCTTATATATTTTAGTTTTCATTGTATAGGTCCCATTCAATGTTTTAATATTTTATTAGCCTTCCCATAATATTCATGTTTTGTTTTAAATTCTTTAGTATGTACTTTAAGTAGATATTTTAATATTTTTGACTGCTGATTTCTTCATCAGTGTAATTTTTGGGAGTGTTTCTGTTGCTTGATTTTCCTTCTGGTAATGTCTCAGGCTTTCTCACTTTGTCATATATCTGAAGTTTATTGACTAGATGCTGACCATGTGTGATCCCATATAAGGTGTAAAGCACTGGAGATTTTTTTATTGAAGAATTATTGCCCTTTCTTCTGGCAGGCAGCTAAGTGACTTGTGGCTCAGTTTGAGTCGTGTTTTTAATCTTCTAGGATAAGTGTAAAATAGTCTCTACTTTATGAAGTGTTTGGTCTCATTATTTTTTTTTTAATTTTTTAATTAAATTATTATCTCTGTACATATACCATTAAGGTGTGGCCCCTCTGGGGTCTCTACTTAATTTCTTGTGCATTCAACAAGGTGTTGCCACTCTGGCTTGTGAAGACTGGAACAATTTCTGGCTCCATGTGAGCTTTACAATCCAGCTACCCAGTAATTATTCTTTACCTGGACTTCTAAAAATTACATTTTTATTGGTTTCAGAGAGGAAGGGAGAGAGAGACAGAAACATCAATGATGAGAGACAATCATTGATCAGCTGCCTCCTGCTCACCCCCTACTGAGTATCTAGCCTGTAACCTGGGAATATGCCCTTGACCAGAATTGAACCCGGGACCCCTCAGTCCATAGGCCAGTACTCTATCAACTGAGCCAAACCAGCTAGGGCTACTTGGACTTTTTGAATTTTGTCCTACTCTTCTCAAATCCGCATTCCATCAAATACTTAAGACAATTCACAGCCAACTTCTGGGACTTTTTCTGCATAGACCTTTCCTCCCCCTTACTTTGCATTACAAATTCTAGCTGCCTTGGGGAAACTCCTCTGGTTTCCGTCTTGTAAAATTAGTGAGGTGGCCAAGCTCTGTTTGTGTTCTCCCTCAGTGAACAACAACCAGGAAACTGCCTCGAGGCAGAAAGCCCGAGTGATTTTAAGGTTCACCTTGTTGGTCTCCCCTCTGAAATCAAGGTCATGTGCTGCTCCTCAACATGGGAACACAATTATTTCATACACTGTGTCAAGTTTTCAATTGTTTACAGTACAAGGCAAAGTCTGGACTCTGTTACTCCATCATGACTAGAAGCAAAGTCTCTGCCCAACACCTAAAACATTATCACGTTTTCATACGTAAAGTAAAAAATTAAACTGCAAATATTGGCATCCCTTAAAGTCATGCCAACTGTAGCCTTTGTAAAAATAAAATTCTATTTTCTCAGATCAGGTTGAATTTCATACCACTATTTTAGAATTACATTAAAAATATCAAATGACAGTATATTTTCAGAAAAAGTAAAGGTTTTCTTTATCTTCTTTTTCATTCAAATAACTTTGGAAAGGATAATCAAATTAAGTCTTTTTTTTAAAAAAGCCGCCATACCTACACTCAGAAGAAGTATGGGGAATTTACATTACACATGACAAAATTTTCTAAATGATAGGAGAATAATTAATAAATAAAAATTGCTTTTAAATCTTACTTAGTATTAAAAGTATATTAAATATCATCACAAAATCCTGTATATCTCTTCAATCATTGCTATCTTTTTCTCTGACTATAAAGTTAATACTACTAATTAGACAAATCCAAATGGTGATAATGCTAAACAAATTTATTTACACAGGATGACTGTAAAGGTAGATCCTAGGGGTAGCTGGCACATGAAAATATTAAAAATTAGGGTTTGAATGACTGAATAAATGAGTGAATAAGTGTTTAGCTTATACCTTTAATTAATAATTAAAAAGGAAGCTTCTTAAATGGAGTTATTTTTACTACTCTTTTATTCAGCTACCAAGTAAGTGTAATTTTGTTAAATATTGTCTATAATATGGAATTTGTATTTTCTATTTTCAGCCACACCTTAGACTGAGATTTTGTAACTTTACAGCTGAATTTTGGTCCCTGTTACCTAATCATGTAATAGGTCTCCAATTTCTTCTCACTCTAGAGTGCTATACACAGTTGCCAAGATCATCTGTATAGACTGTATACTCCTCAAAAAAAGGGACTTCCATTGTTTTCAGATCAAAGTCATCAAGATACAGAACTGAACCAAGAACACACAGTAGGCAGCAAATGAATGAGTGTCAAATTGAATCTTTAAAAAAATATATAGTTAAGCCATTTAAGGAATTTTAGTGCCTCCTTAATCCAACACTTTTGAAATATAATGTCTGCTCTTTGGTTAGGCATTCACTTTGTCCTTGATCCTTGTTTCTGCTCCTAACTTTATTAATTTTTTACACAATTCTGCTCTATAAGGAAAAACATTCTCCATGCCAACCCCTGCATTTGTCCTCATTAATGTCCACATAACTAGGTTTGCTTTATTTGTTTTGGAGGGAGATTTTAAGTAGAGTAGATACACTATCAAATTTGTAATTCATGTGGCTTGCTTTTCAGAGGGATTATTCTGGTTGCTGTGTAGAGAACATACTTTAAGAAGAGAAAGAGAGAGAGGGACAAAATAGTGTGTTTTCGTGTCTGTCTGTGTGTGTGTGTGTGTGTGTGTGTGTGTGTGTGTGTGTTTTAACCACCAGCTCTAACATAGAACTATATAGTAAACAAATAACTATATTTTAATAGAAGAATGACTATTACCTTTTTCCATTTCAAATGTCATCTTTCCTCCATCAGTTTATGTCACTACTTTCAAGAATAGATATAATATCAAAAGTTGCAGTATTTCTAGAGCGATAAACCCTTTGGTAACATTAATTTACTTGGAATTTTATAATAATTAAATTGCTTTTGTACTCTATTTCATATCTATATGGTAGATATGTTTCATTTCAGATACATTTTTAAAATTTTCAAGTTATTATGCCTAATTTATGTTTTAGTCTCCCCAAGTCATGAATATTCTTCATTATTTTTATATCCATCATTCTCATTGATTTTTTTTGCATAGGGTATTCATTCAATAAGTGACTAATATTTTTTTCATATTTTTTTTCACAGGAAAACACTTCCTATGACAGCTCTAAGTCATGATAAAAGGCGTGGTATTTCATGGAAACTACCTTGGAAGGACCAATGCTTAGTGAGGCAGAGGATCTGTTGCTTCTTTTCCCATCACGTATACATGGTGCTGTACTTATTGTTAGTGAGACCTGAGACCTGCTGCTGCACACAATGCTGTGCTTCAATTCCACATACACTGTAGGAGTCTGGAGGTATTTATGCCACAGGAAACCAACTATTCACTTTCTGACTCAGTCTCTGAAGAGATTTGTAATGGATTTTTAAAAAATTAAGATTTATTTAGAAAAAGGAGGAAAGAATACAGCATCAAGAGAATATAATGAAGGAAAAGTAACTATAAGTTAAAGGAAATAGGGGAAAATGTCTTCAGAAGGGAAATACCTGAGAGACTAGCAGGATAAAAAAAAATGGGTCTACTCAATTAAGACTATAGAAGAACCAGCTGCAAGAGAGAAGATAGCCCTGTCCTCCCATGTCTCATCCTGCATGAGAGCTTGGACAATGATCAATTCTAATCATTGGTATGTTTTTCTCCAGCTACACCTTGAGTTCCTTGAAGAAAGGGCTGTGCTTATTTTTCCTTTGCATTCAGAATGCTGGCATAGTTCTGGGCACATATTAATTCTCAATAATTTGTCTTTTAAAAGGACATAATATAGAATATGACATAAAGAGAAGAAATGGAAATAAATAATTCAAAGAGAATAAAAAGAAAAGGTAATTGAAAAGTGTGTTGCAAGAACTAAATAAGAATATCAACTTAGGGAGGTCCTACATTTATTATAGAGAAAATGTAATAAAATGTTATAGGAATACAAAATGATCACTAGTATAGACATATACTGAAGGCAGCTATGCGTGAGGAATTCTGTACAGAATGACACAGAATTATACTCCGTGGGGAGAAGTTAATTATGTGCATTTTTCAGCTAGAAAACAGCTGCAGAAGGAATCAATACCTTGTGCAAATCTCAGTCACGTTATCTCCAGTTATTTCCAAGAGTTAGGCTCCTCTTAGAATAATAATGGCTGGCAGGGTGATGACATGTTATGCTGAGAACCAAAATTATATCTCAGAGGTTGGCAAAAATCCTTTGTTAAGTGGCCCAGTATGCCAAATACGGTGCTATGCATAAGGACAAATAAATGAAAAGACCTGATCATTGAGGTTAAAAAAGCTCAAAACCTAACATACTGCATTAAGTACACTGCTAGAAGGAGGAATAAAATGCTTACACAGAGAACACACATTTAATCACTCATTCATTCATTTGTGAAAGGTTAAAGAGAATAAAATGTGGCAGAGAAAAACTTATTGTGCTTAGCAGATATTTTCCAAAATCTTGTAACCTCGAGCACCGCATAGGCCAGATAACCACTAGCCATCTAACACTGGGAGGAACCAAGCACCAACTGGACCCTTGCAGCCAGCAAAAATTAGCAAAAACCTTTTCCCCCCTCCCTGCTTTCTTTGCCGATGCCTTTGTCGGTCTCAGCCCACCTGTACCCCCGTGCCTAGAATAAAATCTCTTTTGATATATGATGGCCTCATGTCATAAGAGTGCAACCCCAGCCCAGCCCGAACATTTCAATTTGCAGTGTGTGTTTAGAGTGCCTACAATGTGCCGGGAACTATGTGAAAACTAGAAATAATCAGTGAACAAAACAGAAAATATCTCCATCCTTGAGGGGCTATCATTCTACAGAAGGGCTTTGAGAAAAGAGCTGAAAAAAGAGGAATAGGGTTCAGGACAGGCACCAAAATGAGGCAAGTGCAGCGCCTAGGAACCACATTTAAAGAGGTATGCACCCTCCATGCTGAGCAACTACCCACCCTGAACTTGCAGGACCTTGAGAGTGAGGGTCTCTTTGAAAGTCTGTGCCCTAGGTACCTCACTTGCCTCACCTTGGTCCATGTCCTGATAGGGGGACACCTGGAATAGGAAGATGCAATTTTACATATTGTGGTGAAGTAAGGCCTCATCAAGATAATGCCATCTGAATAAAGATGTGAGAGAGGGGAAGGGAGTGTGCCCTGAATATATCTGGTGGAAGAGTGGTCTAGGCAGTGGGAACAGCTCGAGTAAAGACCAGGTAGGATGAGTACCTTGTATACTCATACGGTGGCCTTCCTCCTCTACTTTTCTGTATGAAAGTTATATTTCAAAAAGTTTACTAAGAAAAGTAAGTGGGCTCTGCTTCTGTAACGGCCGCCTTCAACACACAGCAGCCCTGCTGTGCTTTTGCTCTGCCCACTATTGTGGGATTCAGCAGCAGCTCCTGGCAGACCTGCCCCTAAAAGTGGTGGACAGGGTGGGTACAAGGTAAGATGATCACCAAAAAGTTCAGTAACCAAGAGATCAAAGCATGAGAAGTGAAGATGGAGGTATTACTGAGTGGCTGTGGATAAATTTACAATTCCGTGGAACTTCTCATTACAACCAGTGTGTGAAAAGTTTCCTCCTTGTCCAAAGAAAGTATAGTTTTCTGTTTACACATGCACAACATAATACAAAAAAAAAATTGCCTTCTACATTTTTCAAAATTTTAGCCAATATGTTTTTTAGCAGCTGGGACAGATCAGATCATCATTATGTAATCATAGGCTTCTCAAATAAGGATTTAAAAATATTTTTTTTATGGACAATTCGTATTGAGAACCTGCCATCCTGCTATAGAGTTTAGAAAATATTGCATCACAGAGGAACCACATTGTTGTTTCACTGGTTGCCAACATGGTTATATTAACTATGAGCAATTTAAATGGGCAGTCTTCTTTGATTCACAAAAAGAGAATGTTGAGATGTTTTGGGATAGTTACGATGGATAATGTTATCGCTAATTTTCTTAGCCAGTCTTTTGGCTATGCGAGAATTGTTCTTATCTTAGAAAACATAATTTGAGGTGTGAAGATATAAAGCTTCCTTTGTATTTGTACCTCACCTTTTAAATGGTTCAGGGAAAAATAGTTACGGTAACCCAATTCTGAAGGTAATAGATTGTAAGGTATGTGTAACTGGGCTTTTCTCCACATGCATAAGGTGACATGACAAAATGACATGACAGTATGGCATCTGCAATGAGGAACCATTTATGATATATTCTATGTTCTCCTAATGTCTCCAAAAATTCTGTCAGATTGGTCAGATGAGATTCGTAGAAAGTAGTGATTTTCCTCCACTCTCCACACCCAAACTTCCAGTCCCAAAACCATCAATTGGAGTAGAAAATCCAAAGACACATTTAAGGGGGGGGAACAGAGAGGTGAGCAGAAAAAACAAGAATAGAACGGCAGTGAAAGCGATCTGCAGGGTCCTTTCCCATGATTTCTCTACCTGTTGCCCTGTCTCTAACAAACTCTCCCTACCACCTTCACAAATATTGCTTCCTTAATTCTAGATTCTGTTCTTTCAGCATTTTAAATGTGGACCTTTGCTTATAATTTTAGTGTGAATTATTGAGAAAATAAGGCTTAGCAATCAACATTTGCATTTGTAGGAAACATATTGGTTCATATAATGAAAGATAGTAGAACAACATATGGCTGTGGGGTATGAGAGTTTTGGGTTGGCACCAAGCCCAGCTCTGGCACTTTCTACTGAGAAAGCTTGGATAAGATAAATCAATCCATCTGTACCTCAGACTCCTCATCTGTAAAGTGGGGTGATGATACCTGCTTGTAAAGGGTTGTTTCAAGGGATAATTGTAATCATGATGCCTGCAAAGCATTATTGTTTGCATAAGTATATGCTTGATAAATGTGAGTCCCTGACCTCCACCATCTCTTTTCCTCTTTTCACTTTCTCTTCCTTTGCCTCCTGCTCCTTCTCACCTCTTTCCTGCCCTTCTCTGCACCATGGAAAGTCACAGCAGGCTTGGTAAGGGAGACAATCATATGTGCAGAACACTTGCTGTTCCCTTGCAGATGTACTTGTGCACGTTTTATGTGCTGCCTCAGATTCACTTCACCAGTCTCATGTGAAAGAATTTCATCGGGACCAGAATTAAAAAAAAAAAAAAAAAGTATTCTTGGGGAAAAGCAGTGCTAATGTTCAGCTCATTTACAGTGACTGTGTTTACACAACTGAAACATTTAGGCACTGAGAGGAAACTAATGGTATCTTTAAGCCTCCTGAATACCCCACGCTATGTGCACCTCATAGAACTCCTAGCTCAAATCTCCCATGATCCATCATTTAAGTATTAACCATGAGTGTGGTGGGCGGCCTCCAGGACCCTGTCACAGCACTAGAATAAAGTCAATTTGGATTGGTGAGTTGTCATGACAGTTATTAAATCCTTTCATCATCATATCTGCAGAGAAAGCACACGATACTGAAAGCTAGGATGATTTGTCTCAGACGTTTGTTTCATCTTCGAAGTGGCTGGTGTCAGTGGGAGGTTGAGTCCATCAGGACAGCTGCAAAAGACGTTGCGGGTGGCAAATCTCTATCTTTTTTGATCAGGAGAGATAAGGCTTTTCCAGTTTCCACTCCACTTCTGCACATGACACCTGAGTGTACCTCACTCCTGCAGGTGGTTACACAGCTCATGAGAATGGCACAGCAGGATGGCCATGGCTCATGGTGAGAGGGTCAGAGCCACACAGGGCACCTACTCCAGCTCCAGCTGTGCAGGGTGACACTTATGTGACAGACTGTTTGCTCCCAGAGACAGATCACAGAAAATTAGAGATGGAAAGACCTGTCAGGTCATTTAATCAATACCCTTGCCAGCTCATAATCATGCCCGTCCACTCCATTTCCTAGCGCATTATCCAGATGGATTTTAAATAGCACGGGATACAGAGAGCACTGTCTTTATGGCTTCTTCGTCGAGATTCTCTCTAGCACATCCGGCTAAATGCTCGTTATTAATGTTTATTTACCCTAGTTGTATGTATACAGTCATATCATGGTTACTTACAAGTTGGGGAAAAGGCATCTGATAATATGCTGAGGACTTTCTAGCTGAGAACTCTCTCTCGGCTAGAAAATACCAGTTTCAGGAAAAGCAAAGAACTTGGTGGAGAAATGATCAGCAGTACTTCTGTGTTACCTCATTCAACTTCTTTTATTTTAGTTATGTGCTTAGTTAGCATTATTCAGCTCTTGCTTTCTTTAACAATGGCCAGAACTACAACTAAACAGTATCATTTGTTTTGGTTTCCACTTTTACATCTGTTTCAGTTTTTAAATTCATCATGCATCGCCTTGCTTTCCATATTGCATTTTAAAATCCTGCATCATCACTGTGAATCAGTTAAAGACTATTCCAAATATTTAAATGGTTTTCCTATTCCATTTCCTAATATTCCTTTGTCTTTTCAATTTTAGCTAACCACAAGCACAAAAATAGTAACCCTGGTCCATCCTTCCTGGATAGTCTTATCTAAGAAAAATGTCTACGCATTATTTTATTTTATTTTTTTGTCCAGGCAGGGGGGCCTCCTCATGAACACAGTCTGAGAACGATTTGTGGCTGGCTTACCTTAATTTGACCCTTTAAGCAAGGCTCGCTGCACACAGACCGCACCATGCCACTCTTGTTCATCTGGATTTTGTAGTCATCAATGTTCAACACCCCCTCGTGCCAGGTTCCCACGTGTACATAGTCATAGCGATTAGCTTCAGTGTACTGCAGATTCATGATGTCATACCTACAAAAAAACAACTTGTGTGTCCTGGAGAATATGGACATAATGTACAAAGCAAAGAAATTTGGTAAATCTATACTAACAAAGAGAAGAAAGTAAAAGCTGAAATCATCTCCTGTCCTAACACCAGCTTCTGCTGATATTTCAGTTTGTTTGTAATGTTTCCACTGTGTTTGTTTTATTTTTTAAATGTGTATCCCATTCTCAATTTCTGTGTATTGCCTATATTTGCTAAAGAACACAGTATTCTTGGGCTTTCTCTATGCGTGTTTTCCAAAATAATATTTCTATATGTCTATGTGTGCTGAGTTGGTCATTTCTTCCAACTCATTACGCCCGAAGTCGTTGTTTGAACAAGTAGCAAGTCTGGAGAACATTAACTCCTTGACTTAACTACTTTTATTCCAGTTTTCCTTTTTACATTCTGTTGCCATTTTCATTACACTGGATTGAAAGAGGTGAATTTTATAGAGTTTGGAACCTATTTTAGGTGCCATTAGAGTAAGAACTCTGAGAAATGCATCTTTATGAGACTGAAGCGCTACCTACTGCGCTAACGAGGCATCTAGAAATGCATCTTTAATTAGCAAGGATGTTGGGGATTTATCATCTTGCTCATTAACATTAACTGGTCTTATCCCTGGTGAGGACAAACATTCCTAAATCCAAAAAAGTTATGTCAGTTGATTTCAGTAATTTCAAAAGTTGCAAAGCTACACAACAGCAAAATCTGCATTGAGAAATCATCTCTGTAGCCTGAGTGTATTCTGGGGGCAGACCTCAGCATATTCCACTCCCCTGTGTGATGGAAACAGGTCAGGACTTGGCATTGAAATGCATGAGCTGGAATACCTTTTCTAACATTTATTTCTACTTTAGGTTAAACTATTTAGAAATGTCATTAAATTTTTAAGGATCATGGGCTTCTTGTGGGGATTTATAACCATAAGGTATGTAAGAAACTATTTCACAGGTGGAGCAAAGGCACATATATAAGGCAATATGAATATATCAGTCATATGTATATTTGTATGAATGCCCTACAATTCTCTGGTTATTTCTATTACCATAAGAAAACAGGAGAACATTTTTGTGCTGGCAATGCCATTTATCTCTCAGCACCAAATATGTTCTGGCATTTCTCAATCTTCTCTGCATGCTACTATGGACTCAGGTAAATTATAATTCACAAAGATCTGACTGTCATGCTGACTCTGCAAAGGGGGATGGTTTTCTGCAGTACCTGTGATGAGCTTTCAACCTCCCGAGCTAGAAGGTAAGAGGCTTTGTCTCTTGCTCTTTGCTCTTGACCCAAAGAAATTGATGACAATTAACCAATACATACTTATCTTCCTCAGCTCTCTTCCACCTTTCCCCAAGGCCCCTATTCCACCCTGGAATTCCTTCCAAACCAGATTCAGACTCAGAATCCTCCAGGAAGCTACCACTCATCAACCTTATGTTGGTATCTGAAACCTATTGGTTGTATCTGTCCTAGTTCTTTATCTACACAACTCATGTTCTTTATTGGCTTTTCTTCCTGCTTTCAATGTGCAAACACCCACAGGGTAGCTAGTGGCTTCTTCACATTCAGACTCTAGCAATGTCTACAAATAGCAGTCTCCTACAGGGAAAGGGGAGACTGAGAGAGTGAAGGAAGTTATCCCCCTACTTTTCCAGGTGAACAAAACCTACCTACAGTTTCATCTCTTGGCTGATCTGACTTTTGGCTACCAGAGGATTCTTATTTTCCTGGCTATTGAGACACACCCGAATGTTCTTTAGAGTAGCTGTCTGAGCGATATCCATGTAGATGTTAACTGAGGGCTGATGGTTCGCACTCATTCTACAGATCAATGATACTAATCTACACCTCCAATTCTTTTCCATTTTAAACTCACAGTGATAGCACCAGCTGTAAATGTTCACTAAGAATGGTTTTCTTTTTCCATTTCCTTTAATTTTTATGTTTTACTCCATGTTACATCATTAAATCTTATGTAGGTGCTTCCAATGAAGGCTTAAATGCAATGCCAGCTTTAGAGTATCTTTTCCCTATAAATTCATTTCCTAAGATTTTATTTCAACTTCCTCATTTGCCCTTAGAAGAGGAGAAATCAGTTCACACTTCATTAGCATGCAAAACCTGAAAAGCTCACAATTTTTTTGTATGAAAAATGCATTTTTTAAAAATCCCAAAAGCCAGAAGGGAAAAAAACAAAAACAAAAAACTGAAAGATACCAAGGGAAAAGTACTGTCTTAACAAAAAGAGGCCTCCCTTTGCTGTATGTGTTAATGAGCACTGCTCTTTTCTCCTGACCCGGTCCCTGCCTGCCCAGCACGCTGGCATTTATTTGGAATATTCCTCATGCTGTAAATTACAACTTGACAACATCCTTTCAAAGCATCCAGTTCATGTTACATGATGATTAGCTAAAATAATTACAGATGGATCCAAAAGCTTGGACGGCATTGTGACAGGAGACGGAAGCAGAGGGAGTGGATTGAAACAGAAATTGATCACAGAAGATGATCAATTTCAAGCATGAGGAAATAATCCTTGAAAAGACACCCAGGGGAAAGGCCATCATCTAAATATACAATTAAAGATAGAGAGAAAAAAACAAGCTAAACTTGTGTCCCAATATTTTGAATAACTTATAAATAGAGAGAGGAAGAGAAAACGTGTATTTACAGGGTGTCTAAAAATGCATTTGGTCCTTTGCCGGAAGGGAGGTTCCCTTTCCAAGCCTGATCCTTTTCAGAGCCCAGTTTCCAGTGGGACGCAGCATTATAACCATGGGTCAGTGCTGTTCTGAATCTCAGATCCACTAGGTCCACCTGGAAACCATCTTAAGATGCTTAGCATCTGGAAACCTTCCACGTGCCCAGGCCCTCAATCATTCCATCCATCTCCTTCACATGTTTACCTAAACTTGCTCCCGCCTAATGGAAGCTTGAAAGGAATCTAATAAATTCATCGTTTAATTGCTGACAATTACTTAGATGATTTATCTTTCTGAGAGCTGGTGGATTTTAACAGGGAGAACCACTTGGCCCCACAAGGCATTCTCTATACGTAGAACTTCACACTTACATGAGAGGAGGAGATATGTGGAGAATTATTTAGGGTATCTTACAGTAGTCTCTCCCAAATAGTTTCTTCCAGTGCCTTTGAAATGACATTGAGACCATTGCCAGCAACCTTGCCTAATTTTAGGATTAGCTAAAGGCAGAGTGATGTGGCAAAAAGATTACAAGCCTCAGTCTCACACGGCACTGCCTCCACCAGCTACTGTCAGTGTGATTTAAGGTAAATTTTTTATTACCTTATTAGTTTCTCTAACACTCAGCTTTATCAGATGTAAAAAGGATAAAGATTAAGGTGACCAGACTTCTTTAATCGGGACTTTTTAAAAACACCGTGGGACATGGAACAAATTGTTCAAAAGCGGGACGTCTGGTCACCTTAATAAAGATATGCTTATAGCAATGACTTGATGTTCCATTTTAATACAGCATATGCTTTCCCAAAATCTCTCTTTCTGCAAAACCATCTTATGAGAGAGAGAAAAGAAAGATTGTGGGTATCCAGGTCAGGGCCTTTTTCTTTCCTGTTGCAACTTTTAATTCCTATGTCACTATTCTGATTACTCCTTGTCTAGGAAATGTCATATGAACAAACATAACTACTCTTTATACTGACCTCGCTCTCTATGTATTAATGTAATACGAGCTAACTGGTATTATAAAAGCAGTATTATTAAACAGACTAAATATAAAATGACAGAGGAGAAAGGAAAATAATTCCCCTAAATCATTTTATATTTAGTCTGTTTATATATATATACATGTATATACATATATGCATATATACACATATACATATATACATATATACATATACATATAAATATATATATAGTGTAATTTTCCTTTGCTTCTTAATTCTTTGGAAGCCATAGAGACTCAAATACCAGAAGGAAAATTCTTTCCTTTCTTATTCCAAGAGAAACATAAGTTAGCCTGAGACAAAGGGATACATATGTTGGACTTCATTCTCCCCGTATAGTAAGCTCTTTAAGCAGGTGTAACATTAAAATACTTTACCACCTGTGTGGCCTTGGGACAAGAAAGCTGCTCTGGCCTGGAGCTGACAGTGCCGGGGAGAGTTCTGCTGGTGAGATGTCATCTTTTCAGTTTCTGGGGCTCGCAGGAGGTCTAGTATTCTGAGTGGTAGCTGGGTAGGAGTGTAATCCTGGCAAGAGGCAGGATTGTGTGTGTTTACAGTATGTTTTTTTTTCAATGTTTTAAGATGTAATTTGCATATATTAGCCTTGTCTCTTTAGCTTTCTGATTGTTTTGCACATAACACCCAGAAACCATAGAACCAAAGGGGGCCAGAGTTGCCACCTGTCTGGCTCAGGGAGGGTCACACGTTATTCCAGATCCATTACACAAAAGACGGCTTTACCTTCCAGGAGCATCCCCTTTTTCATCAAACCACACCTCTTCTCCGGACACGCCAATGAACGAGGACTTGATGAGGAAGTCCAGGAGTTTGCTGCCGTCGATGGGCTTCATGGCATCGCAGAGGCCCACGTGGCCAGGGCACAGGGCATGGTGCATGTTCTGCAGCCCATGGGCCATGGCGTAGATGGCATTGATGACAAAGCCCATCTTGCTGTCCTGGACGTAGTTTTCTTCTAAGCTTTCATTGCCTGTAATATAAAAACAGATTGCTGTCAAGGCTGCAGTAATGGAGTCCAGGCCTGCAGGTATAATTCTCCGGTGCTTTCAAGGCTCTCAGAGGAAGGGAAAGCCAGGCTCACCCATTCCAGCTTTGTGACTAGCTCTAGCTCTAGTATATTCTGTCTGCAAATAGTTTATTTGGTTTTATTTTCTAACTTTGATAATGGTTTTATAACATAAAAAACAGACTCCATAGAGGTGAAAATTTAAGAAAAACAAAACAACAAAAAAAAAAAACCTTTCAAATATTGCAAGCAAATCCTTCAGGAGCAATGGGAATAGCTCTTATTACCTCGTGGTTCACGGAGACTTATATTAAAATTCTCCCTGTATCTCAATACTGGAAAAATATTCTCGGTAGCCTCTATAGAAACCCACACTCCACAGTAAATCAATTTGTGCATTATCAAAAGCTTGATATTTTCTTTGGGTAATCTCTAGAGTCACAAAAACCCAGAGCAAGAAGAAAAGCTACGTAGTATGAATCTCCTCTTATATATGACTGGCAGTGCAAAAATACTTGAATCAGATTCTCATGTTATTAGAAACTGAGATAAAATAATTTCCTGATGGAGGAGTCTGACTATATTCTTAGCCTTTAGCTTTGACCAGTGGATTGGAAAAATCCTGCAATAATCTCTGCCTGTGTCTGAGGTGATCAAAGGCTCCCCAGGGGGCCAAGCAGTTTCCCAAGAACAGAACTGCATGATAGATGAGCTCCACAGCAGACATCTAAACTCCATCGCTTACACATGGGTGAGACATTCAGAGACCAACTGGCTTTGCTGGAATAAAAGGGACAGGCTTGGAAAACAAAATAGATTTGGAACACACCATTGGCATCATTCAGAGATTTTGTACTTAGTTCCAGAAATTTGCCTCTCTGCAGCGGGCTTTCCCTCCCCATTTGATTGATAGTGAGGGGGTCTACACAATGTGTGATTTGGGTGCGAGAAGCTGGGAAAGTGGTGAGTTCACCTGCAGATGGGCTTGAGAACAACATAAGGCTCCGGGCACCCTGGCCAGCTGACCTTTGTGCTTCGACCTAAATAGGCTGCTGGACAGGAAGGTTCCTGAACTCCAGAGCAGCATAAAGCATTAAGGAAGCTATTGCTTAATAGGAAATGGTTAGTGTAATTTGCTAAAGTATTACTTTTCCAATTGGAAAAAGAACATTTTTTGAGAGGAAATAAGGAGTAAGCAAGGCAGAAAGGGCATTATAAAATAAACCCACAATATAATAATAATAATAATAATAATAATAATAATAATAATAATAAATTCTAGAGAGTTCTGTAAAACAGAGAGCAAACATCTGCAAAAACTGTAAAGTCATTAAAATGGGGTAACGTACGTCTGTTAGCCAGAACCCTGGGTCTCAGTGTTAGTTTGCACGCTGTTCCCTCTCAATTATATCAGGACATAAAAGATATGGATTGATGCCCTGTGTTTGATACATTTTCAACATGCCTTTAAAGACTGCCCCAAACCTCCAGGTGCTGGAGCTAAAAGTTTGAGAAATTAGCAGGACCCAAATTAGAGAAATTAGCAGGACCCAAAGAAAAGGGGGAAAGTAGACAAAAATCGAGTGGCAAAATTGCCTTCACGGCAGCAGCCACTTCAAGGGTTCTCATCCTTACTAAAGCCACCCACTTGTAGCAGCTATTGATGTCGATCCAGGCTCAAACTAAGAAAATATGAGAATAAACACATGGAGTTCTTCACCAAAAGGAAACTTCTCCTTTTTGAACAAGCCTTATGGACACTGAGTTTGTTTTTGTTTCTTGCTATGACTAACTGATTTAAATAGTTATTATATATTTTAAAAGTTATGTTGTTGTCCCCAGTACAAATTTCCTAAGCTGGGGTTGTCCAGTGGATGTGTTATTCATCAGCATAGAGATTACAAGGGTTCTTGGCTTTCCCTGAGATCAGTTTTCCCTTTGATCCATATCTAGGGTGATTACATAACTATTGTCCAAACTGGGTCACATTTGAAAGTGAAGTGAGTGATGATTATTCTGGAAACACAGGGGTAAACACGGCAAATTGGTTAAATGGTGACACAGTTCTTGAGCCATGCTGCTCTTTAACTATCTATTTAGCAATGTTGCATATATGTATGTATACATACAGATGCAATAAAAATCAGTAAAATATTATTAATTTAAAATTTTTACATGTATCTAATTTTAATAAGAAATGAACACATCGATAATACTTGCTACTGTTTTGTGTTTGTTATGTGTGATACTCACAGAATGAGTTCATGATAATCTTGCCAGGCATTCATCTTGCCACTTATGAGTGAGGGAAAGGTGGTGGCATCCAGATGCCAATTGACCCTTGGTGCTTCTGTTACACGCAGCAGCAGCACAAGTTCAGGTACAGAAATCTACAGAGGCAGTGCTCTTCTGGTGACAGAGAATAGGGCATCCTGCTGTCATCAGTATTGCTGTCAAGCTGGCTTGGGGTTTCTCCCTAAGATTGTTCCAGTTGTGCACAGGTGTATCTCTGACTAGGAGCACCGGCGTGCAATCCATCAACCGCAAACTATGACAGAGAAGCTGTCCTGTCAGTATGTATTCTGCAGACAGCCAGGAGGCCAGGCACGCATTTCCAGAGAATATTTGTAACTCATCCCATTTCCAAAATAAACACAAAGAGCTTGCAGAGTTTGTCAATCTGAAATGAACCCATGCACTGGCCGCCCCTGTCAGTCCACTGGGTCCACACGTGAGGAGGCAGCTGCCATCAGTAAGAACTCCTCAGCTCCCAGCTAGCCCAGTAGGAGCTAACATTTGGGAAGGAGTGACAGAGAGAAAAATCATCTGGCCTTTACGGGACCAGCCTCTTTGCCATAGCAACTGTCCCAGATAATGTTGCAAGGATCTATCGTCAAACCAACAGAACATGTTACAGGTTTTCCTGACCAGTGTGGGTAGAATATCCAAACTAATAATATCACCGCTTGGTAAGAAGGTGAAAACATTTTTAAATCCCTAAGGTTTGGGGCCTTTTCATAGCACTAGTCTAAGTGTTATTAGAGAGAAGGGTTTTATGATTCATTTTTCTGTGGTGCATTAACTATTATAGACCACTAGGGTGTCATTAAGGTATTACCTTTTCTAATACACTAAATGGAATCAAATAATTATACTTTACTGTGTTTATTTACCTTCAAAAGAATACCTGCCTAGTACTTCACCATGGATTGTGAAAATGTCTACTTTGGTTCTAAAATAGCAATCTTGTTCTCATTGTGAACCCATATCAAGCATGATAAATTGTTGCCTGACAGCAGCAGCCTGCAGGGCCTCTACAGGGTAGGGACCTACAGTGCAGCTTCTGGAAACAGAAAACTCATGGTGGTTGGGAGGAGGGTCAGCAATTCTATCCACTGACAATTATGACAGCTAATCAGCAGAATGGTGGAGCAGAAAGAACTCCGGACTAAGCACATGAACACCAGTTCTGCCATAAGATGTCAACAATGAGCCATGGAACTTGGACAAGGGTCTACATCTCCCTGGGTCTCCGTTTCCTAATTAAAAAAGAAAAAAACACCACAAGTGGACCATATTCTCTTTCTGAAGTTCTTTCCCAGCTAAAGTTTCTATGCTTCGCTTCTCCAATTCCACATTCATTGGTACTTGGCAAAGCCATTCTCATACACTAGCCTCAGTGTTACTAGGATCTTTTGTAATCCTTGCAAGGCTGTGTGAGATAGGTTCTATTACCATTTTACAAAGGAAGGTGACTAAAGCACAGAGAGGTTAAGAAAACAAGCCCTCATTTCCCTTCAATTAATGCTCTTTTTGTGAAGAGGCTCCTGTTGAGTAACACCTTAGGCTTTTTAGCTCACCTAATGGAAGAAAGGGGAATTAAACTTATTGGGATATTGACAAAAAGAAACTGGGCATGCTCCGCTCAGCCTCCTTCTCTCATTGGGAGGCAGACACTTGACAACACTCAAAGATTCTGGTTGGTTCTCTGGCAAATTCTTTTGTTTTCTATGTATACAATCTCATGACTAATAAGACATATTTTATCATCATTTGACTCCTGGGTCTACTTAATCGAATCCAAATTTGGAAAAGAATTACACTAGCTGTCACACTGAAATCTCATGAGGCATGAATTCAAGTTCACACAGCTAGCAAGGACAGAGGCAGTGGCATCCTGAGCTGGACCTGTGCCCCACCAAACATCATTGTGCATGCAAGTAGCATCCTTATCCAAGCACCAGAGCAGTCCCATAGCAGACAAGACATTCCTTAAAACAGAGAAGTATTACGGGAAATATTGGCAAACATAACTGTCCCTGGAGAAAATATTTTTCTGAGTTCTTGGCATTTGTAGCTCTCCACTCCTCATTTTATCTGACAGCATTATACACTCAATAAATAATTTTTTATAATCTCAATTCATATCAAAATATAAAGACAGTTGTAATTATGTTATATTGTTAAAATATCAAGCAAAGAAAATAAATCATTCTCCTTTAAAGGACCCAAATATTAAATTAATTGAAGGAAATTGAATCAGGTAATTTTTAAATAATTACCTCAAAGAACTAAAATGCCCTCAATTTTTCTTGCAGACCTAGGCTGCTATATCTTTTTAATACTTTTCCAGAGAGAATTTGTGTTCTCAATAGTTTATCCTCATCCATGCTCAAGTCTAGGACCTCTGAATTTTTTGTTCCCACTGACTCTGTATTTTCTTTTTTCCCTATAAAATGTCCTCTGCTCACACCACAGAAAAATATGATCCTTTCACTATTTGTTCTTTTTTCATTTATTAAAATGTAAATAAGCCCCTATGTAGGATGGAAGAGAAGAAAAAAATATCATTTAATCGAGCACGTTATTATCACTGTTAGTGGAATTTTTATTGCCTGAACCCACCTGCTCCTAACATATATGAACAATATAGACATTTTTTTCTAAACACATTATCACAATCTATTGTTAAGAAAGAAATCCTCCAGTTATGTAACACATGAACAACATGCTCCCTGCAAATTGATGATAATTATGGTAAGCTTTCAATTCCCTGAAAATACAATTGCATTTTAGCTAATGTGTATTTCAAAAAATACGGTGTATGTGAAAAACAAATGGGGACAATTGCTAGTATGTTGAAGTGATGCTGAGGATCAGTTCAAAGCATCCCACTGAACTGTGAGGCTCTTTGTCTACAGAGAGAAAACAAGGGCAGCTTGGCATGTGCCTTTGCCTTTGTTATTGATAGGGCATAAAAACAGTAGAATGGAGTTATAAACCACTCCCCCTGGAGTAACTAATCTTTGCAGGTCTGCAGAAAGCATTTGGCAGGTAATCGTAGACATGAAGTATGTTACAGAGAGCTGGCTGCTTTAGTCAATGTGGGAAGTTAGAATGTTGTTAAAATTCATCAGGAACCAACTCCCTTCTCAGCAGCCTACTGGGTCAGAAGCCTTGCCAAGCCTCTTCCTCTTAGCCTCTTCCAATCTCTAAGGAGGTGTGTCTATGCTAATAGCATCACTTGTGCTTATTTATGGGTAACAGGAAACATGATTTCTTTTACATATGTAAGGGATTTTCATGATTTAGTGTAATTATGGTTTATTTTGAGTTCTTGTCAATTGTGTCTTTCTTTTTATTATCTCTGTTTCATGCTACTGTGTTTAGATTTAAATAATAGATTAAAGTGGGTTTTGCAGAAATATAGGGACTATTTGTGAAAACTCTATCAACAGTGCTCAACCTTTTTCATTTCAAGGCACATGTAAACTAATTACTAAAATTCTGAAGCACATAAAAAATACATTTTTTGCTGATCTAACACAAAATATGGGTAATTTTGATTCATTCACATCAGATGGTTATTGTTGTGTTGGCTGTTGTCATTTTTATTTGACAATCTAAGAGAAAAGAGGTCAGTGTCCCTGATTCAATAGTCACGTATTGCATGTTGTAAAAATTCTTGTGCCACACGGGTTACAAATCACTACTACTTATCTCTTACATATTTAATTAGCATCTAATATAGAATCTTCTGGTAACCAATATAGTCTTGTTTTTTACAAACGCAAAGCCATAAAAGTATAACATTGTAAATCTACTTTTATAATTGACTTCTGGTTAATACCATACACTATCTATAATTTGACAAAATGCTATACATAAAGAGTCTACTTTGGGACATATTAAAAAATTTCATATCCTTCAGCCTTTTTCCTGAAATTCATATGCCAGATAGATGGGAGTCTGGAATAGAAACCTAGATAACTCTGAGGTTTAAATACAGGCCATAAGGTAGAAAGCCACACCTGCATCACATAAGAAAGGGACATACTGTGAATTTTCATTTAGAGTTGGTTTCTCCAGGGCATCCTCAGTTGATATTTTACATTGATATTTTATATGGACTTAGGCCCTGTAGACCACATTATCTTTCTAGTATTGCAATTGTGGGGATTTCTTGAATGGCATATTGCCTTTTATATGGTGTTTCCCAGTAGCATCTCTTGAGAGAATAAACTTTGGAATTCCTAAGGGCCTAGTAACTCATTTCTAGTGAGACTTTAGTCAATATCTGTCACAGAAATTAAAAGAGTAACTCATAAGATTAATGGTGTCAAGAGCATAGAGGCCAAGAGTTCTTAGCTGGATCCGCTGATAAAACAAATACAGGGTCCAGACTTTATTCGAATCTGCATGATGTCAACCACTCTTATCATGTTGTGAAGGGTATATTTATAGAGTCAAGAATGCCAGATATTAGTTCTATATGAAGGATCACCTTAAGAACACAGAAGACTAATCCAAATCTATTAAAGTTATATTTAGGAATGAAATATAAACATTATACTTTAGTTGATTAATTGTTCCTCATGGTCTATGAGTTAACAGTTCTGAAATATATATATTAAGGTTGAATATATAAGTGAATGGAAGGCAGCCAGCAGAAGCCGTGTATCAAAGTTGGAGTGGGAAAGCTAGAATAAATCATGTGGTGCTGGTGTCAAGGTGAAGGCATCAGTATGAATTTAAGTTTAGCTATATATACTAGAGACCCATTGCATAATATTCATGCAAGAATAGACCTTCCTTCCCCTGCCTTCCAGCCACCCAGGAGCCAGCAAGTCCCTGCTCCCAGGCTGCCTCCCCACTCCCGGGCTGCCCGGAGCCGGCAAGTCCTTGCTTCTGTCTGGAGCACCACTCCAGTAGCTCCCTCTGCTGCACCCCTTTCTCCTCATAGCAGGCTTCACTTGGCTCCATGCCTTCTTATGCAAATTAACATCCATCTTTGTTGGGTTAATTTGCATACTCACTCTGATTGGCTGTGGGCATAGCAAAGTGATGGTTAATGGGCATGTTTCTCTTTTATTAGGTAAAACATATAATTAATTTATATAGAAATAATTATATATACATGTTTAGATGTGGATTGGTATGCTTATATTTCCCAGCTCCATCTATTGTAGCAACAAGCACACCCAGTGCCAGATCTAGGTTTCTAATGCCATTATCTTATAAAAAAGAGAATTAGGACTCTTTTGGAGAAATAACCAATTACATATGCTGGGGTAGAAAATATATAAGGCAAGCCCGGAGCATCTTATAGTAACAGAAAGTACTTTAAAAACAAAACAATAGAGGCAACTGAAAGAGCTCCCAAAGGGCAAAGCTATAATAATTTGAGCAACAAAATAAATAATACAGAATTAGATTATATAAATACTCATGAATCCACTCTCATAAAAAAAAATAGTTAAATTAAAAGTTTAAAAATGTTGGGAGGAGAGAAATCTGTATAGAAAAATTACAATTTATGTAGATACTCTTCCCTTAAGAGAGTGAAGCATAATTCTCCACCACTTAAGTATGAAATACACTTAGTGTCCCTCTTTCAAAGGGTATATCATAAAAGGGGGAGTATAGAAAGACCTGGGAAACACTACCTTAGCCAGGTTATCAATGCTAGCCACCATCATCATAGTTAAATTGATAGGGTATACTCTTGATATGCTGTTGAGAAAGACACTTCACTTCTGTAGTTTTCCTCTCCCAAATCCTTATAATCCCACTCAGTCCGACTGTGAGAAATACATCAGTCAAATTCAAATTTAGGGAAAACTACAAAATACCTGACCAAAAAACTATCAAGGTCATAAAAAACAAGGAAAGTGTGATAATTTTCACAGCTGAGGAGCCTAAGGAGACATGAAAAAATAAATATAATTTTCAGTATTCTAGGTGGTATCCTGAGACAGAACAAAAAAAAACAAACAAAAAACAAACAAACAAAAACCTGATGAAATATGAAAAAATGTGAAATTTACCAACGTTGGCTCATTAATTGTGGTAAACATTACATAGTAACATGAGATCTTAATAACTGGGGAAACTGGGTGCAGAGTATATGAGAACTCTCTGATATAGATTTGCAACTTTTCTTTAAAACTATTTTAAAATAAAACTTTATTTTTTTAAATATACAAGAATTAGATAAGAAAAGATAACATGATCACATGCTTGCTATGTGAGAGGAACTTAATTAGATGTTTTACATGTATTATTCATCTCACAATCACTTATGAAATAGGTGATATTACTGGTGGGAAACCTAAGGTTTAGTGTGTCAAATGAGCTGTTCAAGATCACACATGGAGAGTGGTGGTGACTATCCCAACACCCAGCCGGCTGGTTCCAGAGCTCTGTCTCTTACTTAGTCACAGCCCTAGAGTGGTATTACATTCAGCAGGCTCATGGAAAGATGTGGTATTTGAAACTACATTCATAAATATTTGTGTGTACAATATGAAATTTGCCCGAATGTAGATTGTGTATTATCTATAGAGAGAACTCATACACATTTCCTAATGTGATGAGGTCACTATGATTTATTACAGTGGATGATGCTGATACAGAGGCAAGATTTTTTGCATGGTTCTTTCATATTAATGCTCCATTTATTACTACATGGAAAAGGTTAAAACCAACAGGCAAAATTCATTTGGAAAGAAGCACACTCTAAAAATAAATATTCTATATTCTATGACCCTCAGATTTACCTTGCCACAGGAAAGTATTAACTGATTTCCCAAGGTTACATGCGTTCCCAGAATGCTCCAGGATCGATGTTTTTTTAGAGACAGTTGTCCAGGCACTTAAAAAGCTGGAAGTGCTTCTTCTTTTCTAAGTGGAAATACCCACTGAAGGTTAACATAAGAATCCAATTAAACAAGTGACCCCGGAGGCAGGCATACAGATTTTGTTGACAATATCAGTTTGGAAGCCATGTGATAAGAACAAACTATGAGGAGGCTCAAAAGTACCACAAGGGACTCTCTCAAGTGACATTCATGCTCTATGCGTGTAGCTGACATAAACTGCTAACCTCACTGTTGGGGTCAGGACTTTGCAAACTTACCTTGCTCGAAATTATCAAAACACACTCATCAAAAATGCTCTTAAGGAACATATGGAATTTAGCATCTCTGCACCAATATTTCTGTTGACTATGAGACTTTTTAGTGCCTTATGGGAAGTTTGCTTTCTAGGATGCCAGGTGTTATACCTTTTTTGGATGATGCTTTAATATTGGGATTCAGTTCAACGAAAATAACTGGGCAACATATCAAGATTCCCCTCCCCCCTTGGTTTCTAGTTATTCTTAGATGAAGATATATGAGACAAGCACAAATGTAGTCAAGATGATTCTTTGCCTATACTTACTCCTTGTTCATTTTGGTACCCAAAGTATAACAAAGACAATTATATTCCATTACACATTGGAATTTGGATGAAATGAGTGCGCCGTCCACCCCTCTATGCATTTATTTTATTCTCAAAAACACATAAACAAGTATCCAACTCCAGAGAGAAGGAGGAGCACAGAGTCCTTAACACACACTACCCACTAAGGTTCAAAAGTGTGATAGCCGAAATGATGGACAGAGTTAATCATAACCAAGGGTACATTAAAGAGGGGAAAAAAGCAATGGATGCCTGTAGCTCATCATAAAGGTAAAAGTCTAGGCTGTTGTGCTAGATTTAGACCAAAACCTGTGTTGTTTGAGGTTCATCCTAGTTGCAGCTGTAAAATTCAGTGATAGTAGAACTTTTTAATACTATGTGTGTGCATGATTGTGCTTGTGTTCACTTGCACATGTTTTACATTAAATGCTGCAATGTGTGTGTGTGTATTCAAAGAACTGTACTATTTTGAGTCCTGATATTTTGAAAATTTCTTCAAATGAACTTGACATAGAAGAAGAAGCTTCCTTCTAATTAACACAGGGCATGCTGAGCTGTCATAGCACTCCGATGAGGTTAGAAATGTGCCATTTGTCCCCCAGCACTGATGTCTTACACAACGAGGAACAAAAAGATGGCAGCAGAGATAAATTCCACCATTAACTAAAAAGCCAATGTAAAGATTAGTTTGCTGAAAAATGAGCATTGGAACCAAGGTATGTATATTCACCCTGTATGTACTCAGAAATATTTGAGAAGGGAAAACCGTGAAATACATTGACCAGCATGACACTGCCATGTTAATCTAGAATGAGGTCAATAGGAAACCATTAAAAGCATATCCTCTAAAAACACTGGGCATTGATTTTTCAGCTGTGCCCCCTGATTGCTCAAGAACTATAAAGTGAAGGCAATGATGATTTTCCTTCCCCTCAACAACTGCTGAATCATAATCACCAGGTATTTCTACAACTACTCATGTAAACTGAACAGCATAAATTGCCTTGGTGGATTTTTTTTTAAATGATATTAAAAAGGAGAGAAAAGATTCTTTTGTGCACCAAGGAATATCATGGATTATTGTTAAGTTTCTATTATTCTTGGCTTTTTTGAATGTGATATAGAGACACATTTTTGATGTCCAGAGTAGCCTTGGGTGGAAAGAACAAGGATAACTGAGGGTCATTTTGCTTCCAGAAATCCGCCACAACACATCCCCTATGCCTAATTGCAAAACGACTATCATATGGTCCGAACAGACCCACCTGCATGGAAGCATACCTTGCTTGTTTTCATGAAACTAAACAGAATTCTTAGACAACAATTCTATATAATAAAAGGCTAATATGCAAACCAACTGAATGGCTAAACAACTGGTAGCTATGATGCGCATTGACCATCATGGGGCAGACGCTCAACACAGGAGCTACTCCCTGGTGATCAATGTGCTCCCACATGGGGGAGCGTTACTCAGCCAGAAGCTCTCCAACCTCCGCAGTAGTGCTAAGGATGTCTGACAGATGGATCCTCTGTTAATTTAGTTAATAAAGATAACAATAATAATAGATATTATTTATTAAATTTTAAATAGCCAGTCAGAGGGTTTTAGATTTAAAGCAATAAATCAAAGGATGTCCCTATGCTTTTAGGCTGTCTACAGAAAATATTCTAAGCATTCATAAACTCATGAGTCTTCTTTGCAGCCATAGACACACATGATATCCTGAGGAAGATGGGTGAACGAAGCAAAGAAAAGTCAACATTTTCCCATTTGTTGGAGTTGGGTCCCAAACCAAATACAGAATAAAAACCAACAAGGATAGGCCACATAGAAGCCTTCTTAGACCTGAGCTTGTTAGACCCAAGTAATTTCAGCCCTGATCCATCTTTTCCCTACCCACCCAACCCCAAACTCTCCTGCTCTCCAAACCTCAAAACTTTGAGCTTAGATTATAACATCATTGAAAATGGCAACTCATAATTTACCAATAATATCATTGTGCTATATCTTTACAAGAGGAGTTTCCTGGCAGGGAAGTGGTTGGAGGCAGTGCTTTTTAAATCTCTGCCGTAGCAAACACAGACCCTAAAGTCCATGAAAAGGCCAAGTTGTGTGCAGGCAGCAATTTCAAGGTCTAGGAAGCTGGCTTCCCTCCCTTTCCTCTTAAGAACACATCTCAATAAATCATTAGCAAAAGAATCTCTGCCTCTGGCTCTACCTCTCAGGAGCTCAACCTAAGCTAAGACAAAAGGCCTGTTATATACTAGGCATAGGTCACAGGCTCAAAATTCTAAAGCCCTTTCCCCTGGATTGATTGTGAGGCACTTTTCTCAACTAATATCAGAATTGGACCCTTTGAAAGAATCTGCTCCAATGAAGATTCCTGCACTCCATCATAGATCCACTAAAAAGAATCATGTTATTAAGGCCCAGGCTACCTGGGGAGACCCACACACTTAAAAATTAAGAATGTGGTTCCAGAACTTGGAGTAGAAGGAGGGTATTGATGGAAATTAGTGGGTGGGCAAATAAAGAAAAAAGGGACACAGGAACTGGGAATCGGGATGAAGAAGAAGTTAAAACAGAATGAATAGCTAATGCAATTGAATGCAAATAGGCATCTCAGTAATGACAGCAACTTCCCCAGAGAGGGATTCAGAGCTAGGAACTACCTACCGGAGAATTATATGTCCTTCATTAGCTTGTGCCACTTCATTGGCCCTTAGGGCTCCTACTTATAAAATGCGGAAGGTAAGACTTCCACTTAACTTTATATTCAGGTAATAGAGACAGGCTTAAACAATGTACAAGTGATTTAAACCAGTTGAAAAAAGGACATTACATAAATACAAGTTCTGACACTATTAATACCTCCCTGGAGGAGTTTCAAAACCACAGCCAAGTTCTGAAGCCTTACAATCTGCATGAAGCAATAACAAAGTTCAAGAGGTTTCAGATTTATTCTGCAAAATATCAATCAATGAAAACATTTCTTATTCATTTCTAAATTATTTCTAACTGAGGGCCAAATAGAACCTGTAAAACTTCTGCATCTGAAAACTCTTATTACCTTTAAGAGCGACACTGCATAACAGATATTTTTTTCCTCATTAAATTTTGGCTGAGCTACAAAGGAAAAAAAGACTTCTAAATGAAAATAAATTCTTTACAGAGGAATTTGTTCAAGAATGAGGTCTGGTCATATATCAATGGAATACTTTGGGGCTGAGAGAAAATAAGGTTGTCAAGGCAAAGACCTCAAGCTTATAGTGATTTATTAGTGGGAAATAAGGCATCGTGGCACTCTAGTGGAGTGTAAAGATGCAGATAATAACATGTCAGGGACTTCCACACCATAGGCCACTCTAGCACAGCATTTCTGCTTTCCCTACGACTGGTCCCACCTGCCTAACAAAAACTTGTGGGAAGCACATATGAAGAAAGAACACAGACTTACATGCTGGTCTTAGCTTCTTCATAGTGACCAATGTAAGCTAGTCATGGTGACTGTACTAGTAAGTCAATAATAACAAATCTGACCTCAGCTTCCCCATATGAATCCAGGAAGGTAATAGGCTATTACATGAGACAGTTTACATGACATTTGTGTTGTGTACACAAGACAATAAATCTTCTGGGCTCAGCTTTTTCATTTGTGAAATAACTTGGATTCTAATTATGCCCAGATCTTTATATTAAAGGTCATCCATAGACTGAGAACAAAGCCACTCAGTTACCCATGACTGTCAGAGGCATTCTAGGGACTAATAAGGATGACTAAAGAGCCACAATTTCTGGTCACTGATTTTTAGCTCCTTGTTCCCCAAGCCTCACACTGGGGTTAGTAATTAAACTTGATGTACCCATATTTCATTTCTCAACCACTGTTCAGTCCTGTTAGAATCCTAATTAGTAGTGAATTGGCTGAAGGATGAGAAAGGCAAAGGGAGGAAGAATAAAAAATTAGCCTAAATATCAAGGATTTTATAATAATAATGTGTGGTTTAACTTTTCCCCATTGTATTTTTCTAGACTTATAAGAAATACATATGAGAGAGAAAGAGAGAGAGAGAGAGAGAGAGAGAGAGAGAGAGAGAGAGAGAGAGAGAGAGAACCAGAATCAGTATCTCAGGATTTAGGATTTGGTTTTGAGATTTTTAAGCCATTGCTGCCATTGTTCACAGCCATATGATGAGTAGCTTAACTCCTTCCTCAATGACAGCAAAGATCTATTACTAGGGAACCCAAGTGTCTCCTACCAGCTGAATCCTACCTAATGATGACAGATGATTCAGCACAATACTTCCAGGAAATGAAGTAAATCTACTTCTAATTCCTTTCCTGATCATTGCCCCAAATAATATGTACAGATAAGTATTTAGGTTTAATGAAGCACAGTTATCAATGAAAAACACATTTTGTCAATTTGGTAATCTAGAAAACAGATCCCAAAATTGAGAACCATAACAGAGATAGGGGGAAAAGACTTATTACTCATGTTATGAGAAAAAACAATCAAACTCACAAGCAATCACATATGTAGGTAAACCAGTGTCTATTAAATGCATGCAAATACTCCTATGAGAAATGATATTCCAGGACTATTAGATGGAGGGGGTTGCAGTGATCATTTAACTAAAACAATAAAGTATCTTTTAGGAAATAGATAAGGAGTAATAGTTTTTAACTTTTTGATCTCATCAGCAATAGTTTTTAACTTCTTAGCAAATATTCTAAGCACCCAAAATATTTTGTGGTAGGCAGAATGGCCACCTACAGATGCCCAAATCTGGAATCTGTGAATGCTATGTTACATAGCAAAGGTATTTTCATGTATAACTAATATTGAAGCCCTTAGAAATATGATTTCTCTGTATTATCCAGGTGGACCCATGTAAACCACAGGAGCCTCCCAGGCAGAAAGCTTTTTCTGGCTGGAGATAGAGAAATGTAACAGAGCACATATTGAAGAGATCTAAAGCGTGAGAGGAACTTGGCCTACCCTTGCTGGAGCAGACATATGGAAAGCATGAAAAAGCATGTGGGAAACTTATAGAAACAGCTGCTGGCTGACACGTAGCAAAGAAACAAGGGCTTCTGTACTACAACTGCAAAGAACAAAATTCAGTCAACAACCTAAATGAATTTAGGAAGCATTCATCCACAGAGCCTTCTGAGTCACTACACAAGAGTAAATTGAGCCATGTCATACTGTGACTTCTGACTTTACAGGTCTGTGAGATACTAAATGGGTGTTATTTTAAGCTGCTAACTTTGGATTCTTTGTTAAGGCAGCAGTAGAAAACATACACCTCTCACTGGCTGTTATTAGCCTCCAGCCAACTGCAGAAAGCAGAAAATACTCTTATGGAGAAATCAACTAGCTTTCTGATTGCATGAAACTGACCTTCACAATAAATATTGCATTCATCTAAGACTGCTTCCCTCTGAATAGTTAAGAAATAAATATTCATGTCCATGAAATGACAAATAGAGAGCATGCTGTCCATTCTAGTCCTATGATTTTTTCTGACTTCCAGGCTATCGCATACACTGTAAAGCCATTTTTCAACCAACTAGCTGACATTAAGGCCATCCTTGAAGGGCAATTGTTATCCAGACTATATATTTTACTGACACGTACCACCAGCTCAAAGTCATCTTTGTAAACATATAGCTACTGCAGGATCCAGTCATTCTACTCCTAGAATTTGAGCCAAAAGAAATAAAAGCATATTTCTATACAAATACTTGTACATGGACTTTCAAAGCAGCTTTGATTGTAATAACCAAAATTTGGAAACAACTTAAATGCCTATCACAAGTTGAATGAATAAATAAATTGTGATATATCTATATAATAGAACACTACTCGGCAATTAAAAGGAATGAACTGTCGATCTATGCAATACAATATTGAATCTCATCACAATAATTATGCTGAGTAGAAGAAGGCAGACAGAAAAGAGTTTAATATGAATGTACAATTTCATTCATATTAAAGTTCAGCAATTGCAAATTAACTAGTGACAGAAAACCAATAAGCGATTGCTTGTGGATAGGGGTGAGGAAGGGTAGTGAGTGTTCGGAAGGAAGAATTTTTATCATGACACAAAGGAATCTGGGGAGTGAGATTTTTCATTTTGAGAGTCACGATTGCTTTTTGGGCATTTACCTATGTCAAAATTTATCAAACTGTGCATTTTAAATATGTGGATTTTACCATATGGCAATTGTCCTCAATAAAACTATTATATAAAAAAAGGTAAAATAGTGTAAATGAGCCAAACTCCAAGTATATTTGGTCAGATCCATCATAAGAAGGACTATAATGTTGTATGGTGGCTGAAATTCTAATTTTTACTTCCTGTGAAATTCCCCGGTAGCAAATGTGTACAAGACATGAAATGAAAAACTATAATCCTGGTGAGAAGTTAATAAACAAAATTAATAAACAAAAAATCACATTTGAAATGGAGTTGGGAGGCTTAAAGAAAAAAACTTTCACCCACACATCACTCAAGGCACACTACTGACACCAACAAGAAGAGATGTGCAGCAATGCATACTGCCACACTACCTGAGCAGGAGGAAGACGGGACTCCTTCTTGCCAGTAACAGCTTGGCCACTGGGGGACTTCTATAACTCAGCCAATAAAAAGTCATTCTATTTTGAAAATTCAGTTTCCCCCAATGAACTCTTTGTTTTAAAAGCCCCTCCCAAGTTCATGAAAAGGGTCCCCTCCTTTGTTTATCTGGACTTGAGTATGGTTTGCCATTAGAGAACATGTCCTGAAATGCAATTCTTTGTTGTTCCCGAATAAACACATTTGGCTAGAGAAATATCTAGCTACCTCTTAATTTTAGGTCACAGAAGTAACACAACATGTAAGATGCGGAATAACCCTATTTGGGTCAACCTAAATATATACTTGCCTCTCGTGCCAGGGTAAACTCTTTATGAAGAACAGCTATAGGTTTTAATCATTAAAAGCATTCACTCTCACATTTGTTTAGGAAGTAGGCTTGACCATAAAACTTTGAAAATATATAAATTGATTATTATAGAGAAAACTGATCTGTCAAATAATTTTTTTAATGGATTGAACCAAATTCAAGTAATCTTGGTATAAGAACTTTAAGCCATTTCCAAGTAAGTAGTTTGCAGACATCATAACAAAGCTCACTAGCATATCCAATATTATGCAAGTGTAAGTTAAATGTTTCTATTAAAAGATAAAACATCATTCAAGGCCTTTCAGAACAGAATCAAGATGCATATACAGTAAAAGGATGAGAAACTTATATCCTTGCAGCAACTTTTATTAGTTTTAAATGATAGAACATGTACATGTTTCTATAAATCCGTCAAATCATTAAAAATGGCATGGAATCACGCTGGCCAGTATTGCTCCGTAGTTGGAGTATCGTCCCATTCACTGAAGGGTCACATGCTCACTTCCTGGTTAGAGCACATACCCAGGTTTTGGGTTCTATACCTGATCAGGGCATGTGCTGGACACAACAGATCAATGTGTCTCTCTCATCTCTCTCTCCATCTCCCTCCCTCTCCCTCTAAAATCAATAAAAACATATCCTGGGGTGAGGATTTTAAAAAGTGGCATGGAATAAGGAACAATCCTTGATTTAAACAGTTGAGTGAAGATATACCTGGTCTTTGTGAGAACCAGTCCACCTTATTTGATGGCTGCTCTATGGGAATCACCAAGTAAAGTGGAAGCCTTGTCTCCTAACAGTTTTTTTCTGCTGGTAGAGTGTCAGGATATTTAACAAGCAATCGTGCTCAAAACATTAACTTGTGAATTAGATTCAAATTACCATAGAAGCAATCAAATTTATGGGGTTAGAAATGTAGAATGCAGCCTTGGTCAATAGAACTTTCTATAATTCTGGAAAATTTTGCATCTGTCCTGTCCACACTGTAGCCACTAGCCATATTTGCTATCATATTTGACTTCACAAGTCAAAAATACTAATAAGAGATAGGCAGACCAAGATTTTGCTTGTAGTGTGATATTATTTTCAGAGCTTCATCTATGTGTGATAATTAATGTGATTTGTCTGAGCATTATAATGTCCAGATGAGGCACGGGGTTAGTTTACTTTTATTCTTTCAACCAAAAGATATAGACACATTTGCTATTGACTGAATGTTTGTATATTCTCAGAATTCATGTTAAACCCTAATCCCTAATGTATTAATAATTGGATATAGACTTTTTGGAGGTAATTAGATCTTGAGAAAAGTCCTCATGATGGGAACCGTGCCATTATAAGAGAGCTTGCTTCCTTTCTCTCTTTCTCCATCACGCGAGGAAACAGAAAGAGGACCCTCACCAACATCTAACCATGTTGGCACTCCAGTCTCAGACCTCCCAGCCTCCATCCAGCAGTGTGACAACTAAATGTGTTTTAAGCCACCAGTCTATAGTGATTTGTTATAGCAGCCCAAACTAAAATGACATTCAAAGCTTCTGAAACATTTCCCCATAAAGTTACTTCTACCAGCATTGTATGAGAACCTATGACTACATTGTTTTGAGGGTGTTTGTTTGACTCAGCACAAGCAAACCCTATTTGTTAGCACTTCCTGTATGCACTCCAGAATTCCCAAGAATAGTAGTTTTACTGCTTGGAGCAGGGAGTTTTACATCCTGTGCATTAAAGGATCTATAAAAATCATTGGCTTTGTTCCATGAGATACAAGGTGTATTGTTGTACCATTCACACCATTCTTCTTTAAAAGTGTTTTTTATTGATTTCAGAGAAGAAGGGAAGGGAGAGAGATAGAAACATCAATGATGAGAGAATCATAGATCGGCTACCTCTTGCATGCCCTCCACTGGAGATTAAGTCCACAACCCTGGGCACGTGCCTTGACCAGGAATTGAACCATGACCTCCTGGTTCATGGGTCAATGCTCAACCACTGAGCCACTCCAGCCATGCCCATTCTTATTCTATGGAGAAATACTCTAGCATTGAGTTGAAAATCTAATTAAATTAAATTAATTAAAATATTTACTTAAACCAGCTATATTGTTCTCATGACAGTCATAGATTATACATTTATGAAGACCCTTTATCAATTATCTATTGCTACATAATGCTGCATAAGAAACCATCCCAAAGTTTAGTGGCTTAAAATAACAACTCTTTATTTAGTTTATAAATCAGGAGGTCAACTGGGATGTTCTGCTATTCTGGATTGGATATGACTCATCTTAACTAGGCTTACTCATGTGTCAACCATCAGCTAGTGGATTGACTGGGGACTGACTTACCCAGAATGACCTCAACTGAGAGGTCATCCTATTTTTGCTCCAAGTTATCATTCATATATTAGAAGGCTAACTCGAGTTTGTACATATAGTTGGGAGAGAATTCCAAGAAAATGAATGGAAATAAGTCAAACATCTTGAGGGCTAGACTTGGAACTAGTAAATTTTAAAGTCAATCCAGATTCAAGACAGGGAATAAAACTCTACCTCTTAATGTGAGGATCTGTAAAGTCATATTTCAAAGAGCATAGACATAGGGAGGGGTGGAGAATTGTGAAGTCTCCCATAATCTCTAATTAATATTGTAGTACTAATTTCCATGTTGTAGGCAAATAATACAAATTTGAGATCTAATAATGAAGCAAATATATTATAAAAATCAGTACCAATCTAAAATTTGTACTGGAGCAAGAGTACTCGTGCTTGAAGATGCAAATCAAAATGACAATGCGATACCATCTCACACATGTCAGAATGGTTATCATCAACAAATCAACAAATGACAAGTGCTGGCAAGTATAATATGTGGAGAAAAAGGAACCTTTGAGCACTGCTGGTGGGAATGCAGGCTGGTGTAGCCACTGTGGAAGACAGTATGGAGTTTCTTCAAAAAATTAAAAATGGTATTTCCTTTTGACCAAGGAATCCCACTCCTAGGAATATATCTCAAGAAACCAGAAATGCCAATCAGAAAGGACATATGCACCCCTATGTTCATAGCAGCACAATTTACAATACCTAAGATTTGGAAACAGCCTAAATGCCCATCAGCAGATGAGTGGATTAAAAAACTGTGGTACATCTACACAATGGAATACTAAGCTGCTATAAAAAGCAAAGAACTCTTACCATTCATAACAGCATGGATGGACCTGGAGAGCATTGTGCTAAGCAAAATAGTCAATCAGAGAAAGATAAATATCATATGATCTCACTGACTTTGGAACATAATGAACAAAAACAGATCCAAAGACAGAGAAGTATCAAACAGACTGTCAAACTTCAGTGGAAAAAGGACTTGTATGCATGCATATAAGTATAACCAATAGACACAGAGACTAGAGTGGTAAGGGCAATTGCTGGGGGGTGTGGATTGATGAGGGGAGGTCAATAGAGGGAAAGGGAGACATATGTAATACTATATGTAATAAAAGAGTACTCATGCTTGGAAGTACTGAAATTTTGTCACATCAGACCATCTATCATTATTTTACGAGTTCTGAGCTGTTGGTCAGCATAACAGATGCCATCCAAAATCTTTCATTATGTCTTGGACAATAATGAAATACAAAGGTATATTAGCTTTAAAAAACATTGCTGCCCATCTGTTCCCAATTGGTACAAAAAATAAGGGGAGGAAGTAAAATTTTGGCTATAAATTCATTAGGTTGTATAAAAGGTTGGTGAGGACATCGTGAACCTGGTAAACTCATACAGGTGACATACTGCTTGCCATAGCAAATCTTAATATCGCCATATTGCAAGATAATGGTAATGCATGTTTTTAAGAGATCCCAGAACTGTCAAGTTTCTGGACGACATGAGGGAACAATTCAAAAATAGTAAAAACAACCATGAAAACTTTCTGTACCATATTCACTGTTTGTTTTTTTATAAGAAGAAGCTTGGAAGCAAATTAAATGTCCAGAAACATAAGAATAGCTAAGTAATTATAGTGTTTTCATTGAATAGAATATTGCAGAACTATCAAAATGGTTTTTATGAAAACTATGCATCATTACAAAAAATAAAGTATAATTCTAAGTACAAATAAAACACAGAATTATATGAACACTATGATTATAACTATACAAAACAAAATGATAAAAGTTCATAGAATTTCATGCAGTGCTAGTAGGAGTTGCCTTTTAGAACTTATTTTTGAAAGCCTTAGAAATATGGTTTTTATCTTTTCATTGAGTAATACAGCTTCTGAAAATAAATCTCAAGAAAATGATCTGAAATGCAAGAAAAAGGTTTAGGAAGAAGAACTGTTATTATATCACAGCAGCCTTTTCTTTCTTTAATTTGTGAAGAATTCTAAACACCATAATGTGTAGGAGGAATGCGGTGGTTAAATAAATTGTAGCTTATCTGTTTGCAGAATGCTATGCAGCCATTAAGAATTCTAAAAAAAATGTAATGACAAAGATAAATTGATATATTTAAAAGAAAAGACAGTATTCATTTTTAAAAAGTAATATATAAAGTAATATTGCTACACCATTTAAAATTAAATAAAGATAAAAGTATACCAAAATTTAATCATGTATTTAATAGAAATACATTTTTAAATTAACAGTGATTATCAGTGGTTGCATAAGGGCAATTTCTAAATGCTCTTTTTCTTTATTATGCTTTTCTATATTTCCAATTTGCATATGGAAAAGCATATGCATTGCTTTGATAATCAGGAAAGAATTATAAAAGCTACATAGAAAAATATCTAATTGGCATTTTGTAAGAGTAACTGGTTAAGTGTCATGTGCTTGTTTTTTTTTTAATTTTTACATCTTGGACTGTAGTTGTTTTAAATTTATAATTTCAAAAACTATAAATTTTAGTTATATAATCCCTGTCATATCTTATTTGCTTTCTGGTGAGATATGAAACTAATAATAACACTTTATATTTTGCTTGTATTATTTTATCCAATTCTCACAACACCTGTGTGAAGTAGAAATGATCATGTTACATTTGTAGAAACTGAGACTCAGAGGTCCATTAAGCCATGCAGCAGATACCTAACTGAACCACTGTGGGACCCAGTGGTTGTGTTTCCAATGCAATGCTCTCTGAGCTCCCATGGAGTCCTTCTAGCAATTCTCATCAGGCATGATAAAGCACTATGTCACTGCAAACATGACCCAAATGCTGTAAGCATCTTAGATGTTTACTGAAAGAGAATGACTTTGATTTGCTTTACAACTGCTCTTTCTACTGTATTCATAATGATTCATGTTTTAGAAATTAGTCTTTGGTGTTTCAATTAGTGCTTTTCTAACACATCTCCAATCCCTTGATATTCTCAACTAATTAAGTAGTGATATATAGTATTTGTATGAAGTACTATTTAATTAACCACAGTGATTCCCAAATTATTCAGCCTGGGTTCAGGACCCTTAATATTCAAACTGACAAACCTAGCATATATGAACTCTTTATTTAAATAGTGAAATCTGAGATTATGCTCAATAAAGGTTTCTATGATACTGCAATGTCAAAACTTTCTAAAACACCCCAAATGACCCAATTAGAAGAGAGACACATGAGTGAGAAACAGTAACTATCAATAATAGTACGGAGAGACTATTTCTGCTTCCTCACACTAATTTTCATAAATGTGTCTGCAATATTAATTTGAATACTATGAAATACATATGATACTCAAGGATCTCAACTATGTAAAAATGATACATATAGTGAAAGTTTATATTGTTCTTCAATAACACAGAAGCTAATTTTATAGAACTACTGAGATTAACACAGAAGAAAATAAAAGTATACACATAAATATAGAATAGACAAACACTGCTAAAGATAAAATTCTAGAATTTCTGGCCGGAACCGGTTTGGCTCAGTGGATAGAGCGTCGGCCTGTGGACTGAAAGGTCTTGGGTTCGATTCCGGTCAAGGGCATGTACCTTGGTTGCGGGCACATCCCCATGGGGGGGTGTGCAAGAGGCAGCTGATCGATGGCTCTCTCTCTCATCGATGTTTCTAACTCTCTATCCCTCTCTCTTCCTCTCTGAAAAATCAATAAAATATATTTTTTTTAAAAATAGAATTTCTGCAGGAAAATATATCAATAAGTTTGATGAATTAGTTCCAAATAGAAAAAGTTAAATAAAACTTCTGCTTTCCTTAGAATTAAGAATAAACAGAAATAATTGTTAAACTTGACTCTAGGATGAAATGCAAACATAAACATGCTTATTAAGGGTTGTAATCACATAAGAAGATTTTAAAAATAGCTTTGAAAGTCAAGCATAATATACAAGAGCAATTAATAAATTTTCAGATTGTTAATTGCTGCTGTGAACATTAGCCAAGAATTTGCATAACATTAGATTTTAACCTTAACATTTGCATGTGCAATGACATGCAGTAGTATTGTACATGGTCAGAGTTCTCACTTTTTTTTGAGACCTCAGGTAACAGAATATTTTTATTGGAAATCCTCACATAAAGACATACAAGCATGTTTAATAAGTACTATTCTGAATTTTTCTAATGAACCACAATGGCAAAGTGGCATCACTCATAGGCATTTTAGACTTGTCTAAAATCTAGCTCCTGATTCTTCCCCCACCTGCCCTGACCAGAATTGGACCATGACCTCCTGATTCCTGGGCCAATGCTCAACCACTAAGCCACACTGGCCAGGTAGATCAGACTCATTCTTGATAATTCTGTCAGCAAATCCCCTCAGCTTTTGTTCAAAATGTGCTCAGAATTCAACCTCCTCTCTTCATCACACTTGATGGCCCCACTCTTACCTGCCTTATTATAGTGGGTTTTTCAATATGCTGCTTCCTTCTGCTTTCCCCCTTCTGTTAAAGTTTAAAAACCGCAGAAAGAGTGATTTTTTTTTTCTTCAGAAAAAGCAGGCAACCGTGTCTCTGCTGTGCTTAAACTTCCGATGATTTCCACCTCACTCAGAACAAAGCCAAAATCCTCCCAAAATCCAATTAAGTCCTACAGGATCTATACCCTTGTGTGCCTCTTTGATTTACCGCCTACTCTGTCTACTCACTGGCTCCAACCTGCCTGGGATCCTTACTGTTCTTCCGCTGAGCCAGCCATGCTAGTGCTTCTCTTTATTATTGCTTGGGATTCGCTTTTCCAGTGTTCACATGGCTCCCTCCCTCACAGTCTCCACATCTGCATCAAATGTCACCTTCTCAGGGAGACGTTTTATGGTCATTCTCTACTGCAATCTTCCTATCCAGACTTCCAATCTTTACTTCTCTCTTTGTATCAATTGAGAACGTATATCTATAAATTTATTTTTGTTTACTATTTGTTTCCCAGTCTTAAATGTAAGATTATTGATTTCACTTTTTTTGCTTTGTTTTCTGCTGTTTCCTAGAATAAAGCCTTATACATATTAGGTACTCAATAAATTATGGTGAATTAGTAAAAAATAATTTATTTTAAAAACAAGAGTCCTTAACTTATATTTTTTTAAGTAACTCATTGCCTTCCTACACTGAGAGAATATAAATCAACTCATTAGTTGGCTAATAAGAAATGACTGAGATTCCAATCAATGTTGTACAGGATTCTATGAGGTTTGCAAGTGCTATCAATCTTTAAAGATCTCACAGTTTAAGATTGAAAACAAAATTCATTAGAGAAAAATTAGAGAACAATAAAAATTATATATTACTAAATATTAAGTCAAGCATTGTGGTATTTAGGAGATATGCATTTGTAGTCCATCACTGCAATTAGCTACATGCATGTAAGGAAATTGTTGCCAAATTTGTCCTCAATGTCTTTATTTTGCAAATAAGGTGAAGGCACTAGGTAGTTTATTGGTTCATTAGAGTTTTCATTTCTGTTGGCCTATTAGTTGAGAGAAAGGAGAAGCCAGTTGAGATTCATATGTGAAAGTGGGTTAGCTGTTCCGCATCTCTCTTCCCCACTCCTAGCTCTGAGCCTCCCAAGATTCCACACTGAGGAAGTTCTAATAAACATGATTGTCAGAAAATACATGAACAGCAGGCAATTTCTCAGTGAACTCTGCTGAACTTCAGTAAGTCAGACATATATCACTGACGTTAAATAGACTGGTATTTTAAATAATTTCTAATGTCAAAGTGTGAATATTATTAAAACTAGAAATATTTCATGTAATTAGCCATCTTCTTATAAAATCTCACTGTCTTTGGTTGTGACTTATCTCTATATCATGTGTATAATGTGTTTTGACTTGCCCAGAAAGCAAGTCTCACTCATTCTCTCTCTCTCTCTCTCTCTCTCTCTCTCTCTCTCTCTCTCTCTCTCTCTCTCTCTCTCTCTCTCTCCCTTCTGTATCCATTGTTATGCATGAGTGTTGTATGTATAGATGGGTTCCAGATTTCCCTGAATAATATCTCCTCAGCCTAGTGAAAGGAAATACATGTTAATCAACTATGTAACAATATAAATTTTGCCATGGCTGTACATCATGGTATGTTATCAACCTAGCATAGACAACTGGCTTTGAATGGCCCCAAGATAGTCCAAGGATAATCTATCTTCGCAGCATGGGCAGGGGACAAAAATGACTCTATGCAGTAACGATAATACTCATAAAAGTTGTTAAGACATATAAATTACAGTATTTTGTGGGGGAGGTCAGGGATGAAGAGGACATCATATAGAGTGCAACTGGCCCCTGAAAGACCTGGAACAATGTGCTAAAAAGGCACAAGAAGCTCCATTGTTATTGTCACCAGTTTACAAATGAGGGTGGAGAGTTTCTTGCCACCTATGCACACATACACCCATGCTGGTGGTGTGGTCCTGGGCGATACTACTTCATCTTCTCCTGACTTGTATATTGAATCAAGTCATAAAGAAGAAAAAAAGGATCAAACCAATGCTGCTTATATATATCTGTGGCTAGCATCTCCTAAGCATGCCTGCTATAAAATTTCTTCCCCCTGGAATACCTAAATTCTCAGTTTGCTTTTCCTTTACTGATGTTAATTCTTCTTACCACTTGTTCCACCAGAGACCAAAGCAGTTCTTTTCAGAATATAGAAACATGAATCTCTGGGGCAACATACACACTCTCTCTCTCTCTCTCTCTCTCTCTCTCTCTCTCTCTCTCTCTCTCTCTCTCCCTCTCTCCTTCCTCTCTCTCTCTCTCTCTCTCTCTCTCTCTCTCTCTCTCTCTCTCTCTCTCTCTCTCCTCACTCCAGATATTTTATAAATTAATATGGTAATTTAGTCTTTGCATCTCCAGCTTTAGCACATTCTAATTTTCATTCAACAAGCTGTAATGTGGTCATAAGAGACGACCACACCTCTAAGTTGTGATTTTGTGAACGTGAGTTACCTGTGCAGATTTTCTTAAAGTTGGGATTTTCCAGAAGGTGTCCTGGTAGGCGGCACTGAAACCGGTGTTGCCAGAACTCAGGGAACCAAGGATTCCTTGTATTAGTGTCCAGCCTTAGTTTCAGGAAATAATCATCAAACGACCTGACCTCTGGAGACTGCAGCTTTATTGTGATTCCTCCGTTGGCTTCCACCTCATAACCTTCAATGACTTCATCTCTATCTGCCCATCCATCACTAAAAAAAAAAAAAAAAATCAGAGGTTGGGTTGGGGAAAGACCAAGATAAACATCTCACAAATAGAGCTCAGAGTTGTGCATGAATGAAACAATTCAGCAAGGCTAGAGTCTAGTTTAAGTCAACATCACTACCCATCAATGACATTTATTTGGCAGAGAGCACAAACTTGTGAAATCATAATAATCTTGTTTAATTTTCAAAATAGTGAAAATGATGATGAAGGTGCTGATAGTAACAATTATAAGAACCAATATTTATCGAGCATATGCTAGTCATCAGATGCTATGCTACTCACTTTTACTGAGTCAGGAGATGTTCTGGGATTGAGGTGAAACCCGGCTGCTATCCAGGCAGTCTGGCTCTAAGCCCAGTGCTCTTTGCTACTAGATCACGAAGCCCACCAGTTCCTAGTCAGACCACCAGGAAATAAGACTCAGCAAGGTTTCAAGGTTGCCATCCACACCATTATATTAGCTGCATTACATGAGGCAGAATATCGGTTTAGCTCAGAAACATGACAACCACAAATTTTGCTCCTAGACATTGTTTAAATTTGCATTGCTTAGAAATGACCAGATGCTTTTCTCCTCCTGGTGCTATTTCAAAGTAATAGCAATTAAAAAAAAAAAAAAGCAATCTCCTCAAAATAAATTATTCCTTCTGTCCTGTTCATTAAATGGGAAGTCATTGATATTTTATTTAGTGGGTTTGAATATTTATTTGTTCACCTTCTAGAATGGTCACATCTGCCATGAATAATGTAACTCCAATTTAATTTAAGTGTATATAGAAGCCAGGCCAACCCTCATGTGAGTGGTCATGATCCCTTTCCAAGAGGGTATCAAAGAAAAATTGCACTGAACAGGGTGAAATAGGCAAGGAAGACTTTATTCAAGACTATTCCAATAGGCTGAAACTCTGAACTCAATCTGCTGGAACAGAATGTGTGAGTGCTTTCAAGTGCTGGGATGAGCTAGTGAGAATGTGCTGGGGCATTATGAGGGGAGCTTGGTCAATGTGATTAGCCATCTGTATTTGGTAATTGCCACTTATCTAAGTTAGGTCACCACCTTCCCACAGAAACTGGGGAATAGATGTTGGCTATCATTTTTGATGATTACATTTTATGGGGATGGCTCCCAGGTCACTGAAAAGGAAATTTCCCTGTTATAAAACTTGCAAAAAAGCTGAGAAAAATTTTGTTATCTCAAAGGGACAGAGAAAGAATTTACAATGACATGTTTTTTAAAGTAAATGCTCTAAGAAAGCGGAAATGTATCCCCTATTCCTTCCTCCCTCCTTCCTTCCTCCCTTCCTTCCTTCCTTCCTTCCTTCCTTCCTTCCTTCCTTCCTTGACTCCTTCCTTCCTTTCTGTCTTTTCTTTCTTCAGAATACATATAACGCCCACTATGTGCCAGGTGCTCTGCTAGGCTCAGAATTCATTTGAGAATAGACATGCTATCTTTTGCTCCTACTGTTACAGAGTTGTGGGGAAAACACACACTAAACAAGAATTAAAATTGTTATGTAGGGAAAGGAGAAGTCACCAGTACTATAAGGAGAAGGGGCTTGGGGACTTAACTTAGTCTGGTGTGTGTGTGTGTGTGTGTGTGTGTGTGTGTGTGTGTGTGTATGTGTGTATGTGACTGTGGGTGGGTGGGGAGGAATTAGAAATGGATTTCCTAGAAAGTGATGTCTGACCTGATATTCAAAGGATTAGTCCAGTGAAGGTAAGGGGGGTGGTATAGAAGGTTCTTGGTAGATTATCTAATACAGAGGAAAGAGCATGGCTCAGTCAAGGATTTTACTAGAGTCAATAAGGCTGGAACCTAGAGAGCACAGTGCAAGATTTGTGGGTGCATAAATCCTAACCTAGGGATGTCAGCCTAAGGACTACAGGGGGTCCTCTAGGTGTTGTGAACCCATCTCTCTGTTCCCTTGTGGTAAATGACTTGAGTATTTTTCTGACAAGTTCTTCTCTATTCACCATCACTGAATATCATGGCCCCTCAAATTAATCAAAGGGGAAAAAAAGACGAACTCATTTATCCTTTTACATACTCAGTATGCATAGAAAATTTTGAAATAGTTTAATTATTCAGATTTATTCACATTTATATCATAATTACATCTACAGCAATTTGAAGACCTGAGCTACAGTTCATGTCATGCTGAAAAGAAGGGTAAAAATAAAACCAGTTATACTTTCAAGAATTCTGCCTGTGAGTATATATTTAAAACCAAGGTGACATAACTTGAAGAAAGAATTACTTTTTGACACAAAGTTTGGGCTTGAAAGGTGTTTTTCCCCAAGGTTTAATATTATATGAGATGTGTATGTTCATAGTCTGAACAATAAATACACAATTTTTAAAGGGTATAAAATGAGACTTTTAAAATATTTATATTCATTTCTTTAAAAAAATTTTATTCTCATTTTATAAAAGCATGTATCACATGTGAGTGCTAGAAGCAAGATAAGTGTGACTTCCTGTTTTTTTGCACATCACAGGCATAAACCTTCATTTACAAATATAGATAATTATAATAAAAGTCATATAGTTTAGTGGAGTGGGACCCCAAGTCCCCTTTGCCATTGGTCAAAACCCTTCCTTCTCACTGTAGATGACTCTTTTTAAAATTAGAGTTGGTGTTAAATCTGAGAGGACATACAATCAAGTAGAACCAGATGTAACAGAGAAAATATTCAACTAGGATTAGTTGTGAATATATTTTAAAAATAAATAAATTATATATATATATATATATAATTAGAGGCCCTGTGCAGGAAATTTGTGCACAGCAGGGGGGTGGTGTCTCTCAGCCCAGCCTGTACCTTCTCCAATCTGGAACATTCCTCTTACAATCCAGGACTGTTGGCTCCCAACCACTTGCTTGCCTGCCTGCCTGCCTGATTGACCCTAACCACTTCTGCCTGCCAGCCTGATCACACCCTAACCACTCCCCTGCCAGCCTGATCAATGCCTAACTGCTCCCCCACAGGCCTGATTGTCCCTAACTGCCCTCCCCTGCAAGCCTGGTCACCCCTAACTTCCCTCCCCGGCCAACCTGGTAGCCTCCAACTGCCCTCCCCTGCAGGCCTGATTGCCCACAACTGCCCTCCCCTGTTGGCCATCCTGTGGTGGCCATCTTGTGTCCACATGGGGACAGCCATCTTTGACCACATGAGGGTGGCAGCCATCTTATGTGTTAGAGAGACAGTCAATTTACATATTGCCTCTTTATTATATAGGATATATATATATATATATATATATATATATATATATATATAGTCAACATATATATTTATATGGTGAGTAGATTTTGAAGTGTTAATTACTCAAGTTTCCTATGAGATCTTAAATCTACCACGATTAAGATGTTAGGAAATGCTAACAAATAAAAAAATATGCTGGCAAATGTCCATAAAACAACTCCTGGGTTTTATAAATTTAAGTTCTTTTGTCTTCCTACCGTTTGTCATATGTATGTACAGAAACTTTTTAAGTATTCTCTCTATTTAGTTTTACTGGGATTTTTTTAACGAGGATATTGGTTTGTAAACTCCCTGTGAAGCACACTTGTAAAGAGAGAGCCAGCAGCTCGCCTGATACCTGGTGTAGGATTTTTCTTTTATCGGTGATGGTGACAGTGGAATAAACTGTGCTTGACCAGAGATGACCTGCAGGCACCTGCTGGCCCTGCGTGTGGAGTGAATCCTGCCGTGCTGGGTGCTGACCAGCTGCGGGCAGTGCTGAACTCTCTAGGAGGCCCATTCATAGCCTCTCACAGCTTCTGCTGCTCCATCTGTTTCCCAATGATTAGTTCCTTTCCCTTTCTGAAGTCTGGAAATAAAACTGCAGAATGTGGATGAACGGGGTGAACAGTTACCAGAAAGCTGCAAGTCCTAAGTATTCCTCACAAAATTACAAGAATGTTTATTGCCTATCCCCTCCTCCACATGTATATGGAGCAACTCTTTCCAAGGCTGTTCTTCCTTTCCCATGAAATCATTGTCCGAGTCTCTGCAAAATGTCACAATCCAAACATGAATAATAATATTCCTCTTACTTAATAAATTCTGATATTAACAATAGGAAATAATTTATTTCTCATGCTACCAATTATAACTTGATAGGAGCTGTGTGAGTCCTACTTTTGTATCATATCAGTTAAAGTAATTTAATAAGCAAATCAATAGTAAGAAACAGAAATACAGCAGTATTCATTTAAAAATTGTTCAGAAACATTTTATAAAAACACATTTACATTCAATTAAAAGAATTACAATTGAGGGAGTAAAGCAATTTGGTTTATGTTATGAGATTAAGTAATTGTGTTTACCTGATAATGAAACTATAATACTTTTAAAGTATTCTGGAATTACCATATAACTAAGGGGAAAAGAAAAGCATAATAACAAGGATATTTTCCAAACTTTATGTAATGAAGCACACATTCTGTAAGTGCTAATCATATTTACAAAGGTGGAAGAAATGTAGCATAATGTAATTTAAGTCAGGCAATGTCAATTGTGGGAAATTTTATGGAGGGAATGGCAGCTTTTCCAATAATAACTCAGACTGGCTTTATTCACTCAATTCTTAGTTAACTAAGAATCTTGTATGAATTAGGCATTTTGCTTACTGCAAATACATTGCTAAAATGTACAGGCAAAGCCCTTATCATCAAGACTATTACAGAGGTGGGAAGTCTGGCCACACAGTAGTCACAAGGAGTTGCAAAGATTGAAAGGAAAGACAGGTTATAAGAGCACAGAAAAGGGGAAAGATCTCATGTCATGGAAATTCTCTCCAAGGAGAAGAGACATTGAAGATGAGAATTAAAGGATGAGTTGCAGTTACATAGGTAAAGAGGGAGATAGAAGAGGGATATATTTAATGATCTTTATATTTCCATGAAAAGCAAGAATTCCATCTTTTACAAATAGAAGCTGATATCAAAGGGCAACATTAAAAGGTAGAAATCTGAAAAACAAGGTGTGTTTTTTTTGTAGATTGTTACTGCATCCTGGCATTATCATCTGCAAAGTGTTGGCAGCAAACACTTTGTGAATTTGACTGCCTTAGTCTCCTTGGGCTGCCATAACAAAATGCTGTCGACTGATGGCTTTAACAAGAGAAATTTATTTTCTCACAGCCCTGGAAAATGTCCAAGATCAGGCTCCCGACTGATTGCTTTTGGTGAGTGCTCTCTTCCTGGCTTGCAGATTATGTCCTTACATGGCGTTCCTGGTGCACACTCCACTCCACCCACACACACAGTGTGTGAGAGGAAACAAACTCTCTCTTGCTTTTTTTTCTTATAAGGACATTAATCCTATTGGATTAGAGACTGACCTTATAACTTCATTTAAGCTTAATTACCTTATTCAAAGGTCTTATTTCCAAATAGACACATTGGAGGGTGGGACTTCAACATATGAATTGGGATGCAGGACACAACTCAGTCCAGAGCAGATGGAATGCTATTCAATTTATTATTCAATTTAAAAATTCTCATATAAGAAATTAATGCACCCTGGGAGCAAGGGGAGAAGATGAGGGGCATCTATAATACTGTCAACAATAAAAAAGATCATTTAAATTGAACTAAAACCCATGCCACAAATTATTGGAACTGGCTGCTGATAAAATATTGGATATGACTTTTGAGAATGCAGCATCACTTACTTTACTTGGGCTCAAAATTTAAAATGAATGCCTCATACTTGCTGAAATTTTATGAAATCTCTGCTTTCATTTTTATTCACAGACTTCTGTGAGGCTGGTTATTCTATGAGGAATGCTATGAAAATAAAATAACAAAGTAGGGTACATATGCATAACACTATGAAAATATCATTGTTAATCCAACCAAGATTAGATAATTTAATAAATTCATATTTATTTACAATATGTAGATATTGATACCCATGATGTTTTTGCAAAGTATACAGTTATTTAACATAGGGCACACCTACTTCATTTATAACTTTTTAGCTTATTTAAAATTATAGAGCATCTAAAATTTATGTATATAATATGAATTTTCTCTGCCTATCACCTATGCACATACTTTCAATAAACAATGGGTATAGTTTTTATAATTCTTATGTCCTTTGTCTTATTTCTATTATATTTACTGAAATGAGATTTATGTTGTATCTAATAATACAACTTTGAGCTTGTATTCTGCATGTCCCTATGCTATATCTGATTAGTACTTTATCTTTATTGTATTTTACCAAAATACAATTTCACACTAGATTGGGAATTTTTTTTTAAAAGAAGAAAAAGAAGAGAAAGTTTGAGAAGCACTCTTCTAGAAGGTCTCTCTAGCCTTTCTGTCTTATGTAAAGACAACACTATTACAACAGTTCAGAAAAGGGACCCCTCAGAAACCTTATCTTAATGCTTTTGATAAATGGAGCCATGACTAGTAAGTAGAGCTTTTATTTTTGTTGGGATCATGTGGCAGCTTCAGTCCTTAGTGCAACATTTTACAAATCTAAATTATCATTCTTTACACTTTGCTTTAAAACCATGATTGTTTCACTGCAGTTGAACCTTTACTTCCCAGGTCCCTATGCCATCCAAATGCATTATACCAGATAATTGTTAAGGACCAACTGAAGGGAAGCAAGAGACCCATTAGAAAAAGAATGCAATAAGGAGCCAGAGAGATTCTGATTAAAGCATAAATCAGATCCTTGCACTCCTCTGCTTGAAACCCACTAATGCCTTTCCACTTCACCAAAAGCCCTTCGGTGGGCTTTAAAAAGGCTTGCACTCTGATCCCCACTGCCTCTCTCGTCTCTGTTCTACTCTTTGCTCTGCTCCAGCCACACCGACCAGCTCGCTATTCCTCTGTGAGCCAGAGATAGGTGTCCTGACCCTACGCTCTTTGCACTGGTTGTTCTCTATGCCTGGAATTCTCTTCACTTGGGTATTTTACATGGCTCATTCTTTCACTCCCTTCATTCCTCCTGACATATCACATTCTCAGTAGGTGCTTTTTAAATTTAAAATCGTGTCCCTTCTCTCTATCCCTATTCTCTACCCCTTTTTCTCCTTAAATGGTATCACTCTCTGATAATCCATATAAATATGTTTTCTGGCCTAATTGGTGTGGCTCAGCAGTTGAATGTTGATTTAAGAACCAAGAGGTCACTGGTTTGATTCCCAGTCAGGGCACATGCCCAGGTTGCAGGCTCAACCTCAGTAAGGGGCATGCAGGAGGCAGCTAATAGATGATGTTTCTCTCTCATCGATGTTTCTATCTATCCTTCTTTCTTCCCCTCTCTCTCAAAAATCAATAAGACATATTTAAAAATATGTTTTCTTTCTGTCAGTAAAATGAAAGTTCCACATAAACTGAGAGATTCTTGTCTTTGTTCATTTCTATAACACCAGAACTTATAACAGTTCTTGGCTCATGTTAGTTGCTCATTATATATTTGTTAGATGAGTTAATTAATTAATGGATAAAAACTCTGTCAACTAATTTTTGTTCAAAAATTCATGTAAAATACTATAATCAGTGTATGCAGGAGGAGGCTCATATCGGCTGGCAAAACTGTTAGTATCTTTTCCCAGCTATGCATTGTCACATCATGTGGATACATTAACTTTCAGGTTCTGAGAATGCATTAATGAATAAGACGAGAAATGTCTCTACTCTCATTTAAATTCATTTAGTTGGATTTCTACTTCCATCCAAGATAGAATAACAAGTATCAAATATATTCTTCAGTATGAAACAACTAAAACACTGGACAAAATATATAAAACAATGTCTCTCAAGACACTTTCCAACAGGCAATGAAGGACAGTGATCTCTGTTAAGTAAGCCCTACATCTTTTTGCGCTTACTGCCTAGATGCTTCCAAATCATGGCACAGCATGGAGAGAAGCTGGGAAGAAATGACTCAGACACAGTTCAGTGGATTCACTGAGTCAAGTGGATGGAGCTGGAGTTAGCAGAAATCAAGGTTGGCCAGAGTTCACAAGGCAAAATACTGGAGTGTGGAGAGCTGCAAAGAGTGAACAGTCTATAGTGTTTCTCCCTAAAGTATTCAGTTGAATACTACAGAGCTCATGCATGTGATAAAATTACCTAAGGCTGGGGAAACAACCAACCAAAAGGATTTGAGGGAATCATGCCTGCAGAACACAGAGAATTGAGAATAGTAGCTATTTCCAATAGGCAGAATGGAAAAGCTCACATTTCACAAGGAATTGGCTAAAGTCCTTAAAGGGTCTTGTCTCAATAGCCAGGAGAAATCAGCCCTAGATAAAATGTGACTCAGGTCTTGTCTAGCAAAGGCAAAAGTAAGATGCAAAAGGGCCAAATTATTTTTAAGTAACTTCATCTCCTCCAAGAACTAGCTCAAGAATATTTTTAGAAATATAAACTATGAGTACTCAACAAGGTAAGATGCACAATGTCTGGTATCTAGCAAATATTACCAGGCATATGCATTCATATGTAGGGTGAGGGAGGAAAAGATATATTAAAAGGGCAAATAATAAAATTTAAAACAACACCCCATGGTGCTGTAGATTAGGTAGAGGGTCTTTAAAAGAATCAAGTGTTATGGACAAAGAGAAGATTATTGTACATCAGGTGGCCAGGGGAAGCACTGGGCAGGCAGGGAAGCATCTCTGAAAAGATGACACTTAAGCTGAGACCTGAGCTGTGTAAAGACATGAACCATGTGTGCATCAGAGGGAAGAGGACTTTAGGCAGCTCATGTAAAGGTCCTGAGACAGGAAGAAGCAGCTGTGGCTGACCATTTCCCACTTGCAACAGAAATATAGGCTCAAAATCTTTCTTTACATTTATCAGAATAGAAAATACTTGGATAGATACTTTTCCATTTTTCAGCTACCATATATTTTATGTTCTCTAATATATCTTAAAATTTTAATTATTTTCAGGTTTTTAAAGTTCTTTTAGGGAAAAAAATGTTTAATGAGGTGGTCTCATTGTAATTACCTAAACTAATGAGTGACTCTGGAGAAACCAGTAAGACCATCAGAGCTTAGGGCAAGTCACAGCTCTTATTTGCACCTCATGCAATAAGCCTTATTTTCTCTGTAATGATGTCCAGAAATACCTCCCTGTTCAAGTTGCAGATATATCCCTAGTGCCACTCAGAAAAATCTTAAAAATCATGTTCTGAGGAAACTCGATATGGCTTGTAAATCATCTTGTGTCATAGTAACCTACTGGCTATAGGATTCCATAAAGACTAGGTCACAACTGACCCATTTGGAGCTTAAATTCTTCAAGTCTTAAATATAATTAGGAGCTTTAGCTTTTTACTTCACTATAGTTAAAAGTGAGCTTATCCAACAGGCTCTACCTCAACACTAAAGTTCCCATTACCATTTACCTCTTAGTTTCCTCTGGTTCTGAAGCAGTTCTGGGGTTGAAAGAAGGACTCCACTTAGAGACCATGGACTGGAAGTGAGTCCTATGTGTAGTCCTTGATGGGGGACAGTACATACCCATTTGATATAATTGCCACATGGGAAAAGGGCAGATAAGTATATATGGAGGCAGATAAATAGGTATCATGAATAGTAATAAGTGAGTGGTTTATAAAATGAAAGTAGAGAATGAATGAATTATGAAGATCTTGAGTTATTCTCAGAAATTGTTTTTAGTCTGGGCAATTTCTTGTATTGCAGGGTCACTGGATGATTGAAGTGGAACTCCCAGATGAGAGGCCACAGGCAAAAGAATTAATTCATCAATGTTACAGATAACATAACTAACTCTGTGTTCTCAGTAACTATTTGAGGAAGAAGGGAAAGAATAGAGGAAGGAAGAGATGGAGAAGGACTGAGAAATGAGCATTTGATGTCCACAGTTGTGGGAAAGTTATCAGTATACATATGGGGAGCTAATTTTTCCATGCTGCTGTCTTATACTCTGAGATGCAAGCCAAGCTGTCAGGATTTTTTTTATTATTAAACTTATTTTTCTTACATGAACAAAAGGTCAAAGCACAGCAATTTGTGGTTTTTCAAAAATGAAGCCAATAATTTAGTAACTTCATAATGAATTCTCTTAACAACCCAATTCAAATTACTCTGTTCTCTCATTTATATAATCCTAATGGTTCAAACTACTCTTTATTTTTACATTTAAAAAATTATTTTTAAAAATTTGATAAAATGTCCCAAATGAAGTCAACTAAGTTGACATATATATCACTCTTTCTACAATTACTAGTACCTAGAAATACAGAATAAAATATAGCCAAATAACAAAAAGGAATTCCCAGAAGCTAGAAATGGTGAGAGCAATCAAATCCAAACAATAAGCATGAAGAAAAGGAACATCAGCCCACAAGGGTTTGGCCTCCATAAAGAAGGCCCTAGAGAATTAGAAATGGGTTCTAATACCCATCTGTGATATGACTGATGGTTTCATGGACTGCAAAGTCAGGGTCCTAGCTAGGAGACTTGATGGACTGCAGAATCCATTGGGGTGGGGCTTAAAGAGTGCCCTACCAGACTGAGGAGACTTGAAGTCAGCCCAGGAATTAGGATTGAAAAAACATAGGAGAAAGTCACAATAACTTGTATAATGTGTGAATTTATATATCATATACTAGAGGCCCAATGCATGAGATTCATGCACGGGCGTCCCTCAGCTCAATCTGTACCCTCTCCAATCCAAGAGCTCTCAGGGGATGTCCACTGATGGCTTAGGCCCACTCCCCATGGTTCTCTGCTCTCTGCAGGGCCTGGGGACTTCACCACAGCTATGGAGATGAAGCCCCCATGCCTTGCTGTCCACTCTCCATCTGCCGCTGACATGTGAACAAAGCCCCAATACCCTGCAGTGTGTTCTGTCTGCCTGGAGGCTTTGCTGACACCGACACACTAAGGAAGCCCCCATGCCCTGCTGTCCAGGCTCTGTCTGCTGGGCCTGGGGAGTTCCCGCCGCTGTCTTGCTAAGAAATCCCCTAAGCCCTGCTTTCTGTGCTCTGTCTGCCGGGCCTGGGGCCTTCCCCGCCACTGCCACACTAAGGAAGCCTCCTAGCCTTGCTATCTGGGCTCTGTTTGCCAGGTCTGGGGGCGGATCCAGCCTCGCTGCTTGGTCCCTGCGAACCCCAGCCAGGTCAACAGACCTGGACACTCCAGCTGCAGAGGCTGAGGGGACTGGGTGCCACTATCTTGTGGCTATGGGTGTCACCATCTTTGTGATGGAGTGACAGTTAATTTGCATATCACTCTTTTATTAGATAGGATGGTACAAGAGCCATAAACACAGAAATTATTTTCAAAAGCTGACCTAAGATTATTACAAACCTCTAGAATGCAAAGGAAGTGCCATTGAAAGCCAATATTAAAAAATATACTGTTAAAATCTAGGGAACTCTAAATCCTCATCAAAAAATGAAGCTCATAATAATGCACACACACACACACACACACACACACACACACACACACATGCCAGAGAATTAAACTAACATAAAATCCACTAATTAATAAAATTTCACTTTTAAAAGTTAATTATTCCAAAACTAGATTTAAAAACCTAGTCTATGCTATCAGAAATTCAAAAAACAAAGTGATATAAAATGGTTGAAATCAAGAATAGGTCAAGGATCCTATTCTTGGAAAAATGGCAAAACAAAATTAAATACTCTTTGAGAGATCAACTCCTAAACTATCCAATAGAAGGCAGGAAATTAGGATGAAGTAAAAACATCGAAAATATAGAATGAAATAGCAAGCACAAAATAAGATGATGGCATTAATTTCCAATATATCAGCAGTTCCAACTAAATTCATGAGGTAAAAAAGAGAGATTTTCAACATGATAAAAACAACAAATAAAACTCAAACAGTTATATCTTGTTTATAATAGATCTACTTAAAATATGAGTATTAAATGTTAACAATAAAAAAGGAGAGTAAATAAATACTTATCAAAGCAAAGTATAGAATGCTATATTAATACAAAATAGCAATTTACTTTCAGTTATAAGTCATTATCAGTAATAAGGAGAGTCGGTAGGCTTAGAAGATACAGAAATTCTAAATTTATGTACCAAATAACATAGCATCAAAATACAATGTGAGAAAAATCTACCTTTTCTGTATGAATTTCTCTCTCTCTTTTTTTTTTAAAGACACTTCTCTCAATTATTACTACAATAGATCACACTAATAAAATATAGTAGGAATTTAGAAAATATTAGCACAATTAACATGGTTGGTCTAATAAGCACATATAGTATTTTATGTGCAACAAAAGAAGAGAACATGGCATATGTAGAATAATTAAATTTTTAAAATTAACCTGAACTAGTCAATAAGGCTAGTGTGAGCACATTTTAAAAATTAATATACTCTCTGGGCTGTAAATTAAAAAATTTTTAATAAATAATTTATCTCTAAATATTTGGACACTAGAAACTTAAACTTCTAAGTAAATGGAGGTAAAGAAAATGCATGGTTTAACTATAAATAGTATTTACTTTAATTGGAAAAGTTATCAGCAAAATAAAATCAGAAAATCCCACACCTGAATATAGGATGCACTATGCAAAAAAATGTATGCCTAGTTTATACTACACTGAAATGTGTACATATGTACACCACCAGACATGGACAAGAATGTTTACAGCATACGTGTTTCTAATAGCCAATAACTGTAATCAATCAAAATGTTGATCAAAGTAAAAGATATAAATGGTGTTATAATCATACAACTGAAAATTATAGATCAATGAGAATAAGCAAACAATTCTATGTGCAATAAAATAGATGAATTTCATAAACATAATATTGCTTAAAAACAAAAAGAGTAACTTCTATATAATTTAAGTTCCAAACAGGCAAACATAACATGTAGTTTTAAAAGTCAGAATTGTAATTATGTTTAAGAATGAAGTGTTGGCCTTAGCTAGTTTGGCTCAGTGGATGGAGCATCAGCCTGCAGACTGAAGGGGCCCAGGTTTGATTCTGGTCAAAGGCACGTGTACCTCAGATGCAAAATTTTGCAGCCCAGGCCCTGGTCCAGGCTCATGCAGGAGGCAACCAATCTATGTGTTTCTCTCACATCAATTTCTGTCTTTCCCTCTCTATTCCACTATCCCTAAGAAATAAATGGAAATGTATTCTTGGGTGAAGATTTAAAAAAAAAAAAAAAAAGAATAAAGTGTGGTAGAAACTGGGAGAGTTCATAAGGAGCTTTTGTGGGTTCTGCTGGTATTCAATTTGCTTACCTTGGCAATGATTAATGGGTGTTTCCACTTTGTGAAAATTCACTGAATTTTGCTGTGACATTCTGTGTATGCTCATGTGTTAATATTATACTTGAAAAATGAGAATATTTTAAAGTAAAACATAAAATCAATTCCTAGAATAATAATGAAAGCTTTTCTAAATATCAGAACTATACATGCACATCCACAAACGCAGGTGCATGTTAATGAAGCAGAGCAAATAAATAGCTAAGTGGAAGGCTTTTAAAAGTATAAAATAAATAAAGCGACATTATGGCATAAATTTGACTAAATATATCTGTCAAGAGGAATATTGGCTTAACTCATGAATTATAATCAAAATTATGTAATGAATTAGATTCCAAACAAAGCTTGGAAACTATGCTAGATCAATCAGACCCACCTACAATAAATATTTTTTTCAGAAAAGTTTAAAATTAAGAGATGCATAACAGTAACCAGATATGTAATTGAAAAATATAATTAATAAAAAAATACTTTTTTAAAAAAAGAGTACACCAAATAAATGTAAACAAAAAGAAACAATTTAATATAAGAGAAGGAATAATGCAAGGCAAAAAGCCTATCTTAAATTCAGCTGATTAGCAATCTTAATTCTATCTGAAACATTAATTCCCTTTGTCATGTAACTATATATGTATCGGTTTATGAAATGTAGATGTGGACATCTTTAGAGGGGACCTCATTCTGCCTATCACAGTGTGCCTTCTGATACATAAAAATTCAAATTCATGTCCCACATGCAAAATGCATTCACTCTATCTCAACATCTCTAAAAAGTGTCAACCCATTACAACATCAAAACTTCAAAATATCATCAGCTCAAAATGCTAAAGTTTTATCATTTAAATCATCTAAATCGGGTATGAGAGAGATCTGATCCATCCTGCGGCAGAATTCCTCTCCATCTATAAATTTATGAAGTTAGGAACAAGTTATCTGCCCCCAAAGCACAACAGTGGGAGAGGCATGGGGTACCATTCATAAACATTCCCAATCAAAAAAGATATAAAACCAATGTGTTAACAAGGATGTATTCCTTCTGGAGACAACAACAACAACAAAAAATGTATATCCCTCCATTTCCAAATTCCACAGGCTGTCTGCATTCCTTTTCTTCTATTTTCAGAGCTAGAAATCTCATCACTCTGATCTCTTATTCTATCATTTACCTCTTCCTCAAACTCCCCTGCCATCCTCTTTCCCTTATAAGGATCTTCAATCAGCCCACCCAGATAGTACAGGATAATCTTCCCTCTCCTCAATTTAACCACAATTGCAAAGTCCCCTTTGGTCAGGTAAGACAATATACTCTTAGGTTTTAGAGATTAGGTCATGGACATCTTTATTATTTGTTTGTTTGTATTATTCTGCCTACCATGGAAAGCAAGTGAGAGAAGGTTACTGTTGAGGTGGGTCTTGGGTTAAAAGTTGTTCAGTTAGACAAGTTGGGGGGCATGCAAGTCAGAGGGGCGTAGTATGAATAAGTAAAATACATAAGGGGAACATACCCAGAGGATGAGGTTCTAAGACAGGCTGTAAAGCTGAGAGGCCAAAACTATATTGTAAACCTAGGCTAGGTCACTGTTATCAAGGGGATGGCACATTACGTGGGAAGCTCACACCTTATGCTGGATACAATGAGAGACTGAGTATTTTGAAGTAAAAGAGTAGCATAATAAAATCCATTTTAGAGATAGCTCTGTGGCCATACAGAAGATGGCTAGAGTCAGAGAATTAAAGTCTACACAAATTAGCCATAAATAGTTTGGTTTCTGAGTTGAGCTAGTTTAAATAATATAACTTTTGTATGTGCACCTTAATACCCTCTTAAAGGTGGTAAATAATTTTAAACTGTAGAATAGGTCAGGAGGTTGCTCTGGGCTGATATCATACATCCCTTATTTTTAGAAAATAATAATAATAAAACTACGTTTTCTATTAAAAAGATACTCTTTTTTTCACCAACAGCCAATGGCTTTATACCAGAATTAAATCAATAATCTAGATTATGTGAACAAGTATTTCCCTCAAACCTCTGAAGCTGTATTCTTTTTGCTTCTGAGTTAAATTATTGGATAGCCTGTCTATACTAATTAAACATTAACAGTAAATGATTAGCTCATCATCTCACTTAGTGTTTATACATCACTAAAATACTTCACTTACATTATATTTTCCCCTAGAGGGATAATATGCCTGCCATTTAACAATATTTTCCTTTGAGGTTTTTCATAAATTCTCAAAAGGCTGTCAGATTTAATGCATTTTTTTATAGCAGCACATTCTGTCAAGACTTTTTATTATTATGTGTTTTGGGTGTTTTTTGTACTAGCAGAGGCCATCAATGTCAGTTGAGTCAGGTTTTTTAAAGCCGATTTTCAAATCCCTTCCAGCTAAAACTTGTTAACAGCTGAGATTTTCAATGCTTCTGTTCCTTCCCTATAACTAAAGTTCTTTTAGTCAATACATTGAAAACTTAACCAAAAGTGTATTTCTCTGTTGACCCACTGGCAAATGGAAAATATATTCTTGCAAAGATTCCAGTAATTCATTCAAGAACTTGAATTACTGTATTAATACAGTTCTTTGACTTAGTTTATAGAAAAATTTCTAAAATTTTGTCGATTAATTAAGTTTCTAAAAGTAAGCAAGTAAAGATGCCATATTTTAGTAACATGTTATTTAAAAGTAAAACTCTTTTAAAGCAAAATATAATTTGGTAAATGAAAAAGTGCATCTTCATTTAGCCCTTTTTCATTTTTTACCTTTTGTATATTGAATTTTCTTAGACTAGACAACTTTGGTAAATTTGAAGTCAATTTTAAGTGTTTAGTTATCATATATTTAGACAGCAATGACTTTTTAAATGATTAGAATTTATAGAATTTTTAATATTTAAACTAATTTAAATTCAATATACTATGAGACTTAATAATAATTCAACTTGATTAAGTTTTAATGGCAAAGATAGATACAGCTATTTATATTTATAACTATATAAGAGACTATAAATTAGTTTGAATGTCCATAGAACCCGATGTTTAGTTGGGAGATAAATTTCAACTAAATACAAAAATAATTCTCTATAGGCTAGAACTCTCTAAATAGAGATTTCATTCAACATATATTCTAAAAATATAAAATGTATATATCACATTTTTCAGGTATTGTGCTCTATGAATTGCTGAAGAAAATAGATACAGTCCGGCTCTCAAAATTCTAAAACAGGAGGGCTTAGAATAAAAAGTATGTGCCTATTTGCTAAGCACAATTCTAAGTGCTTTATCAGTATTATACCATTTAATCCCTAAATAACCTAAAGTGGGAAGGGGATTGACATCTAAAGTATTCAAAGAAGGTCATCATGGTTAAACACTATGCAAAGAGATAAGGACAACAAATGATGCAGGAACAAAATTTATGGTTATTTCTAATCACCCTGTAAATCTATTGAAGGGAGAAGTGTTTTACAGAAGAAAGTAAAGGATCTGATTTACATTGAAGGAAAAAAAATATTCCACTCTGACTTGCTAGAAGTAGAGATTGAAAAAGTGCAAGGACAGGAGAGGGCAGGGCAGGGTGAGGATAACCTCCTGACTCCACTGTGGGGCAGGGCGGAACTATCCTCCATTTTGTGTAACTGGATCCTAGCCTTTACCCAATCAATCAGGGTCAGCCAAAGCAGTGACATTTATTTACTGGTGTAAAACCCCTGGACTTGGCGAAGTTCGCTCTCTCTTCCTCCATGCTGTCGGCGTGAGTGGGACAGAGCCCATGCTAGCATGGAAGAGGCTCTTTTGTTAATTGCATCGAACGTGGCTCCCTGATGGTCTTTGGGGATCATGGAATCTCACAGAAATCATGGTACAACAGACACAACCAGAGAAATTTGAGAAATCAGAGTGTTCAATCTCCAGAGATGAGATTCAACCCAAGTAAGTCCAGGATGCTTGGGACTCAGTTGGTGACACATAGGGAAGTGGACACAAAGGCAAGTGGGGACATCAAAAAAGATAGTTGGAATTAGAATGATTTGGTGACCAATTACATGTGAAGGATAAAGGGGTGAGGCAAAAATTATTGTTTATTTATGATTTGAGCAACAGGTAGATAGTAGTGAAATTAACAACAATGGGGAAAGTCAGGTAAGGAGAAGCCAAGAGTTTGCTGTGGGACATGTTAATTTTGAGATAGCCAATTAAATGCATCAGGTTAGACATACCCCATATATGGTACATTTCTCCAGAGGAAATTCAAGAATCAAATAGACATTTGTCTAGATGACATGAAAGTCTTCTCCATCTTTACAATTCTGATTGTATGAAAAGAGGAAAGGAGAGTGATCTGAAGAGAACATCATGAATATTAAATTTGTTCTCATTGTGGGAGGTGTTCAGGACCAGGACTTGTTCATTTTATATCTTATTTGCTCTCATGGATTTAACCATCACTAAGTAAAAAGCAGATTGACTAAAGCTAAAATTTCCAATAACTGCATAACCTAAAATTCACAGCAGTCAAGTTTAAAAGCCTCTCTTTGCACTGCTTTTATATAATGAAGCACCAATTATTACTTTAGCATCAAGGACAAAGAACACTCAATTATATAAGAGGCACTTTCTTTAATACATATGTTTATAGATAAAAATACCTATATTCACTAAAGAAAAATAAGTGTTGGAGACCATTTTTCTTTCTTTCTTTTAAAAAATAACTTCAAATATGTCATTGCTCATCTTCATTAGTAAACTGGTGTATTCACATTATTGCTATTACTAGTATTATTATTTTTAAACCAACATTTCCTCTCCCATTTCCTTTGTGCTGATCTTTGACATTCTGCTGAACAGAATAAGCCCAAGCAGGCATTCCACAAATACTCAGAGCAAAGGGATATGCTCAAAACACCTGCCATTAGCAAAACTTGAATTGCTGAAACTATAGTATTTAAAATCAATTTTGAGCTATTTGGAATTTTTGAAGGAAACAGTAATGAGAAGCCAGATGTTTCCATACCATATGTGAGTAATATATGAGTCATATGCCAGAAATATTCTGCCACTGCATTGTGGTTAAGCATGTAGTAGATCTTGGAGCCATGTTGTTTGGGTGAATCATTTATGCTACAGTCCAACTCTATGACCGTGGACAGCTTACTTAAAGAGTTTGGTACCTTAGATTTCTCATCTATTAAAGGAGAGTAATATCTCCATCTCATATCTTTATAGAGTCCTAAAAGAATGATGAGCTCCTGGAACTGTGCCTATCACAATAAGTGCTCAATTAACACGAGTTATAATTTTCTCCCAGTCTTTTTCTAAAGACACATGATTTAACACAGAAGATAAAAACCACAGGCGGACCCAAATCTCTTCCAATACACTACATTAGCTGTAAATTACAAAGCATATATGACTGGTGATGGCATAACTTGCTATACTCCTTGCATAAAAACCCCCTTCTTATGCATTTATAGCTCACAGGCCATTTGATGTTTTCCTAAATATCTTTCATATGTCCAACAATAAGACCAAGGGTCCACAAGTACATTTAAATTTATTGGTGCCAGATTTTAGCAGTGCTTTGGGGCTTGCATCTAGCTGTTTTTTACATTCTGTTAGGCATATGGATTATTCATGAACTATAACAAACACCCCTGAAATTAGTGGCTTAGTACCGTAATCTTTCATCCTCACTCCCAAATCTGGGTTTGGCTGACTTAGACTGGGCTCTGCTGGGATGCTCTGCTTCAAGCTGGGCTTGCCATGCATCAGGCTCAGGTCTGCTCCTTAGGTATTCATCCTGGACATGGTCCGGGGATACAGGAGCAGCAGCTATTTGGGGAAGCTCTGCTTGTGGTGATGGCAGAGCACAAGAGGAGAGGCCCAACTGTGCACCAAACTGAAAATCTCTTCTTATGTTAGGTTTGCTAATGTTTCATCAGCCTGAACAAGTAACATGACTGATCCCCAAGTCAAGAGATGGGGAAGTCCTAGAGCAAGGAAGGAGATGAGTGAATATGCCTCTCAGTTATCCATCACACTAGATTATGCTGCTGGTAATGATATAATCATGACTGCATATATTCTCACATTTAAGTGATTCATTTTGAAGCCTATTATTTTGTATAGTCAAGCTTACTGGCCATCTATAGAAAAAATAAACAAAGCTTTTCCTAAGCAAAGAGAATATTCTTTATTATATATCATGAACTCTAAACTAAAATAAAACCTGACTCAAGAAATACTTTCTGGATTAATAAACATGGAATACTGAGGGTAAGATTTTTATACTAATAGCTAAATATATATATATATATATATATATATATATATATATATATATATATATATATTTTTTTTTTTTTTTTTAGGGAAATAGGTGAAAGCAGAGACATTTAGTCTCTGGTTGCTTCATTCATTCAGCCTTTCTTTCAATCAATAAATGTTCTTTAAGTGGCTACTATGAGCCAGGCGTGTTCTAAGTCATAGGGCTCAAAACAGTCAGTTCCTACCATTTGGAGATATAGACAATAAATGATGACACCATAAGTTAGTTGTGGATAATGATAAATAGCTAAAAAGTAAAACATTAGAAAATGAAATTATGAAGGTGAGATTATTTTGGATGAGATAAACAGGAAGGCCTGAAAAAAGTGACATTTGAGCTGAAACTTGATGATAAAAAGTGGTCAACCAAGTGAAGATATAGAGAAAGAGAATTATAGTCACAAGGTGCAACATGAGCAGACATTCTGAGACAGGACAGAGTTTGGAAAGAAGTTAGTGCTGAAAAGAACTCCATTCTTAAAATGTAAAACCCATGCAAATTTCTTAAATTTGATTTCTTGCCTTTGATTCTCTAGTGTCTCATGCACTGATCACCTGGTTTTGTCATTGTTGGCTGCCCTGTCAATCTCCTCCACTGGAACTGGGGTTCTTTTAATACAAATATCAGTATCTTAGCAGTTTTTCATTCACAGTGCCCAGTGCAGAGCTTCATCCAACATAAGGCTGATGAGTGCACACATATGCCAGATTATCATTGTATAAGGATCAGCCAAGGGGTGGGCCCACGATGGGATCAACTTACCCTGTTTAAAAGATAGTCACAGAAAAGGCTACATTTTGAAAGGGTACAAATTTAATACATGAAGGGGTTTCAGCCTTCATTCTTCTTTTCCAGAAATATAAAAATAAGAAATAATTCAAGATCTATTATGTATAAGGTACCATAGGAACATAAAAAAATTAATAACACTGTATTCTGCCCTCCTCAAACAATAACTACTTTAGAAAATTATATTACTAAAGAATTTTAACTATTTTCTAAATGCTTACAAACTTATTACCACATTTTCTCCTTTGTTGACTTTAAAAGGCCATTTTTAATAGCTATAATTTCTCTCAGAGCTTGGGTTAGCTAGCTTGGGAAAAATCATTTTAGGTGCTTTTAATATCCAAGATATAATTTATGGTTGAAAGGGGCATTTGAGGGCACCTAACCCATTAATAATTTGGACACTAAGACCAAATATGTGAAGTAATTTACTAGACAGAAGGAGAGTTGTGGATGGAACTCTGATCCCTGACACCTGATTAGTTCACTTCCGATTATACTAGTCAAAAAGAAGCTGAGAATTTGGTTCATAATGAAATTAGCAATCACAACATGAGACTCAGAAGAAATTATAAGCAAAAAGAATATGCAAAAAGCAGTACTAACCAGGAATTAATTCTTCCAAGGTTTTTTCTTGATGTTGCATTTTTTTAAAATTTGAGCACTATTTCAAATGTTAGTTAATCCTTACCTAGGTAATAAAATACCTATAATTAAAGAAAGTAGTTTTCTTAGTTTAAAGTTATTTCCCACAGTCAAGAAAAAGTGAGTGAGTTTGGTTTGAAAAATAAGTAAGTACACAGAATGAAAAAAAGTGATTGATACATCCTATGCAATGAAGAGGTAATATGCAAATTGAGCATCACTCCAACCCACAAGATGGCCACTTCCATGTGGTCAAAGATGGCCACCACAAAATGGTCAGCAGGGGAGGGCAGTTGTGGGCAATCGGGCCAGCAGGGAAGAGTAGTTGGGAGGAACAGGCCTGCAGGGGAGGGCAGTTGGGGATGACCAGGCCTTTAGGGGAGGACAGTTGGGGGCAACCAGGGCCAACATGGGAGGGCAATTAGGGGCAACCAAGCCTGCAGGGGAGGGTAGTTATGGGTGACAAGCTGGCAAGGAAGGGAAGTTAGGGGTGACCAGGCCTGCAGGGGAGGGCAGTTAGGAGTGACTGGGCCTGCAAGGGAGGGAAGTTAGGAGTGACTGGGCCTGCAAGGGAGGGCAGTTGAGGGGGGACCAGGGTTGCAGGAGAGGGCAGTTGGAACGACCAGGTCAGCATGGGAGGGTTGTTAGGGGCAACCAAGTCTGCAGGGGAAAGCTGTTGGGACCAATCAGGCTGTCAAGGGAGGGCAATTAGAGATGACCAGGATGGCAGGAGAGAGCAGTTAGGGCAATTGGGCCAGCAGGGGAGCAGTTAGGTATCGATCAGGGGATTGGTTAGGAGGTGATCAGTGTGGCAGCAGAAGTGGTTAGGGGCAATCAGGCAGGCAGGCAGGCAGGCAGGCAGGCAGGCAGGCAGGCAGGCGAGTGGTTGGGAGCCAGCAGTCCTGGATTGAGAGCGTAATGTCCCAGATTAGAGAGGGTGCAGGTTGGGCTGTGGGGCATACACACTCCCACCCCGTACACAAATTTTGTGCACCAGGCCTCTAGTTGGAGATATAATCCATTACATAGACATTTACATCTTCAACAAAGAAAAGATACAGTCCTGGGTCCATGTTTATCTCCGTCTATAAAGAGATACAACTGTTAACCCGATAAGGCTGGCAAAGAATCATAATCAATACCATGATGTGAGACTTCCTCAGCCTGACAACAAACAAATGGAAAAGTACTTGAGACCATGTAAGCAAACAAGAAATATTCAGGTTCCAAACAGAGTGACAGTTATGAAAACAAGTTATGAAAGAGTAATAGTCATCCTGTGTTAACATCTCACTACAAACAATAAGAAAAGTGGACAATTATGTGTGCCTCTCTTTTCAAGCTCAGGGCAATAGATAGCTCATAGCTCTGACCACTGACACAGGGAAGCACAGAAGACCTCTCTACATTAACCTCAGATTTCTGCAGGGACCATTATCCAAACCACTGCAAGGGGCAGGAGAGCCTAACCCAAGAGCTGAAGAAATAGAACTGATACTTTAGGGTAACAGGCACTGGTGGGATATGTTATGCAGAGTAACATAAATAGGAGAGCTACACTAAGAGAAAGCTCCACAAATCTGCAAAGGAGTGCACGTGAGTCTCTCTAGCTCAATGCTAAACTATACATGCACAAGGCAAGACTCTATTTTTGCAAAAACATTTTAAAAATAATATAAGAATAATGAGCAGCAGTTAACAAGACCTGTCTTAGTCAGAGAAGATTTTGTAGACAAACTACACACCTTATGCACAAAATGAAATTAAACATAACATTCCAGAAATTACTCTACCTATTCCCAGGATTGTGGAGGTAAAATCCTTTGTAACATTCTTAGAAAATAGCCTACATAAATTGGTTTATTGAAAATGGCTCACATGTCTGGACAATATATGTTGCATGTATGCAATTTTGAAATTACTTTTGTTAATCGAAATGAAAGCAGTCAGTTGGAATATAAGAAAAACAGTGACATAGGTTATTTGTCATTACTTTTCCGTAAGTTTTGACTTATTCCAAATATTCTAGTGTTTGGCTCCTCTTTACTTGAATGGCTGAAATAAAAAGCACACAAATGTATAGCTTAAGTACTTCAAAGCTACATCCTTATTGTAGTTACATAATGGAAGAGATTTTACATTTGTTAGAACAGGAGAAAGAATAGAGACTGACCATAATACATGCTTTCCTGCTATACATCTGCATAATCATATATTATTGAAGAACATTTTAACAAAAGCATAAAGGCTGGAATTCCATTACCAGGAACACACAACAAACACCATGAATGCTTTAACATTCAAATTAAAAAGGCAGATTTGTCCATAGCCTCCTCCTAATGCCTTTTCATTTAACTGCTTCTAATAATCCTCTGACAATTATCTATCTGGGAAAAAGGGAAAGCAAGTTCCAAAACATTGAACTCAAACCTTTGTACTGCTAAGTAGCCTCCTTTAAAGGGGGCATTTTGCATTTACCCTCTGATTTATAAAAGGAGCTTTTTCTATGTCTCCATCAGAGGAAATCAAACCGAGATCGATCATGTGACTAGCAGTGAAAATCTGAGAATGTCCTGAGCACCACTTACAATTTGTAAGGCCAAGAATCAACTGAGCGGGTGTTTCTGCTTTTTCACAATATGGCCAGATTTCAAAACATTTAACTGAGATTTTAGAAGACACAGGGAACAGTACTAACAATAAGGTCATTTAAGATATAATCACAGATTCTTTTGCAGAAGTGGTGACTTTATGTTCAAAAAACACTTCCTTCAACTGACTTATTTCCTCACATAAATAAACTCTGTGGATTTTTTTTCTACTTCTCCCCTGAGTATGAGTTCTATACCTAGGAAGTCCCTTATTATCCACTGGATCATCTGACTATTCTTACAAACTGCCTTGTGTAAAAAAAGTGACAAAGACCAAGCAACGCAGGACATTCGATTTTGGGGGAAAAGTAAATTTGACACAGAAATATGTTTTTATGTAGACAATGAGCATTCAAACAACTTATGCAAACCTTCTTCTTGGATTCATTAAGCCGTAAGCCAATTTTATTAACTTGTGCTGTAGGGAAAACTTGCCTTTTGGCCCCAAACCATTTTATATTTTCTTTTTGTCTCAGGTGCCTATAATCTCATTTTGATACTATGATCAAATAGCTCCATGTTGCTTATGTTGAGAGTGATGTTCCTTGCTACATATTGCTTATGTAAAGAGTCCATGTTCCTTACAAGGAATTTATTCACAGGACTCCATTCATGGTCAGAAGCCTTGTTTCCCACTTCCTGCCCCATGCTTTTTTAGAGGCCCTAGGCAATTTACCAGATGGGATCTAAAGTTTTATTTTTAATCCCTGGGTTTTGGTTTTTACTATTTATGCTAATAGAAATTCCATGACTTTTCCCCATAAGATTAATTCTACTCAACAATTAAGGCATATCAAAATGTTTATGAAGCCTGTATTAATTATCTTCTGCCTGTTTTCTTTGCCAAAACATTTTTCAGCATTCTCATGCTGCTCATAATGTTCTGTATGGCTCCTAGATAGTTGTGTGCATGAGAAATCTACTGGAATCATTCAGAATTCTATTTATTCAATAATTGCTATCCACTAATGCTACCACTCTAGGTGCTATAAAAGACACTCCAGCCCTAACCAGTTTGGCTCAGTGGATAGAGCGTTAGCCTGCAGATTGAGGGACCCCAGGTTCAATTCTGGCTAAGGGCATGTATCTTGGTTGCAGGCACATCCCCAGTAGGAGGTATGCAGAAGGCAACTGATCAATGTGTTTCTCTCATCGATGTTTCTCTCTCCCTCTCTGTAAAAAATAATAATAAAAAAATATATATAGTTATTTTTTTTAATTTTTTAAACGACACTCCACTTTTAAGAAACTCACAGTCTGACTGTTTAAAAGCTATTCAGCTGTTATTTTTTGTGCAACAAAAAGCAAGTAACTTCATATTTCAAACACAAAATGTGGTCAATAAATGGTTGCTGAATTAAAATCCATATGATCAATCTCAGCTAAAGTATTAGGAGATTACTGTATTAATTTACTAAAGAGAAATTACATTTTTTAAAATAATGAGCTCAAAGAGACCCCCAGGTTCCCCCCAGTGAAACGGTTTGGGGAAAATGGTCTTTCTTAGAGCTTCTCTAAGAAATTGCAGAAAATAGCCAATGCCTACTTCATGCATCCCTCATATCCATAGAGGATGTATTCATATGCATCCACAAGGTAAACAGAGCTAATTTTATTGTATGTCTGAAAACTGACTGAGGACACTACAAGCATTGATAATATGTAGGAATGAGGAGGACCACTAGACAGAACTGGAAAGGATCTGCCATTTTCTTCAGGTGTGCAAGAATATGCACCCTGATAAAATTATTAGCTCAATAAAGGAGCACTGAATTTTATAGATAAGTACTTGTTTTATCTGTTCATTGAAGACTCATTCCTCTAATGGGTGATATGGCTTTATAAATCATAAAGCAGCAACATCTGTGAATTATGAGATTCCTTTGAAAAAGGCCATTTAATGGACTGTACTCACATCCAGAGCAAATGAGTTCTCTCACTTGGGCAGCTGTTCTTCATTCTTTTCTACAAACAAGGCCAGCAATTTTCAAGGTGATAAAAAGCCTACATTTAGGGAAATATAATACTATGCTTACAAAACGTAATGACAAGTAAACCTCAAAAAATGTAGAAATTTGATGTGAATGAGATAAATGTTCAAAAGACCGCCTGCCTATCCAAAGCCTTTCTGAACCCTCAATCTCCTCCTCTCTCCAGGGTTCCCTAAGCAGCTCCTTGCTCCTTTCCACTAGTCTCCTCCTCCCTTAACCTCTTCCAGAGACAGATTAAGTCCCTTCTACCTTATTACTTGCAGTCTGAGCCCAGGCTCTTGGCCAGGGAGCCCTGGCCACCTCTCAATTGGATATCACTAGAGGTATACTTTATTTTAAAAAATATTCTTTATGGGTAGAATATTAACAACTTAGCAATTTAGGGAACCCAGAAATATGTTCTTTCCCAAAATGGTTCTCAGGAAGCTGAATTTGTAGGTTCAGTTTCCATGTGGTTTAGACCAGTTCAGTTTCTTCTGAACCAAGACTATGACCAGACATCTTAAAGCAGAAGGGGAAGTGGAGAGGTGGACGTGTGCACCATAACTCCTGCTCTCTGTACCGAGGTCAGCACATCTTTCCTGGGCATTTTTCTGCTTTTGTTCTAGAATTCTTTCCCACTAAACTTAGGGAGAAAAATCATTGAAAGGTATTGTTTTTTCCCCCATCAATGTTGTTCTTAAAATATTGACACCATGGAGAAGGTTCCTTTGCCAGAAATAAACAATGTTTTCATGAAGAATTTAAAGGCTTTAAGCCAAATAAAAAATACTTACTGGGTTTTGCATTACTTCATTTTATTTTCAAAATATTTTTATGCCAATAATGTCTTTTTAAGAAGTAAAAGAAATATGAAAAAAAAGGAAGAGATAAAATTAAAAATGTTGCATTCTAACTCTCTTGTTAGGGAAATCATTTTGATAAGTGTCTCTCTCTTTTCTTTTCCTTTTTTGAGTCCTTGAAATCACGTGCTATTCAGGAAAGAGTTTATCTATTTAAATATTATTTTCCTGCTAGCAAGTTCTTGTGATGAATTAAAGCATAAAATGTTAATTTACTATATGCAAATGACATGTAAATTTAGACTTTCCCAATATCAATTGTGTCTGAATTTCATGCAAATTTCCTATCCACCATTACTTAATTCATATTTGAGGTCAGTTTCCTATACTACATTATTCTGTATTAGAGGTCTGGGAGCCCTCAAGGGATGTCTGACTGATGGCTTCAGAGGTGCATCGCTGAGTTCACTAGCCTTCAGCCTGGCTATGGCTGAGCCTTGATTGCCCTATAGGAGTGCTCTGACCACCAGGGGGCAGCTCCTGTGTTGAGCATCTGCCCCCTGGTGGTCAGTGCCCATCATAGTGACTGGCTGTTCCATCATTCGGTTGATTTGCATATTACCCTTTTATTATATAGAATAATCCATTTTGACAAATATTCAACCATTTCTCCTGGGTTTGAGTTCTCTCACCATCCTGGTGATTGTTCTCTAAAACATGTGCTTGGATTCTGGTTTCCTTATCTGTGAAGTTAGTGTGTTCACCTGACATCCATCGTTTCTTTGTGTGTGTGTTTTTAACCCTATGATAATTCACATGGTTATTGTGAGGATTCAATAACATATGAGGTATGAACTCACCTTAAAATATAAAATGACATGCAAATATGAATTAGAGACATGCAAATTTATAAATTGATAATTGTTTTTTGATACAATGGAAACTTATGTTTCAGAATCTAGAGTGAGTATGTATCTGATAGGTCAATTGATAGCATCATAACATTATTCTTTATTTAATATCTCAAGTACTTACTTCACCTATCCTGCTTCAGGAATCTGGATGGTAGAAGAAAAGTTTCCTTCTTGAGGAAAACACATCTGTACTTTTTTTTCCTCCAATACTTTAATTGATCTTAAAGATCTTTTATAAGTTTGAGAAAAAAATAGAATTCTATTGAACCTTTTTGTACAAATGATGAAGTTTCTTATCTGTTGTTTATTTTCCCCTTGGACATGTCAGAGTACCTTGAATATTCACTTGAAAATGGCTGCAGATTATATTGGCAGTCTACAACAGCCATGTCTTTCATATTTTAATTCCAACTATTTGCAAATAGCTATCTCAGAATGAGATGAAGGTTACATTTATTTTAGTACTATAGCTTCACTGTAGGTGAAGATTGAATGCATTTAAGAGATTATAAATGTACTGTTATTATGAAATTATTATTATAGTATTTTTAAATATGGGTAACAAAATATCTCAACTATTTTGTAAAATAATGCAGAAACATTCACTTAGAACTCTATGGCAGGTAATAGAAGTCATGTTCAGGATGCATTTTAATTGGTATTTTAAAACTTTCAGAGTGAATAAAAAAGTTTTCTTTAGAAAATGATCAAATTGCAGATACCAAAAATAAGGGCATTTTCAATAAATGAGGTTGATCTTATAAAATAAATCATTCTACAAATACTGCATAGTGGCTAAAATCAAAGGCTATTAAAGAATCAGTCTTTCTAGGCTGAAATATCTACTGTTATTTCCCAGCTTGTTTAATTGCTCTGTGCCCCATAAGTAATTAGGTGGTGTATTTAAAGCACTAACCAAAGAACATGCACTCAATAAAAGAAGTAGTTATTATATTATTAAGGTTTTCATTTAGAAAGTGCAGGAAAGATACCTGTCTACATGTTCACATTAGAAAGTACATAGCACATTTTTTTGGTATTGATTCTTAGTGAATTAAGTTTGTATTATCTAGCAAAGCAATTCTGGCTTTATTTTTAACATATCTTTTATTTTTTTATGTTTATTGAAGTATAATTGACAAATAAATATTATATATGTGTAAGGTGCACCTTAATCACCATATAATTTCTTTTCTGGTGAGAACATTTAAAATCTACCTTTTTAGCAAATTTCAAGTATATAATGTTAATTATGGTCACACTGCCCTACATTAGATCTCCAGGACTTACTCATCTCAAACAACTGGAAATTTGTTCACCATGACCAATATCTCCCCATGTCCTTGCCTTTCAGGTCCTGGTAACCACCATTTAAACAGAAGAGAATAAAGGTTTAATCTTCTAGTATAAAATTTTGTGAATATTAGCTATAAGATATCCTCATAAATATTGTTTTTAAATACTCAGCATAGTGTTTCACTCATGGTAGGTATTCAATGAATTTCTGTTAATTATAATAAGCTAGAGGCCTGGTCCATGAAATTCATTCACTGGGGGGAAGGGGAGTGTCCCTTAACCTTGCCTGCCCCTTCTCACAGACCCAGAGCCCTCAGGGGTTGTTCTACTGATGGCTTAGGCCCACTCTCCACAGTCTGGCCTCCCTCTTCCAGAGGCAACCAGCTGATCAAGTAAAACACCACCCCAATCACCCTCTCGCTACTGCTGCCTCTGGCCTCCCTCTACAGGAGGTGACCCAGCAATCAGGGGAAGGCAATGCCCCATCATGCCTCTGCTGCTGCCATTGCCAGACATGAGGCTGCCTGAGGCTTGGCCTTCGCAGTCACTGTGGCTTGCCTGAGCCTCACCTGTTCCTCATTGCCTGAGCCCTGAACGCTTGCAGTGGCAGCAGCCACCAGCGGCTTGCCTGAGCCTCAGGTCAGCCCTGGGAAAGCAGCAGCCACCATTGGTGGCTTCCCTGAGCCTAGAGCTGGCCATGGGCAAGCAGCAGCTGCCATTGAGTCCCCAACATCGCAACTCTTTGCTCCATCCCCAGTGGTGCAAGTTTCTGCCCATTTGTGCCTGCTGTGCACGCAGCCTGCTGATTGCTCATTACTGTGATGGTGTCTGAACCAATTTGCATATTGCCCTATTATTAGATAAACTAGAGGCCTGGTGCACAAAATTTGTGCACAAGGGTGGGGAGTGGGGAGGTTGTCCCTCAGCCCAGCCTGCTCCCTCTCCAATCTGGGACCCCTCAAGGGATGTCCGACTGCACATTTAGGCCAGATCCCACCAGCAGTTGGACATCCCTCTCATAATCCAGAACTGCTGGCTCCCAACAACTCACCTGCATACCTAATTGCCCCTAACAGCTTCTGCCTGTAAGCCTAATCACCCCCTAACCACTAACCTGCCAGCCATCTTGTGGTGGCCATCTTATGTCCACATGGGGGAGCCATCTTTGACCACATGGGGGCGTCCATCTTGTGTGTTGAAGTGATGGTCAATTTGCATATTACCTCTTTATTATATGGGATATCTTGATTATTATAAGAATTTTATTGTCATTCTTTGTGGCTAGGCTGAATCTTTCAAAGAAACTAAATTTATGGCCTAACTATTGTTAACGTTCTATTTACCTGAGCAATACATTATATAGTTATCACATTCTGTAAATAAATTAGATCACCTAATGACTCATTTGAGAGCACTGAATATGCTTATCTAATTTGCTTTATGGGACAGTAAGCAAAATTTCCAAGTCACATCATCCTTAAAATAATGCATTTTCCCTTTAATAACAGCCTTAAGTATCAGTGAGTACAGCAATGCTTAGTTGCAATGTAGGACTTTCCATGCCAATGCTATTTATTTAGAAAAAATTGAATTACTTGATTTATTTGTATTAAATTGCTACTTAGGGATAGGAACATATTAATACACAATTTTCATTACAATGCTAATTTATTTAACATTACTTAACTCTCCAGTGAGTACACAAATCCTATAAAGAATAGCATTCTGAAGTAATGTAATTGCCAAATATTCCCAAGAGTATAAGAAATGCACACTTTTTAAAAAATTTATTTGTAATGGCATTATAGCAAAAGGCTAAGAATTTATGCATTAGCCTATTTTTTTTTCTCATGACAGAATTAAAGATTCAAATATAAGACTTAAATTTTCTATAAATGTGTACTTTGTATAATGAATTAAACTAGCCATTCTATTATTTTGCTTTTAAAATATTATAGAGATTTTAGTTATTGAGATGCAAATAAATCAGGATATAATAGGTGACAGTGCTGGCATACAGATGACAGTGATTATTGTGCTAAAGCAGTCAATAAATGTATTCTTTGTGCAAGATAAAGATCTAATTTGGATTGTTTCTAAATTGCTATTTATCAGCACACTATTTACTGAATAATTATTTCCCACTATTTTGCAAATTTTAATTATAAATTTATAATTTTACATGTAAAATTCCCTATCTAAAGAATAGTAGCAGTATTTAATTCTTTGCAATCTTATTGTATGTATTTTATAAACTTAAATCATACTAATAATTTCATATGCATTGTTTTACTTATGATAACATAATAAAAATGTTCCCCACATACTAGAAAGTTATTATAACAGGAATAGTCTCTACTATGTGAGGTGACAGAGAAGTTAATTAATCCTACTGCAGTAATCATTTTATAATTATATATGTAAATCTATAATAATAAAAGCATAATATGCTAATTAGACCGTACATCCCTCCAGATGAGGCCAGGACTGTGAGGGAAGCCTGGGTCCTAAGTGTCAGAGGGAAGCCAGCATCTGGGGGAAGGAAAGCCTACTCTTGCACAAATTTCATGTATCGGGGCTTTGGTTTAATTATAAATATATAAAATGAACACATTATACACTTTAAACGTACACAATGTTATATGTCAGTTATATCTCAATAAAGCAGGAAAAAATAATCTTTATTTTAATCTTTATTTTATAATTATAATTATCTTTTCATGTTATTTGCCTATATCCATTTTATATTTGTTTCACATATGTTTTATATTTATTATATCACTGGAGGCCCAATGCACAAAATTCTTGCAAGAGTAGGCCTTCCTTCCCCCAGTTGCTGGCACAGGTTTCTCTCTGGCACCCAGGACCTGGGCTTCCCTTGTAGCACTGGCTTCATCCAGAAGGTTGTCTGCTTTAATTAGCATATTAAGTTTTTATTATTATAGATTATAATGTGTGTATACATACACACTGTGTGTTGTACATGTATGCTATATACATGCAGAGTTAATATATATATTAATACTATATTCCTAATTTGTTTTCTTTTAGAATTTGGTTTATCATTATTTCTGTTGGCAAAAGATATTCAAAGAGCCAATTTTATAAATATTTTTTTCAGATTTTTAAAAAAATATATTTTTATTGATTTCAGAGAGAAAGGGAGAGGGAAAGAGAGATAGAAACATCAGTGAGAGAGAATTATTGATCAGCTGCTTCCTGCACACCCTCCCACTGGGGATTAAGCCCACAATCTGGGCCTGTGCCCTTGACCAGAATCATACCAGGGACCCTCAGTCTGCAGACCGATGTTCAATCCACTGAGCCAAATCGGCTAGAGCAAAAATAGTTTTAAAAATATATATTTTTATTGATTTCAGAGTGGAAGGGAGAAGGAAGAGAGATAGAAACACCAATAATGAGAGAGAATCATTGATCGGTTGCCTCCTGCACACTCCCCACCAGGGATCCAGTCTGTAACCTAGGCATGTACCCTGACCAGGAATCAAACCATGACCTCCCTCCCAGTTCATAGATTGATACTCAATCACCGAACCACATCGGCTAGGCATAAATACTTTCTTTTTTGATTCAGACCATATTCTATTATACAAATCTGAAGCTATACTTTTGTGGCCAGTTTTCTTTTTCTTTTATTTTGTTTTTTGATGATTGCTTGTTGATTCATAAGAATATTGTATATTTTTGAAATTCATAGACGTTGCAGGCATGCCTCTTTTTCATTAATTTTAGCTGAAGTGAGGCATGACCTTTCAATGGGTCTTTCCTTGTAACTGAAGACCTTTTGAAAATTATGCTATAAATCATCACTCCTGCTCAAATAGCTTTGGCCTCTCTCAGGAGATTGCCCATAGTCCTTGTCTTAGATTTCCTTTTTACTTTCCTCGTATCCATAGTCTGCTTTCTCAGTGCTTTTACTTATTTGCTTTTTCCTCTCCATATTAGTAGACCATGCAAGCCTATCTCCCAAAATGAGAGGAAATGAAATGAATCATGCCAGAAGTTCTTAGCACTGTATTTTTGTTTGAATCACATGTGTAAATAAATAAATAAATAAATAATAAGGGCAAGGCATAGGGCATTGCACAATTCATGAAACATTCTGTCCCCTGTTGGCAGTGCGTGCTGGAGTTGTGCAAGAATTGGACCTGCCTGGTCCTACCCTAGACCAGTTAAATCTGAATCTGGGTGTGGAGTAAAACACTGATAATTTTTTTTAAATCTTCAGTTGATCCTAGTGTGCAGCTATTATTAGGAAGGAGGAGAGCTGATGGTACTTGCATAGGGTTTAGCCAAGCTCTGAGGCCTGTCAGTGCTTAAAGTTAGACACCCTCTGCTTCAGCATCACCTAATTATCCAGTGTCAATCTAACTCTTTAGCATGGATTTTAATCTACATTTGCTGTTCCATTTTTTGTTTCCTCACTCATCTGAGTGGCTGCCTCATAGTTCCATATTTTGGCTACTCCTGATTCATGAAAATCATGGGTGTTTTTATACATATATATCATAAAGGATTTCAAGAAATTTCCTAAACTTATTTTCTAATTTATATGTAATTTAAAAAAATAAGAACTCTATCTAGGCTTAGCCTTGCCAATGAGCAAGGTATATGGCTTGGCCGCATGGACTGCTAAAAAAATCTCATCCAACCTCCAACTGGAGTGTGGACCAGCATGCACAGCTCCCCAAGCATGGTTCTGCCAAGTTGTGGGAGCTCATCTCTTATCACTTCACTCTGGTTCTCTGACTGTATGAATACGTTGTCTACTCTACACAAACATGTACTGAAATCACATCATACCAAGTCCATTTGTTTGTCTTAATTTATCATTCAACGAAAACTTAAAGAATACTACATCTTGTTGGGTAATGTCTTATCCTCAGTGCTAGTGAATACAGGGATGAGGAAGTTAGACTATACTCCTGCTCTCATAGAACTTCCATGGTAGAGCTTGAAGCAGATAACAAGCAATTAAATATATGAATAAAATAATTTCAAATAATGCTATGTCACATGAGGAAAGAAAATACAATCATAAGAAAGGTCTGGAGAGGAGCAATGTTCACTTCCAGGAAATTCATTTCCTGGAATTCCATGTGTCATTACCAGCACTCTGCCCTGGTATTTCCTAGGACACAGTAAGTTGTCACATGGTTATAGAGGAGAAGTTCTCTGGCTACATTGTAAGACATTTACAACTGGATGGATGCCCAGTTTTCTGGTTGATCCAGAGCTCGGACCTCTTTGACAGGAAGTAGCAATAAAATATGTCCCTACTTTCTTTTAGATGACTAGGACTTGATCTATTTCAAGTGAGAAAGTATGTATCAATTGATAGGTAGCTCCCAATTCAGCCCTAAATATTATATTAATGAAGATTTATCCAAAGCTGGCAAACCTGTACAGTCAGATTTAGTTGGAAAATTATTGTGTTCTTTTTTTCTGCAAGTTAAGGGACATTTTGTGGGAAATTGAGAATAGCAACATCTGTCCAAATGAAACGAGCCTGCTTAAATAGTTCCCTTCTTTCTGCCCTCTAGGTTGAAAGCTCCATAAAACAAGACTTTGGCAATGTTCTAAATCCTTCTGCCTCTTCATCCTACCCTCCTTTCCTGCTAATTTTTAATGTTGCTGTGCCTCTACTTTTAATGTTCATTGCATTGTGCCCACTTCTGACCATCTTCTTCAGATGAATATTTTAGTTAAATTGTATCCTGGTCACCTTATTCTAGCTTCATCCTTAGACATCGGCCTTCATTTCTTCCATAACTCCACAGTATGTTCCCTACCAATCAATCCTTCCTGACTCTCTCACTCAAACCAGACATCCAGGACAGGTGACTTGTCCAGGCACACTGGGATTCCTCTTGTTCAGATGAGTTCAAGTGAATAGCCAGGTTAAGCCAGGGTTCCCATTTAAATATTTTAAAGTGTGGCTTTTAATCAGTAGCTCTACCTTGGCTTTTGCCAAGCACAGTGTTTAGATAGTGAAAATATAGCTGTGAGCAATGCAGAAAATGTCCCTGCTCAAAAAGAAGTAATAGTAAAGAGAAACAGATGAGTCAACTAACAATTTTAAAGAGGTGTGATGAGCACAGTGACTAGAAAAATGTAGTGTTATCTGAGATGAAGCATCCATCCTGGACTTGAGTTTTATGAAAAGCAATTGTCTAAAGTAGGATGTGAGGGATAAATTAAATAGGAGTTTGCAAAAGGAAAGAGATGGAAGAAAAATAGTTTTCTAAAAGCATTAACTTTTAACCCTGAGAACAGTACAACTTCGCTGGGCAGTCATCTAGTAGCTTGGAAGGAAAAATATTCACCAGGTCTCAGGATACAACCAGGGCAAGAAGCCTTCATTATACTGGACCAGAGGCCTGACGCACAAAATTTGTACAAGAGTAGGTCTTCCTTCCCCCAGCTGCGAGCACCGGCTTCCCTCGCAGCCCCGGCTTCATCCAGAAGTTCGTCCAGAAGGACTTCTGGTTTAATTAGCATATTATGCTTTTATTATTATAGATCTGACTGAGGGGCCTTCTTCATGTATTAGCATTATTGTTAATTAACTCAGCCAGCAACTACACCTATTCTTTCAGCACAGAACCTCTCTCATGGATTTTACTGCTGCCTTGCATAGAGTGACATCTACTTTTAGGCTGCTTGGTTCAAGTGACTTCTCTGAAGTCAATTTGGTAGAACAAATTCACAGATAGGTAAGTCAAGAATAAAATAAAATATGTAGGAAGAAAGCAGGACAGGATATCTAAAAAGCCTTAGAAAACAAAGTTTAAAACGGCCACTAAAATAAGAAAAAGGAAAGGGAGAAAAAGAACAGGAATAATAAATTTACATGTTTATTTATTACATTATTACATACTGATAGAAAAAGGCAAAGTAGCATGAAAGGATTTTTCAGGTACAGCAGGCTACCCACCTTTGATATTAGAGTCTTTCTAAAGAAGGTTATCAATAACCAGAATGTCTGCTCAATCAGTGCTTTGTGCAGATAGGTACATGTCAAATATTTTATGGGAGGGATCAAAGCAAATAAGCAGCCCGGGGCATTTCTGAGGGCTGAGGAGCTCATTTTCAAAGAAAATTTTTCATGAATCTTACCGTTGCCATGAAAACCATCTGCCTTTAAACCAGCATTTCAATGCTATCTCTGCCTTTAGTTTCACTGTAAGTTATAAGACCTTAAATCACCGTTTCCATCCTGAAATATCTTAAGAAAATTAGTGACACAACTGTATCTCCTGTGCCATTTAGTTAAGAAATGGCTTATTATTGCAACTAAAATCAAGTTATCTTCTTGGAAATAAACTATTTTAGCAAAATAAAAATGGATAGAAAATGTGTTTCATGGGTATTCTGTATTATTTGTAAATTTCCATTTAAATGACAAAATATTTATTGAGCACTTACTAACTACAGGGTCCCATGTTAAATGCTCAATAGAACTAAGAGTTTAAGACAGGAGGGGATGCTTTAGATCCTGTCTTAAACACATTGTGATCTTATTATACAAAGAAAAGAAAATAGTCCCATTATAAATTTGAAAATAAGAAGATATATATGCAATAAGAGAATTGAAAAATACATGCAAAAAATAAGGGTATTGGGTGAAAGTTGGAGTTTAGAATCAAATGTAATATACAAAAAAAAAAGCAGTAAGTGTTAAGGTTTGAGGGACATCAATGAATTCCACCCTTTGTTTTCTGGTGAAGTTCTGGATCAACTGAAAGTAATCTGGGAGATGGGTAATGACTAAAAAAGTGTTGAAATGCAACAACAATAGAATTCCTAATATGGAACCCTCGCATTGGCTACTTATCCACATGCAGACTGCCCTACCAAAATTAGGATGTAGAGGAGGAATGCAGAGAGGAAGAAAACTGGAGAGGGTCGCACTAAATGTTAAGGCCTTTTCCCCAAACACACCAAGGGAAGAGACAGTGAAGGGCTAAATAGAGGCCTGAAGTGGTAGAATAGAAGAGCCCTTCTCTGTAGCAAGTTGGTAAAAAGTGGCTCCCACTCTCAAAAGAAGGATTTCTATTTTCTTGGGACAGCAAGAAAACAGCTGACATATGCTACTGGCAACATAGTCCTTAAGCACTATATGACACTGTCTCATCTAATATTCAAAAACATCTAGGTTATAGGTACCAGGGTTGTAAGGGATAAGTAAACTGGACACAATGGCACAGCTCCTAGTTGTAGGTCTTGAGTTGAATCTAAGGCTGTGTGATTACATAGTCCATGTACCTAATTGCTATGCCAAGAGCAGATGTCAGGACATGACTTTGGAAAGAACCTGCTCCTTAGGGTACAGCTTGCAGACAAGGTTCCCAGGTTGTGGTTAAAGAACTGGAATATCAAAGGTGGGCAGCCTGCTGTCCCTGAAAAATCCTTTCATGGTATGTTGCCTTTCTCCATCATTATGTAATAATGCAATAAATAAATATGTTAATTTATTATTCCTGTGCTTGAAGTGCAACACTTGGGGAACCAACTAAAACACAAACACTCTGGATATCTTGCCATGAGGGCCCAGAGAAGAGGTTCAGTAGACTAGTGCAGGTGAAAACTTGATTAGGGAGACACAGGAAAGGATTGTGAAGAAGTGGAAGCAACAACTATACATATTCAAGAAACATAGTTTTGGAAGTATGAGAGCTTATGCCCTATGAGAATAGAAAAATAGAAGGTTTATAAAAAGAAAAGAAACTCCAGTGGAGAAGAGCAATTTAAAGATGCAAATGAGAAGGGACAAAGTTCAGGGACTTCTGTTCTAGAAGAGGCAAGAGTCAATGAAATGGAGAAACGAAAGGAAATGATATATGAGAAACAGTCATTTAAAGAGAGAAAAAGAGAGGAGTCTCAAAGAGACGAGCTTCAAATACAAGTTAGAGAAATCACTCCAGGGCTTAACAAGATAAAGAACTAGAGGCTTGAGTAGAGGAGGATTGTCACAGTGCTACTTGGAGATGGGATAGAAAAACAGTAAAAGTATAAATGAATAAAAGATTACTGAAAAGGAGGACCAGCAGAGAAAAGAAAGCTAATATGGATATAAAGTGGACCCAATTCAGCTGGGGTAACCCTTTTGATGGTTTAAAGCACATGTGTCAAACACAAGGCCCGCGGGCCAAATCCGTCCCGCCAGGCCTTGCAATGTGGCCCGCACCGCGCTGTCATCACTGCACTCTGCTGCGTTTCCATCACAATGACAGTTTATGACTGTTCAGTAAACCATTCAGCCCGCGATTTAGGCTGGATTTTAGATTTTGGCCCCTTCTCTGATTGAGTTCGATACCCCTAGTTTAAAGACTTTACATAACCAAAAAGTCATATAGTATATTTTAAAACCTAGAAATTCTTTTGTGTTTGAAGTACATGAACAGTCAGATTCAAGTCCATGAGGGCAAACCTATTATGAGCCTAATGCTTTGGTGTTAGACTGATCACACACTCACACACACACACACACACACACACACACACAAGAATTGAGCCAATAATTTTACTAATCCAAGACCCTCTACTGCCAAACCAATTAATTCACTATCTTATACCAAAATATTTTTTCATTCTGAGAAATATGTCAGATAGATATTTTAATTCAGGGAAAATTAAGTAAAAGTGTGCCTAGTCTAAGTCTTTTTCTAGAGAATAGCAACAGATGTATGTGTGGAATAGAAAATTATTCTATGCTATTTCAAGAAGGAAATTTTAGTTTTGCTGAGGTTTAAGTCATATCTTATTTTCTTTGTTTTATCATTTCTTCTTCAATACTGTTGTTCTTTCTACTCCACATATCCTTAAAATTTTTTTTTTAAACAGAGCTTCATTCTTTGGGAAAATATGATTAACACTATATGCCACTATAATGAAAGAGGCTTCAGATACCTTGCTTTTTCAGTTACTGTCGGCAATTTTATTTGATGGGAGAGTGGGAAGAAAAATAAAGGGGAAAGATTGTTTTAGAGAACTTGAGAACTTACAGAGTGCCCACAATATGCAAATATTATATACACTATAATAAAAAAAATTTCAGCCTGTGCATTGCACTTATTCAGAAGTCATGAAATCAAGTTGGTGAGCCGTGACCAGGTTTTTAAAAAGTGAAATAGGATAAAATAAAACAGAGTGCAACAATATACTAAGAATAAGTTTGGTTTAGAGAAACTTTGTCTTGGTTATATATAAATGCATACATACACACATATATATCTGTGGATCCTAAGTCATGATGTAGTCTCACCATGGATTATAATCAAAACAGCTTTAATGGGTCACTTAAAAGTCCACACTTTAATGTTTTTGGCTAGCAAGAATCTATTCCACTTTCCACAGCAGCCTGATTTTCTTCTGAGGTCATGTTGAGATGGAAATTCTCTGAGTGGCCTCCTAGTATGGAAGCTGGAGGGGCCAAATCAGCCCACTGGATTCTCTTTACTGGGACTTGAAATCTTGAGCAGGTAATGCAAGGATGGGAAACAATAAACAGCTGGCACACATTAATAGCCTGTGCCATTGCCAAGGCTTTCAAAATTATAACCCTAAATTAAGCCTCAATTTCCAAATCTACATTTCTACAGGTTACATCGTTCTGTTTCAGCTATGAGACCACTTCTGTGATTCTCGCTGCCTTAGACCTTCCCATTCTCTTGCTTCATGTACTGAATTTCTTCTCATTAATTCTATTATCTAGAGTTATTTTATATTATTCTAATCAATGCATCCTAGACTTATACATAGGTGCTGCCTCATTTGAACCTCAAAAGTATCCTGTGCTGTCAGTATTATTTTTATTTTACTTAAGGGAAATATAAGATTCCTGATAATCTGGTAATTTTGCCAAAGGTCATCATGCAGATAAAGAATCTAAAGCAGGCCACTGTGACATAAAGTTTGTGTCCTTTCTATTAAATAATGTACACTGAGCTGGCAACAGCAGAGTGTGAATAATCTTACACAGAATACAGGATAATTTTATGCAGATTTGTCAGGGAATAGTTCTTATTTGAGTGAATCAAAATCAATAGTTTTCTATTAACTTCAAGATAAAGCTCAGGAGTCTTGAGTTTTATAGGTTTTAAGATTATGTATGTTGAGAGAAAATGTAGCCTAGACTATTTTGTTGCTACTTTCATTGGTTTTTAAGAAAGGTTTGTCATCCAATTAATTGTATCTCCTTAGCAATAAACCAGCATTCTGGAACTCTCAGGATCTATCAAATGAAGGTGAACAGCTCAGTAATTATCCCAAGTAATGAATCAGTGTCAATAAGCAAGACACATACTGGAATATTGAGCTAAACAATCCCATTTTCATCAACATTAGAAATTTAATTTCTCCATTCCTCCAAAATTCCCTTCACAAACATACTCACACACATTCAATCAATCACGTATTCCTGTTAATTATTTTTGTTACCACCCTTCCACATACACCTGGTAGTATGATCCATTAATTTCTGTTAGCCTGTGCCATTGCCAAGGCTTTCAAATTGTATCCTTAAATTAAGCCTCAATTTCCAAATAAATACTTTCTATGTTGCTAGAGTAGAGCATAATTTTCTATCATTCATGCTTAAAACTCTTCATAGTTTCCATTATTTAAATAATAAATTCTATTACTCTTATTTCAATAAACAGTGATGTTCATCAATATTGTAAAGCTTGGAGTTTTCCAATACATTATATCATTTTGTGTCTGTGCCTTTGCACATGTCATTTCAACTAGTTAGAATGTTCTCTTTCAAGTTGCCTTCCAGGAAAAATTCTATTGATTCCTCCATCAGGAAGCCTTTCCAAATGCTTTTTAACAACATCAAAGAGTTCATCACATCCCCTTTGTTATCTTTATTTCTCGTATATATTCTACTAGGAGCCCAGTGAATGAATTCATGTACCTTGAAAAGAACTGTGGGCCACAAGGCTGTGGTGGGCACAAGGGTGGGTCTCAGCTCATCCTCTGTGCCCCACCCCACCCCTCCTGCCATGGCCCCTGGTCCCCTCTCTTCCCACAGCCTTGTTCTCATCATCACTCACTGCTCCCAAGTGCTGATAGCTCTGGCTCGTTCACTCCTGCTGATGGCATGGAGCAATTGGGGCTGGTGCTATCAGTGGGTGAAAGAGGCAGCTGCTGCCCAAATCACCCCTCAGGAGCATTGGGAGGTGGAGAAGCCCTCAGGGGTGATCAGTATTGGCAGCTGCCTCTCGCACCCCTGGCCTCAGTGCACAGGAGCAAAGAATGTTCAGTAACCAGCAGAGGTTCACCCCAATGATAGCAACCAACACCCTGCCTTGGTCTGACGCCACTGCTCACCTGCTTTACCATCCAGCCATGGCCAATACCCACCATGTTCTGTCTCCTGCTGCCCTCACCTGCCATGTTCCACTATGATGTGTGCCCCCTTCTGGTGAGCACATATCATAGTGACCAGTTATTCAGTTGTTTCACAGTTATGTCTATTTGCATATTAGGGTTTTATATAGAGAGATTGCTCATCCATTTATTTAACAAATATTTTACCGAGGTACTGTTCTAGATTCTGGAGATTTACTAGTGAATAAAACAGACAGAAATAGAGACCTTAACAAGGCAAAATAATAAGAAAAGTAAGTAAAACATATTAAAGGTATGATAAATATAATTTGTTAGAAAAAGGGAAGGAAGTATCAGGAACAGAGTGACAATTCTGAGGGTGGTCAGAGAAAGCTTCCCTGAGATACATTTGAGGAAGGACATAAAGAAGATAAAGGTGTGTGCTTTGGAAGCATTTGAGGCAGAATATTTCAGGCAAAGAGAACTATAAATGCCAAAGTGCCCAGGTAGAAATGTGCAGGGCCAAATCAAGGAAAAACAACTGTCATCAGAGTTAAAGATGCAGTCAAAGGGGACCAGATCATGGAGGACTTCTGGAGGAGCTTTGAGATGGGCAGTCACTGGAGGGATCAAGGTGGATACGAGTTTATTTATAAGGATCACTGTGCACAAACTCTGCCCAAATCAAGCACTGAGACCAGATCAGACAGACAAGGTGTCTTAACTTGCCAGCTACACTTCTAAATAACTGAAAATAGAGCATCGGCTGCTTTTGACCTAAGGTAGTTTTCAACTAAGACCTGCCATACAAAGACAGAAAGTCTGTCCCTCACTTCTATATTTGAATTTTAGGTCACGAATAATTCAAAGGAGAATAATGTATGATCTACTTTTTCCAGGGCTGGCCATTTGTGAGTATGACACTCACATCTGAAAGTGAAATTAATGCAAGGACAAACATCAAAGCATCTTGGGGCTTGAAAAGCACTGTGCAAAGAGGATTGGGAAACTAATTTGGGAGTTATCTGACTAATGGAGCTTTAGGGATTTAAGCCACTTAAAATTAGAGTGGGAGACAAAAGGGATGGCATGGAATGGCTAGTTAGATGCCTGATTGTGGAAGGGTTAAAGGGCAGTTCTACAACATGGTTTGTTTGTTTGTTTTTATAGTTTTAATGTAGAAAATTCTTTACCTGTGATCATATAAATGGTCCTATTTTTAAAAAAGATAGATGGCTGTTGAAGTTTCCACTTTGACTTACAGTATATTCTTCCAAAGATCTTGTTTTTAAGCCTGAAAATTAGGGAAACTTAATAAATCAAATGATTACATCTTGACTGAAAAGTAAAAATGTTAGAAACCCTGAAGTTCTTTAAGACATTTTTCTTGCTACAACAGTCCCATCTGTCACCTTCGAGCTAAGAGAAGCACAGGAAATTATGTTATGCTTTTCTTCATCTTTACATAACTCTTAGTTCTCATTTATTAAAGTATTTCCAGGAATATGTTTCTTAACTTTACCAGCTACATAACGCATTGCCAGTGTACCTGCCGAGAAAGGGTAGGCAAGGTCTATACAGTGAGCTCCGGAACAAGTCGGTCCAGTTCTGGCTCCACCACAAACGATGTAATTAATGTTGGTCAAGTTATTTAACCTCTCTAGTACTCAGTTTCCTCCTCTGTAAAAAGAGGCTAACAACCTACTGTCTAAGTTACGATGTCAATTAAATGGGATAATAAGTAAAATGCTGAGAACACTGCTTACAGCAGCATAAAAGCTCAATCATAATGTTGACTATGTATATAGAAAATTCTAAGTAACAACAAAATACCTGTGAAATATAGTAAATGTGCATTTAAAAGTCTTCAATGTCTAAATCAAATTTAAATAAATGCATTAAGTACTTTGTACATCTGCCTGACTCTATTATAATTATTGCCAATGCAATTTCCCTATCCTGGAGGTAATTTATACAGCTTTTTTTCATATCTTTGCAAATCTTATTGTTCATGATTGTTCAGTTTTTATCACCACCAGGGCATTATTAGAATGGAAGATGCTACCCTGCTGTGGGTCACCTTATGGGAAAGAAAGGGGCAAAGTGAACATAGAAATGGAGCAGGGAAGAGAGGAAGAAAAGAAGGGAGCCTTTATTAAGCTACCATTCTTGGATGGAGACCTAGTGCTTTACCAGAACACAAGATCTGCATCCTTCTTAATAATTAACACCAGCATCCAATGAAAGATCCTTAGGGGAAAAGACCTAAATATAAGATATGAAACAATACATTGCATTGAAGAAAACATAAGTACTAAACTTATGGGCCTTGATCTTAGAGAAGAGTTTATGAACTTGACCCTAAAGGCAAGGAAAGCAAAGGCAAAAATAAATAAATGGGACTATATAAAATTAAAAGGCTTTCTACACAGCAAAATAAACTGCCACAAAACAAAAAGGCAACCAACCAAATGGGAGAAGATACTTTCAAACAACAGCTCCAAAAAGGGATTAATAGCTAAAATATATAAAGAACTCATACAACACCAAACAAACAAACAATCCAATTAAAAATGAGCAGAGAACCTGGCAGACATTTCTCCCAAGAAGATATACAAATGGTAAACAGATATATGAAAAGATGCTCAAATTCACTAGCTATTAGGGAAATGCAAATAAAAATTACAATGAGATTCCACCTCACACTTGTTAGAATTGGTATTATCAACAGACAAGTAATAACAAGTGTTGGAGAGGTAGTGGAGAAAAAGAAACCCTCATTCACTGCTGGTGGGAATGTAAACTTGTTCAGCTACTAAGGAAAATAATATGGATCTTCCACAAAGGAATGATAGAGTTGCCATATGACCCAGCAACCTTTCTTCTGGGTATCTATTGAAAATTTTAAAAACATTTATTTGCAAAAATATATTCATCCCTATGTTCATCACAGTATTATTCATGGTGGCCAAGACATAGAAACAACCAAAGTATCCTTTGATAGATGATCTGTTAAAGAAGATGTGATACATATTTATAATGGAATACTACTCAGCCATAAGAAAAGGTGAAATATTGCCATTTAGGACAACATGGCTGGACCTTGAGAATATCACATTAAGCAAATAAGTCAGACAGAAAAATTCAAGAGCCATACGATTTCATTCTTATGTGGGATATAAGAAAGTAACAAATAACCAAGAAAAACAAACAAAAAATCACAGACACAGCTAGCAGTATCATGGTTACCAGAGGGGAACAGGGTAAGGGTGGCATAGTAAAGGGTAAAGGGGGTCAAATATATGATGATAAGATGATTTGCAATATGCAGATTATGTGTCATAGACATGCACATGAAACCTACATAGTCTTATTAACTAATGTCACCCAATAAATTTAATAAAAAATAAAATAAATGATAATAGACATAGCTTATAATCTTTTTCATAAGCCTAAGATTTTAATAGCTTTTTAGTTTAATAGATCTATAGGTAAGTAGTAGATAGACAGACAGACAGATAGATAGATAGATAGATAGCTGTTACTAGATTAATACATACATACAAGATTGTAAAGAGGTACCAAGACCTTTATCTAATCTATTATTTTTTCCCCTTTAAGAAATGTTTCATTTCTGATTCTTCCCACAAGACAATGAACTCCTCAAAGGCAGAGGATGCCTTATTTTTCTCTGATTCTCCAGGTAATTCTCAAACAAAGGTTTATTAAAAGAAAATGTCAGATGTCTTGCATGTTTGTTCTGTTTGTTGAAGAAAATTTTGCTGAGAGAATGTCTCCCACCTTCAACTTTGCATTTAAGTAGAGAGCAGCTTTCTTTCAGAAGGATGGTTCTCATTTCCTTCAAACATCTCAATCTTATGATGAGAAGTAGGTGCTCTTATCATTTTTTAGGTGGATAAATTACAAGACAAAGAGGTGAACCAAGGGCTCAGGAGAAACAGGCAGCTGCTGAGGGCAGGCGTGGATTTTGGTTATTTTGTGTCTCTAGCTAGCAGGCCTTGCACGCTGGTTTTCCTGATGAATGGACTCCAGCAAAACAGCCATTTGCGAGTGGAAGCTGTGCCCCCTGTGCATTGAACCCACATTTGGCAGACAAGTTCAGGTTTCACTGCCTGTGGTGTTTGTTTCAGAACAAAATGAGAAAGTATATACGTGGATTCTTGGCCATGAATGCTGTGCCACAGACAATGTCAGTAATTTGGGGCAATTTATGTTCATTTGGAGTAGCCCCAAAGCATCACAAGCTATAAAGACACCACGCACATCAAGTACCCAGCACAGGGTGGAAGCCCAGTAATTGCCTGGTTGTGTTCTGATTTCTCTTCCAGAGCCTTTCAATCTTCTTCGCCTGGTCTGAGCCCCAGGAGACTGACTTTTATGAATTGATTCAACTGGGCTTCCTTGTCCACTGTCCTAGCCAATCTGATCGTCAGAAGAAAATTAGAGTACGGGGACAGAGAGATGCATTCCAGGCTCCTTCCTGGCAGGCTGCAGTTTGACCACCAGCTCTGTTCCTTTCACTGGGATGCAGCTTCTGTCAGGGGGCCTACTTCCCACAGCCACAGGTACCTTGCTTCAATAGACACTCGCTTGATCTAGGAGGCCGGACCTTGCTTCATGGTCCCTTGGTGGTTCCTTTAACTTTGCCACACCTTTCATTAAATTATCTTCATTTAACCTTTTTTTGTGTGTGTGTGCCTCTTGTGTTTCTTGTAAAGATCCTGGCAGATATGTTCATGCTTCCTCCTTTCCAGTATAAACAGCAGAGCTGGTGGCACCCTGTGCTGCTTTCCATGATATGAAAAGTCTGGAAGTCAGCAGATGAAGCTTCTATTGACACTATGGTTGGGACGTGGATAAAATTGTTGAGAAATGTCTGTCTTTGCCTGGCTTCCACCAAACACGGTTTTAACTTCACTGCACCTCAGTCATTCAATCTCCTCAGAAGCACAAGTAGAGATGATCATCTGTACTGTACAATGAGGAACTAAACCAGACGTTGGCAGGCAGCCTGACAGGTGACTTCAGAGACTGTGTTCTTTTCACAGCATCACACTGTTCACTCCTCTGGGGCTGATTACTCCACCATAAAATGAGACTGTTGGACTATATTAGTGGTTCTCAATCCTACAGTTGAATCACCTCGGAAACTTAAAAAATATAAATCCCAATTTAAGAAATCATCCTAGACCGGTTAAATTTATAAGCTTCTTGTGTAATTCAAAAAAGAACTAAGGTTGAGCCGGGACCGGTTTGGCTCAGTGGATAGAGCGCCGGCCTGCGGACTGAAAGGTCCCGGGTTCGATTCCAGTCAAGGGCATGTACCTTGGTTGCGGGCACATCCCCAGTAGCGGGTGTGCAAGAGGCAGCTGATCGATGATTCTCTCTCATCGATGTTTCTAACTATCCCTCTCTCTTCCTCTCTGTGAAAAATCAATAAAATATTTTTTTTAAAAAAAAAAAGAACTAAGGTTGAGACCACTGGAATATATACTCCATAAAATTTCTTCTAAGTCTAAAATGTAATTCTAATATTTTTTAACTTAGTGCTTTAGTTTTAGCTAATCATAAATTAACAATGCTGTGTTTTAAAATCTAAAAGTTTATTTTTCCCTTATAAGTTGTTGTAAAAACTATTACTACAAAAAGCAGAGACTTGTATGAAATGATTTGAAAGAATCTATCACATACTTGCAGAATGCTAGGTAGGATCCTTTCTTGTGTGATAAATGGAACAAAATCCTTATCCTCAAGGAACTCACAGTCTAACGGGGAAATAAACCCTAAACCATCTACTTATACTGTAATATGGCAAGAGGAATGAGTGGCCAGATTATTATAACCACCTGATGTTTGTAGATAAATTAGCCATACACTGCATTGTTTGGGATATGGAAGCCGAAGACCTGTTCGAACACCTTTGCTGACTAACATTTCCAAGATAAACCTTCTCCAATTCACACAGAAACAAGGATTGGACAGTCGAGCATTGGAAAAAAGTCATGTGGTCAGATGAATCATGTTTACAGTTGCACCATGCAGATGGCAGAGTGAGAATTTGGTGGAAACAGCATGAAAGGATGCACCCCACATGCATGAGTACAGGCTGGTGGGGCAGTGTTAAAATTTGGAGCATGTTTTCCTGGCATAATTTGGGCCCTTTAATTCGTGTGGAACAACATCTGAATAGCACAACAAACCTAAATATCATTGCTGATCAAGTTCATCCTATCATGTTGATGGCGTATCCCAATGGAGATGGCTTCATCCAATAAGACAATGTGCCATGTCATGGTGCTCTTATTGTGCAGGAGTGGTTTCAAGAGCATGAAGGAGACTTTATCTTGCTTAGGTGGCCCCCACAATCACCAGATCTCAACCCAATTGCCATTTGTGGGATGAATTTAAAAGAGCCATCAGGCAGCTGGTTCCACAAGCATCAAATCTCACAGAACCTGACAGTGCCATTCATCAGGCATGGTGTCAGATTCCTCGCATCACCTTTCAACATCTCAAGGAGTCAATGCCAAGAAGAATCGCACAGTATGGAAGGCAAAAGGTGGCTCAACAAAGTACTGATGGGGTGCTCATAATAATCTGGCCACTCAGTGTATGTCAGTTTGGAACTTTCTACATAACAATAGTGCTATGACCTACAACTTAAAATCTTAGTAGAAAAATCTCAAATATTTTTTTCAGAGGAGTGGGTCAATTTTATCCACATATGAATATAAACATTTCAGCCCATCTGAGCTGTGAATGCAGGTTGCTTGGCAACGGCTTTTACAGTTGTGTTATTTGCTCTGAAATGAGAGGATCTGGTACTTTCCTCTTTAAAACAAAAGAATATTAATAACAGCAATGATGCTGAGTATTTATAAGTTTTCCTTTGTGTGTAAGATATAAAGAACTGCATAATATTTTAGTTCCTACATGCTTTGGAGTCAAAGTTAGGTAGTTTTTTTAAAAGTAAGACGGTTGAGGGAGTGTTAGCACAGGTAGCTAATTAATAAAGGGAGGAAATGGGATCAGACATTAAGCCTAATCAACTAGGAGCTGAATCAAACATTAAGCCTCCTTCACTAGGAAGCCACAGCATTCACAGATTCTCCAGGGGACTGTCACATCCTCTGCCAAAGGAACCTCATTCCTTCCCCCTCCCTCGCCTCGCAGTGGTCATTAGCCAACATTTCCAGGGGAGGGGTGGGAGAAATTCCTTTGCTAGGTGCATACACAGTAGAAAAGAGATGACACAGCAACACTTTGGGGCATGTGCATTAAGAACCAAAATGGAAACATAAAGGGGTGGAGGCTAGCCTAAGAAAATCTGGAAGAAGGATCAGGTAGGATAAAGATGCAGAACACTGGAAGATCTAGGAAAGGATTGTATAGAGGGGGGACCCAGCACAAATCCACAAAGGATCAGGAAAGAGATTGATCAGTTTAAAAGAAGGCTGGACCTTTTCCAAGCCCGAGTTAATATAATCAAAGTTTAACAAAGCCCCCCCCCCCCCCCCCCCGGTAACACATGTTCATTTGTGCACTCACCCATTTGTTCACATGTTTTCTCTCTGTAGCAACCATAGTGGGGCTTAGCAGCTGCACGGGCCCAGGCGTGAGCTCCAAGGATGGCTCCAAGGCCTGGGTGCCACAGTGCAGTGCCAGCAGGAGTGCAGCCAGAAACAGAGACTAAGCTAGCTGAGCCAGGACACAGACTGAACTGGACTAAGCTTTGGCATGGACTGAAATGAGCTACAAAGCTTTGGATGCCTTGCCGATGCTGGGCCAATGGCACAGACTCTCTGGAACTTGGCCCTTCTGTGCTTGGTGAAGACGAGGCTGGATTTCTTCCAGAGCAGGATGGAGCTGAGCCACCTGGTCATGGATTAGACACTGGACACCTAGGGACAATCCTTTATTTCTACTCCAATAAATCTTACCACTATACTTCATCCTGGCATGTGTGGGTCCCCGAAATGCTTTTCTCGTGACTCTATGGAAGAGCCCTATTTCCACTGGCAGCAGGAGTGCCTCCTAGCCAAATACCATCATTTATAGAGTATGCATTGGTCAGTCAGCTGACCTGGTTCTTAAATCCAATGTGCATTTATTGAGTATATTTTGTTTATGCTTAACCCTCTCTATACAAAAATGGGGAGAGACAAATATGTATGCTTGAGAAGGAACACAAAATGGTCAAATGCATATTCTTTTTGATTAAGATATTTCATCAAATTCTTAAATATTTCCAGTTGATTTTATAGCATCTTGCCATGACAGCTGTACCACCACAGAAAAAGGAATGGGCAGTCATAGGGGAGGTTGGGGGGCAATGCTCTACTTCTAATGAGAAATAACTAAGGACATAAAATTTACTCAAACCCACCTCTAACTTATAGAGAAAATTTTCTAACACAATACCTCAGTAACTCTAGTAAAAAGATGTACATTGAAGGCTGGATTTTTTTTTTCATTAAATTTTTTTATATTAGGAAATGAAATACCAGTCATAGGTTTTCCTATAAAAACCTAGTTCCAAAGAGAGAGGCAGATCCTTTATTTCCTACTTGTATAAAATATGACAGCTAATTTATTTCAGATCATTGAATCCTTTTGGAGAGAGGTAAGTGACTTAAATATAAAATGTATAACAATCATAAATGTGAACAAATGTCCTTTTAAAAATGTTGCTGTCATCATACAGTCCTCACAGATCATCACAATTTCAAGGTCCTATTCCTCTTTCATTTATTTACCATCTCTAAATGTTAACATATTTGTAAAACCAAATGGTAGAAAACAATTTTGAATATCTGAACAATGTTTCCTGCGTTATGTTTGTCATTTTGCTTGTTACTGAGCAGACAGATGGGATCTAACTTGTCACAGCAAGCTCCAGCAAGAAGCAACATGAAACACACACAAAAAAATGATGGTTGTCAATGATGTTATGAGTCCATTAGTTGGTAGCTGTGATTTGTAATCTGAGTCATTGTAAGAATTCATACCTAGAGGTAAAGGTGTCATATTAGAAGCAATTTATTCCAAATGCTTTGGACATATATGTTAGTGCACAGAGTAGGTGGCTACATAAATCTTTAGTACATGGTCTGAGCTCATTCCCTTATAATGAGAGTGTGTCTTCACATGCCTGAGAGGAGTAGAGATTGCCGCTGCCCCGTCTTATTGGCTTGTTTACTATGACACCAATCAACCCGCAACACTACCTTCACAAAGAAATGTGTATGTCTTTGATTCCTATTGGCCGGATGTGGTAAGAGGGGGCATTCTCCCTTTAAATGGGATAGCAGCTTCTCTAGAGGGGGCACTGTGGTATGAAAAGAGATATTTAACATATAATTTACAGTTTGAAAAAAATATAATCCACTGTTTCTCAATACAAATTAGAGCATAATAAAATATGATATAAGAGTTCTATAAAATCTAGCATTTACTCTCTGCATATCAGAGACTTTCAATGAGGTGCATTAGAAATTCCACAGGAATATGAGTTCTAGCTACCAAAAATAAGTATCAGAAATTTAACTTTCTTACTGGGATGCAGAAATCTGAAAACAGTGTCATTTTTCCATTTACATTTTTTTTAAAAAAAAGAAAGAAAGAAAAAATCTTCCCAGAGATTATTATACTGTGAGTACCTTCCCCAATGTCCTGATCTTTCTCTATAAGAGAGCTCAATATATTCCCTGCATCTTGTTAGACACCATATCTGAGCTATTTAATAGTTAAAAGCCTGGAGCTTCCTATGAAAGAGCTAAAAACAAAACAAAACAAAAACCGACATAAATCATTGTGTCATAGGCACAATGATTTCTGTGGACCAGACCTCGGTCACACTATAGAGAAAACAAGGCTGGACTTTTCTTAGATCTTCCTAGAAGCGCTACTAGAAGGTTAAGAAGATCTTAGCAGAGAGAGCTGGAAGTGTACCTAGATGCCCAGGGATTATGGAGGAAACATATCGGAGAGGATGTCTCTTCTTTGAGGGTTGGAGGATGAGGGAAGGGGGGGGTGCGGGGGGCATCTCCATAGAATTCAAGAAAGTGCCCAAAGACTGAATATCAACTTTGATCCCTGGAAGCCCTCTGGAGCATTGCTACTATTGTAATTCACCAGTGTCAATTAAAAAAAAAATGTTCTATTGTCTTTTCTCTCTCCCTCCCTCCTTCCTGACCTAAGAGGCAGTTACTTGCAGAGATATTGTTGGCAGAGGAAAAAGTCATTAAGTCCTCCTCCAGCCAGAGTGCAGACTCCTACTTTTATCAGGCTCTCTGTAAAGGGAGATAGATGCTTTCAACTTAATAAAAATTCAAAAGTTGTTTATTATCACACTGGACTGGCCATTTTAATAACTAAACAGAAACTCTTTTGAGATGAGAAGTGAATGTGGGACTTTTTATTATCTAAGTTATGAAACCTCGCCTGAATATCATTTATGGGCTGAGACAAATAAATATGTTTTACTGCAAGATTAAAAGGAGAGTTGTAGAGGAAAATAAAGTTCATTTATGATGACACCCTCTGAGTTTTGCTCTTTGAACGTAACAACGAGCCTCTTCAGTTATTAGGAAGGGGTGCGTAGGACTTATTTAGCTACTTGTACTTAGCTCTTTTAAACATCAGTAAGATAGTTTTTTGTCACTAGGGTATATTTTCAAAAGTCATTTGCTTCATTGCTTTTTTTTTAACTAATTTTTGGCTAGTCTCCTCACCCTCCACTCTGATATTTCATTCTTGATAAAACATGTTTAATTAATTTTTTAACTACTGAAAGTAAAGCATTGGGGAACCAATAATTAGATCATTCGATATTTATTTGTATTAGTAAGTTATAATAGAATGGTTGAATTTTAACTTTTCTTGGATGATGACATCAGATCTAGGCCAATGTGGTTTCTATAGTAACAGCTGGATTTTTGGCAGGCCCAAACTACTAATAAGTAATAAAGATATTCTAAACTATTAATAAATAATAAAGATATTAAAGGATATTAAGGGCTTTTTTTCACACTTAAAAATAGTTCTGCCATAATTTTAGGAATCTTCACTATATTTAGGAATCTTCATCCTTCACAGCCCTGAGGATGCAATGAAAACTATATCAGAACAATATACTGTGATCTTAATTATACTTAAAATGATGAAAACTCACTGCTGTGTGGTTGGACAAGTGTATAAAATATATTAAAGTATTTCAGAATGTGCATGTTGTAAGCGAAGACTGCAAATGTAATTCTAAGATCACAATACGCAATGCCCTGTGACTTCTTTTAATGTGGTATATAAAATATATAGCACAATGTGGGTGCTTTGTCTTTCCTCCACAACAATGATTTTGTGAAAGCATATTTTAGTGACATTCCTGACAAAAATGGAATTTCCAGGGTTGTCTTATAAATTATTTTTTTGCATTCTTCAGTTTTGTTCATGCCTGAAGCTAACAGAACCTGAAGCTAACAGAACCAACTTTGGTCACAGGCCTACCCTACCTCCTCCTGAGGTGAAGGATGGTGTTCAGGGAGCATCATGATGTCCTACTGAGAGCCTTCCCCAAAGGAAGAGGGTCTCTGTGGGCCAAGGACAAAATCAAGGACATAAAACATGCCCTTTCTATGAAGATCAGAAGTGTTTCTCATAGCTCATTCTTTTTTCTGTTAGAGGTTATTTAGAGAAGCGGGTGAGAGTACAGGGAGCAGGGAGACTGTTTTTAAGAGTGCTTGTTCTTGGAGACTTGAATAGTAACACTGATCAGTAGCTGCTTAGCGCTGGCTCTGCCCTGATGAGATGATGGGGGGGATAAAGGGTTCCTGGAGTTTCTACATTGCTTAGCTCCTTCAAGCAGGCCAGCAAACTCTAGGTGAAACAAAGTGCTTTTTCTGGTCTTTTCTACATTCCCATCCCCCCCCCCCCCCCTGGATTTAATATGTGTTGTTCCTCCATCTAAAAATTTCTACTCCAACCTCAACATCCCCAAGCACTCTACTGTTTAGCTAACTCATCCTCTGGATTCAAAGAAGTGGATCCAGACCCTCCAGTCATCTCAGTTCAGCTTATAAACTCTCTTCTTTTCTGGGATGCTTAATTTTATGTGTCAATTTAAGTAGGCTATGGGTTCCCAAATATTTGCTTAGATATTATTTCTGGGAATGTCTCTGAGGATATTTCTGGATGAGATTAACATTTCAGTTCCTACACTGAGTAAAGCAGATTTCTCTCTCTCTTATGTGGGCAGTCCTCATCCAGCCCACTGAAGACCTGAATATAATAGAATTAAATGATTAAGAAATTATCTTTCTCTGCCTATCTGTCCTCATGCTGGGATATTGGTCTTCTCCTGCCTCTGCCATCAGTTCTGCTAGTTCTTCCACTTGCTGACTGCACATCTTTAGACTTTTCAGCCTCCCAAATTGTATAACCCAATTTCTCATAATAAAAAATCTCTCTCATTTTCTCTCTCTCTCTCTAATATATATATATATATATATATATATATATATATATATATATATATACACTTTTGCCTACTGCATGTTAGTATATGAGTCACCAAGGAAAACAACCTAATCAAGCACTGGATGAAACAACACTTTATTTACATAGAGAAGAGATGGAGTAAGACCAGCTTCTGTAATTAGCGTCAGACCCCTAGTACCAGCAGGTCCCACAGTATCAGCAGATTCCCTATGGCCAGCAGGTCCCCCATGATCAGCAAGTCCTCTGTGGCTAGCAGGTCCCTGTTGGCAGCATGTCATTTGTGCTACAGCAGAACGACCCCATCCCCTCATCACAGGGGCAGATAGAGTGGTGAGGTTGACCAGGTGGCCTATGATAAATTTGCTTAAGCAGAACAAAGAAGCACAAATGGAGTCTGAAACAGGACAAGATAGTAAGTCAAGCATGTAAGGATTGTATATTTGAGAAAGGTTCATTCTTATGTGCCTGAGAGGGTATGGAATAGCTGTGTGCATGAGCTGTATGTAAATATCCCCTATTGGTTCTGTTTCTCTGGAGAACCCAAATTAATATATTTCTTTCTAATAATGTATAATTGCATGCATTATGTTTTTATATATTCATGTATTTAGTATCTGTGCCACTATTAGCTTGTGAGGACACTGGAGGACTTGTACTTTAAAGAAGATTAATTCCCCTTAAGCATATCACACATGACTATAAATATGCATTGCCCCACAAAGGCATCAACTTAAGAGCCTTTATAATTATACATAACACATAAGCCATCTTTGTACTCTGCCGTCATAATTAGTCACAAGCAAAACTTTACCCATGCCCCTTACTCTGCAGATATTCTCGTGCACTGCCCATATGTTACTCCCTAGTTTACACACTGGCCTTCTCTCAAACAGGGGTCAGCACACTGGAGCCTGTGAACCAAATCTAGCCCACAGCCAGTTTTCCTATGACTTACAAGCCAAGAATCATTTTTAAATGCTTGAAAAAAAATAATAATAGAAAAAATTGCAATACATAAAAATATATGAAAGAGAAACTTCCATAATAAAATTATATTGGACATAATCAGGCCCATTTGTTTATATATTGTCTATGACTATGTTCACACTCTAACAGCATCGAGAAGTTGCAACAGAGACCATATGGCCCACAAAGTCTAAAATATTTAATATCCAGCATTTTACAGAAATGTTAGTTGAATCTGGTCTAGAATCTACACTGGACTTTCAGTGTCCTTGAGCTATTTTCACCAATATACTCCTCGAGTAGAAATCAAATGGAACTGCTTAAATGCCATCAGCAGCTGTTCATTGTTTCTGTGATACAACTCAGACTCCCAGTTTCAGCAGCTTTCATGTGGAGATGAAACCCTTCTGGATTTTTAAAGGGTCACCTTTCACCTCTCTTTCCCATGACCATTTGCCTCCTATTCTGTGCACATTATTTCTTTTGCTTGTCACTTTCTGCACCTCATCCCAGCCCCGACCTGCTTTGCAATGTGTTTCTCATGTTTCAGGGGGCATTTAAGGTACCATTTGACCCAGAGATCTTCTCCAAGCCCCTACGTCTAGGCTAAACGTCCCTTCTGTGTGCACTCTTAAACCATGTCCTTCCTCTTTCCTGGGAGCTCTATGCAGACAGAGATAGTGTCTGCCTTATCCACTACAATTTTCAGTGTCTGCCACCTGGGAGAAACACCATCTATCTACAGAAAGAAAAAAGAATAGAGAGAAGAAATGTTGAGAAGAAAAGAAATGAAAAATAATTATTTCAATGAAGACACTAAATGTTAAGCAGTTTCTGAATTTGTTTCAAAAATAGTTTAATCTATAAGGTATAAATTATATAAAACAGATAAAATGATGCAAAACTAACAAAATATTGGGGTATGCATAAAGAATGTTGCATACTCTAACACAAGCATAAACTTTTCAGATTAAAGTTTTAGTGAAAAAAATATTTAAAATAGCAAACTCTAACAATCTTTCTGAAAGCACATTAAAATTCAGCAATGTGAAAAATTCATTAAAAATAAAGTAACAAAAATAAAATGATTTCAGCATTGGACCTGATATTGCATATTCAATTAATTACACATCTTATTTCAGGTAAGAGAATTCAAAATTAAAGTGAATGATTAATGAAGTACTGTGTGTTAATGATTCCTTCCCTTCCTAATGTAGCTACTTGAATTTTATTAGCTTCTAAGCTCAAGATGATATTAAATGTATCCAAAAGTGTAAATGCCACATCTATTATCCTATTTAATAAAAGGGTAATATGCAAATTGTCCTCTCAACTGGGAGTTTGATGGGAGTTTAACCAGGGGGTGGAGCCGGCCAGCCAACCACCTGTGGCCCCTCCCCTGTGCCAGCCCCAATTGGGGAAGGCCTGCCAGACCCCACTTGTGCACGAATTCATGTACCAGGCCTCTAGTATGTGAATATATGTGAGACACTTAAACATGAATATATACTTAGGGTATATATCTATAATAATAAAAGCATAATATGCTAATTAGACTGGACGAAGCAGGAGCTGCAAGGGAAGCCTGGGTCCCAGGTGCCAGATGGAAACTGGTGCCAGCAGCCAGGGGAAGGAAGGCCTACTCTTGCATGAATTCTGTGCATCGGGCCTCTACTCTATATTATAAAAGCCTAACCTGCTAAGTGTCCAGTCATCCAGTTGGCCATTCTACCAATCAAAGCATAATATACTAATGATATGCAAAGGTTTCTCAACTGCTTGCTATGATGTGCACTGACCACCAGGGGGCAGACAGTCAGCCAGATGACCAGTCACTATGACGTACACTGATCATCAGAGGACAGATGTTCCAATTGGTAGATTAGGTTGCTGCTGGGGTCCAGCCAAACAGTACTGAGCGAGATGGACCAGACATACCCTGAAGCCCTCCCGCAGTCCAACCTTCAGCATCTCTCTTCAGCTCCAATTATGCACCGGTGTGGTCTCTCAGCCTGGCCTGCACCCTCTCATAATCCTGGACTCCTTGGGGGATGTCAGAGAGCTGGTTTCAGCTTGATCCTTCAAGCCAGGCCAAGGGACCCCCACTGGTGCATGAATTCATGCATCAGGCCTCTAGTATTAATATCTTATCATGCATTATATTATGATAATCATAATACATATTAATATATTAAATATTTTTTTCTAAGTTCTTGAAACCCTCCCTACATACTACACACATCTGCTTGTGAGTGCAGGTGCATAAACACACACAGGCACACACAAAACAACCACAAAAAACTTCATTAGCATGAAAGTATTTGTAAACAAAGTAGAATTGACTGAAGTGTTAGCAAGGGAGATGAAGATTTACAAAGTCTTGATTTTATTCTTCCCACAAATAAAACCCTACCCCACAATTAATTTCTCTTCTCTTTAGATTATTATTCAGAATTGATATTTATAAAGATTTTATAAGAAATACTAGAGGCCCGGTGCATGAAATTTGTGCACGGGAGTGTGTGTCCCTCAGCCCAGCCTGCACTCTCTTCAATCTGGGAACCCTCAAGGGATTTCTGACTGCCCATTTATCCTAGTAGGATCAGGCCTAAATTGGCAGTCTGACATCCCTCTCAAAATCCAGGACTGTTGGCTCCCAACTGCTCACCTGCCTACCTTCCTCATTGCCCCTAACCACTTCTGCCTGCCAGCCTGATCATTCCTTAACCGCTCCCTGCCAGCTTGATTGATGCCTAACTGCTCCCCTGCTAGCCTGATTGCCCCTAACTGCTCTCCCCTGCTGGCTATCTTGTGGTGGCCATCTTGTGTCCAGATGGGGGCAGTCATTTTGTGTGTTGGAGTGATGGTCAATTTGCATATTACTCTTTTATTATATAGGATAGTTACCAACTATACACACACGTAAAATTGAACTTACACTTTACAAAGCCATGATCATTACTATATGTGCTTATATTTCCTAAAAATACTTAGCATTTGCTACATGTTATACACTGATGTTTTCTATTCTCTTTTATTTTTTTTAATGGCTGGTCACCATCCATTGATTGCATCTATGATCTATTGATGGGATGAAACCTATGGTTTGAAAACAGTGCTACCCTGAGAGACCATTCTACCTCTTGTTTCATTCACTCTTCCTTTTTTTAGTGTTACTTTTTTTAGCATAAAATTTGGGCATAAGTTCCATCTGAGACTTCTCAGTTTTGTTTCTATCCCTGGTGGCTTTGTCAAAGCCTCTGTTTAATAGGGCTGGTTCCTTCCTACAAAGGTTTTCTCACTCCATTATATAAAAAATAATGCATCCCTTTATCCTCACACATTTAAAATATTCCCATGAGCAAAAACTTCATTTAATAAAATGCCTTCCACCTAGATTTTGATTTGAATGTTATTTCTTAAGGCAAATGTATTTGATCATTTTATTTCAAACTCTAAATGAGAAATGATTGCAAAGAAAATTGAAAGCTTTTAGAAATAACCAAGACTTGAGCAAACAAGAGAACTGCAGAAAAAAGGACTCACAAAATCATTTTGCAAATATAATGCAATTTGCCTCTTCAAAATGGAGAAATTAGGCAAACTGTGGTGAGGTGGCTCCAAATCTCTCCACTAAAAATACTAAGAGAACAGGTTTAACTGTGATTGTAGCCATTTTTTTGTCCTTATAATATTATTTCTAAAAAGATATGCTACAATAATACTTAGGATATGAAACATGTCTTCTTTTCTCAGTTTCACTTGTATTTAGATACTAAATTTACCTACTGAGCCCCAAGAAATTGCCATACAATGTCTTAGCAAAAGGTGGGATGTTAATCTGCAATTGTGAATGTTTTCAATGACGCCATTTTATGGCAGGTGTATTTTATGACCTGTGTAATTAAAGCAGGGTCTGGATTCTTGCAGTTTCATTCTTCTGATTTATTTATGTTTTGTTCAGCAAGGAACTGATTTATTTATGTCTGTTCTTCTGATACTAACTGACCTTGTCAGAATCTTGCATGTGTATCTCTGGTTTATACATCATCTGTGGCTTCTTAAAGTTTCCCTAGTAAAGTTAAGACTCCATACTCACATATCAATGTCAGGGCACTTGTTTCAAAGGGCATCTTTATTCCAAATATTTAAAAAGTAGTATTTTGCATTTGTAAATGACTTTCTGTTTTGAATCTTCCACACGCACACAAAGGAGTTTGTGTCTATAATAACCTGGGAAGCTCATCCAGGGCACTGTGAGGAATAGAAAAGCATTATACAGACTGGCCCTTATTCTCAAGATTTCTAATCAAAATTAGAAAACTGTGGAGTGAACTCCACTCACCTGGGCCAGAAAATGATGTTAAGTTTTCCATGACCATTGTATCTATTTAGTATCCCACCCTCACAGTGAGAGATGGTTTAGTTTTAGTGGTTAACAACTCAGAGTGTGAAATAATTCACTCCCACACCCTGGCTGAGGACCTTGACAAATTACCGTATGGTAATTTTTCAGTCTCTAAGATGGAGATTTTTATGGTGCTGACTCATAGGGTTATTATGATAACAAATATATTCTACAAAGAAATAAGAGATGCAGAGTAAAACACTTGGCAACATGTATATGATAAAAGATATTTGCTAGTATTACAATGCAGTTTATCTACCTTGCAAAATGTATTCTTCCTTTAAGATTCAGCGTAAAGGTCACTTTCCCCATGAAGTCTTCATCTTACAACTATTCCCTATTCTTGATGTTCCCAAAATATGTTTTACTTGCATTGCATATTGTAATTATGTGTCTATCTCTTCATATAGTTTGGGGTCTCTTTAAAGGTAGAAGCCATATCAGACTTAATATTGCATTTATATGTTCTACTATAGCATTTGGCACACAATAGGTTCTTTGATTCAATCTGAAGAGTAGCATAAGAATGACTTCATTTTTGGCACAAGCTGTCTTTTACTCTGAAAGTTAGGGTAGTGCAATAAATAACAATGACTTTTCTTAACAAGTCATTCCATTTTCTAGTTGCTCAGAGGAATATATATTAATAACTGTGGATGTCTTAAAATATTAGTAATCAGTAATTGCACCTCTACTGATGCTTTGTCTTTCACATCGATATAATTACTTTTAATGTGTTTAAACCAGTGTTCACAAATATATTGAGATGGAGCATGCTCACCATAAGCTTCCCAAAGTATTCAGTAACACTTTTCTTCAAAAAGAAGTAATGAATTAAAACTTCCTGCAAATGCTCTTTTTTTTTGGTACAAAATTTGACATTTTTAAGTGTAAAATATCTATGATGCTAACACCTTCAGAAAATTTGACATATGAAGTTTTGAATCTTGTCAATACAACAAAAGCATACATACCAAATCGCGCATATATATATATATATATATATATATATATATATATATATATGTATGTATATGTATATGTATATATATATCGACATATGTGTAACTCCATCTATTGAAAAAATCCTCCTTCTACTTTATTAACCAGTACATCTAGTAAATTAGGAAATATCCAACTCATTTTGAATTCAAATAACTGTCAGAGAAGACTCATCTCAATTCACCAGTCTTTAAGATGAGGATTCTGAACAGAATGCTCCAAAGGAAACTTTATGAATAAGGTCAATGTACCCACTGGAATTACTGCTCCTTGCGTGAAAAACCTGGCAATGAACAAGCAACCACTTAATAGTCTCAGTGAAGAAACTTTCAACTAGAACAAATACTAAGGGAACTTATTCTACACTTCATCAGCACCAAATCTTCTCTAGCTTTACAGTGCTGTGGAGTCTAGAAAAATGCCTTAGGAACTAAAATCAGGTGGGCTACTTGTCTGAGCACCATGTTGCTCAAAAAACAATTGGCCTCTGGCAGGTGATGGTTATTTGGGAAAAGGTCCCTTAAAAGACTCCACTGCCAATGGAATGTTCTCAACAGTTTATTCAGTGACAACTTGACTGAAGTCTTGAAGCAGCTCATGAGGATATGGCAACTCTACTGCAAATGTTTGACAGCTTAGAGGGGAAAGTCTCTTCCATGGTAAATGCTACACCTTCAAGCCACAGTTTCCATTAGCCCCAGCATCTTTACACTGCTAAATTGTCTAGCCAGCTTTTAATAAACCTCTTTAGGAGAGAGAGAGTCAGCTGAAGGAATATTTTTTTTCGCTGGAGGCCAGGGAAGACTGAACTTTAGATCAAGCTGTTGACATAGCAACAAAAGCTCTCACCATTCAAAAGAAGATTACAATGTAGACCAGTGATTTTAAGTGGCATTTTTGAGACAGGAATGTCTGATACTGTTCTCAGGGTAGCAGCCTACTATGTTTTTGTGCCATTAAATTATCCTCTCTGGGTTTATAAATAGCTATAAGTTTATGGCTATGTTTACTTAAAATTAAATTTAAAAGAAGAAAACACTAGCATTCTTCAACATTAAAATTCTTAATGGTAGTGGATATATTCCTGATTTTCAATCTCTAGAGTTGGTTATGTTTACATAAAAATATAAAATAATTTTAAGGCACAATGGTATTACACATTTTTCATATAGACAAATTTAATACATACTGGAGTCAGATTTACAAAAGAGCATTAGAATAACTTTTCAGGACCATCAGGACAAGGATGCTTACTGTTTTTGTTGTGAAATTTTTAAAGTGGAAAACACATGTTAAGAATATCGGTGATTATGGTTGTTCTTTCTTTTTAAGAAGGTCACTGCTTACAGGAAGGACATCCTAATAAGATGTCAGAGGAAGGGCACAAAACTTGGATGATTTCTCAACATTATTTACATATATTTATTGCTTACCTGAAGGAATACTTTACTAGGGGAGAAGGCATTTATACATTTATATAACAGAAAATATTATAGGGAAGAATAGAGAAAGGGGGTTAGAAAATAATTGAGAAAAAAGAGTAAGATAGAGAAAATATAAAAAGAGATCCTACATATATGATACTATATATATATGAGGGCTAGGGGAAACTTGTTTGCTTGTCCTAGGACTTGCTGTCACTAAAGAAGGGACCTAATTAGAAGACTGGAAATTCTCTGTACTCTCAGAACTAAATTGAAATTATTAATTGTCATAACCTATGGACATCTTTATTATGTTGGCCTTCTGGAAAAACAAACAGATAACTAAACCACTAGAACTGGTGGTTTGAGTGAACTGAACATTATAAAAGATTATAATAATTACCAAAAACAAACAAACAAACCTTGAACAGCACAGTCAAATCACAGAAAAGTCATATAGGGGTGCTATCATAAAAATGGGATTACTTTAACCCAACTAATACACTGTAAGGTAGAACTCTGGACTAGCAGTTGGAACATCCTCTCAGAGCAAAGGCAGATCCCAAGCTGCGACCATGGTGTTTTCTCACTTCTATTCAATGTCTCCTGCAAACTCTGTGCTGAAGAGGCTTGTTACTATTGACCACAAAAACCATGATTTTTGTTGCCTCTTTCCTGCCTTTTCATGCTCATCCCTCATACTGGCAATTCCTCCCTAAACCCTACTGCTTCTCTTTCTGTTTCAAAATCAAGCTCTAATTCCACACTCTTAGAACACTTCTTCTATAAAATAATTCAAAAGGAGTTATTCCTTTATTCCTGTCATTCACATAATTACCGGCGAATCCTCTGAGAACACTGACCACGTCTTTGTCTCTGGGCTCAATACATGGCTGTCAAGTAAAAGACGGGACTGAAACAGATTGGACTGTTTAAATTTTCAGAAATATCATAATATGCAGCCCTTTGTGAGTGCCTAGAAATATCATCACTGTAATGTGAGTGTGCAGCCTATACCCATGGAGGTGAGCCAAGCTCTGGCCAGAGTGCCCTGCCTGCCTGTGTATGTCAGCCATGAGTACACTGGGGGTCTCCCTGCATTTCTTTCAGAAGTCTTCACGATCAATCCAAACAAAGGCTGACTCCTACCTTTAAACTCCAGGATCTCTCAGCCATGCAGCCCACCTCCACAGCAGCAGGCCTAAGCAAGCAGTTAGGCATTCCCCAAGAGCTCCTGGACTGCAAAAGGACCCCCCTCCGCGAGTGCACGAATGTCCTGCACCAAGCCTCTAATACATGTATATATATATGTGTGGATATGTATATGTGTGTGTATGTGTGTAGGTATATATGTGTGTATGTATGTGTGTGTATGTATGTACTGTAATGGTTCTGTTTCTCTAGGTGAGCCTTAACCTGCATCCATTGTCCTCTGGGTAGCTGGGGAATTTTCTGGGAGCCAGGCTACTCAGTACAACGTAAAAATAAAATTGGAAAGAAAGAACTGCATAATTAACATTTAGAAAAGTTTGAAAACAAACGCTTTTGTTCATAATTTGCTATTGCTTATTATTTAAGCTACTAACTCAGAAAGTTCAGTATAGTCATATTTTTGAAAGATCTAATTTGAGAGATTTGATAGAAGTTTGTGAATACTTTTTAAGAAAATCTTAATGTACTCTGTTCTAGCCACTTGACATACTACAAAGCAAATAAATTAAAAACTTAAATAGATTTCATAATAAAAAGTCTCCTAATAACCAGATTAATTTTATTTAATAATTCTAACCTGATAAGTGATACCAAACAGCTCCCATCTAAGCAACCCAAGAAAATTTCTATTTTTAAAAAATTTTATATTTTATCTTTAAAAAAAAAATTGTCCAGTGGTATAAAAAAAAATACTTCCTTTCTTTTGTTTTATTTTCTTTTTATCAAACAAGTCATGGCTGTGTCTTCAATTTCCACTGTAGACACACAGGTCACCAAATACTAATGACCAAATGTCAGAACTGTCAACTTCTTCAAAGAACAGGGATAAAAACCTCTCTGGACCAAACACAGATTCAATAGTCATTACTTTCAAGAAGTCCAGTGATGCCTGGAATTTGAAAAATGCTATAACAAGTTAAATCAAATGTGTTTCTGCCTATATAACTCAAATAGAAAGTAGCATTGATAAAAGTGGAATGAGTCAACAAAGGTGAAGGAGGGTGGAAGATTGGTTTGAATGGGTTATAATTACTTCATATTGAGAACTTCTGTTCTGAGTCACATCAGAAAGGTGGTATATGAAATAGGCACTCTATATTACCTCTATATTACCCATATGCCTAACATATTGTGAGGCCAAAAGGTTCTCTCTCGTTCCTGCTATGAATCTCCATTCTCCGCGCACACTTGCCTGCATGTCTCAGCGCACACTTGCCTGCATGTCACTGCATGTCAAGCATAGTTCTCAGTGGAGAGCAAGCAACCCCTGCATATGGTGGATTGTCAGACTGCCCTGAAATGGGACTCTTTTATTTTTGTAGGTCTATTTACAATGAAGAATTGGTAAGTGAATAAGCCCTTTTTCAAATACTTTCCCTAACAGTGAGGTAGGAGGTGAACTCAATATCTGGTAAATAAATGGATGTTAATTTCCACACAGTGCCATGGGAAGGTCATAGGTCTTATTCTCCCTATGCCCTTCCCTCTTCCTCTCATCTCACGTCCCCCTCCCTGTCCCAGACATGCCTACCCATCATCCAGCCACTTTATAGCACTACAGGAATTAAAGAACAGCAACTTTCTGCCAACTGGTGCTATCACCAAACCATCTTGTGTTACTACAGTGTGGTATGGTAATTAAAAAAAAGTGTAAGATGTCGAATTATTGTTATCATAACCTTACAGTATCTTGTAATCTGTCTGCTTCAAACTGTTAAAGACATAACATGTATTTATAGATTTTGTAGTACTTGGAGGATATAGAGTTCAAGAACATAGATTTAGAAGCTATTCAATATAAAATTTTGGACAAATTACAAAGCTTCAGTGACTTGATTTTCTTCCTGTTGCCTATTAAGGCCTTGCTTCAGATGCTAAGTGCTTTCCTTTTTAGTTCTTTCCCAACTCAATATGCTTTAAGTCAGTGGGGAAAAAATATGAACATAGGAAAAGCAAGAGTCTATAGCTAAAAATGTAATCATTTCTAATTCTAACCTAATCTTTCATCTCAAAATAACAGTACCTTCAGAAAATACAGCATGGTTGTTCTTTGCATATAATCACATTGTGCAAAATGGCAATATTCCACTCCTATTAAAAACACTAGAGGCCCAGTGCATGAAATTCATGCACAGCAGGGTTGGGGAGGAAATTCCTCAGCCCAGCCTGCACTCTCTCACAATATGGAACCCCTCAGGGGATGTCCAATTGCCAATTTAGGCCCCAATGCAGGATCAGGCCTAAACTGGCAATCAGACATCCCTCTCGAAATCCAGGACCACTGGCTCCTAACCACTCATCTGCCTGCCTGCCTGATTGTCCCTAACTACTCTGCCTGCTTGTCTGATCACCCCTAACCACTCACCTGCCTGCCTGATCACCCCTAACTGCTTGCCTACCTGCCTGATTGCCCCTAACCGCTTCTGCCTTGGCTCCCACACCCAGGACCCAGGCTTTCCTCCTCCAACTGGCCACATGCAACAGAATCCAGGCCGGTTTCGCCCAGGCTGGCCACAGGCACCCAGGACCCTGGGCAGCTTCACCAGGGCCCCAGCTTTGTCAGGAAGGATGTCCGAATGAAGTCTGGAAGATGTCCAGTCTATCCAGTCTAATTATCATATTACCCTTTTATTAGTATAGATTATTATAATGTCACTACATTTTTTAAACTCAACAAGACCCATTGAGATGAAATGTTTATTTTAACCTTTCCCTTCACTACTCTCCTGCCTCCTGTCTTACATTATTAAAAAAATGTTAAAGCATTACTACCATAAGCAATGCCAAGCTTAAGTGAATCATAGAATCCAAATTAATAATGCCAATAAACAGGATCCTTATCAATTGATACTTGCATGTCAATGATAACGGCTCAGACATTCCTAACACCTTCCTTCCATGAATAAAATATATCCTTGTGTCTCAAACTGTCATTCTGCTTTGTGCAACTTGTCTCCAACCCATTCCCATTTTCCTTGGACCTTTAAATCTTTTTCTTTTTCTTTTTTCCCCAGTAGGATAAAAGAGATCTAAAAAGTCTGGAGCCATAGACTGTCAACATTCCATGTGATGCTCCATTTTTTTTTCTTTATTCTATGAGACCACGTTTAAAGTACAAAGAAGTGAATGAAGTCAGAGTGGGGAAAAAAGTTGACAAATTTTACCAACCTTCACCTACTTAATAATAAAAAATGTCCCAGATATTTAAAGCATTTTGGGACCAAGTTAATTGCACTCTCTAGGACAAATTATCCCAGGTGGATGATTTTTCTATTCTTGCCTTTCTGACTCTTAACCCAAGATTTAGAGCATTTTATTAGTTTTCTAAAAATAAAAGTATCTGTTAACTGCAACATGGTCATAAGATAAAGCATAGCATTTGAATCTGAAGGATTCATATTTCAATTCTGGTATGCCAATTTCTAACTGTAGGATAAATGAATTGATTTGCATCTCTATTTTTTGTTGAGTGTTAAAAATACCTAATTTATAGGGTTACTGCCAGGATTAAATAAACTATTATGTATAATATTATTTTGTAAACTGTAAAGAAAATATAATATGATATATAAAGTTTAAATTAAAAATAGCAATACATAAAAATTAAGTCAAGATATTTACCAATACATGATATTGTTTAATATCATTTTATAATCTTTTAAAATTTTATTGTTTTAGACAAGTTATCTTAGATTTTTTTTAATAAATTATGCTGCCCATAATCATAGGTAATTACAAAAATATAACAGGGAAGAAAATTTAAACTGAGAGCTGGAGATTACTCAAAAAAGAACACAAAATAAATATTATTAACAAAACTAGAGGACTGGTGCATGAAATTCATGGACGGGGGGAGTGGGGGTTCTTCAGCCCAGCCTGTACCCTCTCCAATCTGGGACCCCTTGGGGGATGTCCAACTGCCAGTTTAGTTGAACATCCTCTCTCAATCCTAGACTTCTGGCTCCTAATCACTCACCTGCCTGCCTGCCTGCCTCATTGCCCCTCCTGCAAGCCTGATTGCTCCTCACTGCCTCTGCATGCCAGCCTGATCTCCCCTAACTGCCACCCCTGCCAGCCTTGTCGCCTCTAACTTCCCCTCACTACTGGCCAGGTCACCCCCAACTGCCCCCTCCCTGCTGGCCTGGTCACTCCTAACTGCCTCCCCAACTGACCTGGTCACTCTTACTACCCCCCCCCCCCCCAGCTGGCTTTGGTCACCCTAACTGCAACCCCCTGCCAGCCTGGTCACCCCTAACTGCCACCCTTGACAGCCTGGTAACCCCCAACTGCTATTGCCCCTCCCCCCCCCGGCCTGTTTTCCACACATAGCCTGCTGTTTAGTCATTTGGTCATTCCTAACTAACCCCTCTGCTGGCCTGGTTGCTCCCACAGCCTGCTTGTGAGGGCATGAGAGTTAATTTGCATATTACCTCTTTATTATATAGGATACTGGCCATAATTTACCTTTTCTCTAGAGATAAATATATATATATATATATATATATATATATATATATATATATATGACACACATATATATATTACATGATATTTATAATAAAAATTAAAGTCACACCTTAACTTCAAAATACCTAACAACAACATAAAAACCAATGACAATTATTATTCCAAAATTAGTAGCATGGAGAAAAATTGGCAAGGGACAGAGATTAGGTAAGTTTTTATTTAGGTGCTATTTTTATTAACCAAACATACAAAGAAGAAAGAAAATATGTTTAGAGAATATTAGTTTTCTTAACTGTTTTCCTATGTAAATAACAAATGTTCCCTAATTATTACTTAAAGCTATGAAAAGTAAGACTATTCTAACAAGTTAACATGTTATACTACTTTCAGTACATATAACAAGCCTTAAGTTTTCAACACACACACACACACACACACACACACACACACACACACAAATGTGTACTTTTTTAAGTAGAAACTTTTTCTGCTCACTCTAAATAAAAGTTGAAAAGGTATTTAAGGAACATCAGTTTGGAAGTAGGTCACATTATTATCCTGGGTTACCAACATTAAGCAAATTGCTAGAGAGGGAGATATTTAATATGCTTGCATAGTCTAAGTCATCATGACCTCACAGAACTGGAGTCCTTCCTCTTTACTCAACTTTCAACCACCTAGAGTTCTGTGCAGGTAATGTCTGATGATAGGAAATCAGGATAAACTTCAAGAAAGAAAGAAAAAAAAAAAGAAATCTCAGAAGGATGGCAGGGAGCCTAAGGGGCTATGCATGAAAGAGAGGAAGAGATCATTTGGGACAGAGGAAAGGAGTTGATTAGAATAAATTGAGTCTCTGCTGCGTGTCAAAGACTGTGCATTATTTCTGACTTTATAAGAGCCCTCCCGCGCAAACATTCTAAGCTCCATGTTACAGGGAACAAAATAGGTTCAAACAACTTAATATTCAATACATAATTATTTTGCCATGGTCCTACAGACACTTACATGTTTGGGCTAGAATGCAAACCCAGGCCTGTTTGACCCCAAATGCCTTTTTTTTTTTTTCTCTCTCACCAAAGAAGCTGTCTCTTTATTTTGAGGTGCTGCTCTGTTTTGAATAGATGTGTTTGGGGTGATAGTTAATAGTAATATGGCCATGTATGTAGAAATGTCTATATCGTGTCCTGCTCATTAATCCTTTCCGCTGCAGAGAAATAGACATTAAAGTGCTACCTAACTAATACTTACATTTCAAGTATTTAAAATAGAGCTCTGGTAAAAGGTTAGTTGAAGTACCTAACAAATTTCAAGTATATCCTTGAGGCCAATGGGATCACTCAAATTTTAGGGGGAGGGAGAGAGAGAAAACTCTAACTGTGTGTTTTAACAAACTCCAAGAGCCCCTAAGCCCACTTACCAACCAGCCACTAGAAACCAGAAAGAGAATAACAACTAGGCATAGCTCATGCCTTTTAAGGAAGAATAACTCTGCCCACTGACAGTATGGAGATCACAGGCCTGGAAGAGCAATTCCCTCTCCCTTCAGTGGGAGTGTCTGTGCAGAAGGTAAGGACTAGCAAGGGGACTGACCTGGGAAGACAAGTAAATTTGTCCTTCTGTGTCAGGTAACAATGGGGTACCTTACCTTCTCCCACACAGCAGTACTGTTATCTCTCACTGTTCTGCCTCTTGCTCCTGGACCACATTTCCCTGCCTGATTCTCAACAGCAGAAAAGGCCCCCGGTGCCTGGCTGTAGGATAGACTCCTGTGCTAACCATGCCTTGCAGGCGCCCACCCTTGTCTCCCTCTGCCACACATACTGCAGCCTGCTCCTCCCTTTGAGCTCCATTCATCAGGGTTTAAAGGGACCCACGGCCTATGGAGGTCAGGTAGACGTGATGCTGCTGCCTGTGCAGGAGCCTACGCTCCCATGGCCCTGGGGAAGCTGCCCTGGCTGGGGACTGCACAGCGCTGTGTGGAGGAGAACAAGGGAGTGGACAAATATTTATTGAGCACAGCCAGAGCTGACCCCCAGTTTGGCTACAATTGCAAGGTTGTACAGTGCTCTCTGCTTGTCTTTAGAAAACCTGTATGTCTCAGAAAAGAATTCAAAGTAGGCAAAAAGACAAATCTAACTTAGAGAAAAATTTTAAAAGTTTAATTTCAATGTGCCATTTCTAAGTATACAGTAGTTGTTGGTAGGTGTTTGTTTTTGTTTTTTCCTTTGTTTTGTTGTTGTTTTTGGGTGTGTATGTGTGTGTGGGTGGGTGGGTGGGTGGGTGTGTCTTCCTGCATTTAACTGCTCAGGAAGAAGACTATGCTGCTTTGTGATAACAGTTCAGGTTCCAACTTATTTAACTAAAAAATAAAGTTTAAAATAATTTCCATTTAAGCATTCACTGACCTTTTGTAACTATCACCACTTTTGTTACTCTAACCTTTTGAACCAGCTGTCAGATCAGCTACCCATTAAGAACTTGCTACTTAGATTTTCACTCACCTGAAATGTACATGCTGGGTTAAATGAATCCTCAAAGATGGACAAAGAAAAAGGCAGAGCACTAAAGTTTCCCATACAATAAATGCTACCTTTTAAAAGAAACTTTGTATTCTATGAAAGAACTTAAAAGAATAGTTCAAAAGAAAATAAAAAGAAATTACCTTTGTAGAAAAAGGAACCATAGTTCAATACCCTTCTTTGTCACTTTTAACAAAATCTTAGAATATTATAAATGCTTTTATATTTTAAACTTTTAAACACATTCTGAATTGAACCTCAAGGCATCCCAAAGCTACTTTTCATGTTGCTTAAATTATGTAAGGCGGATAGAGAAAGATAAATACTATTTATATGTGGAATCTAATGAACAAAAACTGACAAATGAAATAGACAGAGGCATGTACACATGGAGTACACTGACCGAGGTCAGAGGGGAGGGGGATAGAGGAGAGTGAATGAAAGAAGGTGAAGGGTTTTACCAAAGAACATACTTGCATGGCCCATGGACAGAGACAACAGTGTGGTGATGGCCAATGGCAAGGGAGAAGGGGTTGGGTGGACATGAATATGTGGGGGAACGGGCATGGAAGGGGAGAATGGAAAACATCTGTAATTGTGTGTACAACAAAGAATAAATGGATACATGATTTTTGTTTTGCTTTCAATTGCCCCATTTATTCTTTGATATTTTTTAACTTATTTTTATCTTTACATTTGAGAGTATTACAGATGTCCCCCCTTTTTTCTCCCATTGCCCCTTCTATCCAGTTCCTGCCCCACTTCCAGCCTTCACCAACCTATTGTCTGTGTCCATGGGCAATGGGTATATGCATATAAATTCTTTGGTTATTCTCTCCCCAATCTCCCCAACCCCCTTCCCTCTGAGATTCATCAGTCTGTTCCATGTTTCCATGCCACTGGTTCAATTTTATTCATCAGTTTATTTTTTTTCATTAGATTACACATGTAAGAGAAATCATGTGATATTTGTCTTTCTCTGACTGGCTTATTTCACTTAGCATAATAATCTTTTTCAAATAGTTTAAATATGGAATCACAATATTTTTAAAGGCATGTTATTTTCATGTGTTAGTTTGTGAATTAAGGAAATATTACATAATACTGTCTAAAGGGGAGAACTGTATGTTAACAGCTAAGAGGCAAGACCCCTATAAGACCGCTCCATCCTCACAAGATATGAGAAGATGTCTTAAAGTGTTACATGAATTTCAAGCTGCAGAACTGATGAAATCAGGGCTGCTGCCTTACACCTGGCTCTGTTTCCTTATACCTTTTCTAGAACCCTGAACACAAAAGGTCCCTATTGAATGTTTTCATGGTGAGCATTCTCAAAGGACACATAAACAAGGATTCTAAATTGCTTTAACACTGACTTTTTAAACTAGCAATTAACTGAGTGTTTCTTGTGTAACTTTTTTTGCATTATTAATTTATTTGGCAAACTCTTTTCATAAGAAACTTGAAATTAATTTTTAATTGCTTCTGCATTAACCACAAAAAAAATGAATGAAATGTATTATAAAGATGAAGTTCTGAACAGGAATACTACACATTGTAATATCAGACCCAGCTGCAAATGTGATGCCCTTGTCTATATTACTTACCCCTTTCTCCTAGCACCGTGGTGGTCAGCAAACTGTGGCTTGCGAGCCACATGTGGCTCTTTGGCCCCTTGAGTGTGGCTCTTCCACAAAACACCATGGCTTGGGAGAGTCTATTTTGAAGAATTGGCATTAGAAGAAGTTTAAGTTTAAAAAATGTGGCTCTCAAAAGAAATTTCAACCGTTGTACTGTTGATATTTGGTTCTGTTGACTAATGAGTTTGCCGACCACTGTCCTAGCACAATATGAAGTTACACAAAACAAAGATGGTATACTGCCTGTCCTGCAAAATTTTTAAATTACAGTTACATGGGATCTTTTTCAAATGAGGATGTGTATATTAAACAAAATTAAAGGGATATATTTCCACATAGAGATATTTCTGGGTTTACAGGTACTTTCTGTGCTGATTCTGAAAGCTCAGGAAATTAGAGTAAGTTGGTAAAAGCTTTCCTCGGTAAAAACCTCTGGGCTAGAGCACTCCTGCCCTTGCCTTATTATAGCATTTTAAATGGAAGCAGCATAGCTATATTTTTTTCGTTCTTCACCTACAATTTCAAGCAGCTCAAAAATAAGGGGTTCGTGAAGTTCCCACTAGCTCACCTTATAAATTAGCACATGTAGAATGCTAGAGAGAAAGCTGGCTGTTATCAGTTTCACAGTATCTAGTTATCGCTTCTTTGAAAGCTGTAGGTGCATGCAATTAACACTCAACAAGAACATTATCTTCAAAAATAACAGATAATTTACATGTGTTGAAGAAAAAAGGAGTTCATCCTGTTAAAAAGTTTGGCATAAATAGTGATTGAAAAGGATACACTTCCTTTAATTGGAAAGACTTTTGCTATCTACACACCTACAGGATAAAAGAATTAACAAAGTTTGGCGGCAATGAATGCTCCAGCATCCAAATTTGGGGGAATTTGTGTGAGAGGTAGAATTTTTCATAATCTTTTCTGATTTCCCTCTTCTTATGAAATTCAAATTTAGGATATCAAAATTTCAAAAGTTCTTAAAAACCTGGTTAAATAAATGTTAACTAAGACTCTTCTATGCACCAGACATATGATTAGATGATCATAGCTGGAAAAATGCTTAGGCGCCATCAAGCCACTGATTCACAAAGTTGACTATAGCATAGAAAGCTAGGCTGTCCCCAAGAGAAATGAGCACTTTCGCCAGCATAAAGCTGTCACTGGGACATGGCTGTCTAGCAGGGACACTCCCAAATGCATTTCTCTGTCTGCTAGCTGGGTTGCAATGTCATAGTAGTTGACAGAGAAGCAGCATGAAAGAAGATAAAATAATCCTACAAAGACATGTAGGGTGGTATCAGCTAGGAATGTCATATAAGTTGAGTGTAGGATTCTGGTTTCTTGAAGAGAGAAGCATTTGTCTCAGAGGTTCTTAAATTCTTCTTGGACAGACCTATATCTGCATCTGGGTGCCAAATGGAGGCTAAGGGATGTTAGTCAATGTGTTGGGAAGTTCAATAGAGAGTTAGGTAGTGGGACAACTGGAAGATAGAATAGTTATAGTAAAAGAGAGAAGCTCTTATTTTGAAAAATTAAAGTTAAAAATTTTTTAAATTAAAAAAAATTGCTCTATTGGTTGACTGAATTAAAAACCTGGTATAGCTGAGAAAGTTAAGAAAATATAATATCAAAATAAAGCTGAGAAAGTTATGTAAATATAATATCAACATTGGATTTTGTATCATTGATTTGAAGGTTCAAAATATAACAGAGATGAAAACTATAATATAGACTCTGAAGGTATAGAGGTAGGCATATACTATGGAAGCTGGCAAATAATGATAAAAAATGTCATTAGTGGATAATGTAGACATTAGAAAACAGGTGGTTCAGTGGACAAAGCATAAAACTGAACAAAGAATATATGAATAGATCAATGCCAAAAAAGGAGAAGCCAAATTGCTAACATCATCATCAAAATATTTTTAAGTCACTGATGATGAGAGCTATGTAAATTAAAATGTTGAGAGAATCACAGAATACCTATTAGAATGATTTAAAAAAGAAAAAAGAAAAAAAAAGAATGGGGACTAAAAATAAGTGTAAAAAAAAGTTATGAGAAGATCAAATTCCTATATTCTGCTGATAGGAAAGTAAACTGGGTCAGCTACCTGAGAAAGCAAATCGGCCAAATTTTGTGAAAATCAAGTAAGTGAATACCTTCTGACTCAGTAATTACATTCCAAGGTATTTTTCTCAGAGAAATACTTTCACAGGTCCAAAAAGGGACAGGAATATTTATTATGGCAGTGCCTTAGAAACTACTTAGGTCTCCACCATTAGGAACCAGGCCTGTGCATGTAACGCTCTCCAACACTAAGGGAAACTGCCTTCACAATGTGGGTTCTATGGGGTAACAGAAATTGCTCTGGACCAGACCAGCATCTGCTGTATGCCTTTCATTATCCCCTTTACAAATAGGAATGTTTGATGAAATTATCCTATGCTACTTTTACCAGGGCACAAAGGGGCTGTGGTGGGAAATTATCTTATATTTTAAATTCACGTCTCCAGATCAAAAGGAGCCATATTCAGACCTGATATGCAGGCTACTGCTTATTATCCAGATATCTTTGTCTGAGACTTATGTATCACTGGATGGGGCTTTTGGGCTGTCTACCTGGGACGAGTTCAGTATATTTTGCACAACACTACTCAGCCATAAGAAAAAATAAAATACTGCCATTTGTGACAACATGAATGCATCTTGAGAATTCATGCTAAGTGAAATAAGTCAGACATAAAAAGTTGGTGCGGTTCAGTTGGTTAGAGTGTCGTCCCAGACACCAAAAGGGAGTGAGTTCATTTCCCGGTCAGGTTGTAGGTTCAAATCTCAGCCGGGGCACATGTGAGAGACAACTAATCAATGTTTCTCTCTCACAATGATGTTTCTCTCTCTCTCTCTCTTTCTCTCTCTCTCTCTCTCTCTCTCTCTCTCCCTCTCTCCTCTATCAAAATCAATTTAAAATTAAACAAAAAGGTCAAGAACCAGATGATTTTACTCACATGTGAAATATAAAACTGAAAGTAACAAATGAACAAACAAGAAAAACAAACAAAAACTCATAAGATACAAACAACAGTATGGTGGTTACCAGTGGAAAGATAGTAAATGGTCAAGGGGGTCAGATACATGTAATAAAAAAAGATCTGACTTTGGGTGATGGGCATACAATGCAACAAACAGATAATGTATCATAGAATTGTACACTTGAAACCTATATTTTAGTAAACAATGACACCCTAATAAATTTAATTTAAAAAGACAAGTAACCATTTATTGAACAAATACTACATGTTCTCATTATTATTTTATTGGAGAACGAATATTTCTGGTTTGCCTTCTTTCAGACACATGATAGGATTTCACTTCCCTTTCATAATACGTTAATCACGTGAAAGTTTCTCAATACAAGTACTCCAATATACTCCTCCCTATTTCCATGCTAAGCAACAACCTTACTGATCATGAAAACTTCATCAGGCTCCACATCTCTGAATGAAAACAACATGAAGCAGAACTCTGAAAACCTGAGATGGCCATAATGAGAGCCCTACCTCTTTGTTGTTTTAAACCACTGTGACAGTAGAGTTGTGTGTTACTACAGCATACCATAGCCCATCTGACTAATAGAAAATACATAGGTATAGGAAATCAACGATTTGCTTACCACAGGCATTTAATAAAGATTTGGTTAATGGAACTGAATTCATGCAGGCATTTGGGGTTTTTAAATAATAAACCTCCACATCAAGAAGAATGCCATTGAATGGATATCAGCATTTAAAGAGGTTCCTCCCCAAATAATTCAAATGTAGTTCATTAAAAAAAGGAAAAGAGATCCCCGCACAAAATGAGAGGATTTCTTAATATTGAAAACAATAGAGCAATAAGCTGTCTCAGAAGGCAGGGAGTTTCCAATCAAGCCGAAAGAGAGTGAGTATGTTTGAGAAGTTGAAAAGAGTTCTGCTTTGGAATGGAGGTTGAATCACATTTCCTCTGATTCAAAGATCAATTGTGTGACTATAATTGTATCCCTCTCTGTTGTTTTTCAAACTAATTTAAAACAAGATAGGTAGAAGCTAAGTGAATAGGCTGAACCCAAGATTTGTGATAATCCTATTAAACTTTTATCATCTGACAAGTGTTATTGTCCGAGGTGACCCATTTTAATATTGAATTCCTGGTTAAATCCAGCCATGTTCCAGGTCTTACATTTTACAGTGCTTCAGGGTTCTCAGTGGGGAGGAGACCTATTTAAACACCCACTCCAGCTGAGATTTACAGACTAGATGGCCTGATTATTGCCATACTTCTGAGGTATATCTTTCCCTTTTCAAATGTATTCCTAGTTTTACAGTAACCACACAAAGAAATTACCAGAATGTAAATATTTATGCCATAAGCAAGAGACATAAGTGAGAGTCATAATTGGAAGTGCCAACCACAGGAGTCAGACTAAGGAAAGAGAAGTATCCAGATTAAACAGGATAACATCACACAGTCACCATAGGTACAAAAATTCTAGGTGAGGATCACAGAATTATTTAAGGAAGATATAAAGAATAATTTAAAGACCATAATACAAGGTATAGAAAAATAACACAGAGATCACCTAATTCTAGCCCTCTTTTTATATATAGAATCTAAAATTAGAGGATGTATTTACAATCCTTTAGCTATATTCCCATTCAGGTCCTAGTAGCTGATTTCAAGACCAGAAACTACTATTTTTACTGTTTTATCAGCTAATATTCATATAGTCTAAGAGCTGAGAAGTAGGAAAGAAAGTGATAGTTGCCTCCTAAAATCCATTCCTTTATTTCCTTTAATATGTATTTTATTGACTTCAGAGAGTAGAGAGAGATAGAAACATCAATGATGAGAGAGAATAACTAATCAGCTGGCTCCTGCACTGGGGATCAAGCCCACAACCCAGGCATCCTGGTCCATAGATTGACGCTCAACCACTGAGCCATGCCATCCAGGCCATTCTCTCCTTCTTGATTAATGAGCTCCTAGGTGAACTCAAGCCCAACCAAAAGAGAGAACAAACTTCTCAATCTCTCATGGAGCTAACTATGGCACTGTGACAAAACTCTTATCAATGAGATATGAGGATAGTAATAGATGTACTTCCATGGACTGCTCTAAAGGGAAAAGGTCCTTACTAGTCTTCTTTCTTCTTTCCCAAACTGGACATAGATGGGATAGTGATCCCTCTTAAACTTTGCAGATGAGCACAATATCTAAGAGAATGACTGAACAGCAACTTGAATTTCTAGAAGACCTCACAGAGTAGAACTGCCCCTATAGCTTTGCAGTGCCTACCTCCAGATTGTTAGTTTCATTTTATTGTAGTAACCAAACTGATACTTTGAATAAGGCAAAAAAAAAACCAAACCCAGTATTTTTCAATTTTTATGAGGAAATATTGATAACCGGTTTGCCTAAGATACTTTAGCCCTGATTTGTGACTTTCTTCAAAGACAGTAATAGAGTGAAATATTTTATTGATTTAACCCCAGCATTTATAACTCATTTTATATTGTCAACTACCATGATTCATTGTGATTCTGGAAAAAAACTTATATGCAAATCTGTGATGCTAAAAATGTGTACTCCAATTAGCATAGCTAAGAAAAAGTTTTTCTGAGAATGGATCCAACATGGATGAGCTAATAGTCAAAAGTTTAAAGCACATTTATGTAGTTTTGCCAAGTATTTTCTTTAAAGAGCAAGAAAAACGGGCAAGTAATCATTACCATCAGAGTTTTGCCTGTTCTTCCAATAGGATATTCAAATGAATGATTTTTTTAACTATATTTTAAATTCAGATAATGTTGTATGTACAGCTGTAACTGACTTAGGGAGAACTGAGGAATGAAATTAGGTAATTTCTTGCAATCAAGACAAATTCAAAAGAGGAAAAGTTTCATCCACTTGCTATTTGGCAATTCTACTAAAGTGAATGCTTAGGAGACATATTTCAGAGAGAAACAATTTCTTAGAGGACAAAATCACTCTAACAATCAACCGTCTGGTCTTTTCTGCTTATTAATAAAATAAATCTGTTTTCAAACCCTAGGTGGTAAAACTTATATGGTTCAACACAAAATAATTTTAAAGTATATCCTGTGAAAATGAGATGTGAGTGAAAAAGTTAAAATTAACAATAACAAAGTAGACTAGTAATTTTTTCATATGTACAATCAGTTTACTTTAAATTAAATGAGAACTTTTTAGCTAAGGTATGGAAATTCTTTATTTATTTATTTATTTATTTATTTATTTATTTATTTATTGCAATTTTATTTTTTTATGTTTTTTATTTTATTTTATTTTATTTATTTATTTATTTATTTATTTATTTATTTATTTTATTGATTTTTTTTTTTGCCCCCCTCCCTCCCTCCCACACATCCCCTCCCTCCCCAGAGTTTTGTGTCCATTGGTTGTACTTATATGCATGTATAAAAGTCCTTCGGTTGATCTATTATCTTCCCCAGATCTTCCTCCCCTCCCCGCTGTAATTTGACAGTCTACTTGTTGATATACTGTCTCTATATCTATCTTTTGGTTCATCAGTTTATAATTTTCTTTATCATCCACAAATGAGTGAGGTCATGTGGTGTTTCTCTTTCATTGATTGGCTTATTTCACTCGGCATGATGTTCTCCAATTCCATCCAGGTTGCTGCAAATGATGAGAATTCCTTCTTTTTATGGCAGCATAGTATTCCATTGATGTTCCATAGTTTTTGGATCCAATCATCTGCTGACGGGCACCTAGGCTGTTTCCAAATTCTGGCTATTGTAGATTGTGCTGCTATGAACATAGGGGTGCATATATCCTTTCTGATTGGTGTTTCTAGTTTCTTGGGATATATTCCTAGAAGTGGGATTACTGGGTCAAATGGGAGTTCCATTTTCAGTTTTTTGAGGAAACTCCACACTGTTCTCCACAGTGGTTGCACCAGTCTGCATTCCCACCAGCAGTGCACGAGGGTTCCTTTTTCTCCGCAACCTCGCCAACACTTGTCGTTTGTTGACTTGTTGATGTTGGCCATTCTGACAGGTGTGAGATGGTACCGCATTGTTGTTTGGATTTGCATCTCTCGGACAATTAGTGACTTTGAGCATTGTTTTCATGTGCCTTTTGGCCTTCCTTCTGTCTTCTTTTGAAAATGTTATATATTTAGGTCCATTGCCCATTTTTTAATTGGATTATTCATCTTCCTTTTATTTAGTTGTATAAGCTGTTTGTAGATGTTGGAGATTAAACCTTTATCAGTGGTATCATTTGCAAATATGTTCTCCCACACAGTGGGCTTTCTTATTGTTTTGTTGATGGTTTCTTTTGCTGTAAAAAAGCTTTTTATTTTGATGTAGTCCCATTTGTTTATTTTCTCTTTAACTTCCATTGCCCTAGGGGTAGTATCAGTGAAGAAGTTCTTTTGGCATACGTCTGAGATTTTGCTGCCTGTGGATGTTTCTAGTATTTTTATGGTTTCCCGTCTGATGTTTAAGTCCTGTATCCATTTTGAGTTTATTTTTGTGAATGGTGTAAGTTGGTGATCTAGTTTCATTCTTTTGCATGTGTCTGTCCAATTTTCCCAACACCATTTATTGAAGAAACTGTCTTGACTCCATTGTATATTCGTGCCTCCTTTGTCACATATTAATTGAGCATAGTGATCTGGGTTGATATCTGGGTTCTTGATTCGATTCCATTGATCTATATGTCTCTTCTTGTGCCAGTACCAGGCTGTTTTGAGAACAGTGGCTTTGTAATATAGTTTGAAGTCTGGTATTGAGATCCCTCCTACTTTACTCTTCTTTCTCAGGATTGCTGTGGCTATTCGGGTTCTTTTATTGTTCCAAATGAACTTTTGGAGAGTTCTTTCTAGGTCGGTGAAATATGTCGTTGGTATTTTAATGGGGAGTGCATTGAACCTATAGATTGCTTTAGGCAGTATGGACATTTTGATGATGTTGATTCTACCAATCCAAGAACATGGTATGTTCTTCCATCTCCTTACATCTTCCTCTATCTCTTTTTTCAGTGTCGTGTAGTTTTCTGCATATAGATCCTTTACTTCCTTAGTTAAATTTATTCCTAGGTATCTTAATTTTTTTGGTGCGATGGTAAATGGAATTGCTTTTTTAGTCTCTGTTTCTGCAGTTTCACTATTGGTGTATAGAAATGCCATGGATTTCTTGGCATTAATTTTGTATCCTTCTACATTGCCAAATTCATTTATTAAGTCAATTAGTTTTTTAATGGAGTCTTTTGGGTTTTTTATGTACAATATCATGTCATCTGCAAGTAAGGATAACTTTACTTCTTCTTTTCCAATTTGGATGCCTTTTATTTCCTCCTCTTGTCTAATTGCAATGGCTAGTACTTCCAGTACTATGTCAAACAGGAGTGGTGAGAATGGGCATCCCTGTCTTATTCCTGTTCTTAGAGGGAATGGTTTTAGTTTTTGCCCATTGAGTATAATGTTGGCTGTGGGTTTATCATATATAGCTTTTATTATGTTGAGGTATGATCCTTGTACTCCCACCTTGTTAAGAGTTTTTATCAGGAAAGGGTGTTGGATTTTATCGAATGCTTTTTCTGCATCAATTGATATGACTATATGATTTTTATCTTTCAATTTGTTTATGTGATGTATCACGTTTATTGATTTGCGGATATTGTACCATCCTTGCATTCCTGGAATAAATCCTACTTGGTCATGGTGCATGATCTTTGTGATGTTCTTCTGGAGTCGATTTGCTAGAATTTTGTTGAGGATTTTGGCATCTATGTTCATGAGGGATATTGGCCTGTAATTCTCTTTCATTGAGTTGTCTTTATCTGGTTTTGGTATTAGGGTGATGCTGGCTTCATAGAAGGAGTTTGGAAGTGTTCCTTCCTCTTGGATTTTTTGGAATAGTCTGAGGAGGATAGGTTTTAGTTCTTCCTTGAATGTTTGGTAAAACTCTCCTGTGAAGCCATCTGGCCCTGGGCTTTTGTTTGCTGGAAGCTTTTTGATGACTGTTTCAATTTCTTCCCAAGTCACTGGTTTATTGAGATTTTTAGATTCTTCCTGATTGAGTTTTGGAGGTTTGTATTTTTCTAGGAATATGTCCATTTCCTCCAGGTTGTTCAGTTTGTTGGAGTAGAGTTGTTCATAGTATTTTGTAACAATCCGTTGTATTTCGGTGGGGTCTGTTGTTATTTCACCTCTTTCATTTCTGATTTTGTTTATTTGGGTCCTCTCTCTTTGTTTCTTGGTTAGCCTGGCTAGAGGTCCATCTATCTTGTTTATCCTTTCAAAGAACCAGCTCTTGGTTTTGTTGATCTTATGTATTGTTTCTTTGGTCTCTATGTCGTTTATCTGTGCTCTGATTTTTGTTATTTCCTTCCTTCTGCTTACACTGGGCTTTTCTTGTTGCTCTTTTTCTAACTCTTTGAGTTGTAGAGTTACATCATTTGTTACCCTTTTTTCTAGTTTTTTGCAATAGGCTTGTAAGGATATGAACTTCCCTCTCAAAACTGCTTTTGCTGTGTCCCATAGATTTTGGATTGGTGTTTTCATTGTCATTTGTTTCCAGGATGTTTTTAATTTCTTCCTTGATTTCTCTGGTAACCCAGTCCTTGTTTAATAGCATGCTGTTTAGTCTCCATGTGTATGATTTCTTTGGATTACTTTTATTGTAGTTAATTTCCAGTTTTATGCCATTATGGTCTGAGAAGATGCTTGATATGATTTCTATCTTCTTGAATTTGAAGAGACTTTGCCTATTCCCAAAATGTGGTCTATCTTTGAGAATGCCCCATGTGCATTTGAGAAGAATGTATATTCTGTGGCTTTGGGGTGGAATGTTCTGAAGATGTGAATTAATTCCATCTGGTCTAGTGAGTCATTTAGGATTGATATTTCTTTGCTGATTTTTTGTTTAGATGATTTGTCGAAGGGTGACAGTGGGGTATTAAAATCTCCTACTATGATTGTATTGCTATTAATCTCTCCCTTAATGTCCTCCAGCAGTTTTTTTGTTTTTGTTTTTTTTTTTTTATGTATTTGGGTGCTCCCATATTGGGTGCATATATATTTACCAGGGTTATTTCTTCTTGTTTGATTGCTCCCTTTAGTATTATGAAGTGGCCTTCATTATCTCTTGTTATGTCCTTCACTCTGAGATCTAATTTGTCAGATATGAGTATTGCTACCCCAGCTTTCTTTTCATTTCCATTTGCCTGGAAAACCTTTTTCCATCCCTTCACCCTCAGTCTGTGTGCATCTCTTTTTCTGAAGTGGGTTTCTTGTAGAGAACAGATGTATGAGTCTTGTTTTCTTAACCAATCTGTTACCCTATGTCTTTTGATTGGAGCATTTAAACCATTTACATTTAATGTTACTAATGATAGGTACTCATTTGACGCCATTTTTATTCCATACCCCTGTGTTCCTTTTTCGCTTCCTATTTCTTTATTTTTACAGTAGACCCTTTAGCATTTCTTGCATTGCTGGTTTGGTGGAGATAAATTCCTTTAGTCTTTTTTTGTCTGTGAAGCTCCTGATTTCCCCTTCAATTTTGATTGATAGTCTTGCTGGGTACAGTATTCTTGGATTCAGACCCTTTCTTTGCATGACTTTGTATATTTCATCCCATTCCCTTCTGGCCTGATAAGTTTCTGTTGAGAAATCAGTTGTTAGTCTGATGAAGGTTCCTTTATATGTAACTTTCTGTCTCTCTCTGGCTGCTTTTAAGATTCTTACTTTGTCATTGGTGTTTGCCAATTTAATTATAATATGTCTTGGCGTCGGTCTTCTGGGATCCATTTTGCTTGGGACTCTGCGAGCATCTTGGATTTGTGTGGGTTTTTTCTTCTCTATCTCAGGAAAGTTTTCTGTCATTATTTCTTGAAATACGTTTTCCATGTCTACCTCGGTTTTCTTTCCTTCCAGAACCCCTATTATTCCAATATTGTTTTGTTTTGCATTGTCCCAAAGCTCCCGTAGGCTCTCCTCCTGCTTTTTAATTTTTTTTTCTAGAAGCTGCTCTAATTGAGTATTTTTTTCCATCTTGTCTTCTAGCTCACTAATGCGATCCTCTGCTTCTTCTAGTCTGCTCTTGATGCTTTCTATTGAGTTCATAGTAGCGATGTCATTTTTCATTTCATCTTGAGTCATCTTCATTTCCTCTTGGTTTTTTTTTTTCATTTCCTCCTAGGTCTTACTCATATTGTCAAATTTGTCTTCCATTCTTTTTAGCCATCTTAAGATCGTTACTCTGAATTCTTGCTCAGATAGGTTGCTTGCCTCTAACTCGTTTACTTCCTTTTCTGGTGATGCCTGCTTTTCTTTCATTTGTGGGCTGTTTCTTTGTCTCCCCATGGTCTCTCTTCAGGATGTCTCTCTCCTGTGTTGATTTATCTCTCAGTTCAGGAGGTCTGAAGTGCAGCTTGGACCTCGGTGGCTAAAGATCAAGGTGACAGCAGGGTTCCCTTATTTCCCGGAGGCTCTGAAGCTAGATACACCAGTATGGTGAGCTGACAGGTGCCATTTTTCTTCAGCTGGTTCACATTGCCTTCTATTCCATGGAAGCTAAAAGATTCTGAATTAACACTTTCTATTGCCCTTTCCATCTGTGTTGCCTGGTAACTATGTTCACACCTTCACTTTGTGGCAAGATGGCAGACTTCTCATTTCTGCTGCCCCAGGCCGTGGTATTTTGTGGAAGAGTCACACTCAAGGGGCCAAAGATCGCGGTTCATTAACACTAGTGGACTCCGGGAATAATTTCTGAATCAGAGTCAGGTATGGAAATTCTTGATAAAGCTCTTCAAAATTTTTTATGACTAAAACATTTACACTTTCTCAATCACTTTCCTTTTTTTAATATATTTTATTGATTTTTTACAGAGAGGAAGGGAGAGAGATAGAGAAACATCGACCAGCTGCCTCCTGCACACCCCCCACCAGGGATGTGCCTGCAACCAATGTACATGCCCTTGACTGGAATCGAACCCGGGACCCTTCAGTCCTCAGACCGAAGCTCTACCACTGAGTGAAACCGGCTTCGGCTCACTTTCCTTTTTAATTATCTCTTTGCTTATTTTATTTTCCTATAAATTATATTACTCTGTTCCAAAAATAATATTTTATTTACTCTTACTAACTATATTTTTTCCTCCCACTTTTATTTTAAAATTTATCAAAAATGACTACAAATTGATAATTATTGTCAATCATCCTGACCCAATATTTATTGGCCTTCTCTTTTCACTGGAGTCAGACATTTGGTCCATAGTACATTTGAAAAGACAAGGAGACAAAACTACTCAACTTATTCATGGTTTGGGAGAAGGGAGAAATTAACTGCTTGAACTAAAATAATATTTTGAGTCAACCTATGAATTTTTAATATTCTGCTGTTATTTCAATTTGTACCAATATTTTCCCCCAGAAGTCAGTCAACAAAAATATATTAAACAGTTATAACATAATAAATGCTGTAGATATACTGGGAATACAATAGTAATCATGACAGAGTGCACTTGTATTCAACAGTGACAAGTTAAGGATGTACATCTCCTCTTTTATCATTTGAAAACTAAGTTATTAGGTCTAGTAATAATTAATGTCATTTTCTAATACTTTTTAAAATCCAATTTATTTAAACAATACAACAAAATTTAATCAACAATATAGTTGCCGTTGTTTTCTACTACTTGTGCCCAATGCTCAGGAAGCATTTTAATCCCTCTGTTGTAAAATTCTTGTGATTTTGATGCAAAAAATTCGGTCAATGCATTTTTGAGGCATTCTTCATTATTAAATTTTTTTCCAAGAAGAAAGTTTTGCAAAGAACGAAACAAATGGTAATCAGAAGGGGCAATATCAGGAGAATATGCAGGTTGAGGGAGAACTTCCCATTCCAACTGGCGCAGTTTTTCAGCAGTGATTCTTGCAGTATGCGGTCGTGCGTTATCGTGGTGAAGAGTTACGCCCTTCCGATTAATCAGCGTGGGTTCTTTTTCTCTTAAAGCTTGGGCTAACCTTTCCAATTGGGCACTATACACTGCACTTGTCATGGTTTGGTTAGATGGTAAAAGTTCATAATGAAGAATTCCTTTAAAATTCCACCAAACACACAACATCACTTTTTTCGCATGCAAGTCGGGTTTTGGCGTGGGCTGCGGAGCCTCATTTTTGTCCAACCATTGAGGCCGCCCTTTCAAATTAACATACAGTACCCATTCTTCATCTCTGGTAACAATTTGCTCTAAAAATGGCAAACGGTTTTGACGAGAGAGGAGCGAACTGCAAATTGTGACTCTTTGACAACGGTTGTTGTCGGTCAACTCATGAGGAACCCATTTTCCAAACTTTTGGACTTTGCCAAGTGCACGCAATTGATTAGAAAATGTTTTTTGTGAACAATTGAAAGTTGTCGCAATCTCTTGTTGGGTAATTTGAGGATTTTGCACCAAAAGAGCTTGAAGAGCTTCTTGATCAAAATTGGACACACGGCCTCGACCACTCTTGTCATCTAACGAAAAATTTCCCTCGCGAAATTTCTCAAACCAACGCTGGCATTTTCTGGCGCTAACTGCATCTTGACCAAGAGCACTACAGATGTTTTTTGCAGCCTCACTTGCTTTTCTTCCTAATTGGAACTCGTAAAGCATGCAGTGCCGAATATGCTCTTCATCCGCCATCTTCTTAGCCCTAGTTTTGCAACAAAAACCAAACCAAACACAAACTTTTTCAAGCAAAACTTGTTAATTGCACTTCACACGTTCTGTAGATATCACGTGTTTGAAGGTTATGTCAATACAAGTCAACACCAAGCAAGATTTTAAATGAATGTTTAAAAACGACATTAATTATTACTAAAACTTGGAGTTTTCTTCTCAATCTTGACCATGTTCATAACTTACAGTGAGGACATAAAACATATTTTGTTTAACTATCATGAAGACTTCATTATTCAGTGCCTACAACACTTCATTTCTCACCATTACTCTTTGGAGAGTTTATGTACTTTTTTTGTTTTTAAGAGGTGGCAAGTTATGTGTGAACATTTCAAGTTCCCTAGCCTCCTTCTAAGATCATTTTGTATTCACTGCAATCTCTTGAAATGCATTTGTTATACACGTGCACTACACATCTATTTGTGTATCTGAGGTGTGTTAGTGCAATTATCCTCAGTTGCTCACCCTGCCTGCCTCTCCAGCCCCAGCATGTTCCTTCCAGACACATTCAAGCCATGTGGAAATTGTCTTTCCAGCAGGGTAGAGGGGGTGCACTACTGTCTGAC